>NC_089219.1:124318610-124927732 GCF_963924675.1 Phocoena phocoena
GAATTACCTCAAAAGCTGTGAAAATTATAGGGGTTAAACCAATTTGGATTATGAAAGAATAGGGGATAGTAGTGGGAACTTAATCTTTCTATGCTGGAGAAATAGCACCTGCAGTATTAAAGCATTTCATTAATTCATTTTTTCATTCAACAAACTCATATTAAGGCTTACCAAAAACATTGTGGTGGCTATGGCATGCAGTAGGACCCCCAGGAAGTACTTGATAGGATGTCCCAGCAGGTTGAAAAATTAATGTCCTTCTTTAAGAACTCAGCTGGATGCCATAACTTATTTTGGTTGTTGGCATAAGACAAGTTATAAGAGAGGTCTTAGAAGAATGGTCAACATAAAACATAACTTGATCTCAGGTGAATCAGATTAACACTGATATTCTATCCCTAATTATATATATCACAGCAGAGAGAACTTAATCTACAAAGAAGCCTAGGTATTAACAAGATTTGTGTGTGCAACATTCAAACCTGACTTACTGTTTATCTGTTTGTTTGTTAATGAGCTATAGTCTTTAGTATGAGAAAAGTAGGAATGTAAGTGTCTAGAATCTGGCTCCTTCCAGGCTTCATCCTTTGTGTTCAAGAACCTCAGAAGGAGATAATTGACAGTGGGAGTTGATATGAACCAACAGGCTATCAGTATAAAACCATTAATTTTGTACCTACTAAGTCTTTAAGGCACTAAGGATGCCAAAAAGTATAAGCTGTGGGGTCTCTGTCTTCACTGGGCTTATAGACTCTCAAAGGATGGAATGTGTATAAGAAGATAAATAACATTGGAGAAACATGCAAAATGCTAACTGTGATACAGACTGTAAATTCAGGGATGGATTGTCTGGTTCGGGAAATGGAGGAAGAACTTGACAAAGGCCTTGAAAGAGGGGAATGTAGGAGATGGGTGAGAGAGGGGTGGGAGAATGGGAGGACACAGCTGGGGTAACAGCAGGGAGGAGGGAATAGGGTGGCGTTGAAGAGCAGTAAATAGACCAGTTACGCCATGGTGCACGGTTAGCTTGGAACGGAATTTACAAACTGGAACCTGACGCCCAGTTTTGCACTATAGCATGTGCATTATTTGGCCTGAATTTAGTTTAAATATTGAAAAACTGGTAGAATCACATTAAAATCTAGATTTCTGATATACTCTTTTTTTTAAATTTTATTGAAGTATAGTTGATTTACAATGTTGTGTTTAATTTCTGCTGTACAGCAAAGTGACTCAGTTATACAGATGTATATTCTTTTTCATATTCTTTTCCATTATGGTTTATCACAGGATACTGAATATAGTTCCTTGTGCTATACAGTAGGACCTTGTCGTTTATCCAACCTATATATATAACAGTTTGCATCTGCTAATCCCAAACTCCCAATCCTTCCCTCCCCCACCCCCCGATTCCTGATACACTCTTAAAAATTGGAAAGTCTGATAGGCCTGTGTTCCTGACAAGGCAATAATCACTTGAAGCTGAATCACTGCTATGCCCTTCAGACCCGAGTGAGCATTCCACTTTGATGCAGTCCCTATGTGGCCCACTTGCTCGTTTACTTCTTCTGTTTCATGCTTACCGCTATGTAATTTGTCAGCTTGTGTTAGGTTATGCTGTAGTAGCAAGCACTCCCCAAAATCTCAGTGGCTCACAAATACAAAATTTTATTTCCCACCCTTATTACACGTCGGCTGTGGTTGGTTGTGGCAGTACTCTGTGTATCTCCTTCATTCTGGGATCTAGGCTGAAGTAGCAGCCCCTACCTGGGTACCTAATTACCATTCTCACAGCAGAAGGGAAAAAAGAGCAGTGGCAGAGCTATGAGATTGGTCTTAAAACTTTACTCAGACACAGCATATGTCACTTCCTCTGAGAGTACATCTGGCCAAAGAATGTCACTGGCCAAGCCTGTGTCAATGGTTTGGGAACATGTCATCTCACAGGGAGGTTCAGGGACTAATTGGGAACATGTAATACCAATCTTCAACAGTATTTGGATGTATTCCTCCCCTGCTGAGAAATTTGGGAATGAAGTAGGAGTGAGAATCAGAGGGCTTTGGATGCCAGCTGCAAGGCTTCATGTCTGACAGCAAAGTTCCACAGGCACATAAAACAAACAAACACAACAACAACAACTGGGAAGGCCTGATTCTGGGCTTTCACATCCCCCTCCTAAGAAGCATGTTGCTGAACTCGACAGAAGCTAATAGAGGAGGAAGAATGGGTTGGATCCCTTTGCCCCTGTCTTTATTTACAGCAAAGGACAGAACACTTTGTCACCTTGGAAACAGCCAACAAAGGCAGTGTGTAAAGCTATAAGAAATCCCTGTCTGCTCTCTCAGAGCTGGCTGTGGCTAAGTAGTGGGGTGGGGTATTCTGCCACTCGACTGCCCTGGGTCTTGGGTATTGGGTAGTCAGGCAGGTTACTCCAGCTGGAAGGAAAAGCTGTTTGGCCTTTGATGGCCACAGCTGACTACATAATACGTACCTCCTTGTCTTCTGTATTCGGAGATAACACTGCTGACAGAGGAGAGTGCGGCCACAGTGTCCGAACCTGTGACCTACGCTAGGGACAGTACAGTCTCTCTGTTGTACAGCTGTTCTTTACGAGTCTCATTGCAGTCAATGGTTTCACAGCCTGTGCCACTTTTACTCTGAAAAAGCCACAACAACCTGGGAGATTTTGCTCTCACCTATGTGTTCCTGCTTGCATATGTATAATTACTAATCTTCTCTTCCTTTTTTATGCTAAATTGTGTTTAACACTGCATTAGTAAAATTCTTCAAGAAGCTGGATGTGCTTTTGCCATAGGCCAGAGGGAGATGTTAAATTAACTAAAAGATTGGTCACACTTATTGCTGTGTCAGCTTGGAGACTTGGCGTGACGTCCAAGGTCATATTGATGCCACTCTGGCACTATCAAAAGGTCCTTGGCCTTTGAAATAGGGTTTTGAGTTTCTTGGACCTTCCAGGTATTATCACTTAGGTAACAGCACACAGCTGACAATAGCCCAGCACGTCTTTAGCCTCACCTGTGTAGTATGTACTTGCACGCCTGAGGCCGCTCCTACATGACTATTCATAAGTGACATCAATTTTTTTGTTGTATTCTGCTCGAGAAATCATTGATTTTGTTTTAGATTGAACATTACTGAGCTCAAAACTTTATAATAAATTCCAGTCCATTTGAATACTAAACTCCAGACCATTTACATGTCTTCACATACAAGGTGGTATAATTGTAACGACAACAGATTGAAGGAAACCTGAGCTTTGGCTTCAGCTCAGCCACTTATTATGTGACCGTAAAGAAGTCATTTATTCCTTTGTAAAAAGAGTGGACTAGATCAGACAAGAGACAGCAAACATATGACTAATGTGCCATTAATCTAACAGCTTAGACATGGCAGACGTGGCTAATCAATCGTGGCCCTGATTCCCACTGACCCTGGAATGGTCCTCAGGATCTTTTTCAGCACAAAATTCGAGGCAGCTGCTAGCAGTCATTGGGATTGACACTTAAGTTGAAATCTGTGTGAAAGTCTAGGTCTGGACCATCTACAATATATGGAGATAACGTGTGAAAGTGTTTTGCAAACTCTTCTATGTTGTACAAATTTAGGGTGCTATTATTGTTATGACTGTGCATTACTACTGTTACAGAAAATCTGTGCAGATTTTGTTCAGGATATATGAGGTGCTGACGGTGGTTTGTATCTTGCCAACACTGCCTACAGCTGTTATTCTAACAGCATACACTAAATGCTCCTGGAATTTTTAAGGTGAGCATAGACAATGAAAGCAGTTTTAAGACGCAGAGCAAGTACCGCCTTGGACTACCGGGGTTTGACTTGGGTTTGAAGCTTGGCTTCACCATTTGAGCGGTAAATAGTGGATTGCCACCGAAACTCTCTGAGCCTCAGTTTCCACATCTACAAAGTGGGCTCTATCATTTCCTCTCAGGGTTGTTGGAAAATTTAAATGAGTTAACATGTATAAAATAGAAAGCAAAAACCATGATTCATAAGCTGTGCTCTACAAACGTTAGTTCCTGAGGCTGGAAAACTGGTTTATAATGAGCACTCTAGGACTTTTGACTCACTTTCTATTTTAAAAAGAGTTTGGTAAGCTTTAAGAGTCAGAAAACACTTTCAGTCAGAAACAGTATTATTTTAGGGCAAGAGATAAACACCTGCATTTCCTTAGGTCACCATCTTCCTTCAAAATAAACGTAAGAGCTGGAGTACAAGCCCTCCCTCTTCAAGAGTTGCCTCCTTTACCAATGAGATGTTGCAATTTCTTTTTATATAAAACAATTAGAAAATTTCAAGGGAATGATAACTCAAAAGCTGCTAATGCTGTGTGGATGACATCCAATAAGAGAAGAATGCTATGACTCAAAATAATATACTGCTAACTCTGTGCTAAGATTTGAAACTGTCATATTATGTATGCACAATGCTTGATAGTGTAGATGAGAATAATGCAAAACCCTCTGGGAATGTATATGTGACACTTTTCAGAGTGAACTGTGTCAGAGTTCCAAGCACCTCAAAAAGAAGTCTTCTA
This sequence comes from Phocoena phocoena, assembly GCF_963924675.1. Taxonomy (NCBI): domain Eukaryota; kingdom Metazoa; phylum Chordata; class Mammalia; order Artiodactyla; family Phocoenidae; genus Phocoena; species Phocoena phocoena. Next base: position 124,323,185 of record NC_089219.1, read on the forward strand.
ATGCTCAAAATCTAGGAACTTCTGCTATTTCCACCACAAAGATTAGAATTTCTTTTGAAGCTGTAACCTCAGCAGCTTTCTTCTGCCTCCACCACTATTCCTCTTCCTTCCACCTCCGCTCTGCCAAGTTCATTGTCAGTACATATTTTTCCTCACGTTTGGAATGCAAAGGCATTTAATTATCCTAGAAGGAAACTTGAGGGTACAGGCTGTATATAGCAGGTTAATATTAATAATATATAACTTAGTTAGAAATCTGTTTGGAGTAGCTTGATTCACAAATCTTGCTTTTGTGATAGCCCATTTTGGGAGCAAAACGTTTTATCTTCTCCAAAAGCAATGGTCTTCTGTGGATCAACATTGATGAAGAGTCTTAAGGTCCAGAAGTACCTGTTCGATCTGTGGGGTTTCCTAAGGATTAAGGGAAAATATTCTTGAGCACTTTCTCGAGTAAATACATTTTTTTAAATGCAAATGGATATAATTAATCCCTGAGTTCTAAGTCTGTGGTAAGCAATCGTTTTATGGAAGAATCATTATAAAAACATAAAAAGTTCAGCCCCCACTTTCTTATTTCTTTCTACCTGAAAATGTCTTTTTTTCTCTCTCCTCATAAAAATGGCATAAATTCAGAAAAAAATTAGGGCTGTTTTTAGTCAATAAATATGAATATTTAGACCCATTAAAGAAGCAGCAAGCCAAATGGGGACCTTTTTCAGTCTTTCTATGAAATTAAATAAAAATGCAAGGCATGTAGCCATAAGCCACAAAGTGCTCATCACTTTTCTAAGAGCATATAGTTTTTTCTCCTAATTGTTGCCTCTTCTAAATTATTGTTATGGGCAAATAACATGATTGTATACCTGAAAAACATAGGAGAATCACTTTTAAAACGACCATAACTGAATTCAATATGGAGAATAGTTTAAAAATATACTTAAATGTGTGTATATACACACATTGTATATATATATATATATATACATGTATATATACATATATACATATATACACATATACACACCAATATAAACACATTGATCTATACGTATGTGTTGTGTAAATATGTATATAAGAAGCCATCTACCTCTGAGAGTTGGGATAATTCTAAAATAATTTTTATATATGGGGAAATAATTGACTCCAATTAGTCCCTTCTACTCAGAGAGACTTATGGAAACAGGAGTGGTACAAGAAAGACAGAAATTTTAAATCCTCACTACTCTTTGTTGCTAAAATGTGAGACAGAATGGATGGCTTTTGTTTTATCAGAGTATCTAAATGTATCTTTGGATGTGTAAAGGTGGGCCAGAGATAGGCAGAGGGTACAGAGTGAGGTTACTCAAGATGTATGATAAAGAAAGTGAGTAGGCAAAGGGGTTAACTTCTACCATGGGGCCCATGGCTTGTTTAGATGGTTGTGAAGAAGAGAAGAAGAGACCCTGGCAGTGGGGGTAAAAGTGAGATCCAGAGGTCAAAGAGAGAAGGGCTCAGTGTCAGAAGTGACCATGAGACCATAAGCTTCCAGGAATTTGCAATACTATACTGAGGGAAGTAGAATGACAGGCATTGCAGTTAGCACCAAATGTGAGTTAGGAGTCTTAGGGTAATTATATTTATATCTCAAAGGAATAGATACCCATTATTTATATTTGTTTAAACATTGAATCAAGTCTGGAGAATACGTGTCAAACTATTCATGGTCATAACCACAACTCATTCCTAGAGATGCTAATTCGTTAGGTTTGGAATGGGGGCCTCAAATGTGTTGATTTAAAAACTTATTTAGGAAAGGTACCAAGCACTGATGAGAGAAATAAAGGACCTAAATATATACAGGTATATAATATTTTCACTAACTGAAATACTGAGTTTTGTGAAGATGTCAAATCTCCTAAAAGTAATCTAGAGATTTAATGTAACGTCAGTCAAAATCCCAACACATATTTTTTTCAGGAAATCAACAGTCTGGTGCTCAATGTATATGAAAATGCAAAGGACCAAGAACAGCCAAACCAATCTTAATGAAAAAGAAGACAGTCAGAAGACCTTTATGCTACCATATACCATGACTTATCACAAAGCTAAATAAATTACTACAATAATGGCACAGAGAGAGAAAATAGATGAATGGAACACAATAAAGGGTCTAGAAACAAAGCCACACAACTGATTTATGACATGTGACTTATGACAAAGGTATCACTGCACAACAATGGAGAAAGGTGGGTCTTTTCCATAAATAGTGCTGGGTCCGTTGATATGCATCCATTGGGGAAAAAAATGAATGTTGACCTCTACCTCACACCACACACAAAAAGTCAATTCTAGATTGACATTGGGTTTAAATGTGAAAGATAAGACAATAAGGCTTCTGGAAGATAACATTAGAAAATATATTTGTGACCTGACAGGATCCCTCCCTCACCCCCCACCAAACAACACGAACCACCTAGCCTAGGGTGACCAACCATTCTGGTTTATCCTGGACTGTTCTTGTTTTAACGTTGACATCCCATGTCCCGGCAAACCCTTTAGTTCCAGCCAAACTGGGATGGTTCATCACCCATAAGGGAAAAGATTGACAAAGTGAACTACATCAAAACTTAGAACGTCCCTTCATCAAAGACATCACTGAGAGAGTGAAAATGCCAACACCAGGATGGGAGGAGACATTTACAACACAACTAGCCAACAAAAGGTTCGTATACAATGCCTTCCTACAGATCAATAAGACAATACAGCAGTAAAATGAGCAAGAGTCTTGAAAAGGCATTTCACAAAATAGCCAACAAAGATATTAAAAGTTACTCGAACTTCTATGTGATGGGTTACGTGGTTACTTTTGACACATGTTTTCCAGGAGATCAAACATGGGTCTGTCAGACTATAAGGAGGATCCAGATAGAATCAGGATAAAGATTCTCCTTTCAGTCACATCAATGAGGAGGTCTTGAAGAGTTAACAATAGAGTCATTTTATACTAATTCAACATTATTTTTAATCAGTATAAATAAATACGCAGAAGTTATTTAGAAAACTATCTAGAGTTTATGCCATGATGAGAGTTTTGTTACTCTCAATTAATCCATCTGGCTGTCTGCTTCAAGTCCTGATAATGAAAGAACTCAGTGCGGGGGTTTTTAGAGAGACATCCTTGCATTGGATGAATTCTCTAAATATAGAGACGGGATTTCCAGGCCCAGTGAGCACATGGAGTGTGCAGTTTCCCTCACTAAATGATGTCCAGGCTCTGCGTTCCCGAGCTGCATGCACTCCTGAAGTAGCACGGAGTCCTGTTGGGTGGAGACAAAATTGGGATTGCCAATGATGTTGGGAAAGGTTGGGGGCCAAAGGCGTGCTCTTTGAAAGAATGTAACATTATTTCTAAATAGTGATTTAAAATATTTCTGTGAAATAATGAAGAATGAATTGAGAATCCACTTGGTGAAGGGAATAATAATGGGGGAGGAGGCAAGGTCAGATTTTACGAAAACAGGGCCCTCAGCCTGAATAGGCTACCGTGTGGCTCAAAGAAATATGGCAGCTCCCAGGAAAGGGGGAAAGGGGAGAAGGGAGCTGAGTTTCTGAGTAAGATTTGGTTTCAGGGAAAGTTTCAATGATTCAAAAAAATCTTACTGTTTCATTTATTGCCTTTTTAAAAAAAGAATTTAAAAATTTCAAACACATTATGGGGCATGAATCCCAAGGCCACCTTCCAGAGTGTGTCTGTTGAACCCATCAGCTGGCAGCCCCAGGAATCTGTGTTCATTACTATGTGTGTTAGGGAGAAGCATTGGAGGAGGTTTGGGGTAGATACTAGAGAAGACAGGGGAAAGTGAATTAAGAATGGTGCCTGTTCCCCAGCCAGACCTCAGAAGAGAGAAGGGATGAAGCAAAGCCCAAGGAGCCCTTTTCTTAAGTCACTTGGTGTGACCTGGGGCCCAAGCAGGGATGCTTCTGGGCTGGTTGACAGATTTCAATACAGCAGTGCAGTGAGATGACCTGTCTCCACATCAGCTGAACAACCAGCCTTCAAGGTCACAGGGGGGGTGCAGAAGCTGTTCGGTGTGCCCATGGCCTTGGGGTTGTGACAGCCCTGGGAGGCTGCCTGCTCCTGCATGAATGGCAGGGGGACTCTGCACAGAGAGGAACGTGAAAGGCCAACTTCGAATGGCGTGTGCTGTTTCACAGTGATGGGGATTGGTGCTGTGAATAGGAATTTGGGGATTATTGTGGATAATTTGACCTCGTTTATACCCATAGGCCAGTTGGGTCTTGAGACATCTAGATATGTCTTGATATGATATCAACGTGGTCTCTGTGGTTTATTTTTCTAAAACAAACAAAAGGGGATTCAATTATAATACATAATAAGATTGCTCACTTATTTCACATTGCTAGGAAACCATGATATGCCAAGTAAGTCAATTTTCCAAATGACTGAAACAGCCCTTTAACATTTATAACCTTTTACTCTTTCTGATGGGAAGCCTGCCAAAATGCACTGTATACTTTGCTACTTTCTTAAGCAGAAGCAAAGATGAGTCTAACCATTCCTTGACGTCTCCGAGTCATGATGAGCACTGATTACTTTTGTATATAGCATGGTAAGAACCTGATGTAGGTAGGGCTATACTCTCCTAAAATAAATTGTGCCTAGACTGCCATGCTTTCTGAATTCTTGTATCGCTTTTGGTAGTTTGTCTCTCTTCCACTGTTATTAGGCTGTCAATAGACACTTCTTGCTTCTCTCAGGGAGACAGTTTCTAGGAATCTTCTTTACCCCCATCATCATTTTAGTCTGATATTTAATCTGCTTTGGATGATCTAGAAGTTACCTGACTCTTGTGAAAATTCTGCCTAAAAAAAGCAAAGAGCAAATTGGATTCTAACTTCTGACAGAGGGTCAGAAAGGTTTGCCTAGAAATGAAGTGCAAGTCTTTAAGAAGTTAGTTTGTTTATTTGGAGGCATTTTAAATGAACTTTGGGTCTTGGCTGTGTTCTCCCAAATTGAAGTTACTGGATGAAGAACTTCCAGAGAAGTGGTTTTTAGTGTACATGTAATTGAGATACTGAGGAGAGGGGAAGGGATGATTGTAGCCTTCCATCTCACCCCAATCACCATTCTATTTATTTTATGGAAATTGTAGTTAATATTCTGAATTAATTAGATTGTACAATCAGTTTCAAAAGCATAATGCAGTGGTGTATAAAATTTAATAATGCATAAAACTTGTTATGGAAATTTAAAATTTTAGGGCCTAGATGAAATCCGAACATGAATTTTGCATGAAGAAATGAAACAAAATAGTTTTGTTCGAATAATTTGCTTTACTACAAGGGAGAACATCCACATCATCATTTAAATACTATACGATTCATCACACACAATGCTTCCCAGCAAACTAATTTTTGATAGACTCCAGATGCGATAAATATCAAAGGGGTATATCATTGTCCCGCCTCTGCTTGTTTTCCTTTTGAAGGTCAGCAGGCTTAGTAAAAACAGATTTCCTAAAATAAGCATTATCATGTGCAGAGAAGACTGGAAATCATAAATGATGTGAGCAACTTCCCTTGATTATGACAGGAAGCCTACATATGTAATCTTTGTAGCGAATAAACGTCTTCAATTTCTAGTATTATATCATCCAATTCCAGGAAAACATTATCATAATATGAAATAGATGAGAAAGCAAATAGCAATCAGAACTATCTGGCAATGAGAAACGCTAGGTTTTCACTCTCGAGTTGGGGCAGCCTGGCTTAGTGAGAAAAGCAGATGTAAGGTGGTCATGGGTTCAACTCTTTCTGCCTAGGTGACTTTGGGCAAGTTACTAAATTTCTCTGATGAAATGAAAATGTTGCTTCGTTCTCCAGGGTGGCATACTATTTAAATGAGATCATGTATATTTAGCACTTTCCTCCATCTTACATGCCCTCTATTTGGAAACTGTAGTCCTCACCTCCAGCTCCAGCTCCCCTCTTGTGTGTCTTATCTTTTTTTTTTTTTTTTTTTTTGCGGTACGCGGGCCTCTCACTGTTGTGGCCTCTCCCGTTGCGGAGCACAGGCTCCGGACGCACAGGCTCAGCGGCCATGGCTCACGGGCCCAGCCGCTCCGCGGCATGTGGGATCTTCCCGGACCGGGGCACGAACCTGTGTCCCCTGCATCGGCAGGCGGACTCTCAACCACTGCGTCACCAGGGAAGCCCTGTGTCTTGTCTTTATAGGGCCCTTCCAACCTCCCAGCCGGGAAGCTAGTGGTTGTCGAAGACTCCTCGCTTTCCTCCCTCCCACTGGCTCCTAATTCGCATCTGAGTTAGGTGTCATATGCGTCAGTTAGGTGTCAGATGCGTCTACTTTGAGATCACCTGATCTATGTGGACTTCATACTGTGCACCTAACCCACACTGGTGAATGCTCACTAACCTAAAATTTTCTTGAGGAAAGGAATTGTACCTTTTATCTCTGGCAATAATATCTATGGACCTGAAGTGAAATAAAAGAGAAGAGCAGTAGCTCAATAAATCCCAGTTTGCTCTCTCCCTGTTCCTGCCTGTGCTCGAGATGCTGACTTGTGTTGCTGGCTCTTGCCCTGTCAACCCATGTAGGACTAGTCCCCGTGGGTATTTCTGGTGGGACTTTGTGGGTGTGTCCCATGATCCTCCGACCACCTGCAACAACAGGGAGCATGGAGAGAGCACTGTGATCCCCATTTTACAGAGGAGACCCCGAAGACAAGGCATTTACTTCTCCTACCTGAGGTTAAACGGTGAGTGACAGGCAGAATGGGATTGACCTCAGATCTAGCTGATGCCAGAAGTCACCTAAGCATCATATTCTATTCCCTCCTCAAACACATCTGATCAGTTACCCAAGGCATCCCCTATTTTATACCCTTTTGTTTACTTAAGCTTCCCTCTCCAAGCACTACTATTGCTTTCGGCTGGTGCTGCTGGTCCCTTTCCCAAAGCACAGCAGTCCTTGATTTTCTGAGTGGGGCAGAGTTCTCTCTCAGTTTTGTGCATTAAACTCTGTCAGACGAGTATCAAAGTTCCTCATGTCTCAATGTCCTAGAGAAAGTTGCATGAGATGGTCTTTATAGACAGGGCTGAAATTCATCAGGTAAGGCATGGGGCATAGCTGGCATCTACTCTGATGAGCTGGTCGTCTGTTCTAGTTGGTCAATGCTTGTACCATACTAGGTGTTAAATATTTTGAATATCACCTCTGCTTCCAGAGCTTCCTCTCCACAAGAATCCATAGATGAGTGTTCATGGGAATCTGAGCCAGACATTTAACCCGAGTAATGGCTACCATGTTCAAATCATAGTTGCTCATCCCCTTGAAAGACCAAGATGGATTTGGATATATGGTCAAGCTGAAAAGTGCCAGGATCATTTAGGATAGTTTTTCTCCCAGAAGTTTCTTTAGACCTTCAAGCAAACAGACATCTGCTGATCTATGTCACTCTACTAGGTATGTCCAGACACAGTTGAGCATTAATGATATACACAGTTTGGGCTCAGTCTGAGAGGTCTGACTTACTTGATTGTAATGAGAGGGGAATGAATGGGCATCATGATTAGTTTACATTTCTGGATAAGTAATCATAGGGACAGACTTCTGTATTAAAATTTTCTGTGCTTATGATTTTGCTAATCTTTCTTATAATTAAGTCAGTTTTCACTTTATACATGTCAAGGTATGCTGCTCGTTGCATACAAATTCATAGTTGTTACAGCTTCTTGATGGATTAGCCTTTGTTATCATGTATTTTTATTCCTTTTGCCTTAAATTCCAATTTTTCTGATAATAATATTACTATCTTTCTTGTAAAGGAATTCATTTATGTTTTCTTCTAGAACTTTTCTTTCTGTTTTTTACATTTAAATCTTTGAACCATTGAGATTTTTTTTTTTTTCCTCAGCTCTCCTATCTAGGTCTCAATGGAAAGCACTCCTGCTCTCTTTCTTTTGGACCCTGCTATTCAAAAACCTCCCATCCCCATAACCATGGAGTTACATATATTAATATACATGGTGTTTATTTTCCTGCGACTTCTTTTTTTTTCATTCTGCAGCCATGGAATGAGTCCCTGCAGAGGAAAAATAGTATTTGTGACCATAGAGCCATTTATTTACCCACGGCCCAGAGAGGGGACCTGGATGGAGAGGTGGAGGCTGTCCTTAAGGGGCGAACCATTGAGAAATGATCCTGGTCTAGGTTTGAGGTATAGACCCAATTTTAAAAATTGGATAAACTGCTTTAATATAAGTTAAATATAAGTTTTAAATAAATTAATATAAATTTAATTAATATTTTAAAAATTGGATAAACTGCTTTAATATAAGTTAAATATAAGTTTTAAATAAGTTAATATTAATTTAAAAATTTTAAATATATGTGATATATATTAATACACACATATGTTTTGTTTTTGAAATATATTCAATATATATTTATATGCATACATATATACGTATTGGTTTTGAAGTCTCTCTCTCTCTCTCCCTCTGTCTCTTCCTTTGGCTGTTTAATAGTTTTGTAGTTACCTCCACACCACCTCCCAAACTTCTAGACCATAACTAGGTCTTCTGATGGAGCTTAGAGGCTCCTGCAATGCTAGAACAATCCAGGGAGCAATTCTACTCACTTCCTGGTAGCAAGGCTGTGTCTTGGTCTTCCTACTTGGCTAACTCCTCAACTTCCTATAAAGCCTTAGTCCCAGGCAGTGGTCAAGCAGCAATTTTACTCGGCCTTCATCTATAAAAGTGTGTGGGAGTGTGAAATGCCACAGGTACAAGGTTGCTTGTGAGTAACAGGACATGTTTGTAAATAGCCTGCATTCAGCAAGAGAGACTTGGTTGAGTAAATCACGGTTTGTGCACACAATGAAGTACACACAGCCACGAAAAGATGAGTAAAATCTCCAAATCCTGTTTTTCTGAATATACAGTTAAGTGAAAAAAGCAAGGTACAGAACAGTATATAAGGGATCTATATTTTGTGTAAGAAAGGGAGAGAAACAAGGATTTATGTGGCTGCAAGAAGAGATGTTGGAAGGATAAGCAACAAATAAATAAAAATGGCTTCCTAAAGAGGAGGGGAAGTGGGGAATGGAGTAAACATGAGAGTTCCGTGTACCATAAAATGCTGTAGTTTTGATTTTTGATTTATGTCAGATCTATCTATGTAAGATGACTTACGGAAGATAAAATTATAACAAAAACCCACCAATTACAAAAGGGGTGTGTGTATGTGTGTGTGTGTGTGCGCGCGTGTGTGCGCACTGGGGGGCAGGGCAAAGATGTTTCAAGTCATGAGCCTAGTTCTGGTTCTTTCTCTTTGTGGCACTAAAGTCCTAGGCACCACTGCCTTCTACCTAGCCTGCAGCCCACGAGGCCCCCAGCAGCAGAGCCACTTATGTACTCTTCCAGATTCACGGAAATGATAACTGATTTTGGGTCCACTTCTTTTTGTTTTTTTCTCCTTGTAGTTTATCTATCACTGCTGTATAATTAGAGTAGAGAAATGCTGGGATGTGTGAAACTTCTGTGACCTGGGAAGTCCCTTTCCTTTTGTTTTAACCCTTATTATTGAAAATTCTTTTAAAATACTTCTTTTCCTGCCTTAGGAAGTCTAGTATAGTCAGAATAATTAAATATTTCTTGGATGATTAAACATTAGAGTGAAGTTTCTAAACCTTAATTTTCTATATGAAATATCATATTTCATAGATTTAATAAGCCATTGATTGTAAGATGTACCATTATTTTATATACCATTAAAAATGCTGCCAATTAAACTACAATATAGCGCTTTGTTACCATATCCTTTGTAAGATGCATCTTGATTTCAAAGATATTAAAATGTGAAAAAAAAGTGCATCTTAGAGTAGATAAAACATAGAGTTACAGAGTTAGACTTGGAAGATAAAAAAGTTGAATCAAATGTGTACTCACCCCAAGGTTTCCAAAAAACAAAAGGAAATGTTTTGCCTAGAGTAATGCCAAGTGCGTGGTAGGTACTCGATGAATGCTTGGGAGAGGATAAAGGCTTCTTACATGTATTGGATGGCCACTAAAATATAGGGGGAAGTATGCAAAAAAAATTGTTTTTTAAAAAATTGCTAAGCATATACTATATCTAGGCCTGTGCTGTAACATTAAGCATAAAGAGAAAAGAAAAAATAATGAGGACTATATAGCACAGCCCTTGCATACTTTATAGTCTAGTGAAAGAGACAAATGTTACAAACATAGTCTGACATTGGGGGTGAGGTCAGGACTGAAAGTGTAGATTTGGGGGTTGACTTCAGAGAGATAACAGAAATTGAAATTGTGGGGATAGATAATGACATCAAACAGGCTTGCAGCAGTGAGGGAGTGACAAGGGCAGATCCTTGGAGGGTACTTATACTAAAAGGGAGGAAGAAGGGGATCCAGCGAAGAAAACCAAGACATATTTAGAGAGATAAGATGAAACACTGGAGAGCAATTTGTCATTGAAACCTGAGTTAGAGAGATGGTTTTAAGAAGGAAGGAACCATCACTGTTGTCTAATTGCTGAGAGACGGGACAAGATGAGGACTGAAAGTGTTATCAGATTTGGCAGTTGGGTGGTCATCAGTGACTTCTAATAAAGTAATTTCAGGAAAATGATTGGAGCAGATGTCAGACTATAAGAAGTTGATGAGTAAATGCAGGAAGAGTTTATTTAGAAAAGGCTTACAAGGAAGGATGGGAAGAAGCAGGAAAAAACAGGAAGGGCAGAAATGGAATCAATGAATGCAGGGGAAAAAGTAGACAACAACACATGGAAACAAAGCAAAGGGCTGAATGTCTAGTTACAGTAGGAGGCAGGCTGGGGAGGCAGATGGCAGCCAAGGCACAGAACAGATCTGGGGTCCAGGAGAGGGTATGGGATCAGGCAGTCTTTGGTTCAACTCTTAGCTCTGTTCCTTGCTGTATGAACTTGGACAAGTTACTTCGCCTCTGCCCTTCAGATACTAAGAAAGTATCCTCAGAAAGGAGACAGACCCTCCAAAAACATTCCTACAATAAACATGATACATTTCTCAGTTTTTTTCCTCCTTATAAGTTTAATGTAGCCTGATGACATAAGTCCAAAGCATAATTCGAGGAAAGAATCTTACAAGAGGACAAAATGATGTATTTCAAGTGCACAGCTCTCTGACAGTTTGGCTTTTAAGAGTATCTAGAGCTGGAATTAGAAGTGGATTTCATCCTGCACACCAACACCGATGAGATGGCAATGACTGCCTGAAGCACTGGTTGGAAAGAATCATGTTTGAACAACAGTCAAGGGTCAGCATAGCAAAGGGTTACAGATTAAAGAAGTTGGCCAGGGGCTTGGAAGGGACGGCTGTAAGAGTAGTGCCATGAATTTGCTAACCCTGAGCCAGAGGGAACAATGGGCTGTATATCCATCAGATAGTTCTCCATCAATGATACTGAGCTTTTTGATAAGCATTGAATTGTAAAGATTTCAGTGTACATTCTCTGAGAAGTACACATACGGTACAGTAGAAACATAAATTGCAGCAGACAGCTACAGTAAGTAGGTTTGACATCCTTTTATGAAAGTTAAGATGTGATTGGGATATTTTCACTAATTTAATAGAGGTCGTCTCCACATGCTCATGGAGAGGACCATGGAAATATCTGAGGCAAGGTCAAAATCTTCCTTGGAAAAAATTCTGGGTATGTTGTAAGAAATGGAGAAAAAGGAGATCAAGGTCCTAATGCTTCCTATACAATGGTCATGATCATTTTTATCTTGAAAGCTTTTTAGAGTCACGGCTGCCAAGCTTGCTCCACTTCAAGGAAGTATTCATAGCATATGTACCTTTAAGCAATGAAACATATTGGTTGAATCTTCCAGGACAGTAAATTTCATATATATATATATGTATATCTATATACATATATATAATTTTTTTAAAGCAGTGATACCATGTTTTAAAATGAAATCTTATCTTGAATTCTGATATAGATAAAGCAGAGACACCCCACCTAAAGAGGAGGTAGAGGGGTTGGTCTTCAGCCTAACTTAAGGCCAGCCCTAAGGGCTTATGAAACATGGCTTGAAAGCCCTGCTATGAGATTAATTAGCTACGAAATACACCCCTAGGTCACTAAAGAAATTAATTTGCTATATTAGAATGATAATCTTTATGAAAAGCTAAAATGTTGGAGATGTCTATAAAAATATGATAATTTTTCATTTATTCACCCAAGGTAATTACAATCATTAAAATACATTTTCCAGAGCCTGGATTCCTCAGTCTTTAACAAAACTATGTAGCAGCACCAAGAGTTAACTTCAGTACAAGGAAGTCTGTACCAGGCCCAGTCCCGGTCCCAGGCTTCCCTTCAGCTGTGGAGAAGATCTGATTTGCTTGTTTCTCCTAACACGGTCTGCTCTCTTGAGAACAATGGTACTCCATTGCCCAAGAAAGCTGCAGGAATTTCAGTCTTCACATCTGCATTCCAGGCAGCATGAAGGGAAAAAGGAAGAACAAAGGAACTGCTTCCTTTAGGAGCTCTCCCAGACAGCCCACCCAACAATTCCTTAAAACTCAAAAGCCAAAATTTAGTTGCATGGCCACACCTGGCTGCAAAGGCTTATGTGTTACCCTTCAGCAGGTTAGACTGATATATTCACAGCCACACATTACCACAGTTACCTAAGGAACATCTAGTAACAGTAACTTCTAGGCAGGCTAGGCAGACTCATCATAACCTTGTATTACTTCTATACCTTGTGTATGTGTGATTTTATATATATATATATATATATATATATATATATGAAACCATATGCATACATTTGTGTTACCACCAGCACAGTTAGGGTACAGAACAACTCCACTACCCACAAAAAGCCTCCCATATACCCTTACAGTTATGCCTTCTCCCACCATTACCTCCTGGCAAATACTGATCTATCATGACAGTTTTGTTATTTCAAGGATGTCATATGAATGGAATCATGCAATATGATCCCTTTTGAGATTTTTCTGCTTTCCCTCAGTGTAATGCCTTTGAGATTCATTGAAGTTGTTGCACCTGTCAATAATTTGATTTTTTTTTACAGCTGAATAGTATTACACGTTATGAACGTACCACAGTTTGTTTATCCATTCACTTGTTGAAGGACCTTTGAATTGTTTCTAGTTTTTGGTAATTATAATAGAGTTGCTATTTGTGTATATGTTTTTGTGTGAACATAAGTTTGCATCCATGTCTATATTTTTATTATAATGAGATTACATACAAGGACATTATGTGTTAATATGTTCTCTTCCCACATGAACTATATGCACCTCCAGGATTTTGCCTGATCCAAAGCAAGCGGCATAGTGTTATGAGCGTACAGCCCCTGACCTGTGTTTTTTTCTCTTAATCATGGAATTTTATTTATTTGTTCTAATTAATTTATTTATTTAATTTTGGCCGTGTTGTGTCTTTGTTGCTGCACACCGGCTTTCTCTAGTTGTGGCGAGCGGGGAGCTACTCTTCATTGCGATGCACGGGCTTCTCATTGCGGTGGCTTCTCTTGTTGCGGAGCACGGGCTCTAGGCGCGCAGGCTTCAGTAGTTATGGTGCGTGGGCTCAGTAGTTGTGGCTCGTGGGCTTAGTTGCTCCGTGGCATGTGGGATCTTCCTGGACCAGGGATCGAACCCATGTCCCCTGCATTGGCAGGCGGATTCTTAACCACTGCGCCACCAGGGAAGTCCCCCTGACCTGTGTTTGATTCTCAGCTCTACTGTTTAATAGTGGTGAGACATTGGGCAAGTTACTTACCACCTTTATGCCTCACTTTTCCCCATCCTGGAAAATGGAAGCAGCTCCATAATCTGCACATTGGTTCCTTGACCTGTGGAATGAGGGCTATTACATGGGAGAGGCCAAGTGGAGGCCACTAGACCCACCTCTATCTAGGAAAATAGTAAACCAAAAGGAACACTGCATTACTGGAGAGATTGCACAGATTACTGCCACCATCAAGGATTTGGAAGATGTCGGGGTGGTTATTACCACCACATCCCCACTTAACTCTCCCTTTGGCCTATACAGAAGACAGATGGATCTTGGAGAATGACAGTGGATTACTGTAAATTTAACTGGGTGGTGACTCCACTTATAGCTGCTGTAGATGTGGTTTCAGTGCTTGGGCAAATTAACACATCCCCTGGAAACTGAGATATAGCTATTAATCTGGCAAATGCCTTTTTCTCCATCCCTGTTAATGAGACCCACAAGAAGCAGTTTGCTTTCAGCAAATAAACTTTCACTGTCCCACCTCAGAGGTATGTCAACTCTCCAGCTGTGCATTATAATTTAGTTCCCTGGATCTTGCTCTCCTTTCCCTTCCACAAGCTATTACACTAGTCCATTACACTGATGACATCATGCTGGTTGGACCTAGCGAGCAAGAAGTAGCAACTACTTCAGACTTAGTGGTAAGACATTTGCGTGTCAGAGGGTGGGAAACAAGTCTGACACAAATTCAGGGGGCTTCTACCTCAGTGAAATTTCTAGGGGTCCACTGGTGTGGGGCATGTCAAGATATCCTACAACTGAAAAAGAGGCACAACGCCTAGTGAGCTTCTTTGGATTTTGGGTGCAAAAAAGCCCTCCTTGGGGTGTGTTACTCCAACCCACTTACCAAGTGACTCAAAAAGCTGGTCGTTTTGAATGAGACCCAGAATAAGAGAAAGCTCTGCAACAGGTCCAGACAGCTGTGCAAGCTGCTCTGCCACTTGGGCCATAGGATCCAGCAGATCCAAAGGTGCTTGAAGTGTCAGTGGTAGGTAGGGATGCTGCCAGGCCCCAACAACTGACCTGCACCTCAGGCCATTATAATTTTAGAGCAAAGCCCTGCCATCTTCTATAGATAACTACTCTCATTTGGGGAAATAGTTCTTGGCCTGCTACTGGACTTCAGTAGAGACTGAATGCTTAACCATGGGCCACCAAATTACCATGAGACCTGAGCTGCCCATCATGAACTGGGTATTATTTGATTTATGAGGGAGTGCACAGCACTTCAAAAGAACTCCTTGAGGAGCTTCCCTGGTGGCACAGTGGTTGAGAATCTGCCTGCCACTGCAGGGGACACGGGTTTGAGCCCTGGTCTGGGAAGATCCCACATGCCATGGGGCAACTAGGCCCGTGAGCGACAACTACTGAGCCTGCGCATCTGGAGCCTGTGCTCCACAACAAGAGAGGCCGCGATGAAGAGGGGAGCCCGCTCGCCGCAACTGGAGAAAGCCCTCGCACAGAAACGAAGACCCGACACAGCCCAAAGTAAATAAATTAATTAATTAAATTTAAAGAAAAAGAACTCCTTGAGTCTTCTAATTTATACAGAAACAAATCTAGGGAACATGTATGGAAATGGATATTAGGGGATTAGGATCGTGGTAGAAAGAACATAAAGTTGAATCAGGCCTTTGGACTTAGACTGGAACTTACACCACTGGTTCTCAGGCCTTCAGACTGCAGATCTGGGGACTTCTCAGCCTCTGTAATTGTATGAGCCAATTCTTTATTAGAGATCTCTTTCATATATATAAAGTTATATATATCTCCTGTTGGTTTTGTTTCTCTGGAGAACCCTAATACAAGCAAGTTATATAACGTCTATGTCTTAATTTCCCCACCCTGGAAAATGGGGATAAACAGAGTTCCTACTTCCCAGAGTTGTGAGGATTAAAAATAGTTGATACACTGAGTTTGCTGAGGTCAAAGCAGTATCTTACATGTTTTCATATCCTTAGCACCTAGTAAAGTTTATGGCAGAATGCTGATGTTCATAAATATTTGTTCAATAAATGACTTGATCAATTTTTAAAATAATCCTAACATATAAAACTGTATTATTCATTATTTTCTATTCAACAAATGTTTATGAGTAACCACTATGCTCAGGTATTATGCTAGGCCCTGGGCACACATTTGGAAACATAAATATTATCATCAAGAGGAAAATGAATCATTGATACAGACTATGTAAGCTTTTTTTTTCTCACAGAGCTATTATTCTTTACATAACAATTCATTCCATAAAAATTTCCTTTTATGGAAATAAAATAATAAAAAATGAATAGCACATGCACTGGCTTCAATTACTTTCTGAAAGTCATATTAATTTACTTTTTGAAATAAAGAGCAAAACAAAGTTTAAACAGAAGATAAGAAGTTAAATAAGGGTATTTGACTTCGTTTCTTTTAGTTAAGATGATTTCAAATTTGTTGCCCTCAGACCAGGGCCATGTACTTAACTCTTGTTTCAAATAGGTTGATGATTCTGAGACTTTCCGTATAGTAATGCTGGTGAATATAACTCAGGCCATATTTACAGATTAATTGTAACATGATTAAATTTTGCATTTCCTTAACCGTGTGTTGGTTGGTGTAGTTTGAAATAATTAGATTATAGGGTAGCCCAATTATTTGGCTTAAACAGTCATGCATACACCCTAGGGCTTAATTGCCATGAATAAATCAATACCACCCGAAATCCATTGGCTGTCATTGACAATAGCTTTAACTGTACTTGCACAGTGTAAGAAATTCAATTAGCAGGCTAAGACCCATGATTAAAACTTTAGCCATTAAAATAACTGCCGGCTATCTCCTAGAGATCAGTTTTTTTCTCAGTGTAGAATCTGTAATCCTACCCAATTTAAACTTTACAGTCATTTTTCTCAAGACAGACTATCTAGTTTTTTTTTTTTTTTTTTTTACTTTGGTAACCATGAAATACAGTACACTTCTCTTTTAAAAAACTGGGAAAATCATAGGGCTTAAAAATTCGTAAAATAATTAGACCAGGGTCTTGTCCAGGAAAATCTACCATTAAAGATAAAGAAATCTTAGAACATTATGACTAGTTACAAAGAAAGAAATCTTAGAACATTATGACTAGTTACAAAGAAAGATATTTACAACGGAAAACGCCTACTTATCATATTTACTCTGAGAAGCAGCAAAGTAAAATTCATGATGAAGCTACCGCTGATTTCGACATTTTTATTTACTAGGTCGTCGGTTTCCAGTTTACTGTTAGGTTTTAAAAGATGTTCCTAAGCGAAAGGAAAGGGAGAATGCCTATCTATAGGCTGGGGGGTCGGCTATTTCTTACGATCCGGTGAGCGGCGATCGAGGCGCGTGAAACAAGGGTAGGGGCGGGAATTAGCGACTTAATAAAACTCCCAGCTAGCGAGGAAGCTAGCCGGGTGTTAGACACAAATAGAGCAGAACAGATTTGGGGCTAATTAAAACCACCACAGGACACTCCCCCTTGCGTTAGCGGGGCCGGGTCTCCAGCATTCGCAGAGCCGGGGGCGGGGACTAGTTCGGATTCAAATTTAAAGCGGGATGCCCGCGCCTGGCCCAGCAGGTGCCTCCAGCCCTGCTCCCCGCGGAAGGCGTTTCCGCCCCTACCTGCCCACAGGGCCGGAAATTACTTAGAGGGGAACGGCCCCTCCTTTGTTGTCAGTGTTTCAACAGCGCGGAAAGCCTTAAAAAGTGCGCAGCGTAGAAGACGCTGGCTGGTTCGCCCGCCGATACTCCACGCTTCTCCACCCTCTTGGCCGCTGTGTCCCCTGCGCTTCTTTTAGAATGCCACTGGGGGAAACCGGAGTAAAACTGGGAGGGGAGTGACGCGGTAGGAGTAGGGATGATAGTAACAAGGCACAACTGCTCCCTGTACTACCCTTCACAGATTACGCAACGGGAGGCAGCCACGGGGAAGTAGCGCATGCGCGGACTGCTTTTCAGGCGCGCGGAGAAAGTCGCGCATGTGCAGAGCCCAGAAGGAAAAAAGAAGCGAAGGGGTGACTGGCAGGTTGAGGGCGCTTTAGCTACTGAAGAACCACAGCGGCCAGGGGGCGCGTGCGCAGAGCGCCCGAAGGGGTGGGGCTCTTCCAAGGGGACGGCCTCGCGCGCCCCCTGGCGCGCGCCCGGGGAGAGGAGGGAGCGGGAGGGGGCGGAGAGGAGGGAGGAGGCATGGAGGGCGGGAGGGGGGAGGGGAGCCGGAGCGAGGGAGGGTTTATCGACCGGGCGATTTTGGTTAAAATATTCAAAATGGCGGACGGAGGAGCAGCGAGTCAAGATGAGAGTTCAGCCGCGGCGGCAGCAGCAGCAGGTAATCATTACAGCATTTTACATATTCATATTCATACTCAACCCCGGCTCCCGCTGCCCCCCCCCGCGACTTAGCATAATTTATTAGTACTCAGGATTATTATAATTAACGGCGGGGAGATGGGGGGCCGGGGAGCACGGAACCCCTGCCGGGCGCCGAACGGAGGGGGGAAAGAGGCTCGGAGAGGCCAGGCGGAGGGGGAAGACAAGGGGCAAAGGGGGCTGCGATCCACCGCGCTCCTCCTGCCCCAGCCCACCCCGCTGCCGGCTCGCCCGCCCGCCGGCACCGGCCCTCCTTCTCTGCCGGCCGCCGCCGCCGCCGCCTCCTCGCCGCCGAGCCCGAACCCGAGCGGGTCCGCGGCGGGGCCGCGGGGCCGGGGCAGACGGAGAGGACAATAAAGACATTTTACATATTCATAGCTGCTGGGGCGGCGGGGCGCGGCGGGGCGCGGGCGGGCGACCCGGGCCGGGCGGGCGCGGGTTGGGGGGGGCGTGGAGGGGGAATGGAGGTGGCGGCGAGCACAATGCCGGGGAGGCGGCGGGGCCGGAGCGGACCCCGGCGGCCGGACAGCCGCACGCGTCCTCCCCCCGGGAGCGGGCCGGGGCGGGGGGGCGCTGCCCACGCGGGGGGCGGCCCGGAGGGCGGCCGGGGGTGCGCCTGTGGAGAGCGCTCTGCCGGCGCCCGAGCCCCGCCGCCGCACCGGGGTCCGAGCGGGGCTGAGCCCGGGGGTCACGGACTCGGGCACCTCGGCCGCGCCCCACTTATCTCCAGTGTAGCGGCCTGACCCGAGCCAGGCCTGCGCTGTAGGTGGGTAGGGGTGAGCGGTCGCGGGCGCTGCGAGGTGGCCTCGGGGCGGAGGGGGTGGGGAGCCCGCGCAGGGGTCCGCTTCTCCCCCTTGGGGGCGGACTGGGTTGAAAGCGGCCCTTGGGGAAAGTTGCCCTCCGAGGGGCAGGTCCTGCCGGGCCGCCCCATGTGCTCCGGGCCAGCGGTAAGGGGTCTCAGTGGGTCCTGGTAAAGCCCCCTGTCCCCGGGCGGCCGTGGATTCCTGAGGGAGTTGGGCTGAAGGTGCTTGGCGCGGTCTGATCTCTGTTTCCCCCTGCCCCTTCCCGCCCCCCCTCCGCCTCTGCGCTTGACCCGGACCGACGGGGCCCGGGGCCCTCGAGCGCCTCTCGCTCCCAGGCCCCAGAAGCGCCCGCAGGCCTCCCAGGACCTCTGATGTAAAGCGCTGCCCTCCTGCCCCTGCCCCAGAGCCGGCTGGGCTGACAAGTTGATAATATTCTTGGTTTCCCCTCTCCGGCTGGGAGTTGGATAGGGGCGGGGATCCCCCTCCCTGGTTCTGTACTCCTGTTTTCTTGCTGGGTGCTGGGTCCTCTCGATTCTCTGGTTAGCTGAACCTCTCTAATTTGAATAATGTCTAATTCGGGGAGGTTTATATTATTGAAATGGCCGCCTGGCTTTCCCCGCCTCTCATGTTTAGTAATTCAGACCTTTAATAACAGCCACTCACAGCCCAACGCCGTGTTTATATTTTACATTCGCCCCATGTGCTTTTGTGGTTCGATATGATTCTTTTTTTTTTTTCCTTGGCAATCCACAGGGCTCTGAGATCAAACCCAGGCTGTGCTGGGAAGAGAAGGGGGAGAGCTAGGCCTTGGCTCCTCTAGCAGTGGCCTAGGCCTCATGTTCTCTGCCGCTTGATTTATTTACTAATAACCAAAATGACTCTCGCCCCCCCCACCAACTTCCACACACATACCCCTACTCCGCGGGCAAAACAAACCCTCTTGGGGCCTTAGCAGCGTTCAGACAGCTCCGAGCTAAGCATCAGCTCTGTCGTGTTTTGTTTTCTCTTAAAAAGACTTTCTTAGAGTTTGCTGTAATATTGGGCCTAAGAAAAAAAAATCCATGACTTCTCATTTTCAGAGGCGAATGAAACCTATTTTGGTTTAATACAAATAAATCACTTTGTTTTGGGGCTAGTTCACCCCTGCCCCTTGGCTCCTACCCCCAAGTTAAAACACTTTCAGGCTTTGTAAAGGTCTGCAGGATTTGTAGAAACCAGTCGTTTTTTCTAGGAGTTGTAGAATAGGTAGGTATTTTAGAAATTCCAATTAACAGCACTTTCAAAATTCCTCAGTGCTGCCTTCGCTTTTCAGCCTCTTCGTTCTAATTTAAAATGGGCTGATATTAATTTTGTGCTATCACTGTCATAGACTTGCTTATTTTAATTGTAGCACTCCTGAAAACAGAAATGGGGTTATGTTTTTTTTTGAGTGTTTGTGTCATGGTTAAATGAGTGAAAATAGAAGAATAAACACAGGCACTGTGTCTACCCTGATCTTGGAACTTACTCCCCTCCCAGCACACCGACCCCTCATTCTTTAAGTTGCCAGGATTGATTTTATGTTTTATGTAGACTTAGGACATTTGGTCTGTGAAAGGCAGATGAACGTTTGCTATTTAAAGAAATAGTAATTTTGATTTGGGGGCTTTCCCTCGGTAAAGTTCTCTTTCTTTTTTATTTTGTATAGTTCTAATGTGTTTTTTAAAAACATGGTGTTGCTTCTCATTGGTGGATTTTTAACCCTGGCTAGTAAAGTATCAGAGAAGTGTTGTTTAACACCAATGTGTTTAACCTTTGAAATTATGTTAAGGCACTTGATGGTCAGTTGCGAGATACATATTTTGTGAGACATTAGTCTTCAGTTTAATTGACAACAAAATTCTAGATTTAATGGGCTAAAAGCAAGCCAATTTCAAATAACCAGTTCTTACTATTCTTTTACCTCCACTACGCTGGCCCTGAATGCAGCAGGAAAAAAAAAATCTGTAGCTTTCATGAGAATGTTCAGGTGAATAACTGCTTCAGAGACCTGAAGCATGAGGTTGGATAGACCAAAAAACAGTAATATGATTTCATGCCTTCAATAGCATATGTGTTTGCACCCGATTCCCAAGATGTGGTCAAACTGATGATGTCATTGAACAGAGGACAAGGTGCAGCTAATTTGATTTATTGTCCCGAGGTGAAGTGTAGCAGTGAAACCTTCTCATAGGAAAACCATTTATCTCAGGACAGTTTCCTTTATAGCTGCAATTTAACCACTACCAAGGCTGTAGATATTTTATCCAAGATGATAAAATGTACATTGCCTTTTACAAACAAAATTTTTTTCTTACAGTTTTTGTGATACAGGAAAGGATGACTATTGTTAACTGGACTTATATTTTGGTTGGCTTTCCATGCTATTGTAAAAATTCATTTCCTCAAATTCTCATTTGGAGACTATGGTTTTAAATAAGTATAATCACAGAAGTGATCCATGAGCATGCTTTAGATAGGTTCTTTATAATCCCCCAAACTCCGGTAAGAAGCTGTGTTTCTTGATTTAATCAGAGCATAGCCTGGGATAAAGGAGAGATCATACTGGCCTTAGTAGCTATTTCAATGAGTAAAGTGAACTTGATGAGGATGAGGGCTGTATATTCTGTTACGTTGAAATTACAGTGTTTAAGATAAGGTAGAATACTTACAGTAAAGCATGTGCTTTGCAAACAGATTTTTAAAAAAATAATTCAGAATTCTTTTTGGATTGTCTTAATTTAGTCTAGACAAGTTGTGCATTTTATTTTGATTGATTAGTGATTTTTAAAATTGTTCCACTGTGAGATAGTGATTCCACATATGATTTTTGACCTATAAGATTTTCCTGTCAGGCATTTTCCATCATATTTTTAACTAGTTTATCTTAAAGTGATGATTAAAATGTCCTGGGAATGTGGTAGAATTGCTGTGACTTATTCCTAACTCTAACTTGTGAGCCAAGCTTGATAGAGTATTTTAGGTTACTTTTGAGCCTTCATAAGTTTATAACCTGCCTGTCTCCTTTTATATCTGTCAGGTGGCTTCCCACGAGTTTTCAGAAAACCCATTGTTACTTCCTTCTTAACTTGCCCCATCTAGTAATTATAATGGTACTTAAGAATTTAGGTCTTGAAAATTTATGTAACAGCTGACCAAATATTCTTAATTTCTAAAAGGACCGTTCTTCCCAGCCATTACTGTTCAAGTAATTTTCAACCTCGGCCCCAAACTAATTTCTAATTCCTTCCATTTTGTCATTGTCAAAAATCCCAGTAGTCAAGGAAAAAACAAATAGCGACTATTATTCAGGTTTAAATGGTGTCGTATTCTGCCATATTTTAAATTCACTATTCTCTGCTTCGATAGGCAGTATAAAGAAGAAGGAATAAAATGTGTTTCATTGCTGCATAGGTTGAAGTAATTGTTAATCTGTTATTCATCTGGTCGGTGGATTTTGGAATAAGTTTAGGACTCAATGTTAAATTGCTCTTATAAAGCCACCAAAGATGTTTAAAGGAGCCTTGAATATCTTAAGCAGGTGGTTCTAAAATGACAGAACTGGAAATTTGAATGTTGCCTTTCATAAGTATTTTCCATTAAAAATGAAACATTTAAAATTTCTTGAATCTGTATTGCTTGATCTTGAGTTTAGGTGTGTGGGTTTGTGTGTTTAAGTTGTGTTTTTAAAATTGGTCTCTCACTTTCATGAATGTCTGTTCCTTTGTACTAGGAGGACTATAATATAATGTAGTAGTGATTGCCTTAATGTTATCAGTTATTTTTGTTTTGTTTTTAATGTTGAAAGCCCACAGCTTTAGTCTTCTTTCAAGCACTATTAAAATTAATTTTCTTTTAAAATACTGGTGTATGACTGTCATTAATTTGCTTTTATACAGGTGTTGGTTCAGTTACAGTTTTTGTGATTAGTAAAGACTTACTATGAAGCCTAATTTTAAGCAGGAATGTGTTTTCCTAATGGAAATGATTGTATTTAGAACTATTTAAATAATTATTGTTTGCAGAACAAGTCACAGACAAAACATGTCTCTTTTTGGCCACCCATGTTCTTGTTTCTTTTGGCTCCTTTAATGGTAAATGCCTGAGCAAACATGTTTATTACTTATTTCTCAAGGAAATCTAATATTAGGTATTAGAGTGTGGATTTGATTGTTATACATCTGCCTTATTTGAGTTTCTGTATCCCTCCTAAATGAATCCTTTTGTCCTTTTCCTCTTTATAGGGAACTCTTTGGGCTAGAATTTTGCTTAATTCTTATCCTGATTGTGTTGCTTAAAAATATCTTTTTGAGTGAAATCAGGGTTGAAAGAGGTAATAATTATGGTTCACAGATTACTTATCCATCTTCTTTTGCTGAATGTTTTTGCACATTGTTGACGTTTTGTAAATAAAGATAGTTGAATAACTTAATAGATTTATATTTCTTCTTAGGAATAAATTGGTTTTATTTTGTACTGAAATATTTCTGACTATGTTCTAAACTGGCAGTGAGCCCTTATAAACTCTTTCGGCGGTAATAGCAATGGAAATAAAAATAGCACGAGTGGAGCCAGTGCTTGACTTACTGATCCATGTACAGTATATTTAGAATTTGGAATATGAGAATTGTCTTGACTTTCAGAACCTCTGATGTGAAGAAGCTCTGTTTATAGAGTTCTGTGTTTTTACCGCAGGATATTAATTTATTGAGCATTGATAAGATATTTGTACTCAGTGACTGATAAAACGCCTTTGTTTTTGTTTTTTTCCCAGTTAAGCAAATACTCAAGTTTTCAGTGTTGCCTAGATTTTGCAGATAGGCCTAGCAATGAGCAAAAGACAAATCAGCAAGCCTCTAGATTTATCAGATTCTTTTTTAAAGTACTATCCAGGAAACTAGATATTCATCCAGAAGGGGATACATAATATTAATTTTTAAAATGACAATGTGAAGCACCAAACTTAGCTCAGTGTGAATGTTGGTAGTAGATTTACTCAGCCTGTGATATTGAAAGTCCTTGCAAGTACAGTTTAATTTGTCACATGATTTATTTCATAATTCTCTGTGTAACTTTATTGGTTTTTTATGTTGGAGTCATGGCTTTACTATATAAAGTTAAATCATTAAGTTGGTAAAATAATAAAAATTATGGGTAGGCCTTTTTTTCTTTGGACTGGTGAGCTTTCTCATTGCAACAGAAGGTATAAACAGGAATGGCTAGGAAGTGAACATTTTGTTGTGTATGTTAAACAGCTCAATTGTTTTTGGGACTTCCCTGGCCATACAGTGGTTGAGACTCTGAGCTTCCAAGGCAGGGAGCTGAGGGTTTGATCCCTGGTTAGGGAACTAAGATCCCACATGCCAAAAAACAAAACAAAACAGCTCAATTGTTTTTAACACGTGGTCATCTCCTCAAGAAACGGAGTTGTACTGACTAGCTTTCTAATCTGCAGAGTGAATATATTTTTTAGAGAAAAGTGACTTAGCTATTTTCTTGTTTTAGTATACTTATTTTAATAGTCTGCTTAGTGAAAAAATGCTTTTTTTTTTGCTGATTCATACTGCAGTAGGCAAGTATATTTTAATCAGCCTTTTAAAAATAATTATTTAAACATTTCTTAGCTTGCAAAAAAATATCTGCTGCTTTGTACGTGGTCCCTATGCCAGTTGTCTTTGGGGCTAACAAGGGAATATAAGACTTAGCTGTGGAAAACTCTGCTGTGGCATTTACTTAGCAGGGAAAAATTTTAAAGCAATGTATATACAGTTGGCCCTCCACATTGGTGAGTTTGGTATCCGTGAATTCATCCAACCGCAGATCGAAAATATTGGAAAGAAATATTCCAGAAAGCTCCAAAAAGCAAAGCTTGAATTTGTTGTACCTGGCAGCTATTTACTTAGCATTTACATTGTATTCAGTATTATAACTAATCTAGAGATGATTTAAAGTATGTAAGAGGATGGGCATAAGTTATATGCAAATATAACACCCTCTTATATAAGGAACTTGAGCATCCCTGGGTTTTGGTATCCTTGAAGATTCTGGAACCAATCACCTGTGGTTACCAAGGGATAATTGTAATTACATATTAAAATATATAATAGATAATAATGATCAGAGTAGAAGTCAAAGTGTGTCCAAGTGTGTAGGAACCAAAGCATCCTAGAACTGTTGTAGCTGGAAGGTAATTTAGATACAATCTATCCTAAAACCTTTACAGATGAGGAGGCATTATTCTCAGGCGGTTTAGTGACTTGCCCACAGTCTCTTCACTATTGAGTAATGGATGAGAACACAAGACATTCTAGTCTCCTCCTCCCCATGCCCCCATCTCTCCCTCTACCACATTGCTGCTAGTCAGAGCAGACTTTTAGTAGAAGGTGAGATTTTTAAGCTGAATTTAAAAGGGTGAAAAGAATTTAGAGGAATGGGAAGACATTGCCAGGGAGGTTGTGTTCAAGATTGTGCTGTATACGTAAAAAATGAGGTATTCTATGTGCAGGGAGGCAGTTGGAGGTTTCTGAAGTAAGGAATCCTATGACAAAAGCGGTCAGTGTTCTAGGATTAATATGGTGGTGTGCAAGTTGATTTGAAATAGGAAGGGAGAGATTGGATCCATGGAAACCAGTATATAAAAATTAAGGTATGTGGTTTGTTGACTAATTGCTTTAAGCTATAGAGATACAAACATAATAAGACAATTACCGGACCCAAAGAGGCTTTCACTCTAACAATGATGTAATGAAAATAGATAATCCATAGTAAGGATGTTGAGAATGTTGTCCAGTTACATCACACAAAATAAGGACCTTTGGGAGAAATTCTTGCCTAGTCTTTACAGTAAGAACTCTCTTATTTCTGACCAATGGTTTTGTTTTTAGTCTTCTGGACACTGAACTAATTGACTTTATTTCCTTTTCAAATCAAACTACAGTGTTTAGACCAAATTATTAATCTGAAAGTTTAGATAGGCAATTATGGTATCCATAATTTTTCTTAGCCTCATTCCCAGTTCCATTTTAGGTCCTTAATGTTTTGTTTTGCATTTGTTTTATTGCTTCCATCTTTAAACTCCTGTTATTTTGTCTTTTATGTGGGCTACGTTATATCCTTTCTGGAGCAAGGCAGGTATAAATACAATAAAATTACTGTAACCATGACATAATGATACTGTGTGTATTTTTATAGTCCCTTGAAATTTATAGCAGCACTCTGATTTTCATTAACTCATTTGCTCCTTTCAGGAAATATTATTATGCCCATTTTATTTTTGAGTAAAATGAAGCCCAGATTAAGTGACTTTCCCAAGGTTATGTGCTTAATGAGCACAGAACGTGTTTGGGGAATAGCAAGACTTCTAGGTTAGCTATTACTGAGGCTGCATATTGGAGAGTGGTGGAAGGCAGGTTGGGACTCTGTTCTGGAGAGCTCTGAATGCTGTGGGTTGGTGATGCAGGAGTTTGGATTTCATTTGCTTGGCAGTAAGGAATCACTGAAGTTTTTTGCTCTGGACCAAGGAGCCACTTTAATCAAAGTCCTTAAAGTGTTTAGCAGCTACTTAGAGTCAAAGAGGATAGCAGGGTTTTGAGCTTAGATTATCAAAAGCAGTGCCATGAACAGAAGTAGGGGAGTTGGAAGACGGAACCGTTTGGGGGAATAGGCGATGAATTCAATTGTAGACCTGTCGTTTGAGACATGATTGGGTGGCTCTTATGAGGTTGCAAGTTTATTGTGAAAATCAAGAAAGTTTTACTGAATTAAATGTGTGATAAACATACAAATAATAGGATTGAGATTTATGCTCATGCCACTTTGAGTGTGGACTGAGCATTGAGTCTGAACATTGTAAATTCTAGGCATCTCATTTTGGCTTTGACACGGGCTTCAATAGTTGTTTCAACAATAAGATGGTGATAATACCATTGTTACAGGGATGCTGTGGGGAATAACAAATTGATAGCAGAAGCACTTTTAAAGTACTGTAATAGTTTTTCTTACATGAGTACAAGAGTAAAATCAGCAATTTTATTACTTGTGCTGCTGTAGAGAGGGAGAAGCTTTAGCTTTTAGATTGATTCTGTGGGACACCATACTGCAGGTTGTACATTTCCATGTGCAGCCAGCACCTGGGGAGAGGGAGGTACACCCCAATACTCTTGAAAACTACACAATGGAGGTATTGCATTGTGGCAAACATAAACTTGTCCTTGATTTCAGGGCATTTTCTTATCTCACACCCATCCCTGCCTATGCATTCTTATCTTTTACTACTTCCTTAAATAGCATGACTCAACAATTCCACCAGGAAGTCCCCTTATAGGCCCACCACAAACAGTTTCTTTTATCAGGTTTTAAGTTTTTTAAAAATCGCCGTAAAACTTTGTGTTGAAGAGCTGTTCTGGGAGGGTGGCTATATTTATTCTGAAGCGTGGGCTCTCCTCTCCTCTCCCACTTCACAGTTCTGTCATATGACCTGAAAGTAAGCCCACTGTTTTGGTCAGTCTGGTGTTTGGGATGCTCTGTGAGAACCTTTGCTCACACGCTCACACTGTTCCCTCCCTTGGAATGTCGTGGTATGTGGTGTGGTATAGTGAAAGTGGAACTTGGAGTTGGGAGACCTGGGTTCCCCCAGGTGACTGGGACAAATTACTTCACCGCTGATTATTTTTTTCTTCTTCTTTTACATTTGTAAATACGAGAGTTTTCAAACAAAAGGCCATTGGAATTCTTTTCAAAATGAATTTTAGGCAGAAGCTTAATGTTAAAAGGTAAGAGTGGAGCTGTTCTGATTGAGATGGGCACAGGGGCAGTGAAAGCATCCTCCCTCTACTCTCCACAGTGGCCCTTAAGACCCTTCCACAGGATCCTTAGGACTCCTGCTGGGTGCACTGTTTGAAAACAGTTATCCTTATTTATCATACGGAACCTATCCGTCCTTTAGTCTATCTCCACAAATAGCTGATCTCTCAAGCCTGTGCTTCTGTCCTACTTTGTCTGAATTTAGCACTTAATTTGTGTTCATTTAGCTAATTCAGCACTTCATTATACACAGTCTTATTTTTTTCTCTAATTGAGTTATATAAGTAAATCTTGTCTCCTCCTAAGAGCCTTGAGAGCAGGAACACACTGCCAGGGACAGAGTAGACATTTAGCAAATGATGCTTGATTGATTAAATTAGGGGTTCTCAATCTTTGCTGGGATAAGACTTGTCCGTGGAACTTTTTCAGGATGCAGAGGCCCAGACCTTACCACCTGAGTTTCTAATAAAAGTAGAGGTCTGGTCATCCATAGTTTTAAAAAGTTTGTAAAAAATGATTCAGTAGCATTGAATGATTGCTTGTTGCATTTCAAAATTATTGCTTACAGTATCTTCAACTTCTCAATGCACCGTAAAGGCTCCATAGTGGAAAGACAAACAGAGAACTAGGAAACTTGGGTCCTTATTCTGTTTGTAGCATTATCTAGCTTTATGATGTTGAACAAATCACTTAACTTTTCTGGCCCATAGGATTCTAAATTGACAAATTATGTTTTATTTTCATACTTTGTTTTTCTTTTTAAGCTGTGGCGTTCTTCAAAACATGTTTTTGGGTGAAAACCAGTAAACACAACAGATACTTTCAGTAGCTTGGCTTCCATCTGAATACCATTTTAATAGACGTATTAAGAATACAGAACATGATAGGCTTGATCCTAACTCAGCAGCAGAGCTAAAACATATGGGGAGTCTGAAATGGTAGTATTTAGATTTTAAACTTGAAACATCTTACTAGAATGTGAATGAACAATAACAGTAAGCTAATCAGGAACTGTAATATGTGAGCATGAACTGGATTATAATTAACCAACCTGACTGGTCCTTCTGCATTCATTTAATTCAATAAATATAGAGCTTTCTTCTATTCCTTGTCATGCACCCAGCACTGGAGAAAGTAGTGAATAAGACAGATACTGTCTCTGTCCTCTCAAAGCTTACAGCATGTTGGGCAAGTCATACATTAAATAACACTGTTCACAGTTAATTGAGTAAAATATGGGAGATTCAGAATACTCTGAATAAGATAGGGACATAAGCGTAAGATAGGGACACCTAATCTGGACAAAAGGATTTAGGAAGGGCTTCTGAGGAAGCAGTGTTTACACTGAGACATGAAGGGTGACTGAAAGTTAACAGTTCAAGTCTGGGAGTAGGAAGTGCGGTTGAAAATGTTGCAAAGGGAGCAACATATACATAATTCTTGAAACAGTGAAAATGCGGCACTTTCAAGGAACTGAAGTTCGGCCTGGCTGGTCCAGGAAGAGTAAGATTTAGCTGAAGAGCTGAAGATGATTTCCAAATTATGAGGCTATTTTCATGATCTTTGTCCCGTTTTAGTGGCCAAATACACAGGCAAAATTTGTGGAAGAGATTCCATAACTTCTAACAAATGTATTAATTTCTAGTGATAACAGTAATAAATAATGTTTACCAAGTCTTTGTGCCAGTTACTAAGCTTTACATGCATTTTCATATTAATCTTCACAATGACCCCATGAAGTGTGTACAGGTGTCATCTTCTTCATCTTTCAGGTGAGAAAACTATACAGTGTAAAGAGGCTAAGTGGTACACCTAGGTCTCTGACCTATTTGGAATAGCTGTATGCAATTAAGCGCATTACTATGCTCTTAACCATTAACTTCTGCTTCTAGTCAAGTTGAATGATGAACTATTTAGCAACTATTTCTGAGTTTATCCTTAGTGCTCTTATGCAGTTCCCAGTTCCAGATTGTGTGGTCTAGAATCGGTGGTGCACTCATCTCCATCTTGCAGTTTGGGGATATGGACAATTGGTTAGCAGATTTAATATTAACCTAGCTTTCAAGCATATCCAGTTGTTGATTATAAAAATATTTTGAAGCTGTTTGTATATAGATTGCTGATTCTGGTAATCCATAAATCCTGAACATTTTGGAATTATATTTTAAACTGAAGCTACTTGCCGATGTTAACATCCAGATAATTTTCATTTGGGGCATCATTTATTTTTTTTGTTGTTGGCTAGATAGGAAATCAGGACGTGTGTAAAATATTTTAATGTTTCTCAAATGAGTTGTGACTTAAAATTGATATGCTGGTAAGTACTGGGGATTTGTTTACTACTCCCCATCCTCCCAGCAAGCTGTAATTAAGCCAGCTTTCAGTTGAAGAAACATGACAGTTGATTATTGTTTCTGATAAGTTAGTCATTTAATGGTATTGGTATTCCCTGTCATATACACCCTGCTTAATCCTTCCCCGTATCACCCTGTTTATTGTTACAGTGTTTGTGTCTGAAACATTTTTCTTTACACCACGGTGCAGAGGTACTTCCCCTCTGAGTGCTTCTTCATGCAGTCAGCCAAGAAGTCTGTTTTGGCAGACTGTAATATATATTAACTCATATGCCAATCACTGTTAGTTAGGAAGGAATTGGTGAAAATCCTCTGATGTTATGAGAGACATTGTAAACATCACAGAAGCCTGAGAAGACAAGTTAACAATTTTATGAGTATTCCTGGAGGAAATCATGGTGTGATTTCAGAGGATTAGACTGTAGTGTCAGAGCCATTGCCAGTTCCATGATGCTAGAATCGCATCTTAATAGTTCCATCCTGCTATAAGACCCAGTATGGTGCTGATTCAGTGATTGAACCCCTTTCCTGGAATGCTCCTGTGGGTGTGCAGACCCATGTACCC
This sequence comes from Phocoena phocoena, assembly GCF_963924675.1. Taxonomy (NCBI): domain Eukaryota; kingdom Metazoa; phylum Chordata; class Mammalia; order Artiodactyla; family Phocoenidae; genus Phocoena; species Phocoena phocoena. The sequence goes on from NC_089219.1 coordinate 124,353,955, forward strand.
TAATTAGATGCACAGTGCATCCACATCCATGCTCATACCCCAGGTGTGCCTGCCCCTCTCATGTATGTGTACATAATTTAAAAAGGAGGGACTTCCCTGGTGGTGCAGTGGTTTAGAATCCCCCTGCCAATGCAGGGGACAGGGGTTTGAGCCCTGGCCCAGGAAAATCCCACCTGCCATGGGGCAGCTAAGCCCGTGCACCAGAACTCCGTGCTCTAGAGCCCACGAACCACAACTACTGAAGCCCGCACGCCTAGAGCCCATGCTCTGCAGCAAGAGAAGCCACTGCAATGAGAAGCCTGCGCACTGCAAAGAAGAGTAGCCCCCGCTCACCGCAACTAGAGAAAGCCCGCGTGCAGCAACGAAGACCCAACACAGCCATAAATAAATTGATTAAAAAAAAAGAAAAAAGCAGTCAGTGTACATCCTACTTTTTTTTTTTTTTTTAAAACATGGTTCCCGGGCTTCCCTGGTGGTGCAGTGGTTGAGAGTCCGCCTGCCGATGCAGGGGACGTGGGTTCGTGCCCCGGTCCAGGAAGATCCCACATGCCGCGGAGCGGCTGGGCCCGTGAGCCATGGCCGCTGAGCCTGCGCGTCCCGAGCCTGTGCTCCGCAACGGGAGAAGCCACAACAGTGAGAGGCCCGCATACCGTAAAAAAACAAAACAAAACAAAACAAAACATGGTTCCCTATTCTTTAAGATTTACCCAGGTAAATAAACAGTCCTTTTTATTTGCTAGGTACAACCTCTGGGTAATTTCAAGGCTAATCTTTTTTTTTTTTTTTTTTTAATATCTTTGAACTTTATTTAGTTGAGTGACTTCTAGTGGCATAAATAACAAGCGATAGCATGATCGTTGAATTATTACTCACAGTGGCTGTAGCTGATCAAGGTTGAGTCGTCTTAGGTTAGTCAAAGAGGCCCCGTGAAGTCAGTGGAGGGGCAGTTTTCACCTTGTCCTACAAAACTGGAAAATATTGACATGTCTGCAGGTTTCAGTTCTTCAAAAACTAACCTAACCTGCCTTTTTACCTAATAATTTTTCACAAATATCCTTCCACACCTTACCTTATCCTTTTTAATGGTTACACATTATTTTATTGTATTGATGGACCAACCTATTTACTTGTTCTTTTTTGGTGTATGTTAGATTTTTTCCATAGTTGTAGATACAGTGTTCTGTTTTGTTTTTTTAAAGATAAATCATTAGGAATAGAATTGTAAAATTAAAAAATTACACACTTAAAAATTTTGTACATGTCAGATTGCCCTTGAGAGAGGTACCATTCTATACTTTTACCTATACTACATATTTTATGTACAATATTTTATAGTATCAATTTTTCCTGCAGTGTCTCTTTTAAATTTTTGATATGTTGATAGATGAAGCATTGTTTTAATTTTCATAGTTTTGCTCTAAGTCGAACATCTTATTACATTTTTTTCTGTATATTTTTCAAATGTAATGTAAAACTGATTTACTTGTTTTTTATATTATAGGAAATTTTATTATGCATTATCACTCTTTTTTTAAACATCTTTATTGGAGTATAATTGCTTTACAGTGGTGTGTTAGTTTCTGCTTTATAACAAAGTGAATCAGCTATACATATACATATATCCCCATATCTCCTCCCTCTTGCATCTCCCTCCCTCCCACCCTCCCTATCCCAACCCTCTAGGTGGTCACAAAGCACTGAGCTGATCTCCCTGTGCTATTCGGCTGCTTCCCACTAGCTATCTGTGTTACATTTGGTAGTGTATATATGTCCATTCCACTCTCTCACTTCGTCCCAGCTTACCCTTCCCCCTCCCCGTGTCCTCAAGTCCATTCTCTACATCTGCGTCTTTATTCCTGTCCTGCCCCTAGGTTCTCCATAACCTCTTTTTTTTTAAGATTCCATATATATGTATTAGCATACGATATTTGTTTTTCTCTTTCCGACTTACTTCATTCACTCTGTATGATAGTCTCTTAAGTCCATCTACCTCACTACAAATAACTCAGTTTCGTTTCTTTTTATGGCTGATATTCCATTGTATATGTGTGCCACATATTCTTTATCCATTCATCTGTCGATGGACACTTAGGTTGCTTCCATCTCCTGGCTATTGTAATTAGAGCTGCAGTGAACATTGTAGTACATGACTCTTTTTGAATTATGGTTTTCTCAGGATATATGCCCAGTAGTGGGATTGCTGGGTCATATGGTAGTTCGATTTTTAGTTTTTTAAGGAACCTCCATACGGTTCTCCATAGTGGCTGTATCAATATACATTCCCACCAACAGTGCAGGAGGGTTCCCTTTTCTCCACACCCTCTCCAGCATCTGTGGTTTGTAGACTTTTTGATGATGGCCATTCTGACTGGTGTGAGGTGATACCTCGTTGTAGTTTTGATTTGCATTTCTCTAATAATTAATGATAAAACAGTGATTTCTCTCTCTTGTTGTATTACACTAGTTCTGGCCCTTTCATGAAAATGTATAACTTCTTAAATATTCTCTTTGCATGAGTAGCCCCCCTGTAATTAATTCCCATACCTCTTTTGAATAGCAGTTTAGGGACGAGAATAGAGCTGGAGTCTACCCTGGGAACACTTAAACATTCCCTCAGCCTCCACCATGTCCTCCAAACATGCACAGTCTGAGTTAGATACCTCTCCTCTGTTTCTGTAGATCCTATTCTGGCATCTAACTTACTACTTTTAGTTATGGGTTAACTTGTTTCTCTTTTTTATAATAGCTTAATCTCTGTGCCTCAGGGACTACATTTCATCCCTGACATTTAACACATGCTTGCTATGTATTTGATACTCAACAAATATTTATTGAATGATGGTTTTTTTTTTTTTTTTTTTTTTTTTTTTTTTTTGCAGTACGCGGGCCTCTCACTGTTGTGGCCTCTCCCGTTGTGGAGCACAGGCTCCGGACGCGCAGGCTCAGCGGCCATGGCTCACGGGCCCAGCCGCTCCGCGGCATGTGGGATCTTCCCAGACCGGGGCACGAACCCGCGTCCCCTGCATCGGCAGGCGGACTCTCAACCACTGCGCCACCAGGGAAGCCCTTGAATGATGTTTTTAATTCTCAGATTTTTTTCTAGCAATATACCTTTAATAGCAGAGGAGAATGAACTTGTATCCTGAGAGAACCTGGGAAAAACTGTGGTGGCCCATATAATTTAAAATTATTAGCTATGAATTCTTTATTCTCTTTCGTTATGTATTGGTGATTGTTTTATATATCAAATATTTTAAATTATTCAGCTTTTCAGTAAAATTTACTTTCCAGGAAGACAAGCATGTTTATCCTATGGCTTCAAGTACTCTACCAGAGATCCTTGGCAAATCAGTCTCCTGATAGAGGAAGCACGTATGAAGTGAAAAGAGCATCAGCTCTGGAAGCAGATAGACTTGGGTTTGAATGCTGGCTTTGCCGCCTACTGGCTGTGGGCCACTGGGCTAGTTATTTAGCCTCTTTGTAGTACTTTACCGAATAATCTATTTCATTTAACAAGTTTATTCGTAGTAGATATTTATTGAATGCCTACAATTTGCAAGGCATTGTGCTGTTTGTCAAGTTTGTGATTGTAACAGTCATACTGCTTGCCTTCATGGAGCATCCAGCGTGCCAAAGTTCTCTTCCATGTGACAATTAGCATTTACCCTCCTTACCCTGGATCTGTTGATGATTTCCCATCCACTTACCAGTGCTTCAGCAACAACCAAGTCTTACTTATCTGGAACCAGCTGATTTGCAGACTAACCATAGTTTATAAGAAATAGTGCATTTTTGAAAGAATGAGAAATGATCAGCAAAAACATCTACATATATTCTATGTGATCTCTCATTGACCCCTGCCTGGTACTAGATGTATGTACCCCCTTGATAGTCAGATGCTTTACTGGCAGCTGTCTATTAGCTGTTCATTCATAGAGAGGGAATAGTTGCAGGTCATCTGTGGTGCTGTGGTCCTGGAGAGCAGAGCTATGCCTTGCCTTTGCACAAAAATGTTTCTTTTAACAGAAGGGAATTAGAGTGAGCCTAATTTTTTACTCTGCCTGCTCTTCAGACATTTTAATTTTTAATCAGATATTTGGGAGGACAGGGGTGAAGAAGGAATGGAAAGATAATGCAGATTGGGAAGTCTAGGAATTTATTCACTACCTACGAACGTGGAACTGACAGGACTTAAAATCATTTCATTGCTAGATTGAACTGGGGTCTAACCTCCCAGCAAGCTTGGAGTTTTCTGGGGTTTGAGGAACAGGGTATTTCAGGAAGCTGACAATGAGGAGGAAGGTCATTTAACTTCTGAGTGGAGATGGCTCAACAATGTTATGTGTGAACCCCAGTTGACATACAGCAGTGACATCATTGTAGAGTCCCTTGGTTGCTAGGAAAGATGACAGTGACCTTGAAGGAAAGAGGCTGTCTAGCAAAAACATGATCTTGGCATGTCATGGGGTTTAAACACCTGCCTAGATTATGCCAGGTAATTGGAAAGCTGAGAGGTCAGTAGACTCAGATTGTTGCCATGCATAGGGTTTTTCCTAATATTTGGGGGTGGGGAGGAAGAGCGCAGATAAGAAATGGGTTATAACAACAGTCTGTTTTTCCAGGTGTACCCTTTTGGCTATTATCAAGTAATTTTAATGTTTTCTTTATCAATTTTGACTGTTTTATTTTTACTGTTTTGAGTGATACCTGTGGAATAATAAATATTTCTAAATATTGTATGTAACTTTAACCATACAATAAGTTCAAGTTTACACAAAGTCATTTTTAACTACATTGATCTAATTTCTATAAATAAAAAAATTATTTGGGATGTTCTCTGATCTTTCTTCTGTTTCCCTTCTTAATTTCCCTTTCCAGTTTCCCCATGTTAATTGAGAGTTGACTGGTTTTTATTTATTTATTTATTTTTGTGGTATGCGGGCCTCTCACTGCTGTGGCCTCTCCCGTTGCAGAGCACAGGCTCCAGTGGTTTTTATTTTTTAAATCTGTGTATCATACTCTCGAAATCCTTTGTCTCCCTTGACTTCTCATGTGATTTTGTTTTCTGATCCATTAAATTTAAAAAGAACATTTTCCTTATGATGCATTAATGCAAAATTTATCCATTTGTTACATTTTGTCCACCTCAAAATTTAATGTGGTTTGTAGAGATTCATAAACTATAGCAAGAAATGCAAAATAAAAATATAAAATAAAATCAAAATTCTAATGTAAAAATCTAATATTTGCTTTCAGTGGGGCACAAATATTTCTCTAAGCTTCATTGTAGATGGTGCAAAAAAAGAAATCCAGGCAATTTATGTTCATAACATTTGAAAGCAAACAAACCTTTGTTTTAAAAAAGCAGAACTCCTGACACTAAGATCAGAAGGAAATGGCTCCTCAGAGACCTTACAAACAGGACCCCGTGTAATGGAGTGAACAGTGGCCTTACAGTAGTCCTACTATGCATGCACCAACAAACTTCATAAGGCCCCTCTGTAGGCCAGATGCATCATCATTAATAAAGACACTTAACGTGGTGGGGAGACGAGGAGGATTCAAAACAGAGTGTGGCTTAAAAGGGGAAGAGATTTTGGAATAATTAGAAGGATGGAGATGTTGCATATCCTTTAGGCAATCTTCCATAAATATTCTTTCAACTTTGTATAGATTATAAGCTCTGTGAGGGCAGGAAGTTTATCCGTTTTGTTCACATTAGTACAGAGTTCAGGGCACAATGTAGGTTATTAAGAAGTCTTTTCAGAATACATATGCACTGGGTTTGAAATTACATTTGTTGGTGCTTATCATTGAAGTTAGATGATCTTGTTCAGGGAGATGGCTACTCAGGCAGCACCGCAAAGGGTAATACCACATGGGCCCGCTCATTGGCGGCCTGATTGTCAGTAAGTTGATTTCGTTACCATACTTACAGGTAATTGAGTTCAATAGAACTGACTCTTGCTAACCAAATACAGAATAGACAAAAATGGAAACAATGCCTGTTTGTGTTAACCTATAAATCTGTTATGAGAAATATAATTGTGAAGTGGACCAGAATTTTTGGCCATTCAGCAGTACATTATCTCACTTTAAGAGAAGCCAAATTGTAATCAGAAGAGTCGCTTAATGACTCTTTTTTGGTCAAGGCCAAAGAAATTAATTAAATATGCTAATGGTTAGGACGTACCTTCTCTGCCGGTTAGGATGTATTTTGCCCTGAACAGTGCTGGACACGTCCTGAAAAATTTTTGTTTTCTAGGCTTCCCATTTCTATTTTTAATTGTTTGCCACTGACAGAAAGAACACTAGGTTAAATAGACTACTTAAAAGCTGTTTTTAAATAAGGGGGAAAGGTTGAAATTTGATATTTGTATTGTTTGTGGATCTAAACTCCCTGTGGTGTTCTTTTTATTTTATTTTATTTTTTTGGCGGTACGTGGGCCTCTCACTGTTGTGGCCTCTCCCAGGAGCACAGGCTCAGTGGTCACGGCTCACGGGCCCAACCACTCTGCAGCCCAGACCGGGGCACGAACCCATGTCCCCTGCATCGGCAGGTGGACTCTCAACCACTGCGCCACCAGGCAAGCCCCCTGTGGTGTTCTTGTTTGCCATGCTGGTAAGGCATAGTTAACTCCCAGTTATAATAAATGATGCTTATCTTGTATAGTTTTCAAAACTTTGCCAGAGTAAAAGAGCCTATCTAAAAGTGCTGTCCATGGGAAACAGTTCAGGTGGTGATTTTAGTGCATACTACAGGTGTACATACACAAAGAAAGCTGTGGTGACTTAACGGTTATATTTTGGCATTGTAGTCACAGTTGAGACTCTCATCCCCTGACCCCTTTTTTATTTTAATTCTAGCAGGTGCTGGGAATGCTCAAAGCAGAATACATAGCTCCTTGAACAACAGCAAGCTTTGAAAAGTGATCACTTTAATGCAGACATGAAAGTTTCCTGTCAGCATTAAACCAGAGTTTAGGAGCCTGGAGTGATGGAAATTGACATTCGGTAGAGCGACCAGGTGGTATTAGGACAGTTGGTTGCCTATTTGAAAAAAAAAAATGTGTGTCAGGGTCATACCTTATACTATACACAAAAATGAATTCTGGAGAGATTAAAGATTTGAATGTTCAAAGAAAAACTCAGAAAAGTACTAAGACAAAAGTAGGAATTTTTATTTAGTTTTAGGCATGGAAAAGCTTTTTGACATGGCGTACAACTCAGATGCCATACAAGGGAAAGATTGATAGGTTTAACTATGTAAAGTATTTAAGGTTCTTCCTGCCAAAAGCCTCTACAAATATAATTAAGTTATATGGAGAAATATAAGTAGCCTATAAGAATGACAGAGTTAATTTTTCTTAATTTATTAAGTATCATTAGACATCAGTAACAAATGACAGGCACCCCAATAGAAGAATGGTCAGAGTATATGAATAGGCAATTCACTGAGAATAAGAATATAAATATATGAACCCTGATTAAGAGCCTCAGCTATAAAGACAACCTTCTTCAAGGCGGAAATATAAAAAACTAAAGGATGAATTGGAAAATGTGTGCTTTGGTAGGGTAGTGAGGAAATTAATGTTAGGGAAAAGGATAGAGTTGAATACTGGCCATGATTTAGAGGTAGTTTAGGAGTGTTTATATACATATACCTGTACACACACACACATATATATATGTAATATTTGGTAATTTTATTGCTTTAAAGGAGGAAGATATATTTAAAATCATGAAATAGTTAAGTAGAGAAGGGATTCCTGCCATTCCTGATTTAATATGTACGACAGCAGATAAATGATTTGTTTATGCCTTGGGTAAGCTTGTGTATTAATTGTTAATTTGTTCCAAGATAAGTGTCTCATGGATCATTGAAAATCAACTATTAACTCACTTTTTCTCGTGCTTTTGCACAAACATTTTTAACAAATGTTCCCAGAGTCCTGATGAAGGTTCTTTTTTGCAGTGGTTTAAAGTCCTTCCCCAGAGTTCTTCAACATTGTGTTTATGGGAATATCCATTCTGATTCAGAACTCAACTTCTGGAACTCTTGCATTAGGGACTCCTTGTTTTGTAATGAAATTGTCACCCAGGAGATAGCAGTTAACCTCTCTTCCTTTCCTGTTTTACTCATCTGCCTCATTGGCCAGTGTAAAGCAATAACCTTAGCAGAATGATATCTTCCATTATAACTCATTTGTCTTCTTACAGGCATGTCTCCAAATGGTCTACAGAATCCTTCTTCTAGTGCCAGGTGAAATAACTAAATATTGTATTTAAAAAGAAGGAATCAGAAACCTCCTTGCTTCTAGCTACTGCTGGGTAGTAAACATAGTGAGGTCAGCAAAAAGTTACTTGAGCACATGAAGTGATGCTGTTACAAGAATTTGAAAGCAAAATTTGCTGTGGATAAATAAGTTGACAGCAGGGTTTGTTGTGTGAGCTGAAAAATTAACAGACAACCTCAGTTGGCAGTATTAGCTTAAGATAGAATGGTTCTGGGTAGTATAAAATAACAAGTTATCAAATTTGGTTTTGGCCCATGTGCCAGGCACTGTGCTAAGTGTTTTACATGAATTATCTAATTTAATCCTCACCTCAACTGTGATACTATGATATAGGTATTGTTGAATCTCTGTTTTGTAGATGTGGAAACTAACGTACAAGAAAGTTATGTAATTTTCCAAAGTTAACATCACTAGAAAGTGGTGGACTTTGTTTAAAATAATTTAAGGGTATTGATTACGGTTTTTAGCTAACATTAGTTGACTTCTCTGTTTGATTGGTTAAGGAAGGTATTTTTAGCAGAAATTCTTTGTTATTGTCAATTGCTTTTCTGCAAGTTTTTGGAAACAAAGTTACCTGTGGGGTGGCAAAATAATTTTAGAGATAATTATGTGTTTAAGTGTTTCTTGCTCCTTTGCGCTTTTTTTTTTGCTGTATGCGGGCCTCTCACTGTTGTGGCCTCTCCCGTTGCTGAGCACAAGCTCCGGATGTGCAGGCTCAGTGGCCGTGGCTCGCGGGCCCAGCCACTCCGCGGCATGTGGGATCTTCCCGGACTGGGGCACGAACCCGTGTCGCCTGCATCGTCAGGCGGACTCTCAACCACTGCGCCACCGGTGAAGCCCTGCACTTTTATAAAGCATTGTGGACATTAATTTTGTATGAATTAAGAAGCATAGTTTTCATGCTTTTTGGTTTTGGAGTTGAGGTATCAATTCTGAGTTGTTCAGCCTATCTAGTGACAGTCAAAATAAATGCCATGAATGAAACTTTCAGCACTCTGAACAGTGATATAAAAGTAAAATAGGACATGGATACCTTTGGAAAGTGTGTGTGTGTGTGTGTGTGTACCAGTTTTCTGTTCTGGACCTCATGGAAGAGCTGCTTGCCCTTGTTATGATGCTGAAAGACTGTTAAAGCTGGTATTTGAAAAATAGATGAAAAGCTGCTGGTGTAAGAACCCAAATCACAGAAGATTCCAAGACCAGCTTTCTCATAGTAAAGGGTAACTTTACTTAGTTACCCTTTGTGTAAAATCAACCCAAATCAGGAGCCACAACTTAATTTATATGGACCCAAGTTTTCATATTTGGAATTGTTACTTGTTTTTACTAGCAAAGTAACAAAGTACAAAACCTTTAGGAGTTTGTGCTAATTGTAATTGTTTTGTTGTGAAACGATACTTCAGATAAAGTAATATATTTATGATGGCCGCTTTTGCATAGGATGAATATTATATCTGTACATTATAGACAAAATTCAAAATTAATATTAATACATATTAATATGCAAACATGTGGGCATATTCTCTTTCTCTCTCTTAGTCCTTAGTCTCTCAAAATGAATTCTATCTTTATTTGACTCAGTCGAATTTTGAGGAGGTGTCACTTAGTTGAGACCAGATCTTTGTTCTTTAGTGCCACTGTGTAACAGATGTTCACCTGCGTCTATTTCCAGCTCTATTTTACATTTTAACTGGGGCTCTATCGCATGGTAGTTAAGAATAGTAGCCCAGGAATACGACAGATTGGTTTGAATACATGACCAATAACTTTCTTCCTTCAGCAAATTTCATTGCTTACTATATACTAGGCATTATTTTAGGCAGTGAAGAAAACCTGGTCTCTGAGAAATGATCTGTAAATATTCTTCCTCACATAGCTGTGTTTAGAATTAAATGAGATAAAGTACATAGATTGCTGAGCACTTTGCCTGGAAAATGGAATCCACAATTTTTTTTTCCTACCCTGGGATCTGTAAAAATTGTATATGTTATTTCTTATTATTTTTAAATCTTTTGATGACTTGGAACCCTCATAGTAGAAAAGCAAGTATGAACAAGTGCTGACATTTTTAATGTGTCATACAAATTTACAAACATAGAAGGCAAATGATTATCCACATTTGCAAAGGCTCCTTTGATTTTAAAATACTGTCAGTAGATAAGCAGTAAATTGTGGAAGCCTAAATAATTTATTCATATCAAACAAAACAGCAAAATGAACACGATGTTTAATGTTACCTGTAATTTTTATTCTTTGCAAAGTAGATTTTGCTTAATTTTTGTCTTAAGTTCTCCATCTCAAGTAATCATTAGACTTTGGGGTCCTTGAGGGTTTTGAAGAAGCCAAGTTTTGTTAATTTTAGTACCTCATTTTAGCACAGTATTTAGCTCATAGAAGATATTGAGTAAATATTTATTAAACTATTTTCTTGAATTAAATTCATTTCAGGATTGGCAGTCTTCATTTTAACATGTCCCATGTTATTATAATTAGCATCACGCTCACTACCACGAGCATACTGATAGGCCTAGTAAAAGATACAGATGTTAGCAGCTCTTACATAGAACTATTTCTTCTTTTGCTCTCTTGTCTGTATCTGCCGTTCATAACTGACCCAGAGTAGAGTCTTCCTGTGTCTTCCCATGTTCTTCTACTCATCCTGGCTCTGAGAATCCTGAGCACTGGACATCTGAGATAGCAAAAGGTCCTCCCTGTATAAGGCTTGCTGAATTGAAGGCTGGAACAATATGAGAATATAAGCTCTGGAGCTTTGAGATTGGGAATACACCTTAGGTTGGAGGGTAGCATGAAAAGGAAAAGGATGAGTTTTTGTGGGTCAGGAATTTGGGCATGTCTTAGCTGGGTCCTCTGCTTCATTCTCTCAAAAGGCCGTAGTCAAGGTGTTGGCCAGAACCATAATCTCATCTGAAGATTCAGCGGGGCAATGACCTGCTTCCCAGGTCACTCACATGGCTGTTGGCTAGGTTCAGTTCCTTCCAGGCAGTTGGCTGGAGGCTGACCTCAGTTCCTTACCATGTGGGCTTCTCCAGCTTGCTTCATCAGAGCAAGCACACAAGAAGAGCTAGAGAGCGCTGGCAGGAAAGGAGTGTTAGAAATCACAGTAGCAATCGCATCCTTTTTGTAATATTCTATTTCTTACAAGCAGATCACTTGGTTCAGCCCACACTCAAGGGGAGAGGACTAACTACACAGGGCACGAATACCAAGAGTTGGGGATTGTTTTGGGTCATCCTAAAAATTGGCATACCACAGGGCCTTCAATAATTTTTAAGAGTGTAAAAGGGCCCTGAGATTTAAAAAAAAAAGAAAATTAGAGAACTACTCATCTAGATATACATTAAATTGGTGGAATATGTGTTGGAAGTAATACTGTCCTTAAAAAAGGTACTCTTTAGAGCAATATCTTGGGCCTGGGAAGTGAAAATGAAATGAGGAAAAACCTCTCCTTTTCGTGGAACTCACTTTCTGAAGGGAGGGATCTTAATATTATTTATTACCTAGTTATTTTTTAGCAACATCTTTTAGGAAGTAACACAAACATGATAGGAAGAAATATCAAATGTTAGAAAAACTAAAAAGTCTCTGAAGCATATCATAGCTGTCATGAGAACACAAAGCACAGTTTTGTTCATAGTCATTGAAACTCCATGACATTAATAGGAAGAAAGAATGCACTGACATCAGATACTTAGGGTACTTGATTGAGAGATGGAAGAGTAGCATCTAACTAATATTTGCATTATTCTGTACGATATAAGAAGCCAGAATGCTTGATTTCTTGTCCAAATTTTGAAGTTTCCACTACCGTTTTTGCCACTGTCTACTTCTGTGATGTTAATCTCTTTGGGCTAAAATTTCTACATCTGTAAAATGGAGCCATGGATTAGATGAAGAAGGTTCTATCTGTTTTCACAATTTTTTAAGGTGGCCTGGGTTGGGGTGGGAAGAAAATGAATGACCAAATCTGTGATAAGTGATGACTTCAGGCAGAATTTCAGAAATAAGTATATGAAGTTTCTTAATGTCATTTCTGCTATCCTTTACCTTTTCCTATTACATCTGTTTCCTTTCATATAGAACCCGCTCATGTAAAGATAGTGACGTTATTAACTTTGCTACAATATTTATTTAAGCATTTTGTAACATAGGATTATCCGATGTTGATTACAGGTCTTTGTGTCCAGTATTCTTTAGCTTAAATGTCTATAGTTTAGAGAAATCTGGGAGAGAAGAATAGGAACATATTCTTTATTGGGGTATAGTTGTTTTACAATGTTGTGTTAATTTCTACTGTACAGCGAAGTGAAGTAGAGTTCCCTGTGCTATACAGCAGGTTCTTATTAGTTATCTATTTTATACATGTTAATGTATATATGTCAGTCTCAATCTCCCAATTCACCCCCCCCAACTCCCCACCCCCCGATTTCCCCCCTTGGTGTCCAAACATATTCTTGCAAAGCAAAAACAAAGCAAAACTTTTCTTTGGAGGATCTTTGTATATGTGTTACCCTTTAGGAAGCGCTAGAACTCTACACTAAAAGTGATGGAGGGCTTCCCTGGTGGCGCAGTGGTTAATAATCCGCCTGCCAGTGCAGGGGACACAGGTTCGAGCCATGGTCTGGGAAGATCCCACATGCCGCGGAGCAACTAAGCCCATGCGCCACAGCTACTGAGCTTGAGCTCTAGAGACCGCGAGCCACAATTACTGAGCCCGCGTGCCACAACTACTGAAGCCCGCGTGCCTAGAGCCCATGCTCCGCAACAGGAGAAGCCACTGCACGAGAAGCCCGCACACTGCAACGAAGAGTAGCCTCCTCTTGCCGCAACCAGAGAAAAGCCTGCGCGCAGCAACGAAGACCCAATGCAGCCAAAAATAAAATAAATAAATTTAAAAAATAATAAAAGTGAAGGAATTTGGGGTAATGATTATTTCAAATGGTTGTTAAAATATTTCAGATAAATTCCAGTATGGCTAAAGGCCATTCAGTGACCCAAATATTTTCAAAAACATGGGATAAGATTTTATTGTAAAATTGTTTATATCAAATCACTCAGTCTGAACTATATTTTTCATGCCCATTTATGGCAAGATAATATTTTTTGAGAGTCTAAGTTTATTTCTTCTTGCAAGTATAAAAGCAAGCAAGGTGATTGAGAAGAATGTTGATGTCAGCTAAGCCATATTGTTAATATCCAAGATTCACATATAAAAATAAAGGAATTTAAGAAATTGTAAATAAGCTTGTTTCAATTTGATCAAGCCTTCAATGCTAGAGATTTGTCAAGATAAAAGTGGAAGATTAGAAGAAGCAGTAATTGCAGATAGCAGTGTAGTAGTAATTTGGGAAATGACTGTAATACTAAGTTTCATGTGCCAAAATTATGTTTAGTGAATAATTTTCTTGTATTTTTGAAATGTAAGGTAGAAATGCAATTGCAGCAAATGAGCCCTTCTGTCATTTATTGCTGTTGAGATTGTTGTCCTTAAGTCATTTTGTATCCTTTTTATGAAGACCCAGCTAAGAAATATGTTTTAGATCCTAAATACCTGAAAAAAGTTTTGCTTTTCTTGTGGAATTGAATGATGCTGTCTCCCGACCTTGACCCTCCCAAAGCAGAGTTCAGAACATTTTCTTCTTTGCTTTTAGCTGCTAGGAATTTTAGTGCCAAATGATACTTCAGTTTCATAACTTTACATATTTACATTCTAAATGTACACTTGCTTTATTCTTCTGTCCCTTCTTAATTTCCTTATTTCTATGTGTTTTATAATTTTTTCTTCTTTACTTATAAAAAAACTTTTATTGAATGAGATCGTTCTTATAGCATTTTTAATAATAAACAGAATAAATTCTCAGCCTTACAGTTAATCAAAGAAATGCAAATTATAACAACATTGAGAAACATTTTAAATCAAATTATAAGAAATGAAAATATGATTTTTGGTGCTGATTGACATGAGTGCAGCGAATTGGGCACTATCATATCTATTGGTGGAAGTATACATCTATACAACCTTTCTTTACAGCCCTAAAACATCCATATCTTTTGACCTAGTGATGTAAGTTCTCGGTACATCCTAAGGAAATTCCCTACATTTGGAAAAAGCTTAACGCACAAAGATGTTTATATCCCCTTTACTTAAAAAAGGTAAAATTTAGAAACAACCTAAATGGGATTAAGTAAACTATTACGTATCTATCCACTTAATGGAAGGAGTAATAGCATTTTTTTTAAATGTCTTTTTGGCTGCGGCATGCAGAACTTCCCCGACCAGGGATCAAACCTGCGCCCCCTTGCAGTGGAAGCGCAGGGCCTTAACCGCTGGAGCACCAGGGAAGTCCAGGAGTAAAACCATTTTTAAAAACCTTCAAAATAAAACAATAATACAGCTAGCTTTAATTGGCTCTCTTACTGTGTGCCAGGACTGTTGTAAGAACTTGCTTTTTAATCTTCACAGCAACCTTACGAGGGTAGATATTTGTATCACCCTTGTTTTATAGACGGGGAAACAGGCTTGGGGAACTGAAATAACTTGTTGGAGATCATCTAGCTCCTAACTAAGTGGGGTTTGTACAAACCCTAGAGTGTTACTTCTGTAACCTGCACTTAGAGCCACTTCCTGTGCTATCTCCCTAAGGAGAAGAGGTGTGGGGGGAATGAAAATGTAAAATGTATTTGATGAAGAATGAAAGAATACATAGAAGGTAATTTCTGTGATTGTGAGATCTGGAAGGCATTTAAAATCCTAAGACTCTCCTTCATTTAGAGAGGAGTTAAGTTACTTGACCCAAGGTCTTAGAGTTGAAAGGAGATTCCAGATTTTAGATTTCAAGTAAAATGTGTTTGCTTTTGTATAGTGGCTTTTTAAAAATTGTGATTTAGTGATTTCTGTATCTCCTAGCACTATTTGGAAGACAGGAAGACAGTGTCTTTAATTTTTCCTTTGCTTTTATGTTGATAATTTCTTCTGCCAGAGTTTTGTCTGTTTCTCATAGGCTAATAAAAGTGAGGTGTTGTAGATTTAAATTGATTAGTTTATAACTTTAGTTGCCATAAAAATATAAGGAAGTTGATGACTGTGTGATCAGTCATCAGTTTAATGCTAAATGTAATTTAGCATTAAATATCATTCTAAATGTAATTTTGTAAGTAAATCAGGTTATAGACATTATTCAATTTTTATTTCCCCAAATTTTAAAATGAGTTTGGGTTAGTAAAGGACCCTTAAAAAAAACAGTGCATATATTTTAATCTTCACCCAGATTTCCTTTTCTCTCCCCCAACTTTTCTGTCTTCCAGATCTCTCTTCCTCTTTCTTTTTTGTTTCAAAATTTCTGAAAATTTTACATCCCCAATTGAATTTCATTTTGAGCTATATAGTACTTATTAGGCTTCTACCTTCTTAGCAGTTGGAACATTGAATTATTTATAAGTTCTTTTTTTCTGTCCATAATATAATGATCCATTATGCATGCTGTACCACACTGTTAACATTTGGGTAGGAATTCTGTTGTTGGTCAATAATGTAAGTAAAACATATCTTTATGACTTAGAAGAGAAAAAAATAGCTTGGAATGATACATGTTTTACATACATATAATTGAAAAAACATGCTTCAGAAAGTTAGCTTAAACTAAAAGTACATGTAGAATAATCACCAGTGAGGGGGAAGTATCAATTTCTGGTAATCCAATGACCTGTGGTTTGTGAAAAGACATGTGTAGTTGGAAGTTATATATTTTGCTTTACAGAATATATAGCAAACAGTTTTACTTCTTTTAACCCATTATCAGGTTTATTTTGGAAAAAGTTGTGTGAGTAATGTGCATATATACTGAATTTAGAAAACATTGCAAGAAATTTGTGTGTGGTAATTTCTTTGGTGTGTGGTAATTCCTCTGTGTGCAGTGCTTTTCTAAGAACGCAGAGTAGTTACGTGTTTTAACTTAAGTGTTTAACTGCAGCATGTTTATAAATGATAGGCATTAAGTTAGTAGATGAACTTGTATAAAACAATCATCTAAGGCTAGAGTGACTGATTTATTCATTTATTTAACATTTATTGTCTAATACCCATCAGACACCATGTTACATTGATTTACATATATCACTTATTCTTAACCCCTGAACTTTAATCGGAAAGGATAGCCCCCATCCTGCAAGAACTCACAAATCAGTGGCAGGTTGGCGGGGAGGGGTGGGATGGGAACAGACGAGTCAACTGAAAGCTAATACTCCGTGTTAAATGCTGTGAAGGTTGTAAAGCTAGTATGCTATGGAAGAATTTGAAGAGATTCACTTAACCCAGTTGTTTAGGGAGAGGGAAAGAGGAAGAGTCAGGGAAGACTTTTCAAAGAAGACCAGAGCTGAAAGATAGTAGGTATTAGGTTGGGGATAGGGGGGCAAGGTGGGGGTGGGCAGGGGGAGTCCAGTACATTCTTTCTAGTACTAAGTGAACACAAGAGCATCTAAGTAGCGTTTTAAGTTTTTAGCCAGAATAATAGCTAACATCTAATATGGTGCTTGTTATATGCCGGTCACTATTCAAAGCACTTTGTATGCTCTGTGTATTCCTTTAATTCTCACAACAACCCTGTTGTGTAGGTTATCCCCATTTTACAGATGAGGCACAGAAAGATGAAATAACTTACTTAGGAAATAACATAACTAGGAAGTGGAAGAGCTGGGATTCAAATCCAGGCTATCTAACTTCAGAGTTTGGGTTTTTACTAACGCAAGAAGTTAAACTCTGGGTTGCTTTGGAGATAAGCCCTTTTCATTGTTATTTGTATTACTGAAGCAAATATATTATTTTCATAAAATTTGAATCAGTTGGATCTTATCCATTTCTCTGCCTCTGTAGGAATGTTCAACATCCTTCATCTTCTCAACCCCTCCAAACTTTCCCTCCTTACCAGCCCTCTTAAACCTCAGCATGCTGTGACTTCTCCTTTGTTTCTGCTCCCTCTACATACCAGCCTTTTCTTTCCTCTTATCCCCAAGCTGCTTTGAACATAATGTAAAATGCTGAACTCCCTTCCTTTGCTACACACCTTTAATTCCCTCCTCAACCCATTGAAATCTGGGTTCTAAAGAGATATTTATGAGGAAACTTCCTGGGTTGTGGAGGACCAGCCTGTAGGGCTGTGCCTCTTACTGTTTTTATTTTTCCAGTAGTGCTTAGCAGCCCAAGGTGTATGAGTGGAGAAGCCAGTCAGATGTATTTCTCCAGGACTGGGGGCTTTGTTGAGATGTACAGCAGAAGGACAAGGAAACAAGGGAGTGGAACGTATTGACAAGAAAGTCATTAATGGACCCTGTGGTCTCAGTGGAATTAAGAAAGAAGTGAAGACAGGAGCAAATTGATGGCCTAGGGGAAAATGGATGGACAGGAGGTCTGGATGAGTCGGAGAATACATCTTTAATGAGAGTAAGGGAGTGAGCCATCCATGAGGAGTGGGGTTGTGTTGAGAGAATTTGAAGTATTAGAGGAGGAACAGTTCTGGGTGATGATGGGGTTCCAGATCGGACCATTGGTGTGAATGATTGAAGTAACAGTCATTAGTGTTGAGGAAGCTGATTCACCCAGGGTGAGGAGGGACTGTGTGTGCAGTGGAGCATTGTGATGCGCTGTGAAGGAGTGAAAGCGTAATTTGCAAGGTGCTCTTTGTTACCCTCTTTGCTCCTCACTTGCTGCTGAATACTCATTTTATTAACGGGGTGTGTTTACCTTTGTAGTTGACATGTTATTCTTGTTTGTATAGAATAATGCAAAGGCTTCAGTGAAAAGGAGCACTGTATGATCAGGCTCTTGTATATGTCCTGTTTTTGGTGTAATTCCTAGCATAACTGCTTATGTTAGCAGTATTTTGACCTTATCTATCATTCTGGGCGATCTGTTCTGGCATTTTCTTTTGAGAAAATAAAAAAGAGAAAAGGATATCAGATGAAGAACAAATGGACAGACATTTAATCTTTAGTTAAGGGTGTTTGGATTGTGCTGATAGTTTTGGGAATTGTCCACCATGGGTCAGATAGAAAGAAAGCAATAATCATGGCTTGGGAAATATTGTCTTCTTTTTGTTGTTCCTGTTTGTTTTAATTGTGTATGGTTAGAATGTATGTAGGTGCTTCTCAGAATTTAAATTATTGTTTAAATGTTAGGTAAGAAGGGAAAAGGATGCTTAATAGTATTTTTATTCTTGAGGATGTCACCATAAGAACATCAGGGAAAAAATGTAATATTATTTGAGAGAATTAGTTTTTTGTTAGCATTCCCCCAAGAGGATACTACTTTGGGGCTGAACATTGTTGCATATAAGTAACAAGGGTACAGTCTGTTGGTTTTCTATGAGTTTAGGCATAGCTATTCATTTAGCAGACTCTGGAAGCCTTCTTTGTATCAACAGAGTGGATCAAACTGACTCTAAAAATGGTTTCCAGTAATCTCATCAACAGGGGAAATCTAAGGGCCTAGAATATATTATAATACATACTTCAATATTCTGGTGTACTAGGGCATTATTTTAAAAGTATATCATAGGGCTTCCCTGGTGGTGCAGTGGTTGAGAGTCCGCCTGCCGCTGCAGGGGACACGGGTTCGTGCCCCAGTCTGGGAAGATCCCACATGCTGCGGAGCAGCTAGGCCCGTGAGCCATGGCCGCTGAGCCTGCGCGTCCGGAGCCTGTGCTCCACAGCGGGAGAGGCCACAACACTGAGAGGCCCGCGTACCGCACACACACACAAATATATATATATATATATCTCATAATATCACCTTGTCTTCTTTATTGTAAGTTATTTTATTTCTTCAAATTTTCCTGATTATGTTCAGTTTAGGCTAGATTGAAAATGAATACACGTATACAAAGTTTATTTTGCTAGGGTTCTAAAGCAAATTAATACATTATTTTAGTAATTTCAGAATTGTGTTCCTCAGTAAATCAGTAAAGATTTAAATAACAGCATTTCAGATAATAATAGTGAGATCTGTGCGTGTGCATGTTTTAGAGGTATTACAAGAAAATCTCATGAGCAGACTATGAGGTTTTTAGCTTTAAAACTAATCATGAGTTCATTTGTACCTAAATAAATTAAGGCCAGTATTTATCACTGTTTTGCTAAGTATGGAGAGAAGAGTTTGGAGACATAGTTTTCAATATATTAGTGGAGAGTTTTCATTTTGATTTTCTTTGTTTTTTCTATATTGGGTACTAGGAAAATGACATTTTTCCACTAAAAGGTCATACCTCTTGGAAATTCTCCTGATTTGACGGCCAGGGTTTGTTGATCTGATCATAGGGTATGTTTCAGTAGGTTTTTTGCAAGGTGGGTGAAAACACTACATCATTTTTGTCATCAGCGAGTATATCAGTGTTGTAGGCTTCACAGTGGATAATGTAAACTAATTAAATTATCTGTATTTTATTAAGAATTATGAGAAAATAGATATGGTATAAGATAATACTAAATTTTTTCCAATTTCTTCTTTATATATTGGTTATTTGAATCAAATGTTTTTCTTTTCTAAAGGTTGGCAGTTTTCTCCATGTTTTTTAATGTTTTCTTATCTTTTATCTCATAACATGATGCTTCTACAAATGAAGGCCATGCTATTAGGATTATCTGAACAGACCTCTGTAGAGAGTATATTTAGAACCAACAGTCCAGGTTTCATGTCCTGTGTCTTTGCAAATGAAGAGAAGCACAGGTGTTTGCAATTTCTTTGTAGAATATACCTACAAAACAGCAGTCCCCACTAATTCCTCCTTGAGAGACTTGTTTGGGGGATTCAATTGTGCTTTTCCAAAGAGCTGTCCAAACTTATTCCTGCATAGTTTCACATGTTGAAGAAGCCCATGCAAGGATCGCTAATATGAAGTGTTTAGGGGGACCTGAGATTCCCAAGTCTGTTTTCAGTGTTAATTTTTCCTTGCTCTGAAGGGGAACCAGCACCATAATAAAATCCATTGTTGATAATTTGAGAACACAAACCAGATTATTATCTATATTCTGTATAATTGTGTAATTAAGTTACAGCTTTTATTAGATGTGGATTTTTACTTTTTTGCAAACTCCAAACTAAAGGATGTTCATAACTGAGCCACAAGAGGGAAAATGAATTAAGGTATTTCTGGCTAATAAAAAAGCTTTAAAAAATTCTTTTAAAATGTAACTAAATTTGATAGTTTTTTTGCTCATAGCAGAGTCAAGTTAACATGGATGACTAGTTTATGGCACTAGAGAAAAAGCGTATATCCGTCAGGATGTCATTTCTAATATTTCTTATGCCAAAGACTGTGCTGGCTGGCATTTTACCAGGATCTTTGGGTATTGACTGATTTATGTATACATTTAATTCACATTTACATAATCTATTTGGGCTTTTGGGGTTTTAAAAAATGGCCTTGTTTAATTGCAGTACAGTGTTCTTTGCAATGCATATTTTAAAATGGGATGGCCCAAGGTGCACGTTATGATGAATTTACTCACGAAATACTTCTGAAACTTGGACAGACTTGATTATCAAGGGACAAGTTCAGTTAATGAGGCCAAAAGAGTTTTACTTCAAAGAAAAGCCTACAGTACTTTAAACAGTTTGAATTATTATTTTTCTATCTCTCGTCAGCCCAAGAGTTTGTACTTGAAGGTCAGAAGCAAAACTTCTAGCCTCTGTGAATTCTGTAACAACTTACTAACTCTCTTGTACAACAAGATGTCATTTTTTTCCCATTATCATGTTTCATCCTTTGTTTTTTCTAGTTTTTTGGGGGGAGGGGTGAAACTTGGAACTGTATTTAGTTAAGGATTTTTTTACTTTAAAGAAATAAAATTCTTCCTCTTAGATTTATTTTTCCTTTTTAACTTCGTGGTAGGTTTGCCTGTCTCACTGAGGAAAAGAATAGAAAATGTTTGCTGAGGGAAAGTTTTTATGTCTTTGCTGTATTATTTAATTTTTTCCTGTTTGCTCCTTACTTTTATAATACAACTACAAAAAAGAAGACAACTTCAGTAACACTCAGCCTCTAGCTGCATCTAGGAAGTTTTATCAGTTTGAATTTTGACGAGAATGTAGAACAGACTCTCTTCTTGCTTGGTCGGGTCCCTGTGGCAAAATATTTCAGGCTCCTGTATAATATGGTGAATTAAATTGCTTCAGTGGGACTTGCAGTTTTTTTTAAAAGCCTGTTCACACATTATGCAGGTTTTGAAGAGGAAATCTTTTTGATGATGCTGCTACAAACCAGGAAAACGCCTTAGTATTCTTTTTTAAAAGTTTTATAAGAGTATTAATCTGACTTAAAGGTTATGATGGTATACAAATAAAACATTTGGCAGTCTCAATTTTATTTAATGTGAATTTGAGCAACATTGATAATGTGCTTTAGGTGAGGGCAGCCACTGTGCCCCTTGCTCACCTTACTAGTACAAATAAACTAGCATGTGGCCTTGAAGGGAGGCAGAAAATATTTATTAAGTGGGATTTAATGTAGGGGTAATTCTGTTTCTTTGTATCGCCTAACTTTAATTCTTACCAGAGCTATGTTCCACATATATCTTGATCCTTGCTGCATAGAGAGCTATGCAGAAGGCAGTATTAGTTTTATTCATTGTTAAAAAGCAGCAAGTACTATTTAGAGTCTGACTCATAACCATAGAGTACCTTGAAGTTAAAATCAGAAACATTTATCGTTGGCTTCAGCAATTGAATGTATGGGATAATGTTCCATTCTTGATTATCAGAGAAGATGGTGGTTTGGGTAATTTCTTCCTCTGTCCCTTTCCCCATCCCCCCACCCAATGTATAAAAAAATTATTTAATTGGATTGCCCCAAAATGATATATTATGATTCATTTTCTTCCATTGGGTGATTTTTCGTGACTGATTCACAGCAAAGTGTAAGACTTACTTTCATTCCATAACATTTATTGTTTCCCTACTGCCAAGAACAATTTGAAGAGCTGGATATATTAGTAATAATTCTTTTCCTTAAGCAGATTGTCATCTGTCAGTGGTTTTTTAACTAGAGAGATAGGGGCAGGTAACATTAATCACCTTGAAGCTTTTTCACAGTGTACATGGCTGGGCCCTAATTTTGGTTCGGTAGGTTCAGGCATCTGTATTTTTACAGAGCTTTTCAAATGATCCTAAGCCATGTTTGCTTTTAAAAACTATAGGAATGAGACAAGTGTGTAAATAGGTAAGTGCAATGAAGTGTTATAGGTGCTGTGAGAGAGAACTATATTGGGTATATTGAGGGCACAAACAAAGAAGTCCTAGTGGGTACCTTAGGAAAGGTTTCATACAAGTAGAAACAGCTGTATCTTGTTTACCCAGGTGTTTTAGAGTAGCGGAAACCCCTTGAATCCATGAAGTAGCACAGGAAAATTCCAGTCTAGAGAGCAATGTGAACAATAGAACAGATGAAAAACAGCTTACTGAATTTTGGAAATTGCAAGTAGTTGGCATGATTATGTGGTGAAGATGGTCAGAAATAAGATGGTTTTTATGCTGCAAGAAACATTAAAAAGTATGAAGAAAGGAAAATACGATTAGACTTGAACTTTAGAAAGATCACAGGTGATAGTATGGAATATGGATTGGAGTGGTATGAGACTGGAGGCAGGGAGACCAGTTGCACGCAGCTGGGGAGGAAGAGGACTGGAAAAAAGAAACTAAGGAGGTGGAATCTTTGAGAATTGGTGACTGATTGGGTTTAGGAGATGAAGAAGAGAAAGTGATACTTCACTTGTATTAAGAGTTCGAATGATGTACCAAACATCAAGGTGAAGGTTTCAAGGAGAGGATTTGCTTTTGGAAGAAGATAACGAGGGCGGAGGACATAGCTGATGGGGGAAGGAAATGGGAATGGGCCTCACTGGGAGGATTTGGCTTGGGTGAGGAGTAAAGAACCTCTTTGTTTTTGCTTGGAGGGACTTACTCCTTACCCACTTACAGTCCATGCCTAATGGGTGGTACTAACTGCTCTGGCATTCCCCCAGTCAAGTGTTTGGTTCAAGGTGGGCCAATTACAGCTTTTGCCTTTGCGTGAGCTATGGGAGGAAGCCTCCTGCCACTTTACCCTAGGCCGATGAAAGGCAAGAGTGGCTGCACTTCTCTGGCTAACATGCGAAGCCCAAGAATGAAGTCAGAATAATAATAGAGACAGAGAGAGAGAGAGAGAGAAATCAGGTCTTGAAGATTTTGGTTCAGTGTCTGTTAATGTGTTCTACTTCTGGCTATTCCAGTTACTCGAGTCAATTAAACACCCCCCCAATTCTTTTAACTTATCTCAATTTGTGTTAGGTTTCTGTCCCTTGGAATTGATAGGGTCCTAACTGACAGAGAAATACTAATGATTTTTTTTTTTTTTTGCTGAGGCAGGAGAATAGATGGAGGTAACATGAATTTTTAGATGAAGAATTGGTGAGGATATTCACACCAAATAACCTTGAGTTCCTAAGTAAGTTGAAAACAACAGAAGTAAAGTGACTTGTTGAAGGTCAAGCATATGATAAGTGATAGCTGAGATCAAAATTCAGATCATGGACTTCCAGCTCAGTGCTGTTAATACCATATTATCTCACTTATGCAAACAGAAGAGGTAAGAAATGATGGTCTTTGGTTGAGCTGCCTGTGGATAAAAAGAAAGATGATTTTTTTTCTATCTTTCTATATCTGTCTATCTTTTGCTTGTTGTATATGAAGAACTCTTTGGGATAGAGCAGTACAATGACTTTCCTGCTCTGAAGAGCCTCAGTGAATATCTACTGATATATTAGGGTCTGGGTACACTGGTTATAGCTACACAAATCTTTATTTTGAGTCAGTCATAATTTTGAGTTGCTTCAGGGAGAGACATGCTTATAAAGCAGTAAAATCCTGTTTGAATGTGGCAGCCCTTTTCACTGTCTGGATGTGCTTGTGGAAAATGTCTCCCTAGGACCTTTAATTTTGTTCCTAAATTTATAACAGAACTACTTCTCCATGCTGTCTTTTGCTCAAGGTACTTTTGGTGATAAGATTGTTATTAAGTTGGGAAGGTAAGCTGTAGACTGTGTCCTGCAGGGAACCATTTATTGTTTTGTACAAGAATAGGTGGTGCTGAGGAATCATGTCTCATTTGGGGCGTCAAATGGTCTCTTACTTTAAAATCTGACATTGGCACTACTTTTTCTTTGATTTAAACAGAAAACCAGCAAATGCTCATATGAGTATGAGGAAGATAGCTTTAAAACAACTTCTTTTGAGGCCTTGGCTCTATTTTACTCTTTGGAAAATAAAAACGAGGAAGAACGCTATAGTAACATTACATACCTCTGTCCAAATGATGAGAAGTGGACCGTGTTTTGGCCTAATGTCAGTTACTGTAATTCTTTCCTCTAGAAAAATATCTTTCTTTTGAGCCCCAGTATTGATTTTCAGTTGAAAATGACGGAAATATACAGGGCTGAAGATATATAGTAGCTTCAAATCTAAAGAAATTTGCTGAGAAGTGAAATAAAAGCTTTATTAAAACACTATTTGAGGCAGAAGAGGCAGAGAAAATGGAAAACATAGACTGTAAATGATTGGCCTTTTAGGAAACATTAAGGGATCTATTTAGACAAGACTTTGGCAACTCGTGTAATAATAATGGCCAACATTTATTGAGCACTGATGACGTGCCAGGCACTGTGATTAACTGTTATTAATACTCAGGAGTCTTAGGAGGCAGATGGTGTTTTTAACCCCTGTTTTACAAAAGAGGAATCTTGAGACTTAGGTTCTTAACTTGTCCAATGTTTCATAGCTAAGCTGTGAGTGTCAGAGCTGAGATTTGAACATAGGCAAGCTGATTCTCATGCCCTACTTTTAACCCATATGCTCTGCTGCCTCTAGTTGTACTGTGACTCCAGAAGTGACCACAGATACAACTTAACCTCATTTTCTGCTGTTTCTCATAGCCGAGTTCATCTCCATCTTTTCTGGAGGTGACTTAAGGGGACAAGAATCAGCAACTTCCCCCTTCATATTTCCTTCATATTTTGCTTTCTTTTCTGAATGTCCACACTGTGGGATTCTTGGGTACTTTTTGACAACCTGGTTATTAATCTGTCTCAATCTTTTATTTCCTTCATAGAACTTAGTATAAATTGCAAAGACTTGTATAATTGTATTAATTTCTTTGTTTACTTTTTTTATGGCATAGTAATTTTAATGTAACCTATGCACATCTTCCTGTATACTTTATTTTTTAATTTTTATTTCTTTTATATTTGGCCATGCCGCACGGCACGTGGGATCTTAGTTCCCCAATCAGGGATCAAACCCTCACCCCCTGCAGTAGAAGCACAGTCTTAACCACTGGACTGCTAGGGAAGTCCCTCTTTGCTTACTTTTTTGTTTGTTTCTTTTCTTCCTCACTAATAATACTATCCAGTATTTATTGAGCTCTTCTTAATGACCAGGCACACGTGTGTATATTACTTATATTATTTCTAACCCCAGCTCTTTCAGGTAGATGAGGAAAGTAAAGCACAGAGAGTTTAAGAACTTGCCTAAATTTACACAGGATTTAACATCTAGAGCTGTTGCTCTTAATTAGAGGCTGGCAAACCTTTTCTGTAAAGGACCAGATAGTAAATATTTTAAGCTTCATAGGCCAAGAGGCAAAATCAAGGATATGATGTAGATACTTATGTAACAAGACAGAAAACAAAGTTCCATACATAAATTGATGAAATTCAAAATATAATAATAAATGGGCACATTTTTTTGTAATACAGGTCTACTAATGAGAAGAACAGAATTTTTTTTTGTGGGGGGGATAGCATTTCACTTAATTGGGGTTCAAAGTTAAGTGTTTCTATCAAATCGATTGCACGTGTTCTTCGGTAAAAATCATTCTTAGCTTGTGGACCATACAAAGACAGATAGCCGGCCAGATTTTGCCCTCAGCTTGTAGTTTGTCACCTCCTGTTCTTAACTGCTACTCTGCCACCTTCACTAAAGCAGGGAACCATTTATTGTTTGTACACTAAAGCAGTGATTATCAATCCAGGGTGTACATTACACCTACCTGGGGAGCTTTAAATCAGAATTTCTTCCAATCACTGTTCTGGAAGCTGGGCAGGCAGTGACAAACACAATACAAATTCCTGCTTTTATGGAATTAGCCGATGTTAAGTGCTAAGTAGAAGAATAAAGCAGGCAAGGTAATATAGGCAGGGTGTGCTGGGAGGGTACAATTTTAGATAGGGTGGCTAGGGAAAGTCTCACATAGGGAGCCCCTGTGTACCTCTCACCAGTGGCATTTTCCTCTCTCCAAACCCTGAGGTAACCACCATTCTCATATGTATGTAGTCTATCTTAAACAATGCCATTTTTAAAAAACATCTTTATTGGAGTATTATTGCTTTACACCTGTGTGTTAGTTTCTGCTTTATAACAAAGTAAATCAGCTATATATATATACATATATCCCCATATCTCCTCCCTCTTGCATCTCCCTCCCTCCCACCCTCCCTATCCCACCCCTCTAGGTGGTCACAAAGCACCGAGCTGATCTCCCTGTGCTATGCGGCTGCTTCCCACTAGCTATCTATTTTACGTTTGGTAGTATATATTAGTCCATGCTACTCTCATGCCACTTTGTCCCAGCTTCCCCTTCCCCCTCCCTGTGTCCTCAAGTCCATTCTCTACGTCTGTGTCTTTATTCCTGTCCTGCCCCTAGGTTCTTCATAAACTTTTTTTATTTTTTTTTAGATTCCATATATATGTGTTAGCATATGGTATTTGTCTTTCTCTTTCTGACTTACTTCACTCTGTATGACAGACTCTAGGTCCATCCACCTCACTACAAATAACTCAATTTCGTTTCTTTTTATGGCAGAGTAATATTCCATTGTATATATGTGCCACGTCTTTATCCATTCATCTGTCAATGGACACTTAGGTTGCTTCTGTGTACTGGCTATTGTAAACAGAGCTGCAATGAACATTGTGGTACATGACTCATTGAATTATGTAAACAATGCTTTTTTTTTTTTTTCTTTTTGCGGTACGCGGGCCTCTCACTGTTGTGGCCTCTCCCGTTGCGGAGCACAGGCTCCGGACGCGCAGGCTCAGCGGCCATGGCTCACGGGCCCAGCCGCTCCGCGGCACGTGGGATCTTCCCGGCCCGGGGCACCACCCGTGTCCCCTGCATCGGCAGGTGGACTCTCAACCACTGCGCCACCAGGGAAGCCCCTAAACAATGCTTTTTAAACGTTATATATACAGTACAATAACATTTATATATTTTTGTGCAGCTTTTTACGTTCAAAATTATTTGTCAAATTTATTCATATTAATACGTACAGCTTCAATCCATACATGTATCAGTTATCTATTGCTTTGTAGCAAACCCCAAAACTTACTGACTTAAAATAACCACCTTCTATTATTGCTCATGAGACTGTGGGTCAGCTAGATGATTGCACTGATCTTGGCTAGACTTGCTCATGTATCTATGACTTGCTGCTGGGTTGGCTGAAGTTTGGGTAAGTTCAGATGATTGAGGGGAGAAGCTTGTTTCTGCTTCACATATTTCATCCTGCAGGAGGCTAGCCCAGTCTTGTTCACCAGGCTGCAGAGCAGGGTTATAAGAGCAAGAGGAAGCATGCGAGGCCTCAACACTTAGAACTGGCACAACATTAATTTTCACTGCATTCTATTGTCAAGGCCATCCCAGATTTGAGGGTTGCAGCTCTTGATGAGAGGAGCAGCAAAGTCACATTGTAAAGTGTCATGGATACAGGACAAAGAGTGATTGTGGACAGTGTAGCAGATAATCTACCACAGTTCATTTTCACCACTGTATAGTATTTCATTGAATGAATATGCCACAGTTGATTTATTCATTCTTCTATTGATGGACATTTCTACTGTTTCCCATTCTATCCATTTACATTCTTCCTGGTACTGTAGTTCTCACTGTTCCACATCTTTGCCAGGATATTTTGATTTTTGCCACTCCCAGTTGGTGTGAAATGGTATCTCATAAGGGTTTTAATTTGTATTTTCTTTATTGTTAATGAGACAAGCACCTTTTCACATGCTTATTGGCCGTTGTGTTTCTTCTGTGAATTGCCAGTTAATATATCTTGCCCATTTAAAAAATTGGATTGTTTTGTCTTTTACTGATTTATCGGGATCTTTTGGATTCTAATCCTTTGTTAGTTATGTGTGTTCTAATATCCTCTCTCAGTCTGTGCTTCGTCTTTGCATTTTTTACATGGACTCTTGATGGACAAACATTTTTAACTTCAATGCTGTTGGATTTATCAGGCCTTTCTTTTGTGGTTTGTACTTTTTATGTCTTACTAAAGAAACCTTTCTCTTTTCCATGTTCACATTCTCTTACATTTTCTCAAAGTTTTAAAGTTTATCTTTTCATATTTGTCCATTAAACTCTCTAGAATCAATTTTTGTGTATGCTGTTAGGACATTTTTTTTTTTTGGTGTGTGGATTTCTATCTCTCCCAGCACAGTTTGTTGAATTTTCCCCTTTCTTCTGCTTTCTTGCCATGCCAGCTCCATTGTACATTGAGTTTCCATGTGTATATACGTTCTGCATTTCCTTTAATGTTAATTTTACATATAGAAATGTCCAGTTTTCACTTTTGAAGCTGGTACCTTTTGTTTACTACTGTATTATTACCTAAGTAGTGCCCTTAGTTCCTTTGGATAATAATAATAGGTAGCAGTATTTTGGTTGCTTACTGTAGACTAGATTAGAATGCTCAGTAATACATTAATTTATTTGGTCCTCATGACAATACTATGAGTAGCTATTCTTGTTCTCATTTTAAAGATGAATAAACTGATGCACAGAGGAAGACTACTCACACTGGGTTATGAACCCAGGCCAGCTGGCTTCAGGGTCTAAACTTTATTTTAAACCATTATGATATACTGTTTCTCATTTAAATGAGTTTATAAGTGACTTTTTATTTTAAAAAATTGGGGTATAGTTGCTTTACAGTGTTGTGTTAGTTTCTGCTGTACAACAAAGTGAATCAGCTATATGTATACATATATCCCCTACCTCTTGGACCTCCCTCCCACCCTTGTCCCCCTATCCCATTCATCTAGGTCACCACAGCACTGAGCTGAGCTCCCTGCATTATACAATAGGTTCCCACTGGCTATGGATTTTACACATGGCAGTGCACATATGTCAATCCCAATCTCCCAATTCATCTCTCCCTGCCCTCCATGTCCACATGTCCATTCCCTACGTGGGTGTCTCTTCTGTTCCTGGCCTTCAAATAGGTTCTTCTGTACCATTTTTCTAGATTCCACATACATGCATTAATATATGATATTTGTTTTTCTGACTTACTTCACTCTGTATGACAGACTCTAGGTCCATCCACGTCTCTACAAATGACCCAATTTCGTTCCATTTTATGGCTGAGTAATATTCCATTGTATATATGTACCACATCTTCTTTATCCATTCATCTGTTGATGGGCATTTAGGTTGCTTCCATGTCCTGACGACTTTTCTAATTTGAAACATTTGAACAGGAGCAAGAGCAACTTCCAGTCAACTATTCTAAAATGTATCCAGGTGACAGAATGAGTTAGGAAGGGGCCATAAAGATTTATTGCAGTTTGTTTTTAGAATTTAATTTGGCTTTTTAAAATGGTCATCTTTGAGATTCCCCCCAACTTACCCCCAACATTGCATGTGAGGAAAATGTAGAAAATGAGTTTGTGTTTTGGAAAACAATGGTTTTGTTTTTGAATTTCTGGATGTTTCATATGGGCACTTGTGCAGAGAATGGAGCCATTGAGCTCACGCTCACATTTATATGTTAGAGGTATGTTTTTTTTTTTTTTTAAAGACAAGATATAGGGATGGATATGGCTCTTGGAACAACCTGGGGGAACACATTGTTTTGGATAATCTTGTCTTTTCATGCCCTCTAGCCAGGCCTCTCAGAAGCATTCTTCATCAAGACTAGCCAACTTTGATCTCTCCATTCTAGACTTCCCATGGTACTTATTATCCATACCAGCTTTTTTGAAATTCATAGTTTAGAATTTGATGGTGTCTTATTGCACTTTTATTCTTTTTCTAATTTCTTTGGAAATATGTCTTATGTTCCTAACAATACCGTAAGCTTCTTAGGATAGGCATAGCATTTTATACTTATTTTTAATCATTCCCATGGTCTCTTAGCACAGTAGCTAACTACAGTACAGGTGCTTAATAAATGCTTCTGTCTTGTAATGTGGCCTCAATGAACAAGACCTGAGCAATAAGGACAAATTTTATATTCAACCTAAAATTTATGAGTATTTTATTCAACAAAATTGTTTAAGCACATACTTGGCTCGAAGAATTACAGGAAACAAAAGATGAATCAGAAACAGTTCCTGCCCTCAAAAGGAATAGGCTCTTAGAACAGTTTACAAATTATAAATATAGTTGTCTGTTTTTATGTGCAAATATACCTGTCTTAGCTCCACAGAAGGAGGGGGCTGGAAGTTGTTTAAAATTTAAATGGAGCCATCAAACATATAAGGGAAAAGTCACTGAAGATAAAATGCAGTGAGTTACAAAGCACTGGGGGTATGGGTGGCTGTAGAAATGGAGGAAATCATTTTGTACTTGAGGTGGTCTGGAGAAAGAGACTGAGTGGCAGTTACATGTGAGCTGGATTCTGAATAAGGAAGGTAGGGTGTGACAGGCGGATTAGGAGTGGAGGGTAGGATTGCATTTCAGAAAGACGGAACAATGTGAACCAAAATCTGGTGGAGGCAGAAAAAGCTAACAGTGTTTGGAGCAAAAGTAGTTCAATTTGCCTAGAATACAGAGGAGTAAAAGTAAGTAAGTTGGGGCCAGTTTGTGTAGGGTCTTAAATATCAGGCTAAGGTGTTTGGACTTAATTCAGTAGACAGTGGGGAGCCACTGAAGTTTTTTGAGTAATATGATCTGGGCCATGCTTTTGGAAGATTAATCTGGTTGCATTGTGAGTAATGAATGAATGGGAAAATGAAAGTATTTTCCATTGTTGGATCACTTTTTTTTTTTGCTTTCTGTATAAACATAACTAAAACAAGCATAAGCTTAATTTAGTTATTAAATAATAATGCTAAGAATCTTCATTAATACATGTATTTGTGTTCTCATTAAACTACCTTTTAAAACTAGTTGAGGCCCTATTTACCTGTTGGAGTCTAATTAAATTTTTGCATTTAGGCTCTTCTTCAGGTAGTTGTACACCACAGATAGATTAAACTTCCAAATACATGGTTCTGATTGTAGCATTCTCCACTTGGCTGCTGAAGAAAGTCTGAACTTCATAACCCAATAATCAAGGCCCTCCCTTATTTATCTGTCCCACTCCCACCACTCCCTGACTGTTTCAGAAAAACTGTTCTTAAGAATCCTTGTGATTTCCTATTTCGTTGTCTCATTTACTCTAGTTTCTATGATCTTCTTAGAGTCATAAGATTAAAAAGGGGGAAAGGACGTTGAGGTCCTGAGAACTTAAGTGACTAGATCATATCTGGCAGAGCTGGGATGAAAGCTCTATCATTTGTTCAAAAAGTATTCTTTGTACTTGCCAGGTACCAGGTATTGTGCCATATCCTGAGGATATGATGATAAGTGGAACAGACATGAGTCCCTGCTCTTTATAGCCTGCAGTCTCAAGAGACAAACATTAACCATTAAGTGTAATTAAACCAAGGTTATAATTACTAATTGGGGTGGTCCTATCAAGGAAAAGTACTTTGGGGTACTTTGAGAGAATATAATGAGGGAAGGCGGTGAAGCTAATTCACTGCGGCATGTCAAGGAAGGTCTCTTTGAGGAAGTGAATTTTAAGCTGAGAACTGAAATGTGAGAGTGAGAGCGAAGAGTCAAGGCAAAGGGTGAGAAGGGCATTCATTCCAAGCAGAGAGAACAAGCCCGCCGCTGCGCCCCTGTCCCCCTGCCCTCCTGAGTGGAGAAGAGTTTGGGGTCGTAGAGGAACTGAAAGATCAGTGTGGCCAGGACATTTCGGTTACTGAGTAGTAAAATGAGGCTGGAGAGTCAGGCAGAGACCAGATTATATAGTGCCTTTTGGGCCATATTTAGGATTTTTCATTTTATGTACAGTACAATGGGAAGAAAGTGGTAATTGAAGGGCGTTTGAATTGAGGAATGACACAATCCAACTTAACGTTTTTACAAATCACTGTAATTAATAATATATCCTAAATCCAACCTCTTCTTTTCTCCACTTACCTGCTTTGGTCTAAATCTCATATGAATTAGCTGGGCTCTGCTTCCACCTTTGCAGTCCTACAGCCTATTCTTGACATAGTTGCCAGTCTTTTTCTTTAAAATGTTACAGCATGGCTCTCCTCTGCTCCGGATCTTTTAGTGGTTTCCTGTTTCATACAGAGGCATGCTCCTACCTGAGGACATTTATACTTGTTGTTCTCTTTGCTTGGGCTACTTTTCCAGATATATCCGTGTGGTTCATTCACTTTCTAACCTTCAGGTCTTTATACAACTGATGAATCCATCCCTGGCCACTATATTTAATACTAGACCCCACCCTGCTTATCCTTCCCTGCTTTCTTTTTCTCCAAAGCACTTGACCATCTTCTGATGTGTTTTATACTAGAATTTAAGTTTCTCTAGGTAAAGGATTTTGTAAGAGAGTTTTGTGCATGGTACTCAATACTCTGTACATAGACTGCCTGGCAGATAGCAGATGTTCAGTAAATATATTAGTTGAAGGATGAATGAATTGGAGGGGTCTAGAATAGAAGCTGAGAGAACAGTTAAAGGCTCTTTGGATGAGAGATGATATTGGCTAAGACGAAGGTTGTGGAAGATGCAAAGAATGATGTATTCAAGGTATATTTTGGAGGTAGAATCAACAGGATAGTTAGTACACGTGATTAAAATAAGTCAAGTTGTTACCTTACAAATTTAGTGTTCTTTCCATTAAGTCACCATGAAACATCATTGTTAGCTAGTAATATGTTAGTAGTTAGATGAGTGGTTTTTTTTTTTTTTAAATTCTCTGTCTCCTGGTGCTGCCATATTCACTGATCGTTGCAGAGTGTCATGAAGAGTAATAAGAATTTGATAAGTATTTTAAGTATTTAAAATATTAGTATTTAATAATTAGTATTTTAAATATTTTTATACTTTAAAATCAAACTGGTGGGACAGTGCACACAGAAGTGACATATATGTGATAGTTCTTTTAGTTAGCCTAGGGTGGTGGTTCTCAACTGGGGGTGATTGTGCTCCCCAGGGAACGTTTGGCAGTGTCTGGAGACATTTTTGGTTGTCACAGCTTGTAGGATGGTGCTAATGGCACTAGTTATTAGAGGCCGGTTTTGCTGCTAAACACTCTACAATGCACAGGTCAGCCCTCCTCCCCTAGCAGAATGTGACTAGAATGGTCGTGCTTACTTTTAAACAGATATACTATAAGCGACACATACACACGCTCATGTACATAAATCCAGCTGAAAGCTCTATTTTCAAAGTAGTTCCCTTGAAAAGGTCATTCGTTTGTTTATGTGACCCTACCTTTTTTACAGTTGCCTTTGAGACCTGCAGCAAATTCTTTAAATCTTATTGGTACCACATTTTCTTCTGAGAGCAGATTAGGAAATATCCAGTGTTTTCTGAATGCATTGTGATGAGTAATGAGGTTGTGTAGTAATTCTGTTGTAAGATGAAATTGAGATATGACTTACAAAGTAATAATTGGCTCTGAAGATAGTTTAAAAGTAATGCTTCTTCTGCATATATTTTCATCAGTAAATATTGGGAATAAATGTACTGTTTTCTCAATTTGAAGGAGCCTATTTATATGTGAAAGTTCTAAAATGACTTAAAGCAAAAGCAGTGTTTATCAGAGTGTCGAATATTAAAAAGATGGTTGTTGTCTAGGGTCAGGGTCAGGCAGTCTCACATAATTTTGGGAAGATAACTTGGCACAACTTTTGGAGAGCAGTTTGGTAATATTAAAATTTTAAATGTTTGAAATTCTGCCTCTGGCCATTAATTTGCAGAAACATTTATACCAGTAAGCAAAGACACATATAAATTGTCTATTTCATAGTCTGTACACATATAAGCTGTTTCTTAAAGCTTTGTTTGTGAAGTGGAAAAAACAGAAACAATCCAATTACCTATCAACAGCATCTTAGTACATCTGTATGGTGGATTATTATACACCACCAAAAAAATTTGATATGTGGACTGACATGAAAGGAGGTATAAAGTATATTAAATGAGTGAGGAAGTTGTACAAAAAAAGAAAACCCAAACAAGCACATATGGCATACTGTGGAAAATTATACATGTAAGAGCTGGAAGAAAAAAAAAGAAATCTAAGGGGGAGTAGGATAGCTTCCTAAATTTCAGACATGTTTGATTGTTTTATAATGAATGTATGTTTTACAATCAGGAAACAAGAAATATTTTAAAGCCATGGGACAGTCGTCCTACTTTATAGCCAGGTCTTTTATTGTTTTGAAGCAGCCTTTTGTTTTAATACATAACTTTTAGCAGTTCTGTATTTATATTCATGAATACCTAAAATTGGCCAAAGGTTCCTAGGGTTTTGCTCTTCATCTGAAGTTATTCACTGCTTTAAAAAATTTTTTAAATTCTTGACGTGAAAGTGTCAAAGGTTAGTTATGGAATGTTTTGTTTTAAAAAATCTTAGGCTTTGAAATATGTTGTAGAATTCTCATCTGTATTTATCCTGCAGGTGGCGCTGATGGTTTTGTGTTCTTTTGCACTGTTATCACTCAAGTATAATTCCCCTAAACTTCAAAATCATTTAATTACTGGTCCTGCTTGAGGAATGCTGTCTTTCATGTAATCGTTGAAAATCAGATGTTTTTTAAACTATTGTTTCAAGAAATACAGTGTAGCAGAAGAAATTTGTGACGAGTTCTTTGGACATAAGTCATTTTGTTCTTTATCTACTTTATCACTCATTACAATCTCTGGGAAAATTAAATTTATTTCAACACTGAATGATACTCTCTAACTCCTTTAAAGTTCCAAAACTTCATCAAAACTGGCAGTAGTACTAATTTTTTCAAATGAATTCTCTTTGAAGTCTTCCCTTTCCCCCTCTCTTTGTGTGTCTGACTCCCCCTCTCTTCTCCCTTTCTTTCTCTCAGTCTGTCAAGTTCAAGAGCAGCTCAGATGCCGTGAATTAAGTGAAGCACAAAAGGGGGAAAGGAGACTCTTTTGAAGAACAAAGGCCTCCCATTAGGCTGCCATGTTCTTTTTTGACAAAACGTGCACCCTACATGGTTTCTATTGTTGTCCACATGCCCTGCACATAAGGTAAATACAGTAGATCCTCATTACCTCACGTTTTCCTCCTCTTCCTCCTATGCCACACGCAACCAGTGAAGCGTTAGGTCTTTGATGTCTTTAAGCATTCTTATACAGTTGCTTTATCTCCTTTTAAAAAACTACATGGGTAGAAAAGGAAGTGGAGAGCAATGCACACCAAGTAAAACCCCACAAGGAGAGAAAATTAGCTGTTAGAGAAGCTGCAACTCAAGAATCCAGGGCAGGTGGAAGGAACCAGAGTCTTCACTGTTATTCTTCTTCTACTCTGTGCCTTTTAATATCCTGCATTTTTAAAATAATTTTGATTTACACTCACTATAGATTGGTGAGTTAGTTTCTCCTCTCTTTGTCAAACATAATAAGACAGGCAAATGGGAATAAATTTAATTGCTGAGAACAGTTCTTGTAATAATGAAAAACTCTTACTAATCTGCTGCTCCTTCTCCTTGGTTGTTTGCTTTTTGGTGTTGTGTACATGGCTTACCTCTAGGTTTGTTGTCTTATATTACTTTTCATTGGGATGGAACTGAGAAATGACAACAACAACAACCAGCTTAAAGTGGCAAATAAAAAAGGGAATTACCTATGTAGAAACAGAGTTAAATTTCAGAGAAAAGTTATTGAAATTTCAAATTTTACACACTTGAAATTTAGCTTGCTTATGGTAAAGTTGCTTTACCATTGCTGACAGGTCAGTTGCTTTTGCAAAGGAGTGTGTGATTGATTCAACATATTTGCCTACTGTTAATCATTGAGAAAAACATTATCAGGTTAGCAAGTCTACTGAAATAGCCAGAGACCTCCTTAGTTCACTGAAAAGATGAAATATCTGATGATTGGAGGTTTGGACTATGGTTTTATTTATTTTTATTTTTTCGAAGAAATTGGAAAGTCAGTAAGTGATTTGTGGAGGTGGCAAAAGAGATGGAAGAGGGGAGAGTGATGAAGGGGGGAGAAGGCATATTATTTCTTTTTCTAGTATTTTTAAATTAAAACTTTTAATATAGTGAAGAGTAAGATTTGAACTTCCGACTATGTTTTCTTTTTATCTGATGTTGAACTAATGGTGGGCAGTTTGTGACTTAACATATAGAGAGTGGATCTGCCTTTTTACAGAAGTGATTACAGGATTACAGAAGTGATTCATTGGGGTTAAAAACATTTGTAAGAATCAAAGAAATAATTCCTTTGTAGGAGCAGTAGTAACATTTTATTTTGAAAATTCCATGCGAGATTCTGGGTATTTCTCTTTTTCTCCCATACAACATTCAAATAAAACTACATTGTATATTCAACTCACTTTTTTGGTCCTAAGGATTTCTTTTAATATTAAAACCTGGCTAGTGCACTTGAAGTTAAAAAAAAAAATTAAATGGTTAACTACTTGAAGAAATGTTTTGACCTTTAATGGACCCTGGTTGTTGCTTTTTAGGAACCATATTGCTTGGTTTCTTGTTTTTTTTGGGTTCCAGTAGTTTGCAAGAAATCCTTTGGTTTATATACTTGGTAGCGGAATAAAAGAGCTTCTTGCTTTGTATTGTGTGGGAAATTACCATTTCTGTTGTCTGTGCAGGATGTTCTAAAGATGTAGCCAGGGAGTTTCAGCGGGGTGGGGGGGTGGGGGGGTAGGGGTGAGACTTGCAGTTCTAATCTTTTCTTGCTTTTGCCTCTGGTCATACATTGGATTGTTTTTCTGCTTTTGTTCCTTGGGGTGGCATCTGTCTTCGAGAGAAATCCCTTCACAGTCAAACACAAATTGCTGAACTGTGGCATTTTTTGCTCTTACTGTTATGCTGAATTCACTGGGAAGAGTTTTAATATAGGTGCATTTAAACACTTGTTATTTATGGATGGGGAGAGATGGAGAGTGAAATCTCATTGTTTATTGAATGCTTCATCTCCCGCCCATCACCTTTAAAGAACACAATTCTGTCCCCACCACATGGCTTTTCACTAACTCCCGAATGTTTCTCAATGCTAATCTGAAAGATCCCCGTATCAGAGATTACAGTTTTACACAGTTCCCAAACATAGGGTCACTTAAATGAAGATAATGACTTCTTGACACTTTCCAGGCTTATGATTGTACCTTTTCATGTTAGTATTGATTTTAACATACTTCAGATATTACATTGTTAAGAGTTGAATGTATGCTTATATTGTTTTAATTATTTAAATAATTTAGCATTTTAGGACTTCGTGGTTTTAAATGTAAAGAGATTTAAATTTTGTTTTGTTTTGTTTTGTTTTGTTGCGGTACACGGGCCTCTCACTGTTGCAGCACACGGGCCTCTCACTGTTGCAGCCGCTCCCGTTGCAGAGCCCAGGCTCCGGATGCGCAGGCTCAGCGGCCATGGCTCATGGGCCCAGCCGCTCCGCGGCATGTGGGATCTTCCCGGACCAGGGCACGAACCCATGTCCCCTGCATCGGCAGGCGGACTCTCAACCACTGTGCCACCAGGGAAGCCCGAGATTTAAGTTTTTAAAACATTTGAAACAACGTTCTTATGATATTATAACAATAATAATAGTAATTAGAAAAATAATAAAGTAAATGATAAAGCATTTAAAAAAAAATACCTAACTGGGAAAGTGGAGAGAGAAACAATTTAAAGTAACAGACCAGCTCTTTTCCTGAGTTTCCTTAGAAGCCATTTGAACAGTTACTGGCAAAATTTTAAACATTAAATGTATTTGTGACTAAAACCTGCCTTCTCAATAAGGCAGCCTAACAGCTGTGTGTGACCTCACAGGGACCTCATTGTATAGAATTAGACTTAAATGATAGCTGAAAGAGGAAAGGGTATATAATAAGATTGAGCAAACCTATATTTATTGAAAGATTGAGCATGAAAAGATTTGGAGCTTTACAGTAGTTCAAGGAAGTAGGATTTATAAAAAATTGCGATGGGTGGCTTTTTTTTTTTTTCTGACATGGATAGATTTTGATTTAAAAACATCCAAGGGACTAGCAGGCTGTACCCTGGGGAGAGGGATGTGCAAGTAGGGAAGGAATCTGATGAAACGGTGACTTCAGAAAGTTTCTGTAGAAGGTTTGGAACTGGGGATGGAGAAAAAAAATGAATGAAATATTAGGAAAGTATTTTATGTACATTTGTCAATTTTTATTTCTACATTGACGTGATGGAAATAATTCAGAGATAGGCATACAGTTGTCCTCTGGCCAAATCCAGTGTGCTCTCGGTTTTTGTATGGCCCATGAACTAAGAAGAAATTTTATATTTTTAAATGGAAAAAAATGAAAAGCATAATATTTCATGACACATGAAAATTAAATGAAATGGGAATCTCTGTATCCATAAATAAAGTTTTATTGGGACACCACCACATCCATTTGTTTATATATTATCTGTGTAGAATCTGTGGCTACACTTGCGCTACAACAGTCAGTTGAATAGTTGTGACAGGACTGAATGGCTCATAAAAATGAAAATGTTTACCTTCTGGCTACTTATAGAACAGTTTGTTAGAATGAACACTGTAAAGTTTTTCTAAGACTAGGAATGTTTGCCATTAATAAGTTTGTTTTCTGTGTTCTTGTATTGTTCATCAGGAATAAATGCTTTTTCCAGTTAACTGTTTCCTTTTCTTTCCTTCTCCCTTTTCCTTCCTTCCTTCCTTTTCTTTTTGTCTTTCTTCTCCTGCTTCCTTCTTTTTTTTTTGCTTGATAATCCTCCTTTTTTTGGGTGTGTGGGGGGTGCTCATACTCTGGCTCCTTAAGTATATTTCCTACTCATTAAAATTTCAAAAAAAATCCAGCTATATTCAGAACTCAGTCTAACTTCCAAGTCTGCAGAGAGCTTTGTTGCTTTCTCTTCTTTAGATCATGGGAGATTATATTGCTTGAACATCAGGAGAGCTGTATACTCCTGTTTGGGAAAATTTACACACGCAAATTTTGCCCCATTTTAACCAAGCATATTGAAATGGGCAGTTAATCTTTCTTAAAAGCATTAGGCCTTCCAAAATTTGTAAATCAGGCATTTTAAGATGCATTAAGAGGATTGCATTTTAGACTTGTTCTTTAAAACATTGATTTTTCTTTCTCTTGGCCTCAGTGCTGGTAGCTTCTGTTCTTCCCCTATTACCTAGTAGAAGTGTGGCAGTTGTTGGGAAAGTAATTGGGAGCCCTCATAGGCTTCTGTTGGAAGAGCTAGGATGACCCATGTTACTCATTTGCCTGGGTGGAGGGAGTAGTGTATAGATAAGAATTTGAACTTTTTCAAATTTTCTCTGATTCTTCCTGCTTTCCTCTCTCCTATCAGTCACATGCATAGAACAATAAAATTAGGGATTTAGAAATGTCATCATGAAATAGATTATTGGGTTTGACAGAGGTATAAAAGTCATAGTTAAAAATAAGTATTTAATTTGCTTGTCCTACTAAATTCTCTTAAATAACTGAGCCTGGACCAGAAGCACACTGTTCATGACTTATTTCTATATAAAATAACAAAGGTAGTAATCATAAATCAAACTCCTGATTTATTCTGAATGACCACCAGCTGCAAACTAAGAAAGATTTTTTTCCCCACCTAGGTTTTCTTGTTCCTAATCATAGCCAAGCAATGATAAATTTGATATTTTCCTTTATTTCATTGTGGTTCACATGTACTTTATGCAGGATTTTTTATATTTTGGGGGGGAGCCACACTGTGCGGCTTGTGGGATCTTAGTTCCCCAACTAGACCAGGGATGGAACCTTGACCCCAGCAGTGAAAGCGCCAAGTCCTAACCACTGGACCACCAAGGAATTCCCTATGCAGGATTTTTAAAATGTGCCTGGGTAGAGAATGAAACTATCGAAAATCCATGTGGCTGTAGAAATAATGGTAATACTCAGTTTGTTTATTTTAGGTAATTTTTTCCCCAGTTTCTTTCCTTTCCTTCTAGATCTTTGAGTATTGCCTGAAATTTACCTTTTTTGGTAAATTTCTATAGGAGATGTGGGAATATTGAAGAAGCAGTTTTGATTTTAAATAAGAAGTTACCTATTCCTATTATTTATTGGCCTTGCTTTTAGATGAGTTGCTATTTGGTGCTCTATACTCTGCCTTAGAAGCCAGATGTCTACCCACTACTTTGAATTTTAACGTAATTTAATATGTTTGCTAATTAGTAGGCTTATTTCTCTGTAGACTCAACTGTGTTACCAAAATGGTTGGGGAATTAAAGTAGTTTGGTTCTTATTTATTTGTTCATAAGTT
This sequence comes from Phocoena phocoena, assembly GCF_963924675.1. Lineage (NCBI taxonomy): Eukaryota > Metazoa > Chordata > Mammalia > Artiodactyla > Phocoenidae > Phocoena > Phocoena phocoena. The sequence goes on from NC_089219.1 coordinate 124,394,875, forward strand.
CAGTTGTCTGTCTAAACCATGAATTTGGTAAAATTATGCTTTCTTATAAATCCTTTTCTTTCGGGAATGCTTGTCACTTTCCATTAATGCAAACATCTTCATCTAAGAATATTGACAGTCTCGTCATTTTCCTTTACAGTCCTTTCTTGTTTTCCATCTTTTTCCTTGTCTTTTAAAAGATACTGTTTTTCTGGAACATGCTGTTTTTAGTCCTGAGATTTGCAACTGATAAATTCCAGGGCTAACTTTAGTCAAATGAGTATAATAGCTATTGATGGTGGAAGAATTCTATGATGAGATAAATAGTGTTTTCTTCCCTCCCCTCTTCTTTTTTCTTTTCTTTTGAAAGTACTTGCACATATTCTAAAAGGAAAGTAATGTAGGTGGAGATAAGGAGCATTATTAATCTACCTAACAGAGAGTGAAAGTATTTTTGTAGAGAGCATAGAGGGGTGGTTTAATTTTAATTGCATTTTATTTTGTCATTCTCTCAATGATTGTCTTTCCCCCCCGCCCTCCACAAATTAGGGATTACATTTTACTGTTTAGTAACTTTCCTTGATATGTCTGTAATAATTGGACAGATTAAATCACACAAGAAATCCAGTCTCATTGTTTAATAGCTTCATTTCCTCTAGTCTAAGTAATTCTTCTCCTTAGTATTTATTTTTATGTGTATTTAAAAACCATTATGGTTTTCCCCACTGGAATGTATGCTCCACAAGGGCACAGGTGTTGGCTTGTTCTCTTTTCTATACCCAGCACCTGAACAGTGAACAGAGCATATAGCAGGTGCTCAGAAAACTTGGTGAATACATGTAGCTGTGTATACACATCAGAAGCCATTGGGGTTAGTTGTGCCTTTGCCTGGGACCTCATTTCAGATAATCACAAAAATCTTCATCCAAAAATAAGTAGAATAGACCCATAAACTCGTTACTCTACTAAAGAAGGGGTGTTTTCCGTTGACACACTCTTAACAACAGGTAGACATTATGAAAGAAGCAAAGGGATAGGATAGGATATCAGATAAATTGATTGGGATGAGGAATTATGGTAGAAAACATCATTAAATATTAGCCAGTAAAATCTGAATCTGTAAATGGTGATGCAGAGGGAACTGGCACATAAGGTGCATTAAGCTCAGGAAGGCTGGGATGGGACCCCTGAATGGTGTGTAGGTAGTAAGGAAAGGTCCCTGAAGAAGCTAGCATCACAGAGGGACAGACAGTGGCCTCAGAGTCAGGCCTGTGGGGGAGTTCTGGTCTTGGTACTTCCAGCCACATGACCTTAGTGTCCTGAACCCTCCGTTTGCCCCTATGAGGACTGAATGAGATACTGGGGGGGTGGGGGTATTATTATTGTTTTTACCAGCAGCCCCCAGCAACCTCAGCTGAGGCTGTTCTCCCTGGCAAGCAGGGAGCAGCTTGATGAGGAGAGAGCATGCTCCCAGCAGTAGTGTTTTCTTACACCAGACACTTATTTTGCAGCTTATTTTACAACTCTATTATAGCAGTAAATGTACATCATTCTGCAGTAATATTACAGTGGGCCACAGTAGCCATGAAATCTCTCTACTCATCCTTTCTAAAACTGGAAGATGGGGCTAGATACTGTTCTGATTCAGCCGTTCAGGTTTTCCATTCCATTTTTTTTAAAGTGTTAGTATTTGCTTGAGCCTAACCATGCAGGCAGAGTTACAGAATCTTTACATTTGAAGACTGCCTGGAAGAGTCTAGGTTAAGAAACAAAGACATTTAAAAATATCAGCTTAGGGACTTCCCTGGTGGCGCAGTGGTTAAGAATCTGCCTGCCAATGCAGGGGACACAGGTTCGATCCCTGGTCCAGGAAGATTCCACATGCCGCGGAGCAACTAAGCCCTCGTGCACCACGGCTACTGAGCCTGTACTCCAGAGCCCACGTGCCACAACTACTGAAGCCTGCACGCCTAGAACCCGTGCTTGTGCTCCACAACAAGAGAAGCCACTGCAATGAGAAGCCCGCACACCACAACGAAGAGTAGTCCCCGCTCGCCCAACTAGAGAAAGGCCGCGCAGCAATGAAAATCCAACACAGCCAAAAATAAATAAATTAATTAAAAAATAAAATACCAGCTTATCAGCATTCTGTCCCAGTAAGGTGAATTTTAAATTCCATTTTTCTTCACCCCCCCATACCCCCCAAAAAAGGATGGCGTAAGTAATGAGGATTGATTAAACAACAAATGAAAAACCCTAATAATGACTGATTGATGGTTCTGTGAAACAGCACTAATGCCTTAACTACTTTCCATCCAGAGCTTCTGTATAAGAATACCTTTGTGCCCTGGAAATGTTCAGGAGAAACCACTTTAGATGAATCCTACTTAATAATTTGCTTATCTTAAAATTTTTAACAGAGATGGTGGTTTGACTGCATTACACCGCAAAATAAGTGATACAGGAGCAGAATATTTAACTTACACTAGAAGACTATTCTTATATAGGAAGAGTTCCGTTTTTTCAGAAATCCTTTCCTATTGAAACCATTGATGAACCTTGTGAGAGAAATTGTTCTAAAGTTTATAAATAAAAGCAGCTAAGTTTTACCATCAGCCTCCTCACCCCCATGAGTCTGAATTGTGAAATGTTTTTAACAAAGGACAGAAAGACTAGAAAGTATTCAATTAAAAAGTGAAACATTTTCAGTTCCATATTGTAATCAAATGAAGGAGGGAACACAGTAAAGTATAGAGAAAAAAGAAATCAGTAGATGGAAGAAAAGAGGAGAAGGAAAGTTATATTGATGGCAGGGGAGAGAGTGCAAAGCAAGAAAGGATGGTCAGAAATAAGGAAGGGAAAACGAGAGAGGTTTTATTACAGGGGTGAGCAGAATGTCTACTTGTTATGTTCTTCTGATATGAGCCATGGAATAATTCACCATTCTTTGAAATATTCTTGTTTGACCATCAGTGATCTTTAGGTCATGAAATCCAGTGGGCATTTTTCCAGACCTTTTCTCAATCGAGCTCTCAACAGCATTTGACTTTCTTGTCCATTCTCTCTCTCTTGAAACCTTACCCCTCCGGAAGCTGTGAAATCATGCTCTTTTGGTTTTCCTCTCATTTCTCTAGTAGCTTCTGCTTTGTTGTCCTTAGACATTGGAGTTCATGAAGGCTCAGTTCTGGATGCCTATATTCTTTTCACTCTACAACCTACCAAATGTATCCATCCCTATGTTTTCGGTTACCACTAACTGATGCTACATGTCATTCTCTAGTGTCCTGCATTTCAGTGAATAGCATCACCTTACTCATCTAGATGCCCAAGCCAGAGACTTAGGAGTCATTTCCAACACCCACCTTGGACTCACATCCCAAATCCTTACTACCAAGGCCTGTTTTATGTCCTTTAATAACTCCCAAGTCTGCCCATTTCTCAGTCCATATTCTTGGCTACCCTAGTCTTAATAGTCATCTTAATAGTCATCATCTCTGTCTTGCAGCATAATAGTAGTCTCCCATAACTTTCCTTTAATTTATTCTCTACACTGAAGCTAGGATGATCTTTTGAAAATAGAAATCCAATCATGTCATTCTGCTTAAAATTGTTTCCCACTGCTCTTAGAATAAAGACTAACATCCCACATGCCTACTTCTCCAGCCTCCCCTCTTTCCTCCCTCTCCTCACTTGAGCCACCCAGGCCCTTTGTTCAGATTCTCACAGGTGCCATGCTCTGACCTTCCACCACTCCCTTTGCCTGGTCAATTCCCACTTCATTCTTCAGACCTCAACACAAAGACAGTTTCCATAGAAAAACTGCTTCCTGATATATGGTCTAATTGTAGTTTGTTCTTTTCCTTTATAGCATTTATCATAATTTGTCATTATATATCTCTGTGATGAGACAGAAAACTCCCAGGAGGGATGCAACCTTGTCTGTTTTACTCACCGCTGAACCCCCAGAATCCCCAGCACCTGGCACATGGCAGGCAATTAATAAATAGTGATCAAATGACTGGAGTCTGTCTTTCCTATAGACTCAAGGTATATACATCACTGGTCCATAAATATTACTTTCAAGAAATCTTAGGACACTACGTAATCTGTTTAGGACTCAAAGATGACGATAATATTACGTTTATCATTCAACACAGTATAGAAACTAAAGATAAAAATCAGCCATTTTCTGATCTGGAATTGAGTCTCTTTAGATTGTCTGGGAACTCCATTTGTACCTGTCCCCGACATGTTTCTCAAAAGGAGACATGCTGACTTAGGGATTTTGCTTTAATTCAGCAAATGTTGGAGGGCATATATGCCAGACACTTTGTAGACTTTAATTGGCTACTCCCCCCCCTTCTTTTATCTTTCTGTGATAATGGAATTTAAAATAATTTTAAACATAGATTTGGTTTTCAAGACCTATTTCACATGGGTACATATTTGTGTCTTTGAGTCCTACTTTAAACCAAGCACTTTATAAATGAAGTGTTCACTTGAAAGATATTTTTTCACTTGACTGTGATTAAACTCTTTAATTTTTATATAATTATGCATGTTAAGGGTATTCAAATGCCATTGGAACAAGATTTGTGTCCCTAAGTTCTTCTGTTTCTTCCTGACAATAACAGCAGAATACTTACCAGATATTTGGTGGAGGGCCATGGTATGTAACAAATGTCATTCGTGGATGAGACTTAGCAAATATGATTTTAAAAAAGAAATTCAGTCCTTTGTTGTACAAATATAATACAATTAATCTCTGCCCTAGGATGCAGACCAAGAGCTGTTACAGTTTTCAAATGTAGGTTTATGCTGAACTATTTTTTTTTTCCTTAGAGATGTCCTTCCCACCGTGATAGAATATATAACAGAGTTAAGGGAGTAACTTGTGACCTACCCTTGCAAACCAGATTAAATATAGAAATATTGGATTATTTAGTTATAAGAGCTTGAGGAATACTTAAAAGATGAGAAGAGATATGATTTAGAGTAGGGGAGAAATGCGGTTCTTGGTAGAGGTAACTACAGCATAAATGTTCCTAAGGAAACAAATGTTGATGGGAGTTGGATGATGAATGGGACTAAGTGGAAGACTTAGCAAGCAGGTTTACTTGTCTAGAGTGAGGAAAAGGTAGTGATTACTGGAAACTATATGTTTGGAAACAGGCCAAGAATTCTGACTTGATAAAATGATTTGTATTTTAAAATATAGTATAAAAGTTTATAATCTAAGAAAAATAAAACTTTGTTGGTCTTATGAAAAAAAAAGTGGATGCTATAGGTAGCAAAGATGATTGGCGTTTGAGCTTGATTTTTTTAAGTGACTTTATTCTGTTACTTGGGGCTGTTTTTAAGTTTTTATAACTAGTCTCTTCATTCAGAGAATGTGGAAAAATAACTGCACACTTCCCATTTAGCAAACATGTTGTTAGGCTCTCAACAAAAGTTTCTACTGTCAGTTGTTTTTGTGCCAGTGTCAGCCCAAATTACCTAAAGGTATGGACAGTACTATAACAGTAACTTTAAAGTATCTTTAAACTTTTAAGTATCTTTAAAAAGATAGTTCACATTAGGTTTTTACATGACCCTTACTGTTTTTTAAAGGTGAGGGTCAAGGTGGGTTAACAATTTTGCTTTTCTTTTCTTTGAAATTAATTTAGGCTTTTGTGAATGTTTTGACCTCCCTTCCCTTTTCATTGAAATACTTTCCGTTGCCTGTTCTTTCCAGTCTTAGGCTTTTATTTTTCCCAGTCCTGGCTAAGCATAAAAAGGAAGATCGTCCTTCTTTCTAACCCCTTCCCAGAAATTAATTGTGCTAAATTATCAGCTTCTTAGATTTCAAGCAATCCTCATGCCAGAGGCATTTATTAAGTGTCCATATGCACTTGCTACTATGCTAAGTGTTATAGCAATAAAGTAGGTGCACTTGGGACTGCCGACTATTAAGTGCTTTTAAAGTGCCAGGTAACACTAATGCAAATCATGTTATCAAAGGTATTTATATAAATAGTGTCCCCACCCCCATCCCACCATCCTAAATGCTTTAAGATTACATCCCCAGAGGAGGAGGGTGGAGTGTTTAGTCTTCATTTGGGTCTGGTTTAGATGAAGAAATATAAGTTCTCTAGAGATCCATTTATAGACTGGTCTTATTCAAAATGTACGTAAGGTATTTGGGAGTGTTGTTCCAGTAGCAAAATGCCTAAGACCGCAATTGTCTGAATAAGGAAAAATGGCAAAAGAGCTATAGTGTACAAGTTTAAAATAATGTACTGATATGTGGGGGGGGGGGAATATTCCAGTTTACACTTGTAGGATGGTGGTTTTCAAGCTATTACTAGGAGAGAGAATTTTAAAATTATTGTTGTTTATTATTTGAAGATAGCAGATTGATGTACTGCAGCCGAAAGACTAGTTCTGAATTTTAAGAGAAGGTTGTCAGAAACATAGAAAATATATTGTGCCAAAATATCTCCATGTATTGTATGTAGATTTGGACGCAGTGCTTCAGGAAAGAAGGAAGTTCCAGAAGAGGCATAATTAAAGATCAAAAAGACAAAATAATCAAAGCACTTCAATCTGGATTATTATACAAATTTAGGATGTTTTAGGCATCCATTCAACCAGGTAGTTACTGAAGAACCACTATGTTCTAGGCCATGTGCTGGGCTCACAGGATGCTCTTTGATGCTTCTGTCAGACAGGATACTACTGGTCAATGCAAACTGTACATCCCTCTAGTTTGTTTTTCTTAACACTCTAATAGGAAAAACAAAAGAACATGGAATAAAAAAAACAAAACTTTGAGATTGTGTATGATCTGAGATCATAAAATCTTGAATAGGTAGAGTAGATGCAGAGTTCTTGATGAACATTTGGGAGGTAGGGTCGCCTAGGGGTTGACGATGGGGTTGTAGAGCCAGACTTAGAACAGTTATTGAACCACAGTAAGGGCTCAATAAATGATGGCTATTAAGTTGAAGAATACTAGAACTTTGTAAAGACTTAGAGAACTAGATATTGGACAAATGAAAAATATTAAAGCACCTCTACAATTAACCAGCATGTTGTTAGACAAATCCTGGCAAACTGAAGATCAGATCCAGTGGAGAATGCCTTCTAGTAGCATGTAAATATTCATGCTTTTTAGAATTCTGGGACATAATTGTGGTGCTTGAGGCTTATAAAAAGGGGGTTTTAAGAGTTGTTTGAATAACAAAAGATTGGCCTGCTGAATGTGGAAGAGCATTCCAGGAATCAGGATTAGTTCCAGAGGAGAGTTCAGAACTGGAGAGGGAAGCACACAAAAAAAGGGTGTTAAGTAAATTTATGTGGGTCTAAAGCGGTGTTCTGAAATGAGGGCGATTTTGCCTCTCAGGAGATATTTGACCATTTCTGGGAGAAGGGTGCTACTGGCATCTTGCTAGAGGCCTGGGACACTGCCTCTAACATCCTTTACTGTGCAGGACAGTCTCCACAACAAAGAATTACCCAACCCAAAATGTCAATAGTGCTGAGGTTAAGAAACAATGGTCTAGTACAAGGTGTAATAAAGGCCACTGGCTAATAGAAGCCTGCGATTATAATATCTCCACCCCACCCCCCAGGAAACAAATATGAATACAAATTTAGCTCAAATTAATTAGCTCACCACGATGCATACAAACATCTCCTTAAACTGACCGCACTGCTTGTGCAACGTTAACCTTTCACCATGCAATCAGGAACCTAAAATGACGCAATCCTTGCTGTAACCTCCACACTGTATGTCTTCCCTCCCCTATCCTGGAGGGAACAAAGTGTAATGCACATTTGCTTAGATTAGAAATTGCAATTAAAACTATTACCAAGAATCTTCTTTTCTAGGTGTCTTTTTTTTGCTGTACTCCTGTCCCTGCGGGTGCTCTTTTGTACACCAGGCAAGGTGATAGGTTAACAAAGCAGCGAATAAGGAAGATTTAGTTTGCTGGTTCAATAAAGAAAAGTTGAAGCTTGAAGATCTAGAGATCCTTAGCATTTGTCTGTAGGACCGACAGTTTTTGACATCACTATGGAGGTTTTTAGAATTGTGATATGGTTAGAATGAGGGATAGAGGTGACAGTTTATAAGTGACATGGAGGATTGCCTGGTGTGTGGAATCATTCTGGAGTGAGGCAGTGTGTTGAGGAATAGTTTGATCAGGAAGAAGTTAGGGGGGACTTCCCTGGTGGTAGTGGTTAAGAATCTACCTTCCAGTGCAGGGGACGCGACTTTGATCCCTGGTCAGGGAACTAGGATCCCACGTGCGGTGGGGCAACTAAGCCTGTGCACCACAACTACTGAGCTCGTGCACCTCAACGAGGGAGCCCGTGTGACGCAAACTACAGAACGCACGTGCTCTGGAGCCTGTGCGCCACAACTAGAGAGAGAAACCCACACGCCACAACTAGAGAGGAACCCGTGTGCCGCAACAGAAGAGCCCACACGCCTCAAAGAAGACCCCGTGTGTTGCAACTAAGACCCAACACAGCCAAAAATAAATAAAATAAATAAATAATAAAATAAATATTTTTATTTTATTTTTTTTAAAAAAAGGAAGAAGGGGCTTCCCTGGTGGCACAGTGGTTGGGAGTCTGCCTGCCGATGCAGGGGACATGGGTTCATGACCCGGTCAGGGAGGATCCTGCGTGCCGCGGGGCGGCTGGGCCCGTGGGCCATGGCCGCTGGGCCTGTGCGTCCGGAGCCTGTGCTCCGCTACAGGAGAGGCCACAGCAGTGAGAGGCCCGCGTACCGCAAAAAAAAAAGGAAGAAGATAGGGACCTTTCCTCTTCATTTCAGATCTATAAATTCAGCTGCTTGCTGAACCTCTGAGAACCCTTAGGCATATCAAATTAAACATATCCAAACTCATTCTTTTCCCCCTTCACTCCCACATTTTCCCTTCTTGTACTCATGTTTTCCTCCTACTCAGCACCACCACCTACTCAGTCACTCAAGCCAGAGCTGGCAGTCATTCTGCTCATCTCCTTCACCCAACTGAGCATTTAAATTGGTAGCAAGGCTGCCTCCTTAATGCTGTTCATTCTGGTTTCTTCTCCGTTCTCGGACTACTGCCTTAGTTCTAGCCCCCACTCTTGCCTTGGGTTCACGTGATGGTTCAGTTTTCAGACTTACGCCCTGTTAACTTATAGTCATAGAGCTACCAAGTAAACTACCAAAAAAAGTTTAAAAAACAATTATGTTACTCTTGCTTAAAACCCTTAAAGGTTTAAGGTCAAAATTTAAACTTTTAAGTATTTTAAGGTAAGTCGAAACTTAGATATGAGGGACTTGATGACATTGTCCTTGCTCACCTCTCTAACCTCACCTCCCAACACTTCCTCACCTCCTCACGTATACCATTTGCTGCTTCCTGGACTTGTGAATACGTATCACACCTCTTTCCCTTCCCATGTTTTACTTTTTCTATACTTTTCCATCCCAGTACTCTTTGTTTCACTTGTTTCTGCTTCTCAGCGAACTGTACTCTGAATTTCTTGTCTGATTTAGATGTTATAGCTCTTCTCAGCCCCTTTAGCATCTTAGCTAAGAGTTTAAATGCAGGACTTGCTCCAGAGACAGACTAGACAGGTTAAAACTTCAGCTCCACTCTTTGCTGGTTAGGTCTCCTTGGGCAGGTTACTAAATATCTCTGTATCGCTCAGTTTTCTCATACGTAAAATGGGAGTAATAGGAGAACTTACCTTATAAGCTTGTTCCTATGAAAGTAGATTAGTTAGTATATGTCAGATACTTAGAATAGTGCTTGGTACATGTTAACATGTATTGAGCATTAACCTGTTATTATCTTACGTGTACCTCATTCATAGCACATGTTATGTGGTACTGAATCACTACTTGTTCCCTCTTCCACTGCATCGTGAGCTTTTTGAGGAAAGGAACTAAATCTTATTCAACTTAAATTTTATTCAGAAATATTTATTGGGCATCCACTGAATCATAAATATTTGGCCAAATCTAAACCGCTCTGTTTTTGTGAGACCTCTGAGCTATATGAATAGTTTTTATCTTAAAGCGTTGTTTAAAAAAACAGAAGGAAAAAGAAGAGTTTGTGCTGGAAATCATGGGCCCACGGAGCCTAAAGTATTTACTACCTCTAATATTTACTTCACAGAAAACATTTGCTGATCCCTCAGCTAGATGTCACAGATACACAGGATGGCTGGCATTCAGTGTTTGTTAGGATGAACAGATGATTGGATAGATAGATAAATGAGTAAGGTACAAAGATCAGAATTGTGGGTATTGGTGATTATTTGTAAGAAGAAATGGCAGCAGTATTGTGAAAATGTGAAAGTGGAGAGTCCAGAATAGTTGCTTTTTCTCATTTGGCAATCCGGGGCTAGACTGTTGTTTGTGTGAAGGGACATTTTAAGGTCTTTCATCTTTCTAACGTGTTTGAAAAGTTGGACACAAGAATGCTGTTTAAATGCCCAGATATCAACATGTGGTAGAAGACGAGAATTTGCTAGCTTCTGTAGTTTGTTAGGATGAAAAGTTTCAAATAGTTTTCTGTTTTCCATGAGGAAACATCCTTGGCATCCATGCTAGTTAACAAATAGTATATACTAACTTTTGAGTTTAACTAGCTAGCTTCATATTTTGCTTGCATAAATTTGTGAAAAGTGAGAGGTAGAAGCCCAGTGCTCTGGCTTCCACAGTTTTTGCTTTCTGTTAGACCACGTTGCATCTCTGGCTTTCTGTTGTTATTTGACAGAATGATAATGATCAGGACTTAAAATCCATTTCTTGTTTATTTTTCAGTTATTTGAAAATACCATACTATACTTAGTTTGCTATTCCCACTGTAATAGTCCAAGAAACTTAAAAAAAAAAAACTTTTTGGTGAAACTAAGATTTTATACATTTTAATGCAGGTGATCCTTACCTCTCCATAGTCTGATCTGGAGGCAAAAGTGGGAAACCCTGCTCCTATAGAACACTGCTTGCGAAGAGGAGCTTATGAAATATTAGGTTATATTTCTCTCTTAAAAGAGCCTTTTTAATGAAAAATGGGGCATAACTTGATGTTTCATCTTTAGTGTTAAGCTATAGAATCTTCTTCCATGCCACCATGAACTCTAATACATACAACGATAGACTCTCTAATGTTATTCTTAGACTATTTCTTTCAGAATATTGTTAACACCTTTCACAATAAATAAATGCTTGTCGAATTGAATTGAACCTGCTGAATAGGTGAGCTGTTTTGCTTCACTGAAAAATTTTTTTGTTGTTGTAAGTATCAAAGAATAACTTGTTTTATTTATTGTCTCTACTGGATTCATTCACGTCTGTGATATTTTCAATGTATTTTTCTTTATTTAAATGTGGAAATTAAATTCTAAATTGGTTGGCAGCTGTGATGTTGGTTTAAGGGCAGTAGGCTTCAAGTTAAAGTTTGTACCTTTATTCTGCCACTCTTATAGCATTTGTATTAGGACAATCTGCTTGAATCTGCTTTTTCTTATCTGTAAAATAAAGAATAGGGGACTTCCCTGGTGGCGCAGTGGTTAAGAATCCGCCTGCCAATGCAGGGGACACGGGTTCGAGCCCTGGTCCAGGAGGATCCCACATGCCACGGAGTAGCTAAGCCCGTGCACCACAACTACTGAGCCTGCGCTCTAGAGCCCATGTGCCACAACTACTGAAGGCCGTGTGTCACAACTACTGAAGCCCGCACACCTAGAGCCCCTGCTCCACAACAAGAGAAGCCACCGCAATGAGAAGCCTGTGCACTGCAAGGAAGAGTAGCCCGCCCTCGCTTAACGAAGACCCAACGCAGCCAAAATTAAAAAAACAACAACACTGCTTAAAAAAAATTTTTTTTGTAAAGTTAAAAAGAATAACTGCTTCAGAGAATTTGGTAGGATTAAATGGGATCTCATTGAAGCCTACCTAATACAGTATCTGGTACAAGAAGACTGTTCAATAAATATTTAACATATTAAAAGCAAATAATTCTTTAGGTACATCTTAAGACTGTTTGAATAGAGGTGTTATAGAATCACAAAATCTTAAAATTTAGAGGGGAAATCAGAGTTCAAGCTCAGCCTCCCTTCAAGGAATTTAATTTTTTCTCTAGCATCCCCATCAAGTATTCATTTCTCAGTGCCTTCAGAAAAGGCATTGTGGTAGATTTTCAGAAAGCTCCAGAGTTGAATAAGGCACAGAAACTCTTTTCAAGAAGGCTGTTTATGGCAGGCTGCATTGAAGAACTCGCATTGGAACTAGATCTTGAAGGATGGGTAGAATCTGAATACTTAGAGGGGTTTCTGACCGCAGGAACAAGTGGAACAAAGGAGAGAAAATACAGGACAGTCACAGAAAATTGTGAGCATGAGTAACTCCATTTAACTGAAGTTTAGGGAAGGTAAAGGAATAGTGAAAGGTCAGGTTGGAAGAGAAGGTTATGGCCAGATAGTAGAAGTCCTGGATAATTGCTGCAGTTGACTTCCTGATGCCCATCAAATGAAATACAATGACAAAGTTTTAACTGTGAGTGGTATAATCAGAATCATTCCATTTTTTTTTTAGTAAATATGCTAATTTTTAAATAGTTCTCCCTTAATATTAATTTGAGATATGTCCCCTTGCTGTAACTTTCATCTCTTTGTTCTGGTTCATTTTCTGTAGCCTGAGTCAATCCCTTTCTCATCCCTCACATCAAATCAGACACCTGTCAGTTTTACCTCTAAAAAATGTGTAGAATATGTCTCTGTAGCTTCTATCTCTGAGTTTAAGCTACCACCATCTAGATTACTGTGACACATGACCCAGAATCAGCCGATAATTGTCCATTCCTGCTGTCCTGTTAAGAGCATTTTTCAAAACCTTTCTTTGGTAGATCTCCATTCTTAAAAAATTTAGAGAACATCTTGTAAACCATGTCACTATGCTTGACCCTTATCACCAAAGTTATAGTATAGCTAAAGAAACAGTCTGCTGATTCTTATTTTCTTGTTGTAGCCAAGGCAGGAATCACTGAGGTAACGTCATTTTTGACACATTACCTTGGATTACTGAGCACTAGAAATGTCTTTTAAAATCAGGGCAGGGGAGGAGACCTTAAACCACAGTGACAAGAGTGGAGTAAAGGAAGAGCTGTGATAGAGGATACACTGTGCTATGGCAACACAGAGGAGCAAACAACACTTAGAGCTTGCTTTTGAAGATTGAAATTGTTTATTTTACACCTTATTCTCAGAGACCTCTGGCACTGTAATGGATTATTCAGAGAAATTCTACAAGACTCCTACAAATGCCTATAACATCCCTTTACATGTTTTTCATGCAAGCTCAAGGATATGAGGGATTTCCACAGGGTCCATGAAGAGGAAAATGTATGGTCACCAAAAATTAACACTGGGGCTGCCCTAAGGGCCTTTGTTCAAACCACCCTCCAGAGCCTTGTGTTTTAATGTCTGTTCTAGACAGAAAACTGGACTTTTCAGGGTGGGGAAATGGAGCTGAGATCCCCGCATAAAGCTTGGAATTCTTAAAGACCTACACCCTTAGCTAAAGGGTAGGCCAGGAAAAAAATCCATCTACCATCAGAGTGCTGCAATGAAGGCTTGTCACTTAACCTTACATCTATGTACAAGTCTTCCCTGAGAATCTGTAACCTTAGTTCTTTTTAAATACAGATTTGAAGTTTAAATTTATACTGTCTGTGTGGTCTGGGAAACCCAAAGCCAAGAAATAAAAGTGATCCCAGGCTAGAAGTGCCTCAGGTAGGGCAGAGGTAAATGTATGGCCTTTCTGAAGGAATGTACTTTCAACCTATGCTTCTCAGACTCCTCCAGATTAGTTTTCTAAATATGAGTCTATAACCCAAAATTACAGAACCTAGGAAGGAACAAGCCAACATCAGACTTGCAGCAAAACAACCAACAATAGAAGTAGACTCCCTGCTGCCTCCCACAGACTTTAGATTATTGGAATCAATCAGGTTTACTGTTTAATTTTTAAATGTTTTAGTAATAAAAGGGGATTGAAAACATGAGCAAGAAACAAACTGTGAAAATGACTAAGTAGATTTGGCAAAGAGATAATCTCTAGAAAGGAAAAAAATAGTTAATGAAATTTAGAGACTCAGTGAACAAGTTAAAGAGTAGATTAGGTATACTTTTTGAAGAACGAGTTAATGACAGATGTGAGGAAAAGAAGCAGATGAATAGCAATAGTTATAGATGAAAGATATGAAAGAGAAGTTAAGAGGTACGGAGAATAGAATGAGCAAGTTTAAACTGCATCTAATTGTGGCAGTAGTTCCAGAGATAATAGAGATGATTCTCAGCTATTAGCAATTCAAATACACACTGGCTAAGAATTTTCTAGAACTGATGAAAGGCATGAATTCTCAGTTTTAGGCAGCAGGATAAAAGCCCAGGCAGGGTAGATAAAAATTCTGTACCTATATATATTATAGTGAAACTGCAGAAAATCAGCTTTAAAGAGAATGTCTTAATAGAGGAAGAATAGATAATTGCCCATAAAAGTGCCACACTTTCACAGTACTCAGCAGCAACAAATGGAAGCCTGAAGACAATGACAGTGTAAAATGCCGAGGGAAAATGACTACCAACCTTAAAATTTTTACCCAGCTAAACTTTTATTCAAGAATGAAGATGAAATAACTTTTGTTGGACAAATAAAAACTGAGTTGGCTACTATCATACCTTCACTAAAGGGACTTTTAAAGGATGTACTTAAGAAGGAGGGACATTGAACTCAGAAGGAAAGACCGAGATGCAAGAGGGAATAGTGAGCAAAGAAATCAGTAACATGGGTAAATCTAAGTAAACTACACATCTCTTTTAACACCTTGGTGCATAGTAAATGCTTGACTAACAGATAAATGATTCATCCGTTTTCCTGTAATAGTGTGCTTTCTTGTTCAGCCGTAGCAAATAGAGGGATTGACTTCTTATTCAGAATTTTTCAAAGAGAAGCTGGAGTCTCAACAGGACTCCCAACATGATTAGTCTTATTTTGCAAAGTTAAAAGGCACAGTCTGTCTCCAAGGTGTGATTTGGAATGGCTGAGTTTCTTGCAAGATTTGTGTCTATTTATAGGCTGCTGAGCAAATTTTAATTTAGGTATTGACTAGGCTTACCCCTGTTTACCAAGATCCTGAATGTCAGTCTTGATTTATAGTTTGAATCTGGAATTTCTACTAAGAATGTTCCCAGATTTCACGTTCATTAATTAGAAGACAGTTCTAAATTTATTGTTTCTGAGAACCCCTGCTAATCTAGGGGAAACATAGTAAATAAAATAAAACTTGTTACTTTTTAAATGGCCAAGAACACAAACCAGAAGCTAGTCTTTTTCTCCTATGGCCCTGACTTTTAAAAAGAAGTATTTGCTAGACAGAATTTTTTTTAACTTTTGAATTTCAGATTTGCTGTCAGGAGTATACTTATAGTAGGGTTTTGCTAGGAGTGCTGCTCTTATTAAAGATCAGTAGATGAGTTCTCTGAGCACATAGTCCTGTCTTTTTCGGAAATAGTTTCTTTCAAGGAGTTTGTTTTATTGTGGACTTAAGCTGATATCCCTGATCTAATTCTTACTGACTTTATAGGCACCATTCATTCAACAGATACTTTTGAGCACCTCTCGCGCTCTATCATGCACTAAGGTTGCCAGTGTGAATAAGACTGACTAAAAAGATGCCTGCGCCCAGAAAACCTGCCTTTTAGTGGAGTGAGTAAGTAAGTTTTAAAATTATGAGAACATAGAATAAAATGGGGTGACGTGATAGTGACAGGGCAGTGGGGGCCGGGGAATGTTCTTTACATTGCATGGTGGAAGCCTTCGCTGAGGAGATGACTTTCAGTCAGAGACTGGAATAACAAATAAAAAGAAGCCACCTGGGCAAAAGCATCTTAGACTGAAGGAACAGAAATTGCAAAGGCTGTAAGGCCCATGAGCTTGGTGTACATCCCTGTGGTGGTGTATGCATTTTATGCATTTTCTTTCTTTTTTTTGGCCACGCTGCCTTGTAGGGTCTTAGTTCCCTGACTAGGGATCGAACCTGTGCCCTCGGCAGTGAAAGCAAGGAGTCCTAATCATTCGACCACCAGGGAATTCCCGGTGTATTTATGTTGGTGGCCTAACATGGCCTAACGTTTTGTGGTAATTAATTTTAATTTTATGATGGCGTAAAAATCACACCAGATTGTCATAACTTAAATTCCTATCTTTTACTGACTCGGTTGTTGTAAATTACCCTGATTTTTACCCTATTCTGTATTCAGCCAGTGGAACTAAACTTAGTTGAATTATAAATCTAGGTTTTTACGTAGGAGACAAGAGATAATGGCAAAGGATCATAGTGTCTTAGATACGTTACAGAATTTAAGTATTTAATCTACTTTTTAAAAAATAAACTTTATTCTGTAAATATCTAGTTACTTACAGGTTTTCAACATAAGTAAGGAATCCTTAAAATTTCATGAAAACTACATTTTCTCTTTTGTAAGAGAAAATGTAGTTTTCATGAAATCTCTTTTCATATTTCTCTCTTAAAATATGCATATGTTTGTTCCCTTTTAACAAAAAGTAAAAACATTTCTCAGCTTTTACTTAAATTATAGATTTCTAATGTCTTGTTCTAGCTTTTCAGTCTGATTGCTTTCAGTCTGATAGCTTTTCATGTCTGATTGATCTTTCTGGCCCTGTGGAGCAGAGTACAGAGCCCTATACATAATAATTTCTTAAAGTTATTTGTTGAGTGAATGAATTAATGAATGAATATATAAACACTTATTATAAAGTGACTGTTAGAGAATAATGATCAGTAGTCAGTATACTTAAAAAGGTTGACATGACATTGATCACTTTTTAAAAAGTGACTTTATAAAATTGTTGGAAAATATTTTTGCATTTCTAAAAGGGAGGTGGTCAATGTGAAGAGCACTTATATGGACTAAAAATCAGAAAATGGATCTGAATTTCAGCTGTGCCATCACTCACAGGGTGTTCCAAAATAAATCATGCAAACTTGCACACAATTTCTTAGTTGGTACAATGAAGGGATTGCATCGATTGTTGTTAACATTTCTCTCTGCTCTAAAACTCTAAGATTTTTATCCTTTGCTGTTTGTAAGAACCAGGAGAGATAAAGGTTACCTTTTATGTTAGATTTTATTCTAAATCTAGTGATAGAGGACAATGGTGCTTAAACTATTCTTGTTAAATGATAAGGGAAAACCTTGGAAAATGTCCATTGGCAGTATGCACAAGCTGATTATGTTATGATCAGTTGTGCCACTTTTATTTTCTTTAATGGCCTGTACTCTGCATCTTCCTGTCTAATTTTTCTCTAAGTATTGAGATTATCGTAGTACAAAGGAATGGTATATTTGTAAGAAGGGGCTCAGCCAGAATGGTGAGTTGTCTGGAAGATGATGGTCTCTCTAAGTAGAAGGAGATTGTTAGGGGTGGTCTACAATACAATACTTTTTTCTTTTAAGGTTTTATTGATATTTTTTCAGGGTGGGAGGAGGTGCTAGGTGCTTCCCTCTTTCACACTAAGCATAACATTCTTCTATAGCATGTTAGCTTATTGTTGGGGAATTTTTCTAAAGTGAAAATAAAATCTGTTTAATAGCAAATTCAAGCTTAGAATAGGTAATTTTAATAGCCTCATTTTGTCTCCCAAATGGTCTGAGGTAGTAGAAGATTATCTGAGTGACATTACTATAGGGGCTCTCGTCCCTTCGTAGTAGGCAAAATGAAGTACGACTACCCTGTAGAAATGCTGCTGGCTTGGAGCTCCTGAGATCTGGCATGCCTGTTTCACTGTCCTACTCGCTTTCTCTCAAATTCACGTTAGAAAATTGTATGTGTGTATACACACATGTGCACACACGCACTCCCAAATATTTGGTTTGACTTGGCTCACAAGATTAAGAGATCAGAAGCTTCAAGCATGGTAGAACTGGGCTCTTTGTGTTTCTGTGCCCTCGGGTTCTTTTCCTTATGGTTGCAAAACAACTTCCAGCAGCAGCCAGGAAAATATGCTTCCTTGTTCGTGTCCAAAGGAAGGAGAGTCTCTGCTTACTGTCTGTATTCAAAGTGAGAGTAAAAGTTCATGAGCTCTTTCCTTGATTTCATCAGCCAGAATTGAGTAAACTTCTGGGATACAGTTCATTCCTGAACGAGTCACTAACTAGGGGGACTTAAGCATTCAGGTCTTTCCCTTGATCTGATTATCATTGCCCTTATCCACGTGGGAGAGTTGGAATGGCAACCAGCATGCACCACTAGTATGTAGCGCACAGTCAAACATCAAAGTCAATGAAATTGGCATTATTGGATCAGTTCTGGCCCACTAGTGGCACAAAGACAATACTTTGGCAGTCACTGGTATAGTGAGCAGTGGACCAAGGGTGGGCCTGAAGGAACACCAATATTTAACAAAGAGAAAGAGGAGCCTGTGAATCAGTTTCCTACTTAAATTTATTCTGTATTGCTGCTTTGATGTAGAATTTTTTTTTAATTATATGACAATAGTGATGATCTTAGGATTTGTTTTCTTTATATTTCTTTTTCCAAAAGAATAGAGACTGCTGGAAATACGTTAAGCTTAGAAATTGAGATTTGAATTTATCCCTTAAGTAAAAATGTTCCTTGAATATTTGAGTAAAAATGTTCCTATAATTCAAGTGTTTTCTAATTTAAGAAAAGAAAGTAACAAGCAGGAGAAAACAAGTCAAATGTATATTCATTTCTGCTTCCTGCCTTGTTCCTAAAGTCAAGAATCTGACCTTTGAGTAAGTTTCATCATACTTCTTATCACAAAAGAGATTACAGAATAATCCTGGGAGTAAGTACATAAACACTCTCCTTTGAATTTCCTGTGTTTTTTTTTTTTTTTGTAAATTGTGACCTGTCTTCAATTTACTTAAAATATGATTTTTAAAGTACATTCTGCAGGTATAATACTGAAGGTATTTAACAATTTAGTTTAAATTATGACCTTCAGAAAACTATTCAACTGGCTTGAATTCATTGATTCTAATGATATATGGAATATTTGATTTACCCAGTGGTTTTTCTCCATAATATATCTCTCTGATCACTTTAATGTCACTACCTGGGCTGAGTTTTTTTTGAAGTGCTGCCCATTGTCTTAAAGGAAATAGGGAAGAAATTATAAATGGTTATACAGAAGTTAATAGAAAAATGAAAAGAGTATTTTATAGTACATGAACTGTCTAATACGTTAGATACTAAGGAAGAACTGCATCCATGTATGTTTCTTAAAAATTTTTTTTACAAGTACAGTCATCCCTTGGCACTGGGGGGATTGGTTTCAGGACCCTTGTGGATACCAAAACTCAAGGGTGCTCAAGTCCCTTGTATAAGATGACAAAGTATTTGCATATAGCCTATACACATCCTCTGATAATAGTACTTTAAATCATCTTTTGATTAATTATAATACCTAATACAATGTAAATGCTGCATAAATAGTTGTAAATATAATACAAATGCCCTGTCAGTAGTTGCCAGGTTTTGCTTTTTGGAGCTTTCTGAATTTTTTTTTTTTTTTTTTAATATTTTCGATCTACATTGGTTGGTTGAATCCGTGGATGCAGAACCCACAGATATGGAGGGCCAACTGTAGTGAGGAAGGTTAAAATTTATGACTCAAACTTCAGGCTCATCCCTACATACATGTTTGATATCTGAAAAAAAGATATCTCTCTTTTATTATAAAGTAATAAATGGTTAGGTTCGCTGCCCCGTGTCTGAAGACCTCAGTGATTGGAAATGGGTTGTGGTTGGTAATGGGCTGGGAATGGCAGTGGATTGAGTCTTACATGCAAGGATCCTCCTCTCCTTGAGTAATCAGGAACAGACACTTCTGATTTTCCTTTTGTGCTTGGCATGTGTAGGAAAGACAGACATGATGTACCACTGTTAATTTCTGCGTATATTTTAGACAGTGAGATACTAGCAAAGAGACTTAATTCAGGAGGCCAGTGAGTTTTCCTTTACATTTGTTACTATGCCTTACTTCCAAGGGGTCAGCATTGCATTTTCTATTTCATATTTCAGCCTCCTCTGAAATTTGGCACTGTAAATCAGTGGTTCTCAAACTTTAGCGTGTATCAGAATCTTCTAGAGGGTTTGTGAAAACACAGATTGCTAGACCTCCCATGCCCAGAGTTTCTGATTCCGTAGGTCTGGGGTAGGGGACTGAGAATTTACATTTCCAATAATTTTCCTGATGATGCTGATCTAGGTACTGCCCTTTAAGAATCACTGCTGTAGGGCTTCCCTGGTGGTGCAGTGGTTGGGAGTCCGCCTGCCGATGCAGGGGACGCGGGTTCGTGCCCCGGTCCGGGGAGATCCCGCATGCCGCGGAGCGGCTGGGCCCGTGAGCCGTGGTCGCTGGGCCTGCGTGCCCGGAGCCTGTGCTCTTCAGTGGGAGAGGCCACAACAGTGAGAGGCCCGCGTACGGCAAAAAAAAAAAAAAAAAAAAAGAATCACTGCTGTAAAAACCTTAGTTTTAGTAAAATCAGTGAAGAGTCATACTGAATTTATTTAAGGAAAAGATACATGGTATTTACTACTGTTTAGATTAGACTTTGTATTGTTTCTCTCTGGATGTTGGTTATTACATTGAGTGACCTACAGGGAGTACTCTCATAAAATATATTTCTTTGGTAAAAGAATGGTTGCCATTGGTAATTGTAACTTTTCACAGACACATTAATAGCTGCTGCCAGGCTGAAAGCCACTTTTGGACGAGAAGAAAATACTTTCCATTATTTTGCTTAATGTTTCAAGCAAAGAGGGATTTTTGTTGTTGTTGTTGTTGTATTTGTTCTTTACTAAGATACCATAATTGTTATTTCATTCAATGAGTATTGAAACTTTTTAAGCTAGTCTGAGGCCAGTACACAACCTCTTTGCCATTGCCAGCTGTGCATGTTTCTATGGCAGCTCAGTAGGGACTAGCAGGATTACTTTTGTAGGGACCACACCTGGCTTATTTGCATCCAATTTAAGTTGGGGAAATTTCAAAAGGATAAGAGGTCTGTAGATGTGCCAGTGGACAGCCAGAAAGAGCTTGTCAGTTTGTAACCATCACATTGGTCTAAAGGAGGAAGAGTAGGTGGGTTTTCCTTATTCATTATAGTTCCTGCTCTGGAGGAGTTTGGTGGATGTGCTGAAGTTTATATTTGTTTTGTGTATTTAGTTGTTCATGTGTTTCTGTTTTGTTTTGCTTTTTGTTTTAGGTATATCCTCTTACAACTTAACAATTTTAAAATTCTTTTAAAGAAGTTAAAGTACATATAGATCAGACTTTTTTTTCAAGAGAGAGAAAAAATTCAGTTTCTTTTCAGTTGTATAACATAATAAAATGTCTTAGTAAATTTTTGACCACTGTTGGAGAATGGTGGCAGAATTTTAATGTTGATCTCTATTTTCAAGTATTATGAGCTACTATAAGCCCCTTCTCTCACAAAAATAACTCCTTTTTAAGAAGATAATTTCAACTATTTACATATTTGCTCTTGTGTGCACCATTGAACTTAACTAAGCTCTTGGTTCAAAGTTTCATGAAGTAGTTAGGAACATCACAGAATGTATAGAAAAAATTATATGATCTAGTTAACGAGTACTGTTATATAAAACTTAGATGGTTTTCATTAATGTTATACTACTCGATCAGTTATACTAATTTATACCAATTACTGATTAGTTGTACTAATTCAAACAAAGCTATGTAGTAGAGGTAGTTGGCAAATAAGAGTCAGTGCACGTACCATCTCCTCTTCATCTGTTAAGGCTGGCTGCTTGAACCTACTATTAGGGTTCTGAGGCCTCATGGCAAAGAATGTGATGGTCAACCAGTGATGGTAAATTTACACACCTGTGTGTGCCAAGTATTGATCTTTCTCAGTTTTCAAAGACAAAATGTAATCTTGCACCTTTTTCCAGAATACAGTGATAGCAATCTATATTCATTTATGTCTATCATCTATGTGTGTGGGTGTAGCCAGTTGAAATAGATACTTGTGAATTTGGAGGGAGGTTAGTGTTGGATTTGGGGGTCTTTTGTTAAGTTAATGAAATATACCCTTTAAAGAAAATACTAAGTAGGCTTTTTTATCTAGCTTCATGAAAGACCACCCCCTTATGATACATGTTCCAAGAACTTTCTGATTTACCTCCACGTTTCTGAAGTAAGGGCAAGTGCTAGTAACTCCATTTTGTAGATGAGGAAGTAGGCAAAAGAGAGCTGCCTGCCTCTAATCACTTTTATGTTTAGGCAGCTAACCATACCTTGATGGGTAATCCAGCGTTCTCCACTGTTTGTAATTGTTCCCACTTAAAGTGTTAGGTTATTTTATACGACTTACTCAGTCTTGCCTTTTTCTCTTTTTGTATTCATAGACTGGAAAAGTAAGAAGAGCTTTCCTGACTTTTTAATTACCAAACTACTCTCAGTTTTCAATGAATCAATTCAAAGAAAGAATGCAGTCTTTCTATACCTGGTAAATATTTTCTGCTAATAAAAGCTATTAATTTAGTGGCCTCTGATAAATCCAGGTGTTATGATGATTGCCTTTAATTTTGTGGAATGGCTATAAAAATGACTTAAATATATATATTTCATTTTTAACTCTGAAATTTGTTTGATATTTATTGATATAATTGAGTTATGCTTAGAATGCCTGTGCCCTAGCCCTCAATGGAAAATAGTTTAGGATTGCCCTAATACTTAGATTAGGCTCTGGTTTCTTTTGAAAAAGTTGTGAAATTAATGCAAATAGGGTAAATGTTAAGTATCATCTTTATCGTGATAATATAACATTAGCAATAATCCCTATGTGGTAGTTTAATAGAAGTTCTTTGTAAATAATAGTTTTATAAAATTAATCTATAATCAAAATATTATAACCTACATTTTACCAATGATGAAGTAACTTTTTTAAGGAAGTTCAGTGCTTCCTTAGCCAGTGTAGAGCTGAGATCAGAATCTAGACTCCTAGTCTCATGCCTTTTTTTAAGTACCTTAAATATAAATTAACATGCCTAAGGGAATAAACCACAGTGACATTTCATATGGATTTTCCTTTTGTGTAACTGAATATGTTACTGTAGCAACAGCAAAGAAGAAATGGTTTTATTTATTCTACGTAAAATATTTTATCTATTAACAATAATATTAACAACCACTAATTAACTACTAGGGGCCATTGAAGCTTTTGGATACATTTTGTTCAAATCTGAGGAGAACCCTTGGGAGTGTGGTTGCACCTGTTTTACAGATGAGGAAACTGAGGCTTAGGAAGGGTCATATAGTTTAGAATTTTAGAATTCTAGAACTGGAGTTTAAACACAGTTTTCTCTGATGTCAAAGCCTGTTACTAAACTATGAAGTCTGTTTATTTTTGGAATAAAAAGTTAATCGTAAATCCAACCTATCCCCTGTTTACTGATACTAATTATGGAATTATTTCCTCTCTTAATTCACCCATTCAAAAATCTGAGCACTTTAGAGACATACTGAGGTAGTGTAGAGAAACCATAAAACCGTGTCTTCCTCTGTAATGATTTTACCTATAGAAATCATATTAGCTATTTTATAATGTAATTTCAAGGTGTAAGTTTTATACCTCCTCGAAAAGTATATATTTGTATATTATAAATACATGTTTAAACTAAGCTACTTTGAGCAAGTCCAGAGGTATATTTAATGAGACTGAACATTTGTCTCTCCAGTGTTTTTACTTATTATAGTTGATCATCAAACAATGATTATTTTCCTAAAATATTTTTAAAACAGACCTTTCAAAATTAGTTGACACCCTTAATGAAAAAATTTTGATGTTATAGCAAAGAGTATTAGTCAGAAATTAAGACATTTCAAGTGTCTGGTTGGCTTTGGGATAAACAAAATCTGATTATCTTAAATGAAGATGTAATGATGGAAGTATAAAGAAAATTCCTCTTCTTTAGTAAGTGAGTTTGCCCAAACCAGGAGAATCTTTGCCTTAAAACCTGATTTATCCCTTGAAATTCACCTTTCCCCAGGAATCTTTCATTAAATTACCACCACGACCTGCCTGGCCAAAAGAGGGTGGGGGTGCACAGAATGTAGACAGTGAGATATAAAAAAGTACATTTTGTAGTAGCCCATGTCACATAACTGTTTTATTCCTGGTAATGTGGAGCTCTTATACCAAAGAATTGTAATTTATTTGCATTTTAATCTCTGCTATTCAAAATGAGAAATAATGTAAAGTAGATTTTCTGGTACCTTTCTGTTCTAGATGGTCATGTGTTAGAGCTTTATAAAAAGTGAGATACATTGACAAATTTTATTATTTTTTTAGTTAAATTCTAACTAACTGGAGCTTGTGAAGGTGGTATGAAATTTATTGATACAGTGACATTATGATGAGATTACAAAGTTATTAACTACCCTAAGTATTACTTGAAACTACTCATCATCCTCTGAGTAGAAGGGAAGGAGGTGAAGTAGGGCTGGGGCAGCAAACATTAATTGAATTCCTACTCTGTTGGATATATGCTATACACATCTACATGCATGCTTTCATTTTTAATATATGGAAAAGTACAGCGGTACAGGAAGTAGAGCAAAGAGAAGAAAGCATTATGCACAAATCTATGTCTTGGTTTTTTTTGGATGGTCAACTTGTTAAACCCTTCATATTCTTTTGTCCTCCACTTTTGGCCATCCCAGTGCTGTTGATTGTTTCCAGTGCTCTGAATCACAACTGCCTGGGATTGCTGTATAGTGCTTATGTGGCCAGAGGGGCATTAGTGGGTTTTCTTTCTTGGGGCGGGGGGCGGGTAGTTAGATTTTAAGTTTTCTGAAGACTATAGTTAGTTAACAGTACTGTATTATATATTTTAAAATTTGCTAAGAGGGTAGATCTTAGTTACTTGCTCTTGCCCCACACAAAAAAATTTTTAATTAAAAAACAGGGCGGGGGACACAAAGGAAACTTTTAAAGATGATGAATAAGTTTATGGCTTTAGTTGTAGTCTCACAGATGTATAATTTATCTCCAAACTTATCTAGTTTGTATACATTAAAGTTGTATATATTAAATACGTATGGCTTTTTGTATGTCAATCATATTGCAAAAAAAAGTTTTTAAAAAAGTTTTCAAAAGAGAAAACTCATACTTCTTAAGAAATGTTATTTAAAGATTAAAACATGAGAAAAAGGAAACCAAATTCTTCTTCAGCCATGTTCAGCTAATTCAAACATTAATAAAACTGTTCTTACCATGTACAGTAAAGATAATTTTCTGGCCTATGGATTAAAAGTCAGTTAAAAAACATGGAAATATTCAAAAGCATCACTTAAAATTTCTTGTTGTAACAGGAGAAAAATCTTGAGTAGTATTTATTGAATATTTATCAAGATATTAGAGTAATACAGTTATCATTTTTATAATTCCTGATTATTTTCAAAATAACTAATATTCTCATTTTAATTTTAAGAACAGTCTTGGGAGACAGCATAATCATTCCCATTTTTCAAATGATAAGGTTCAAATGTTGTGTTAAGTTTCCTAGGGATACTACAAACCAGGTGGCTTAAACAACAGCAATTTATTGTTTCATAGTTCTGGAGGCTAAAAATTCAAGATTAAGGTGTTGGCAATGTTGGTTCCTTCTAAAGGTTGTGAAGGAGAATCTGTACCATGCCTCTCTTCTTGTCTGCCCTCTGTATGTATCTGTCTCTGTGTTCAAATTTTCCTTTTTTGTAAGGACAGCAATAGCATTGGACTGGGGCTCATCCTAATGACCTCATCTTAACTTGATCATCTCCAAAGACCCTATTTCCAAATAAGGTCACATTCACAGATCCTGGGTATTCGCCTTTAACATCTTGGGCGAGACACAGTTCAACCCATAACAGATGTGACGTCCTTTGCTCAGGGTCTCCTAAGTGGGAAGTTTAGACATAACACATTGTAGTGCCACTAAAATAGTTTTAAAAGAACATGACAATATATCTATGACACCACATTTAAAATTCATTTTCTCATACTTTCTTATGCCTGGGTAGATTTTATTTAAAATTAACTGAGTTTCTAAAATATTTAATAGAGTTTTTGGTTGTAATGGATTTCAAGCTCTTTTTCTTTCTTTGGATAATAAATAAGTGATATGACACCAACGGTGGAAAGTTGTTCAATACTCAGTGCTTAGATCTGAGTATAAATTTTACTGAACTTCCATTAATTCAATGTAGAGCTTTAGAATGTAGATCCTTCATATTTTGAGATGTCCATCAGAATACTGTTTAATTTGTTTCAAGTGCACTCTCATGCTAGGTTATCTATACGTTTCACAATTCTGTAAGAATTACAGTGTTGCCAGTGTTAATACACATCTTGTGATCAGAAATTTCTGAGGAGTGGGGAGAGCAAGACTCCACTAGGATAATAAAACTGTGTATGGTAGTTTGTTGATCTCTTTTCGTTTTCCCTTTTTTCTTTGCTAAATCTTTCTTTTTCTTTTAAAATTATTTTAGACTTTTAGAAAAGTTGCAAAATAATACAAGTAACTTTTTCCCTGAACCTTTTGAGAGTAGGTCTCAGACTTGATGGTCCATCACTTCCAAATACTTCCGTGTATAATTCCTACAAATAAGGACATTCTTCTACATAGTCATGATACAAACATAAACTCAAGAAATTTACAATAATACATTACTATCAACTAATCCATAGACCATATCCAAATTTTTCTAGTTGTCTCAGAAATGCCCTTCATAGCAAAAGAATCCAATCCAGGATCATGCATTGCATTTAGTTGTCATGTTGTCTCTTTAGTATTCTTCTATCTTAGTCTTTCCTTGATTTGCAGCACAGAGTTTTGCACACAGAAAACCTTTTTAATTTGGATAAATTTTTCAGTTTATTTTTCAGTTTATCAATTTTTTTCTTTTATGGACTGTGCTCCTGGTGTCATGATTAAGCACTT
Organism: Phocoena phocoena; assembly: GCF_963924675.1. Lineage (NCBI taxonomy): Eukaryota > Metazoa > Chordata > Mammalia > Artiodactyla > Phocoenidae > Phocoena > Phocoena phocoena. Next base: position 124,421,900 of record NC_089219.1, read on the forward strand.
TTCACCAAGCCCTACATCCTGAAAATTTTCTTCTGTTTTTATCCTAGTGTGAGGTTTAGGTTAAAGGTTCTTCCCCCACCCCTCCCCAAATCATTTGTCAAAAAGACTATTCTTCCTCCACTGAATTGCTTTTGTACTTTAGTCACAAATCTATTGGCTGTACTTGTGTGGATATTTCTGGGTTTTCTATTCTATTCCATTGATCAATGTGTCAGTGCCTCTACGGATCAAGCCCTGAGGTTTGATTCCTACAGCTATATAAAAAGGCTTAAAATTAAAGACTGATTCTTCCCACTTTATTTTTCTTTTTCAAAGTTTTCTTAGCTATTCTAATTAGCCCGCATTCCTGTATTAATTTGAGAATAATCTTATCTATTAAAATCTTAACAGAATTAACAGATAGATGCTACTATATATAAAACAGATAAGGAACAAGGACAATATCTTGTAATAAACTATAATGGAAAAGAATCTAAAAAAGAATACATATATATATATGCTTTTCAGCATATATATATATATATATATATATATATATATATATATATGTATCTCATTTTGCTGTACACCCAAAACTAACAACAATTGTACATGAGAATGTCAAATGGTACAGCCATTCTGGAAAATATTTGGAATTTTCTTTAAAACTAAATATATACTTGTCATATGACCAAGCAATCTCACTTCTGTGCATTTATCCCAGAGGAAAAAAAATTATGTCCACATAAAAATATGTACATGAATGTGCTTCGTATATTATAGATGAGAGTCAGATATGTCTTTTGCAAATACTTCCTCCCAGGGTGGAGCTTGTGATCCTATGTACATGCCATGTATGAATGTTTATAGCAGCTTTATTTGTAATGACCCCAAACTGGAAGCAACGAAAAAGTCCCTTAATTGGTGAATGGTTAGACAAACTATGGTACATCCATACCATGCACTACTCTGTTCAGCAATGAAAAGGAATAAACTGTTGATACACAGAATAACTTGGATGGGTCTTAAGGGCATTATGGTGAGTAAAAAATGCCAACTTCAAATGGTCATATACTGTATGATTCCATTTGTATAATCCCAAAATGACAAAATTAGAAAAATGGATGGCAGATGAGTGATTCTCAAGGATTAGGAATAGCCAGAGGGAGAGGAGTGGATATGCCTATAGTGGGGTAGCAGCAGGGAATTCTTTGTGAAAAAATAGTTCTGTATTTTGATTGCAGTGGTGGTTACATGAATCTACACACGTGACAGTAAAATAACATAGAACTTTACATATGCTCTATACCAGTTTCCTGGATTTGTACTGTTAGTTGTACGGTACTGTTAGTTATATAAGATGTAGTAACCAGTGGGGGAAACTGGATGAAGAGTACATGAGACCCGTCTCTATAAAGTCCTGTGAATTTCTAACTATTTCAAAGTAGAAAGTTAAAAACAAAAGAGAGGGATATTATCATTGCTATATGATTTCAGGGAAACAGATAGTTACTTGACAGTGAGGGGAATGAAGATCTGTGGTCATAACTTTTGAGCCTGTCTTTATAGCATAGATAGACTTTTCACTAGTTGATATAGGGAGGGAACGGTATTTCAGACAGTTTGAGAGTTAGTAAATATTTATGGAATGACTGCCACTGTACTGTTAATGGTAAGAGATATTAATAACATCCGATTAGTCTGAAGAACATTTTAATTAGTTTAGTGAAGGAGTATATCTTTAGATTTTGTATCTCATGTAGAACTTTGGGATACTTGTGTTACCTGTATTTTCACACAAATTTATGAAACCTGGGAGTAAGAGATAGAAAGAGAGAAGTCGCAAATTACCAATATCAGAAGTGAAACAAAATAGTTCAAAGGACGAATGACAATAAACAAAGCAGCATGTGGTTTTAAATAAAACAAAGCCTGTTTTTCATGGATTTAGTAAATGGAATCAGAGAAGAAGTCACATTCCATTTCTTGAAGTTAGAGAACTCTAATAGTAGCCAAGTATGTCAAGACAAATAATAGGCCTGTGTTAAAGCCATGTTGTCACCTGATCTTCCATGGAATTTTCACACTTTGTAACTCTGTATTTAGATGATTGCTTACTATTGAATTGTAAGCATTCTTTGGCTCAGCGTTGTAGACCCAGTTCCTATCCTGGTGTCTGGCAGCACTTAGTAAAATACTTGTTGAATGTGTTCATACATGAAATAAATGACTTTGCAAAACTCTTTACATTAGAACAAATAAAAGACAGTTATAGAAGTAAAGAAACAGGATGGTAAGATAGACTAGACAGAAAAATTTAGTGTAATGGTAAAACTTTAGTAAAGCTACACAAGATTTAAGCTTTTACAGCTTAGCAATTCAGGATTGGATTTTGTGATGTTGCTATGTTTGCTGAAAAGATGCCGGAGTGTTGGACTGAGCAGTAAATGAGCTATGGCATGGCTGTAGAAAAATAAGATAGCACAGGTTATGGAAGACACCAGAGCATGAGCCACTTAATACTAGCTGCTTTCTAGTGTGGTAGCTTCCTTAACAAACCACCTCTTAAATGACTGATCCAATTAACTGATGCCCTGAGAATTCCTGCTTGAAACATACTGATGATTCCCCGACAGCATGCTGAATGCCTCCTCCTTAGTATGTCTGTGCATATCTGCTGCTGCTGCTGAAGCTGTATGGATATCAGGAGTCATTTACATGTTTGTGCTCTCAAGCCTTTTCATGCTGGTTTATACTTATTTTAATCACACAGTTTAAATAATTATTATATAAATCAAGGGAAAGAGAAGTGATGTTTCTGTGAAAACTTAAGTTGAATGCTTTGAAAAGATCTGATAAAGGGTAATAAGTAAAAAAAAAAATACTGCTGAATTAGATGAGAACAAGGGAGCTGTAAAATATCAGGGATAAATTATTCTTAAAAAAAAAAAGTAAGTAAGAAGGAAAAAGATTCTGTACTCAGATTGCTTCACGTGTCTTTTAAAGCAGTTTTTCAGTCCATGGGTCATGAAATCAACTTAGGTTTAAATCAATTTAAAAAAAAGAAGAAATGTATTAGAACATATCAGTACATTACACCTAGGAAGGAGCATTGTTTCATGAAATTTTTCTTGAGTTTTTAATATTTATTTTATACACATACATAAAATGTGAAAATGTGATAAGCTTGAAAAACAAAGCTAAAGAAATTGAAACTGGAAATATTAGAGTGTGTGTTAAGGGCATGATGTATCCCAGAAAGAAGAGGAAATTCAAATTAGTGGACCCAAACTTAAAGCAAAGGCTTTAGTCCAACATCAAAAGGTTGGTGAATGAATGTATAGTTTTGTGCTTTATGTTAAAATGAAATGTTTAAGGTATGTATAAATGGTTTTATATTTAAGTTGACCTTTTTAATTGACCAGCAACTACAGATCTCTGTGTCATGTGGTAAGAGTTTCAGCATATTTTATTGTACTTATTTTCCTCTCATACTTCCGTATTATATACCCCCCACCCCCACTTTCTCTGCTACTTAATAGCTGTGTCACCTAAGAGTCATTCTCTAGGCCTCAGTTTACTTTTTGTGAAATAAGATTATCCTTCAGATCTCTTGTTATTTGGCAGTGCTTAATAGCCAAATTGATAAAGTAAGTTCTTTCTTGGTATTTGCCCATCTAAATTTTTAGTAAATGGTAGACATTCCATTTTGGGGGTTTTTTTGTTGTTGTTGCTGTTGTTTTAAGCACTGAAATCCCTGTATTGCAGCCTTAGGGGGCATCATTCACATATGCCAGTCAAAATGGCCATCAGTAATAAGTCTACAAATAATAAATGCTGGAGAGGGTATGGAGAAAAAGGAACCCTCCTACACTGTTGGTGGGAGTGTAAATTGGTATAGCCATTATGGGGAAAAGTATGGAGATTCCTTTCAAAACTAAAAATAGGGTTACCATATGATCCTGCAGTCCCATTCCTGGGCATATATCCCAAGAAAACTTAACTCAAAAAGGTACATGCACCTCAATGTTCATAGCAGCACTGTTTACAGTAGCCAAGACCTGGAAGCAACCTAAGTGTCCATCAGCAGATGAATAGATAAAGAAGATGTGATATATATACACAGTGGACATTACTCAGCCATTAAAAAGAATGAAATAATGCCATCTGTAGCAACATGGATGGACCTAGAGATTATCATATTAAGTAAAGTAAATCAGAGAAAGACAAATATCATATATCATTTATATGTGGAAACTTAAAAAATTCTATAGATGAACTTATTTACAAAACAAAAATAGACTCACAGACATAGAAAACAAACTTATGGTTACCAAGGGAGATGGGCGAGGGAGATAAATTGGAAATTTGGGGTTGGCATATACACAGTACTATGTATAAAATAGGTAAAAATCAAGGATGTACTGTATAGCACAGGGAACTATAATCAATATCTTGTAATAACCTTTAATGGGAAAGAATCTGAAAAAGATACATACATATCTGAATCACTTTGCTGTACATCTGAAACACTGTAAGTCAACCATACTTCAAAAAAAAAGTAAATTTCTTTTTAAAAAAAGAGTTTATTGGCCTGTTTTCCAATGGAAACAACCATTACCTCACTAATCAACTCCTAAACTAGGTCTTAAAGGAAAGCAATTTAATTGGATTAATTCATGCTGAAGTGTGAATAACAATCCTACAAACTTCCCAGAAATGGTTTTCCTTTTTAAAAGGGGTATTCTTTTTAGGTTAAGTTTTAATCTGATATTTCAGACAGAGGACCAAATGAGGTGAACATTTGAGACTTTGTGGGAAAAGCTCTTTCCCTCTTTCAGATCAGCTGTTCCACGGTTAAGGGACTGTAGAGGAGAAATGGTGGCCATCCCTCTCCCAGTCCAACTGTAGAAGGCCTGGACAACCTTCTAGTATTTAAGCCTGACTTCTAGAATGCACAAAGTACCTAGATCAAGAGTGGCAGGAGGGGAGTTTTCTCACCCCCACCATTGTGACCGAGTCAGCTGCCTGGGTAAGGTGAGGCTTCCTGTCACTCTGGATAGCTGCATCTCAGTGCTGCCTCCTTCTTTTGCCCCTCTCCCTCTTCCTGCAGTGAAGATAGTGAGTTGTGCAGCAGTGGGGAAGGAGGTCCCACTTTGCATAGTAACCTGTGTGAGTTAGTGAGCTATAGGCCTGCTGTGCAGAGACCCTGTGGGACTCTTGGCCTGAGGGGGAGGAGGATTATTATACTGCTGAAATCCTGCCCTGCAAGGTACCTTCCAGCAAATACTCCTTCGTTGGCAGTGATTGTCTGGCTGTCGCTATAAGTCATCCTTAACTAATGTATGAAAGACCTAATTGGCATAAGAAAGGTAGTTTAGAGGTTTTAACTGCATGCAGTAAGGTAGATGGTAGATGGTGAGATGCAGAGAGATTCTATGATAAATACAGGCAATAAATGTAAAATTTGATGAAGGCAAAAGAGGAAGGAAAGAAGCATTTATTCACATTCATCATTTCTTCTCATATTTTCCCACCAAGTAGAAGTTGTATAATCCAATACATTCTACCTTAAAAAACTCTTTTGAATTTTGTATTCTGTTCCATAATATATTCTTGATTGTTTTACTAAAAAGTATTATGATTCATTATTGAATAAAATCAATGTTCTTAAAGGATGCACCATGTTTATCGTGTCTTGAGGTCTTCCCTGGCACAACTACCTCATGCTCCAGTCCAGGGTCTAGTCTGAGAAGCACAAGCACATTTATCCGCACAGCAACCTCATGAAAAAGATAGTATCATTTTACAGATGAGAAAAGGAAGGTTCAAAGAGGGAAAGTCTCATGGGTACTACACGTCATTGTTAAATTTCTCCCCCAAACCCTCTCCTTTTATGGATTTTGTGGTTCTGTAAAACATAGAAAAACTAGCAGTATAAATAGAGTGCTGATCTAAAAGTTAAGAAAGGTTTTTGGTTCTGTTCCTAGCAAAGTTATTGACTTGCAGGGAAATCTTTTGAAGGTCCCTTATAGAAATGTTGTCTTTCATTTCCTCATATGCATGTTGAATTTAATTTCATCCTTAATGTTGGGAAAAGGTACATACATATTTTAAAAAATCAGACACTTGGCATCCTTGAAGATTAGTTCTAAATAAAAGCAATTGTTAATGGAATAATACCCTTGAGAACTCGCCTCAAGCCTAGTGCACTCTTCTGTGTATCCATACACCCTTGACTTTTAAACACAAAATTGTTGTCACCAATTATTGGCTTCCTTACTACACTGAAAGTAAGCTATTTTAGTCTGCTGCTTGATTCAAGCCCCCCATGCCTACCAGTTCCTTAAATGTATAACTTGTCCATAGGTATAATAGTAGCCAAGAGCTCAAATTTTAATGTCAGCAAAATCTGGTTTTAAATCCTGACTCCAGATTATTAGTGTGACATTAGATAAACTACTTCAGCTCTCTGTGCCTCAGTTTCCTTATTTTAAAAGGGGGGTAATAATGCCTATTTCATGGGTTTTTACAAATCTCCTGAATTGTCTATGATGATAACATTGGAATGTTGTCATACGGTAATGCCTAAAAAATTTGGGGTTGATGTTTTACCTTGTAAATTCACTTTAAATAAATATATTCTTTTGTAAGTATTCTGAGTCTATAGATTCATATACATTAAATGAAATTTACTTGAAAATACTAATTCTACAATTTACATGACCCATTTTTTGATGATTGATATTATAAATAACAGACTGTCGTACACTTTAGATTGATTCTGATGGGGGAAGAATATTGTATGATATGTGGTATTCAACTAATCTATTTGGTTAATTTGGTAGTATAAAAGCATTTGTAGATAATGAATTTTCATACTCTGGAAGATAATTTTATAGATCCTACACTGCTTCCGGATTTATACTGGTGCCTCGTTTTAAAGTAGGACTTTCACCTGACAGTGTATGTTAATATTCGGAAAATTCTCTGTCAGTAGGCTAGCACCATCTTGACAGCCCTATGTTCTGCTTCTACCTTGCTAATTGTTTCCTTGGGATTATTTGGATTGTGTAGAAAGCTTTTTGCAAATCCCCTTATTACTGAAGTCATTGTTGCCAGCAGGAATAAGATTAAAGGTGCTTAAGACTGTAGAGTTGTTTCTAATTTGTACGTGTCATTTCAGTGGCATTTTAACAGAACTCTGTCTCCTGTCCCTCCCTTCTCCCCCGGTACTATCTCAAGTTAGGTCCAAGAAGCCAGGCCATTGGAAGAAATCTCATTTTATCCTCCTAATTATTATGCTGGCACTCAGGAGATAATTTTTCCCTTCATGCACTGCCAATTAATATGCAAATGGACTGATAAATATTTATGCAATGATTTAAATTATGCAGGGAGTGCTTTCAGTGTATTCTGTAAATGAATTGTTCGTGGACTTCAAAGTACTGGCTGCTGTGCTAACGAGGAGAGATTTGCATAAGGCCCTAATCACGCGCATACTGATAAAGCTTCATTATGGAAACTGCCAGCTGCAATCTTTGTTTCTATTTTATTACAAAAAGAGGAACTTTTCATGCTTCAGTTGCCTTGACAATGTCAGTCCTAGCTGGTAGGAGAGGCTAAAACTCCTGTGAGCAACTGAAGTTTCCTTATTCAGTTGAAGATTGCTATGGTGTAACTGAAGTTGTATTTCGCTTCTCCCCCAATCCACTTTCCACCTCCCACCCTTGTTCTTTTAAGAATATAGTGTAGATTTGTTAGAAATAATAGTACCTTCTTTCCCCTACCCCAAACCGCTACCTGTTTCTTCCTTGCTTTGGACTGTCTGAACCTCTAGAAGATTTCACAGCAATGCTGGACTGCAGTGACTATGTTCTAGGTGGGTACCAGCACGGTTCTTTCTTATAAGCTTTAATATGGAAATAGCATGTGTGGAGTTGACTATGCATAAATGCTTAATCGCATATGCAACCAACTCGGGGGAGGGGGGAGAAGTGGATTGAGCTGGGAAGGAGGAAAGCATTTGCAAAGCACAAGCCTGCTTGAATTTGCAGTAGGTCCCTCCCTACCGCTAGCTCTTCTGGTTCAGAGGATATTTTCAGTAAATAGTGTGGATTTAGAGTTCAACTGGAATGGAGGACATTTTTGCTTTTTGGAAATTTCTATTGAGAGCATTTCATGTAGTTCTAAAAACAGTCTAAATCTGAAACAAGGTACAAAGTGTACCTAAATAATATGTACATATTAATTTAAAAAGTTTTGCATACCGAATGTGAATGTCTTCTATAAAAAATGCCTAGTGAAAAGTAAGATGGAGCCATAGTGCATAGTTGTTCCCATAAATGCTAATGCAGAAGGTAATTGGAATGGTTACTGCAATAGGACTGTTGATCAATTTCCAGATTTTAGAAACTGTTAACTGTTTTCAAATTTTGGCTAATACTAGCCTTTTTTATTTAAAAAAAAAATCAACTTCTGTTCTTCAGGAAATAATTTTTAAGTGTTGGAAAGCCTGTTTTTAGAGTTTTTCCTTTAGAACAACAAGATTTGGGGAGGGGGATGTGTGGCTTGAATATATAAACTCTCTTTGGTGATTAAGATTTAAAATAGATTGAGGCACTTTGTTTTTTAGACTTACTGTGACCATGGTGGCCATATTTTGTGTTGAGTTTTTTCGGTTTGTATGCAAAATTGTTGAAACCTCTTTGGGTTACTCTGGTCACCTCTCCAGGTGATGATAAGAATTCCAGGTCTCTGATATCTTAGTTTTAAAACCTCTACAAATGATTTTTTTTTCCTGTAGGTAATTTTTCCTGCTTGAAAAATTGAGGCTGCCCCCCATCACCATCACAGTAGCTCTGGATAAAATAAAGTGATAGTTCTGAAAATGTTTGAATTTTTAGCTGGAAGGCATGGGCTAAACCCAGGGTAGTACTAATACTTGTACAGCATGATAAAAATCACTATTAAAAGGGTGAATGACTAAAATAACAAACTGATGTCAAGAATTCAATCCAAGAGCAACCTGTAGACTGTGTATTAGACTCATACAGTCAGTTCAGTGTGCCCAGAGGGAAAAAACAAACTTCACATATCAAAAAAAGAACTTACTTGTATTTACTCTTTTACATCTACTAAGTTGGGAACTCAAGAAAGGAAAGGAAAGTACCTTTCTGAAATATTTTTAGCATTATATTTTAGAATTAGACATTATATCTGTAATTTTCAGTTCACAGTAAATATCATTTAAACATTCTTCCATTCCATTCCAGTGTACAACATCCATAGTTGTTCAATTAATCAGGATTTGGTTTTATTTATTTTTGCGTATGTGTATTAAACTCTTGACAGTTTGATAGAAAATGCATAGAAGATTCACATAGAATACCTGTGACATAATTTTTAATTTTTAGATGTGGAAATCAGGGTATGAGTTGTGCAGGTCATGACTTGTTGAGAATTATGCCTACAGCTTTGTTTTTATGGTATGTGGAAAACATTGTTACCCTTCTGATGAATGTTAACTGCTTCATCATTTTTTCCCACTTTCTTTTAAAATACATTCTAAAGGAAGCATTGAGCAGCATGTATGCTTAATGGTGTATTCTATTACATTTGTTGTGGTTTTTGTTGACTTTCATAAGATTTTGGTTAAGTCATTCAGAAAGCTGATGTTTACTAAGCTGTACACCTGTTCCTTTCAAACCTTAGTATGCTTTCAGATGATATTTAAATTCTTCTGTAGGGGGAAGGAAGTTATAGAACTACCCTCATTTATGACCACAGACATACAAATTTGAACCATTTGAACATGTGAAGAACAAAACAAATATATGATAGAACTGCTTAAGCCCATAAGGCAAGCATTTGTTTCAAAAACTATTTAAAAAGCTATTACACAGCTTCCAGGTTGGAAATGAAATTTATGAGAGAAGGATTCTTGATCTTTCTCATCAGTTATGCATGTGGATAAAGTAACCATGGACAACATGGTTGGGACTACTAATGATTGTTTTGATTTTCTAGTTAAACATTTAAGCAGATGACAAAATGGGCTGTTCAGTCAAAAAATTGAATATAATATATAGTTTAAGTATTATTCTCTGCTAATAATTATAGTTAAATGGTTCTTAACCCATTGAGGGAAAAGGTAGAGCTTGCTTGATAGTAAACTTCTTTGACTATAAATATGCTAAGTTTGAGTTCACAGGAGAAGTAGAATAAGATACCTATTAAATGTATAGCTTTTACCCTTTAGGAGAGGTAGAAGAAAAGCAGACTTGTTCTTGTCTTTCCTCTTGCATATCTTCTAGGATACTTAATATTGCTTGATGAAAATGTATTACTATGAAAGCATTCATTTAGGATATCAAGGCAGTATAATTTTTAACTGGGTGTGGTTGTGATTTAATTTTGCAGTTATTAGATGTATCTGTTATGCCTTGTAGTCCAGCTTCTTGTACTGGTTTATGATTGAGGTTTGAATTCGATATATTCTCACTTTGACGCATGTTTAATTTGTTTTGGGGCAGGGGGTGGGGAGTAAATATGGAGATACTTTTCTTAGACATGTTTTCATTTTATTCTGTTAGGTTGAGGTATTGTCCAGTCTGTAATCAAGATTACCAGTAGATTATTTAGGTTACAATTAATGAATATCTTTACTTATGAAAAAAGAAACTTTATTTGGGAATAACATATTTTACTTTGTGAGGTACTTCTCTCCTCCTCCCTGCCCCAACTTTGTTTATTTAATATACTTTATGCTTCATATTATAAAACATTTTTCCTCTTTTTTATACTATACTCTATTATAATTTTTTTGCAGGTTAGATTTCTGTTATTTCTCTTGGCAGAATCTTAAGGTTCTTTAGAAAGACAATTTATTTGTGGATCACTTCAGAGTTAAGGGAATCCTGAATTTCTTTCAGATAAAATTTTGTTATAGTTTGCAATGTTTTAATGTTGATACCATCTCTCCTTGAACTGTAGGACTGTAACAATAGTCAATATTCTTGACCTTTTCCTTTGCCACAATTTTGCCTCCCTAACCACATCCCCAATATTTTCAAAACCTATTCTCTTCTGATTTATTGCAGACTCAAGAATGAACAATCCGTCAGAAACCAGTAAACCATCTATGGAGAGTGGAGATGGCAACACAGGTACAAGATCGTTCTCAGATCCAGCTTTTTAATTAGATGTAATAGAGCTAAAAGAAGAAACTTACCATTTAACTGTGACTTGTATTCGGTGAATAAAGACCAATTTGAGTATTGAAGTTGTCAAATATTAGCTAATATTTGCAGGAACTGGGATTGTATTGACTTAAGATTATCTAACTTCTGCAGATTGTTTCATCTTTTGCTGCCATATATCAGAGAAACTACAGAGTAGTTGAGAGACTAGTCCTTTGGGTCCGTTAGTTCTGGGAATGACTTACTAGCCACTTACTAAGCTGTGTGACTTCAGGCAGTTTCCCCAGTCTTTTTGAAAAGGACTTAATTTGTTCACCTATAAAATGGGGATAATAAATTTCATAAGTCATTGTGAGTATTAAAGGAAATGTGTTAAGCATGGTGCCAGCTACACAGCCATTCAAAAAGTTGAATGGCTATAACAAAAAAGTTGCTCTTGTTATAGGTGTTAATCAAAATGGGAAATCTTATCCACATTCAGTATAAATTGTATTGAAGTAATGGTATTGTGAGTAGATAAAAACACACACCTGTGTCTAATACATCCTTTTATTTCATAATTTTTTAAAAAAAATTTACACTTGATTAAACCCTGTATCAAGAGAAAATTAATACCATAAAAATGAGGAAACTGAGGCCCCCATGGGAGGAAGGTGAGTCTGTAAAGGATAGATTGTCTCCACAGCCCATACTCGACATTTGACTATGTATCTTTATCAACCATTTAAGAAGGGAATTATGGGCAGGGATACCCAGAAAGTAATAGTTTCACTAGGTTTTTACTAGCAGAGAGCGTTGCCTCTTTGACTCGTGATTTTTAAAATGCCTAACCATGAGAGATAGTAAAAATGAGAGTCATTCTTGGAGACTGTCTTTGTTTTCCACCCCTACTGGCCATAACACCTTTTAATTTGAAGTAAATGAGTTGAACCAATGCAGCAGCTTCCTGCCTACATATCTTTCGTTTAAAATTTTTTGGTACCTGGAGGTACTTGTTAATCTTTTAATCTTTAAAGCATACCTGCCTCTTTATGTGAAACTGAGCAGTGGGGCTTCCTGCTGTATTTAACATGTCTCTCAAGTTACTCCAACTGAGGCTAGCCAGGTAGGCTGCTGTAAATACATCCCGCGAAGGGGAGGGGCAGCATTCTGTTCTGTCTGAAGTGTCAGCCAGTCTCCTTTCTGTCCCCTGTTTGGGCTCCGCCTTGCATTTTTTTGTAGCCGCAGTCCCTCTGCCAGTATTGTGGCCATCTAGCTTAGGTGTGGGACTTGTTTGCAGAGAGAAATAGGGCGGTTGATCCCATTAAGACGCTAGAAGAGAGTGAGCAGGACACCCATGCCTAAAGGATTCAGATTCAAAGAAGAGGCATGTATTTCTAAGGGAAGAGAAACAGACTCAGAATGATTGGAGAACACTGAAAAAACACTATATCGGATTCCTTGGGAATCCATTACTATAATAGAAGTTTCAGTAGCTACCATTTATTGAGCACCACATTTAATAAAACCCTGATGACATGTTTTTAAAAACCTTAAGCACTGTATGCATTACCTGAGTTTTGAGTTCTTATGGCAGCCCTGCAAGTTAGGTATTATTTCAAGGAATAGGAAATTGAGGCACAAAACCAGCCGGGAAATAAAGGCAGGATTAGGATTTACACCCTGCACATGGTTTCTCCCATGAACTGTAATAAAATAAAACTGAAAATTTAAGCAAAGCTTTGTATATATATATATTTGGGTCTAAAACCATTTATAGAGCTATGTAAGACAAATTCTAGCTGGAACACTTGCTGAAACAGTTCCATGAATTTCTTGCCCTGTTTTAATATGGATTGCATGGCAGACGCATTCACCATAGAGCTAAGCGCTATGAATTTAGATATTTTACTTTTTAATGTCTCTAAGACTCTGATTTTGTGGCTGAAAACTAGTGCTTTCTTAGACTTTTTTATTTCCACCAGCAGCAGTGGTAGTTGATTTTACAAATAGGGAAAATCTTTATTCCTTTTTCACAAGAATTACTGCTAATGAAATAAGAGAAATTGGATCAAACATGAGATGACCAGCCATCCTAACTCTGGAGCGTGGTGACTCACTTTCTGTATGTTGACTGAAGCATTTGTTGCCTTTATAAAATTACACATTACTTCCATATTATGGGCTTTTACATTCACTTGAGGATAACCTTGAATGTCTAGTTTCTCAAATGTTAAGGGTCTGTCATTGTGTTCTTAGCATTTCCCACTGATGTCAGTTGGTTAGCTTAGGAACATAAAAATACATTTGAGTTCCAGTTTGCATACTAAGTATCATGTCTGATACATTAGATGTAAAATTACAGTCTACTGGGACTTCCCTGGTGGTCCAGTGGTTAAGACTATGCGCTACCACTGCAGGGGGCGAGGGTTCAATCCCTGGTTGGGGAACTAAGATCCCACATGCCGTTCAGTGCAGTCAAAAAATAAAAAATAATAAAATAAAATTACAGTTTATTCAGATAATTACTTGCTTATAAATGTATTTTTATTTTAAAATATAACTAACAAACCTGCAGATTGCTTAACTGTAAAGAATATATGGGTTCTTAGTTTTTGTTGGTTTATGAATAACAAAACTTTTCAATGGAAAGAACACTAGCATTATAATAAAACCAAAGTTTCACATTTTCTGGATTCAGAATACTTTCGTGTAGACTACAACAATTTTAAACATTTCAGGAAAAAATAATTTTTGATTTTGTGACATTTCAAGAGAATGGTATTATAAAGTTAAGATTGTATTTGATACGTTACTTCTTTGCCTTTCTCCAACCAGAGTGATTTATTTAGGTTGAGCAGCTAAATCTGACAATGCGCTTTTGTCAAAGAGCCCTTATATGTTCACAGAAAATCTGTTGCTTAGGTTTATTCATTTATTTAAGTCTGTGCCTGTCCTATATGTAAAATACTATACTTGGTGTTATTAAAAGATGTTAATGCAAATAAATGAGATACCCTCAGTCTTTGAAGAGTTAGCAATCCATTAGAGATGAGACAGATACGCAGGTGACGGATTCAGGGTAATTCAAGAGAAGGTTATTCAAGAAGAGGTATAGGAAAGTACCATAGTGGTATTTCTTTGAGGAAATTTGAGTATGTTCATAGGCCAGGTGGAAGGAACCACCAGAGAGAAAGGAATTAAAGAAAAACAACTGGGCTTCCCTGGTGGCGCAGTGGTTGAGAGTCCGCCTGCCGATGCAGGGGACACGGGTTCGTGCCCCGGTCTGGGAGGATCCCACATGCCGCGGAGCGGCTGGGCCCGTGGGCCATGGCCGCTGAGCCTGCGCGTCCGGAGCCTGTCCTCCGCAACGGGAGGGGCCACAGCAGTGAGAGGCCCGCGTAACGCATAAAAAAAAAAAAAAAAAAAGAAAAACAACTGACGGAACTGAGGTAGGGGAAGGAGTTAGGATCAAAAGTACAGAATGGAGGGTTAACTTTGAAAATGGAAAAGGATATACCCTTTTTTTATATTGGGGAGAAGAAGCTAAGATCAAACAATGACAGAAAATTGAGGTGGAAAGGGGAAGGAAAATGAGGAATAATTCATGTCAGATTGTTCCATTTTTCTTATTTCTCTTTTAAGTAGTTGAGGCGGTCATCGGAGGGGAAGGCAAAGATAATAGTAGTAATAATAGCAGCAGTTACCATTTGTTGAGTTCTTACTATATGTGCACGGCTAGCTGCTTTATTATATACACTTCATAATTGTTAAAATACTCTTATAAGGTAAATAGTATTATGCCTATTTTACAGATAAGGGAAATAAATTCAGAACTGTTTAGTAATTTGTGATTGCAAAGACTGTGAGCCTTTCGTTACCTTTCTTTCTTTTTTCTTTTTTTTAATTGGAGTATAGTTGCTTTACAATATTGTCTTAGTTTCTGCTGTACAATGAAACGAATCAGCTATATGTATACATATATCCCCTCCCTCTCATTATCTCATACTACCTCAAAGATTTTGAATGAAATGGATTTGGGGGTATGAGTAGAGTGAATGAGTTTTGACATAGTTACCTTTAAGGAATTGATTAAAATAAATAAAAAGGAGTAATAAGCTTCTTGTGGGTCAGCTCAAATTAAAGAAAACAGATGTGTATCTTATGTCTCTGAATTTGCCTATTCTAGATACTTTATATTAAGTGGAATCATACAACATTTGTTCTTTTGTGTCTGACTTAGTTCGCTTAGCACATTTTCAAGTTTATCTATGTTACACAATCTACAGATGAATAATACTCCATTGTATGTTTGTACCACATTTTGTTTATCCATTCATCTGTTTATAGACACTTGGGTTGTTTCCACCTTTTAGCCATTGTGAATTAATGCTGCATTGAACATTGGCACACAGTTCTTTGGGGTATATAACTAATAGTGAAATTGCTAGGTAAAACAACACAAATTTAGTATCTTACAGCTCTGGAGTTCAGAAGTCCTAAAATTAGGGTTTGGAAGGGCTGCATTCCTTCTGGAGGCTCTGTGGAGAGAATTCATTTCCTTCCCTTTTCTAGCTTCTATAGGCTACCTACATTCCTTGGTTTATGGCCTCTTCCTCCATCTTCAAAGCCAGAAGTAAAGTGTCTTTATGTCTGTCTGTCTGTCTGTCTTCCCCTCTCTGTCTCTCTGTCTCTCTCTCTTTCTCTCTTTCTCTCTCTCTCTCTCTCTCTGACCCCTGCTTCCATCATCACATCTTCTCTGACTCTCCTGCCTCCCTCTTTCTCTTATAAAGACCATTTTGTGATTACACTGGGTCCACCCAGATAATTGAGGATAAATTCCCCCCATCTCAGGACCCTTGACTTGATCCGATCTGCAGAATCTTTTTTACCATGTAAGGTAACTATTCACAGCATTTGAGATTAAGATGTGGATGTCTTTGAGTTGGCTGTTCTGCCTGCCACAGTACTTTATCCTAAATTAAATCTGACCAACTGTATTATAGATGACAATTGGAAAAGTAAAGCCGCTGTATAAAGTTTTATAAACATCGGTAGGAAAAACCAAAGCATTTTCTTTATTGTAAAACATATTAGACAAATTTTAAAGGCTTGCTCACTTTTTAATCAAAGGGCAGACTTCTTTCATCAGTATTCCTGACAGATGGTCATCTACCCTGTGCTTGGACTCATCCATTGTTAGGGAACAGTTAATTTTTAATGCACCGTATTCTGTTGTTGTATAACTCTGTTATCTATACTTTTTTGAATTCTGCCCTTACCAGTAACACAGATTAAAATGATTTTCCTCATCTTTTAAAAATGAAAGCTGTTCTGGAAGTCATTGCCCTATTCTACGTCTTCTTCATTTATTTGACATTTATTATAAAGTGACTTATTATAAAGTAATATATTATAAAATATTACAATTCATTATAAAGTAATAATTTAATATAATAGTGGCTGTCATTCATTAAGTATTTACTAGATGTGTTAAACACTTACATAGATTGTCTCATTTAATCCTTATAACAACCATATGAGGCATTATTTTTTTCTCTTTATAGATCAGGGATTGAGGCTTAGATGTTTTTAGTCCCTTGACAAAAGTCACACATATCTGTAAACACATATCTATAAAAGTGAGCAGAGCCATCCTCTTATCCTTTGAGCTATGTTGTTCCTTTTGTTTTGTCTCCACTGTGCAAGACACTCTACTATACTCGGTAGGATCACTAAAGTTGAATAAAATATTAATTTATTCTCAGGAAATTTATCTTACATGTATGGAAATGTAATAGAATATTCATAACAAGTATTCATAAGAATATTCATAAGAATGTCTCATAGACATGAGTCTATGCGAATTCAGTGTAGGGAGAAATCATTTCTAGCTGGGAGGATGAGGGAAGGCTTTGAAGAAGGTGGGACTTAAACTGGACCTTGAAGCTGGGTAGGATCTAAATGTGATGGTAGTAGACAGCGTATGTTTAGGATGAAGAAACAGTAAAGCTAACATGGGAGGAATAAAGCTGTACTGAAGGTTTCTAATACCTCCAGATTTTTCCCATCGTGCCATGTGATTTCTAAATCCTTTATCATTTAGTCATCCTCAGAATTAGTGTTACAGACTTTAGTGTAGCCAGTGCTGTTACCATTGGCTTATTATTGTTATTTTTAAAAACTTACCACTGGCTTATTATAATTATTTTTTTATAATTAATAAAGTTAAAAAGGACATCAGGTTAAAATTTTTAAATCTAGAATGTTATTTTTTCTGATAATATTTAACTGTTTTGAAATATTAAAGTTGTTTTATTTTAAAGCAACTGACTCACCTTATAACCAGACAAGGACTCAATTTTCAGAGGACTCAGTTTTAACCTGTTGATTCACTGAGTTTATGGTCAATTAACTGTAAGTCTTTTTTGTAACCTGAATTATGGTGGAGCTAAGGCTTCCTGTCCTGACCTGGTTCACTAGATTTTTCATTCAAATGATTTTTTTCCCCAGGATAATAATATCAAGATCTTTTTGGCAACTGAAAAAGTCAAAGAAATTTGTTAATGCAACCTAATATACATTTATGAAGTGGCATTCCAAAAATACTATCAGAAGTTCTTAGCAACCAATGATGCATCTGTTCTGTGGGACTTATTAGTGCCATGGCTAATATTAGGGAGTTATATTCTTAAGAGAGCATGATCAAACATCATTTTCTCCAAGATGAGGACAAAGGATGTTGAAAAGACCAGGGCACCAGTGAATATATCTGCTATTTTTCATAATAATTGAAGAAGCTTGATGTCTTGAAGCAGCGCTTGTTTTGGAAAATGTTTCCAGATGAAATACCAGCATTTTCAGTCGAAGCCTCAGAAATTCACTGAGGAACAGGCCTCACATAAAGTTCTCATCAAAACAGAGTATAGCAATTGTACATTTCAGACTCCACGGGGCCATTTTCTTTTGAACTTACGTTTATCCAGGGGTTATTACTAATATTCTTATTACTGTTATTATTTTTAATGTATTACGTATTTTACTGTGTGGGCTTCATTCTGCACTGGCCCAAGTGCTCTTATAAGCCTCAGGGTGGAAACACCAATACCGATACTGATTTTTCTTGGTCCTCCTTCATAGTGATGTTTTAAATAGTGGGTAGTTCCACAGGTCATTGAAATTGGCTGGAGCACTTCTAGAGCCTCAGGAGCATGGTGGAGGATATATTACTCTGTTCTTGGTGGTCTAGAAGCAAAAAATCAAACACTTATAGGAAAGATGGCTCTCCTCTAGTGTTTGGTTTGGTAGATGTCAGTTAAAGTGCATGGCTTCTAAGAGATTCTGACCACTACATAATGAGAAACTTGCCCTGGCCCTGCCCTTTGCTGCATGTGGGGAATTTTTTGTTGTTGTTTTGGGGTATACCGCAGAGCTTATGAGAATACTAAGTGACATTTGAATTAAGATTATACTTTTGTTAACTGAGTGAATGAGCAGTTGATCTTTTCACCAAGTGATAACCCAGTAACAAAAATTAAGGTTTTAAAGGTAGTATCCATTTCATTTTTATTCATTACCAATAGAATTTGGAATATTAATAAGATGTGTTTCTAAAAGGATGCTTTAGGCACAGATTGTGAGATAGTAATATTCTCACTTCTTCCTTACAAAGCAGTTTAGCTTCCTATCATGCCACTTTTTTGTGTTCTTTTTTTCTAAGTATAAAAGATTTTTCCAGCCATGTTATACTTTAATCTTGCTTGAAGCAAAAAACTAGACTCCATTACTGTTTCAGTTAGATCCATTATATAGCATTCTGGCTTAGAGCAGTGGCAGTGGAAGCCAGGGGTCGGATTTAATAAGCATTTGCGAGAGGAGGAGAGGAGATTGAGAGGGAGTAAAAAAAAAAGCAAGCAAGAAAAGGAGTAATCTAAAATGAATACCTGTATTTGGCTTGGGACTGGGATAGACATAGCATCATTACCTGAGTAGGGACTGCCTGAGCTAGGAGTAGACTTGACAATGAGGTGATACATTCAGTTTTGAAGATGTTGCATTTGGGTGCCATATGGTACTTGCAGGTGAAGAAGTGAGTAATTGAAGATAGAGATATGTTCCTGAGGAAAGAAATCTGGTTGCTTATATAGATGTGAAAGTACTTAGCAGGGAGATACTGCTGGGAAGAGAGTGGAATAGCTGAGAAGAGGACCAAGGGTAAAACTCTTCTACAACATAGAAAGGGCAGACAGAGGAAGAGAAGCGCATGAAGTAGGATGTCCAGTACGATGGCCACAGGCTGCATTTGGCTGTTTAAATTAAAATTAAATTAAAAATTCAGTCAAGTTAGCCACCCTTCTAGTGCTCAGTAGCCACATGTGGTTAGTGGCTACCACATTAGATAGCATATATATAAAACATTTCCATCATCACATAAATTTCCTTTGGACAATGCTTAAGTGGTCTAAGAAAGAGCAACCGTGGAGATCAGAAGTGAACCCAACATGGAATTCCCTGGTGCCACAGTGGTTAAGACTCTGCGCTCCCAATGCAGGGGGCCCGCTTTCCATCCCTGGTCTGGGAACTAGATCCCACATGCATGCCACAACTAAGAGTTCACATGCCAGAACTAAGGAGCCTGCATGCCACAACGAGGGAGCCTGCCTGACGCAACTAAGACCTGGCACAACCAAATAAATAAATAAATATTTTTTTTAAAAAGAAGTGAACCAGACAGCAGAGTTCATGGAGTTAGTATTCATTGTAATCAAGTCTTGCAAAGAGGTGGAGACATAGAAAGCTTAAAATGTGACCTTTGGATTTGACAGTTAGTAGTTACTAGGGACTTTTTAAAAACTTTATTTTACTGGAGTATAGTTGATTTACAATGTTGTGTTGATTTCTGCTGTACAACAAAGTGATTTAGTTATGCATATATTTCTTTTTCATATTCTTTTTCATTATGGTTTATTACAGGATATTGAATATAGTTCCCTGTTCTATACAATAGTACCTTGTTGTTTATCCGTTCTGTATACTAGGGACTTTTTAAAAGCTTTTAGGTACTTTAGGTACCTAAAGTACCTTTAGGTAAGTGGCAGGGGAAAAAATTGCTGTTGATAGAGAAGTGAATAGTTGAGGCAAGGAAAGATAAATGTAGGCAACTCTTTTACTAGAAGCTCTATGAGAAGCTGTGTAGCACAGTGATTAAGAGTTTGGCCCTGGAACCAAACCATCTGGATTCAGATCCTGGTTCTTTCACTTACTAGTTATGTTACCTTGTGCACATTATTTCCTTATGTGCCATGGTTTTCTTAGCTATAATATGGAAATAAATAATAATACATTGCATAGAATTGATGTTGAAAGCAAGTAGATGTGTAACTCAGTAAGTGCTCAATAATTAGTATTTACTATGAGTATGAGTATGGTGATGATGATGATATATTGAATAAAAGGAAGGAAAGAATGGGAGAGGAGGTCAAGTCTGTTTATAAGGTAGGAGAAAACTACTAGGAGGGGAGTGGTAAAGAAAGGATGGATGATTCAGGAATCAAAGTTCCAGAGGAGAAGGGAGGTGTTGGGTTTCAGAGCACTGGTAAATGAAGTAGCTTAGAGTAGAAGAAACCCTCTCCCCCACGACCACTCTTTTTTTTTTTTTAATTTTTGACATCTTTATTGGAGTATAATTGCTTTACAATGTTGTGTTAGTTTCTCCTGTACAACAAAGTGAATCAGCTATACATATACATATATCCCCATATCCCCTCCCTCTTGCGTCTCCCTCTCACCGTCCCTATCCAACCCCTCTAGGTGGTCACAAAGCACACAGCTGATCTCCCTGTGCTATGCGGCTGCTTCCCACTAGCTATCTGTTTTACATTTGATAGTGTATATATGCCCATGCCTCTCTCTCACTTCCTCCCATCTTACCCTTCCCTCTCCCTGTGTCCTCAAGTCTATTCTCTGTGTCTGCGTCTTTATTCCTGTCCTGCCCCTAGGTTTGCAGAGCCATTTTTTTGTTTGTTTAGATTCCATACATATATGTTAACATACAGTATTTGTTTTTCTCTTTCTGAGTTACTTCACTCTGTATGACAGACTCTAGGTCCATCCACCTCAATACAAATAACTCAATTTCATTTCTTTTTATGGCTGAGTAATATTCCACTGCATATATGTGCCACATCTTCTTTATACATTGATCTGTCGTTGGGCACTTACGTTGCTTCCATGTCCTGGCTATTGTAAATAGAGCTGCAGTGAACATTGTGGTACATGACTCTTTGAATTATGGTTTTCCCAGGGTATATGCCCAGTACTGGAATTGCTGGGTCGTATGGTAGTTCTATTTTTAGTTTTTTAAGGAACCTCCATACGATTCTCCATTGCGGCTGTATCAATTTACATTCCTACCAACAGTGCAAAAGGGTTCCCTTTACTCCACACCCTCTCCAGCATTTACTCTCTGTAGATTTTTTGACGATGGCCATTCTCACCGGTGTGAGGTGATACCTCATTGTCGTTTTGACTTGCATTTCTCTAATGATTAGTGATGTTGAGCATCCTTTCATGTGTTTGTTGGCAATCTGTATATCTTCTTTGGAGAAATGTCTATTTAGATCTTCTGCCCGTTTTTGAATTGGGTTGTTTGTTTTCTTTTATATTGACCATGTATGAACTGCTTGTATATTTTGGAGATTAATCCTTTGTCAGTTGCTTCGTTTGCAAATATTTTCTCCCATTCTGAGGGTTGTCTTTTGGTCTTGTTTATGGTTTCCTTTGCTGTGCAAAAGCTTTGAAGTTTCATTAGGTCCCATTTGTTTATTTTTGTTTTTATTTTCATTTCTCTAGGAGGTGGGTCAAAAAGGATCTTGCTGTGATTTACGTCAAAGAGTGTTCTTCCTGTGTTTTCCTCTAAGAGTTTTATAGTGTCTGGCCTTATATTTAGGTCTTTAATCCATTTTGAGTTTATTTCTCTGTATGGTGTTAGGAAGTGTTCTAATTTCATTCTTTTCCATGTAGCTGTCCAGTTTTCCCAGCACCACTTATTGAAGAGACGGTCTTTTCTCCATTGTATATTCTTGCCTCCTTTATCAAAGATAAGGTGACCATATATGCGTTGGTTTGTCTCTGGGCTTTCTGTCCTGTTCCATTGATCTATATTTTCTGTTTTTGTGCCAGTACCATACTGTCTTGATTACTGTAGCTTTGTAAAATAGTCTGAAGTCAGGGAGCCTGACTCCTCCAGCTCCGTTTTTCTTTCTCAAGATTGCTTTGGCTATTCGGGGTCTTTTGTGTTTCCATACAAATTGTGAAATTTTTTGTTCTAGTGCTGTGAAAAATGCCATTGGTAGTTTGATAGGGACTGCACTGAATCTGTAGATTGCTTTGGGTAGTATAGTCAATTTCACAATGTTGATTCTTCCAATCCAAGAATATGGTATATCTCTCCATCGGTTTATATCATCATTAATTTCTTTCATCAGTGTATTATAATTTTTTGCACACAGGTCTTTTATCTCCTTAGGTAGGTTTATTCCTAGGTATTTTATTCTTTTTGTTGCAGTGGTAAATGGGAGTGTTTCTCATTCAGATTTTTCATCATTAGTGTATACAAATGCAAGAGATTTCCGTGCATTAATTTTGTATCCAGCTACTTTACCAAATTCTTTGATTAGCTCTAGTAGTTTTCTGGTGGTATCGTTAGGATTCTCCATATATAGTATCATGTCATCTGCAAACAGTGACAGCTTTAATTCTTTTCTGATTTGGACTCATTTTATTTCTTTTTGTTCTCTGATTGCAGTGGCTAAAACTTTCAAAGCTATGTTGAATAATAGTGGCAAGAGTGGCATACTTGTCTTGTTCCTGATTTTAGAGCAAATGGTTTCAGTTTTTCACCATTGAGAATGATGTTGGTTGTGGGTTTGTCATATATGGCCTTTATTATGTTGAGGTCAGTTCCCTCTATGGCTACTTTCTGGAGAGTTTTTTATCATAAATGGGTGTTGAATTTTGTCAAAAGGCTTTTTCTGCATCTATTGAGATGATCATATGGTTTTTATCCTTCAATTTGTTGATATGGTGTATCACATTGATTAACTTGCGTATGTTGAAGAATCCTTGCATTCCTGGGATAAACTCCACTTGATCATGGTGTATGATCCATTTAATGTGCTGTTGGATTCTGTTTCCTAGTTATTTTGTTGAGGATTTTTGCCTCTATGTTCACCAGTGATATTGGCCTGTAGTTTTCTTTTCTTGTGACATCTTTCTCTGGTTTTGGTATCAGGGTGATGGTGGCCTCGTAGAATGAGTTTGGGAGTGTTCCTCCCTCTACTATACTTTGGAAGAGTTTGAGAAGGATAGGTGTTAGCTCTTCTCTAAATGTTTGATAGAATTCACCTGTGAAGCCATCTGGTCCTAGGCTTTTGTTTGCTGGAAGATTTTAAATCACAGTTTCAGTTTCAGTGCTTGTGATTGGCGTGTTTATATTTTCTATTTCTCCCTGGTTCAGTCTTGGAAGATTGTGCTTTTCTAAGAATTTGGCCATTTCTTCCAGGTTGTCCATTTTGTTGGCATATAGTTTCTTGTAGTAATCTCTCATGATCCTTTGTATTTCTGCATTATCAGTTGTTACTTCTTCTTTTTCACTTCTAACTCTATTGATTTGAGTCTTCTCCCTTTTTTTGTTGATGAGTGTGGCTAACGGTTTATCAATTTTGTTTATTTTCTCAAATAACCAGCTTTTAGTTTTATTGATCTTTGCTGTTGTTTCCTTCATTTATTTCTGATCTTATCTTTATGATTTCTTTCCCTCTGCTACCTTTGGGGTTTTTTTGTTCTTCTTTCTCTTATTGCTTTAGGTGTAAGGTTAGGTTGTTTATTGGAGATGTTTCCTGTTTCTTGAGGTAGGATTGTATTGCTATAAACTTCCCTCTTAGAACTGCTTTTGCTGTATCCCATAAGTTTTGGGTCGTTGTGCTTTCATTGTCATTGGTTTGCAGGTATTTTTTATTTCCTCTTTGATTTCTTCAGTGATCTCTTGGTTATTTAGTAGTATATTGTTTAGCCTCCATGTGTTTGTATTTTTTACAGATGTTTTCCTGTAGTTGATATCTAGTCTCATAGCATTGTGGACAGAAAAGATACTTGATACGATTTCAATTTTCTTAAATCTACCAAGGCTTGATTTGTGACCCAAGATATAATCTATCCTGGAGAATGTTCCATGAACACTTGAAAAGAAAGTGTGTTCTGTTGTTTTTGGATGGAATGCCCTATAAATATTAATTAAGTCCATCTTGTTTAATGTATCATTTAAAGCTTATATTTCCTTATTTATTTTCATTTTGGATGATCTGTCCATTGGTGAAAGTGGGGTGTTGAAGTCCCCTACTATGATTGTGTTACTGTTGATTTCCCCTTTTATGGCTGTTAGCATTTGCCTTATGTATTGAGGTGCTCCCATGTTGAGTGCATAAATGTTTACAATTGTTATATCTTCTTGGATTGATCCCTTGATCATTATGTAGTGTCCTTCTTTGTCTCTTCTATAGTCTTTATTTTAAAGTCTATTTTGTCTGATATGAGAATTGCTACTCCAGCTTTCTTTTGATTTTCATTTGCATGGAATATCTTTTTCCATCCCTTCACTTTCAGTGTGTATATGTCCCTAGGTCTGAAGTGGGTCTCTTGTGAACAGCATATATATGGGTCTTGTTTTCATATCCATTCAGCCAGTCTGTGTCTTTTGGTTGGAGCATTTAATACATTTAAGGTAATTATCGATATGTATGTTCCTATTACCATTTTCTTAATTGTTTGGGGTTTGTTTTTGTAGGTCTTTTCCTTTTCTTGTGTTTCCTGCCTAGAGAAGTTCCTTTAGCATTTGTTGTTAAGCCGGTTTGGTGGTGCTGAACTCTGTTAGCTTTTGCTTGTCTGTAAACGTTTTAATTTCTCCATCAAATCTGAATGAGATCCTTGCTGGGTAGAGTAATCTTGGTTGTAGGTTTTTCCCTTTCATCACTTTAAATATGCCTTACCACTTTCTTCTGGCTTGCAGAGTTTCTCCTGAAAGATCAGCTGTTAACCTTATGGGGATTCCCTTGTATATTATTTGTTGCTTTTCCCTTGCTGCCTTTAATATTTTTTCTTTGTATTTAATATTTGGTAGCTTGATTAATATGTGTCTTGGTGTGTTTCTCCTTGGATTTATCCTGTATGGGACTCTCTGTGCTTCCTGGACTTGTTTGACTGTTTCCTTTCCTATATTAGGGAAGTTGTCAACTATAATCTCTTCTAATATTTTTTCAGTCCCTTCCTTTTTCTCTTCTTCTCCTGGGACCCCGGTAATTCAAAAGTTGATGTGTTTAATGTTGTCCCAGAGGTCTGTAAGACTGTCCTCAATTCTTTCCATTCTTTTTTCTTTATTCTGCTCTGCAGTAGTTATTTCCACTATTTTATCTTCCGTGTCACTTATCCGTTCTGCCTCAGTTATTCTGCTATTGATTCCTTCTAGAGATTTTTAATTTCATTTATTGTGTTGTTCATCATTGTTTGCTCTTTAGTTCTTTTAGGTCCTTGTTAAACATGTCTTGTATTTTCTCCATTCTCTTTCCAAGATTTTGTATCATCTTTACTATCATTCTTCTGAATTGTTTTCCAGATATACTGCCTATTTCCTCTTCATTTGTTTGGTCTGGTGGGTTTTTACTTTGCTCCTTCATCTGCATATGTCTTTGTCTTCTCATTTTGCTTAACTTCCTGTGTTTGGGATCTCCTTTTCACAGGCTGCAGGGTCGTAGTTCCAGTTATTTTTGGTATCTGCCCCCAGTGGGTAAGGTTGGTTCAGTGGCTTGTGTAGGCTTCCTGGTGGAGGGGACTGGTGCCTGTGTTCTGGTGGGTGGGGCTGGATCTTTTCTTTCTTGGGTGCAGGGCCACGTTTGGTGGTGTGTTTTGGGGTGTCTGCGAACTTAGTATGATTTTAGGCCGCCTCTCTGCTAATGGGTGGGGTTGTGTTCCTGTATTGCTAGTTGTTTAGTATGAGGCGTCCAGCACTGGAGCTTGCTGGCCGTTGGGTAGTGCTGGGTCTTAGCGTTGAGACAGAGATCTCTGTAAGAGCTCTTGCTGATTGATATTACGTGGAGCTGGGAGGTCTCTGGTGGTCCAACGTCCTGAACTCGGCTCTCCCACTTCAGAAGCTCAGGCCTAACACCAGGCCGGAGCACCAAGACCCTGTCAGCCACACGTCTCAGAGGAAAAGGGAGAAAAAAAGAAAGAAAAAATAATAATTAAAATAATAAAGTAATTTTAAAAATTAAGAAGTAATTTAAAAAAAAGAAGAGAACAAGCAAACCAGTAAACAAATCCACAAGTGATAACAAGCACTAAAAACTATGCTAAGATAAACATAAAAATCAGAAACAAGTCAGTCGCAGACAGGAAACCCAAAGTCTACAGTTGCTCCCAAAGAACACCACCTCAATTTGGGGATGATTCCTTGTCTATTCAGGTATTCCACAGATGCAGGGTACATCAAGTTGGTTGTGGGAATGTAACCTGCTGCTCCTGAGGCTGCTGGGAGAAATTTCCCTTTCTCTTCCTTGTTTTCACAGCTCCTGGGGTTCAGCTTTGGTTTTTGCCCCACCTCTGTGTGTAGGTTGCCCTCAGGCTACTTTCCTCACCCAGACAGGACAGGGTTAAAGCAGCGGCTGATTAGGGAGCTCTGCCTCACTCCGGCGGGGATGGGGGGGGGCGGGGGTGAAGAGGGGTATGGTAGTTATGATTGGAGTGAGGGGTGAGCCTCAGGCAGCAGAGGCCAGCGTGACGTTGCAGCAGTCGGAGGCACTCTGTGTGTTCTCCTGGGGAGGTTGTCACTAGATCACAGGACCCTGGCAGTGGCGGGCTGCACAGGCTCCCGGGAGGGGAGGTGTGGATAGTGACCTGTGCTTGCACAAAGGCTCCTTGGTGGCTGCAGCAGCAGCATTAGCGTTTCATGACCATCTCTGGTGTCCGAGCTGATAGCCGCGGCTCGCGCCCATATCTGGAGCTCGTTTAGGCGGTGTTCTTCCTTCTGTGGGCAGACAGGAAAGGAATGCCCTCTCCTCAGACACCCTGAAACAATGGTCTCTTGCCTCTTAGGCAGATCTAGAGTTTTTCCCAGACTCCCTCCCGGCTAGCTGTGGCGCACTAGCCCCCTGCAGGCTGTGTTCATGCAGCCAACCCCAGTCCTCTCCCTGGGATACGACCTCCGAAGCCCGAGCCTCAGCTCCCAGCCCCCACCCGCCCTAGCAGGTGAACAGACAAGCCTCTCAGGCTGGTGAGTGCTGGTCGGCACCGATCCTCTGTGGGAATCTCTCTGCTTTGCCCTCTGCGCCCCTGTTGCTGCGCTATCCTCCGTGGCTCCGAAGCCACCCACCCATCCCCCCATCTCCACCAGTTAATGGGCTTCCTAGTGTGTGGAAACTTTTCCTCCTTCACTGCTCCCTCCCAGAGGTGCAGGTCCTGTCCCTATTCTTTTGTCTCTGTTTTTTCTTTTTTCTTTTGCCCCACCCAGGTACGTGGGGATTTTCTTGCCTTTGAGGAAGGCTGAGTTCTTCTGCCAGCGTTCACTAGGTGTTCTGTAGGAGTTGTTCCACACGTAGATGTATTTTTGATGTATTTGTGGGGAGGAAGGTGATCTCCACGTCTTACTCCTCCGCTATCTTGGAGGTCCCCCCACCCTTTTTTTAAGGTAGAGAAATGGGAGAGTGAAGGAGTTAAAGATAAGTTATAGATAATGGATATAGATAATAAATTTTTAGGTAGAAGGGAAGGTAAGAAAGCACTCTAGATAGGGTTAAGAACAGAGGCAATTAAGGATGTCCTTGTGATATTGGGAAAATGAAACCAGGGAATAGAATGCAATAAAGAAGTCTGGGAGTAGATAACTTCATCCATATAAATAAACAATGTAAGAAGGATTGGTAGCAAAGGGTCATAATTCAAACCAGGAACGCTGACGTCAGATAAAATCAGGATAATGAGTTTTCCTGCAGCTTTCCAGGGAATTTTTGTGTTTCCAAAGAAGGCAGGAAACTGCCACCATTTACCTGGCTCACATCTTAAAGATGAGTAAGGAACATTTGACTAGATTATGAGGAAGGTGAAAGATGGAACAGAGCAAATGTTTGCTAGATTTTTGTAAACAGCGTTGTTACTATGATATTAGAATTTTAGAATAAGGACTTTCCTTCTGGTTTTCTTGGTCCTCAGAGTATTCCTGTTATGTAACATGTTTAAGTTATTTGAAAAAGACTTGATCTCAGTAGTTGGTAGATCACAAATCATTTTTCAACAATTAAGAATAAAACTAATAAAAATCTGTTTAAATAGAACCTTTCATCCTGATCAACTTAATTCAACAAACATCAACCATTTATAGAAATCTTATCATGCATCACTCATGTGCAGTCATCTACATAAAGACAACAGAAAAGTAAAACATATACCATTTCTTTCGTTCTTTTTTTTTAAATTTCTTTGGCTGCATTGGGTCTTAGTTGTGGCACGTGGCGTCTTTGTTGAGGCATGCGGATCTTTCGTTGCGATGCACGGGCTTCTCTCTAGTTGTGGCCTGTGGGTTTTCTCTCTCTAGTTGAGGAGCGCGGGCTCTCTAGTTGAGGCACGTGAGCTTAGTAGTTGTGGCACGCAGGCTTAGTTGCCCCGCGGCCTGGGGGATCTTTGTTCCCCGACCAAGAATCAAACCCTCATCGCCTGCATTGGAAGACGGATTCTTTACCACTGGACCACCAGGGAAGTCCCAAAACATATACCATTTCTTAGGAGATGAAGAATATACAATAGCAGTGGAAGTTTTTAGCAGATATGTAATAATCATCCATCCCATGGATGATCTGTAGCATCAGTTCTGATTATGCATCTTGTTTTGTAGTAACATAGAATTTTTCTGTAGCCATAAGTGATGCTCATTCTGGATTTCCATTATCCCAGGTTCTTCCCATTTTATGGTGACTCACTTTGAAGAAACCACCTACACGCACACACACACGCGCGTGCACACACACACACACGTAGAAGCTAATTTTTCCTTGAAGATCTTTTAGCTGTGATTTGTGTTAGTTATGCCCAGTGGTTGCCTGACTTTCTGTGAACTTCATTTGGAATTTGTGCTACTTATCAAGGTAATGGTAGTGACAGGCACAGATACTGTCCTTATTTCCTATAGGACATCTGTAATTTAACTGTTGTTAAATTTCACTTTGCCTTAAATTTACTGACAAAAATCTGAAAAATATACTTTTTTCTTTATTGTATACGTTTAATTGAAGTAGTAGTATATAATATGATTTTCATTACAGATTATAATATAGTAGATATTATACAAAATACAGCTGCTTAGTGATGAAAAATAGCTTTCACAAACCCCATGTTCCAGAATCTCTCATTCAAGAAATTGTTACTCTTATTTTCATAAACAATTCCATTAGAGGTGGTAACTCTCTTGTTACTTGGCCTGTAGCGGAGTGTAAGTGACCAGTTAGTTAGATGAGACTGGCTGCTATAGGCAAGGGAACTGACACGGCAGTAAGATTTGTACTGTCAGATTTGTCCTACAGCTGCAGATTCGTTTTTGGTTTTGTTTAATTGAGGTGAAATACATATAACATAAAATTAACCATTAAAAGTGAACAATTCTGTGACATGCAGTACATTCACAGTGTTTCAACCACCACTTGTATCTAGTTCTAAAATGTTTTCATTACCCCAAAAGGAAACCATTAAGCAGTTGCTCTCCATTTTCCCCTCCCCCCAGCCCCTGGCAACCATCAATCTGTGTTCTGTCTCTGTGGATTTACCTCTTCTGGAGATTTCGTATAAATGGAGTCATACAGTATGTGACTTTCTGTGCCTGGCTTCCATCACTTAGAAAGGTGTTTTCGAGGTTCATCCATGTTGTAGCGTGTATCAGTACTTCATTGCTTTTTGTGGCTGAATAATACCATTGTATGGATATAGCATGATTTGTTTATCCAGTCATCTATTGATGGACATTTGGGTTGTTTCCACTTTTTGGTTATTGTGAATAGTGCCGCTGTGAACATTCATGTTCAAGGATTTGTTTGAGTACCTGTTTTCAATTCTTTTGGGTATATACCTACAGTGGAATTGATGGATCATATAGTAATTCTATGTTTATCTTTTTGAAGACCCACCAGACTCTTCCACAGCAGCTGAACCATTTTACATTTCCACAGTCAATGTACAAGGGTTCCAGTTTCTCCACATCCTTGTTACACTTGTTATTTTACTTTTTTTTTTTTCCTATTAGAGCCTACTAATGAGTTGAATAATATACTTTTTACCTGTTTCTTTTTTTTTTTTTTTTTGTGGTATGCGGGCCTCTCACTGCCGCGGCCTCTCCTGTTGTGGAGCACAGGCTCCGGACGCACAGGCTCAGCGGCCATGGCTCACGGGCCCAGCCGCTCCGCGGCATGTGGAATCTTCTTGGACCGGGGCACGAACCCGCGGACTCCCAACCACTGCGCCACCAGGGAAGCCCTGAATAGTATACTTTTAAAGTAGCAACTCTGCATTCATTTTTCCTCAGGAAATAATGTTACAAACCGAATCCTTCCTTTCCCCTACCCTGCCCAACTGTGTCTTTTTGCATCTCCCTCTGTATTATGGTCAGAATGTCTTGTAATAATGAGATGAGTAGAGGGTAGTAATAAGGTGTGTTTACATCTGAACCCTTCGAATTTTACTTTCCTCACTTTGGTGGTTCAGGCCTCACTCTGTAACGCCAGACCCCCTTTAAAACCTCCTCTCTCCCTCTTAGCCACAATAGAACTCTCAAAGCACGTTGCACCTTTCTTAGAGCAAATACCATATCCTGCCTCACTTTGCTTGAGGGCAGTGACAGTACTTTATTCTTATGTGTTCTACCTCTCAAACCAGTGCATTTAGCAAAAAAAAATCTGAGGTCACTGACATTAGAAAAAAAGAGATTTTTATTTCCTTTTTAAAGTATCATGGTTTCCTTCAGATATAACTAGATCCTGAAGAGATAATTAAAGTGTAATATTACTGTAAGTTTTAATTTTGAGGCCTCAAAGGGTTGATCTGTTTGGAAAATATTAAATGTTATCTCTTAAGTAAGGATTAAATGTACTTACTTAAAAACTAGGTTGTACTCTGTAATGACCTATATGGGAATAGGATCTAAAAAAGAGTGGATATATGTATATGTATAACTGATTCACTTTGCTGTACAATAGAAACTACCACAACATTGTAAATCAACTATACTCCAATAAAAATTAATTTTAAAAATAAAGAAAAAAAGGTACATATATTTTTAAATTGCTTTAAGCATTAAGGACTCAATATATATGGGATTCATATATACAAACTACTATACATAAAATAGGTACGCAACAAGGATTTACTATATAGCACAAGGAAGGAATCATACCTAATACCTTGTAATAACCTATAATGGAATATAATCTGCAAAAACTCTGAATCATTATGCTGTACACCTGAAACTAACACAATATTGTAAATCAACTATACTTCAATTTAAAAAAAGGACTCAATTTTATAGTTTGTGATAGTTTAATATTATCTTTAGATAACCAGCCCTTAGTAAACCAGGAGTGGTTTACTAAGCAAATTAAAGCTGTAAACAGTTTTAAAAAAAAAACTGGGTTGTATAGGAGTTATAATATGGGAAGGATTATAGTTAGGTTGACCCTTAAAGTCCTCCTAAAGAAAGTAGATTCTGGGCTGGATGTTGAATAATAACTTAGACTTTCAGAGATAAAGAGGATGGTGATCCTATTGTGAGGGTATAACCTTAGTTTTCTCTCTGACACCTCCTCTCTTCCTGTCTTTGTCCTTCCTTCCCTAGTATGTTGTATTTCATCCCTCATTTATACATTTTAAAATAAGTGTTCATAAGGCATAGATATCCATTCTCATTTGTGGAGAAATGACAACAGGTTTAGGATAATGAGAAGACTGTCCACCCTCTACCAAAAAAAATAAAGGCACTCCTGGATAGAATTTTGAAAAGCAGAAGTCAGTCTTTTTTTTTAAGTGTTTATTTTTATTTGCTCATTTATTTATTTTGTTTGGTTGGTTTTTACATTCCACATACAAATGAAATCATACAGTATTTGTCTTTCTCTGTCTGACTTATTTCACTTAGCATAGTACCTTCAAGGTCCATCCATGTCACAAATGGCAAGATTTCCTCTTTTTAATGGCTGAGTCATATTCCATTTTTTTTGTGGGTATATGTGTGTGTGTGTGTGTATATATACACACACACACACACACATATACACACAACACACCACATCTTTACCCATTCATCCATTTTTTTTCACAACTCACACACACACACTGTATTTTATTTTTACAAGAGATAAATAAACTGGCACCAAGCATTGTAAATGGATGACCACAACAAAAGCAACAATGATTGCAATTACCAAACACGAAACACACTCACACTATGTCATAATATTGACATTCAGTCCAGGAATCCTCCACTGTAACAGCTCCTTTATTTTGCAGTGAAAACTGAATTGTATATTTTTTGCCTCTGAGTCCTTGTGGGACTTTTTTTATTATTATTCAAACAGAAAGTCACAAAAATTATAATCATCCTCATCAGTTCACTCAGTCCCATGTAATTTTTTTTTCATCTTGATCTTTTGTTAGCACTTTTATGAATTCATCAGTTTTCCATTAGAGTTCTGAAAATGCTTATTCATTCAGTTCAGCAGTATAGTCAGTTACCAGAAACCTGTACCTCTCAGAGTCTTTTCCATGAATTCCTTGAAGATGAAAGCCTTTTATAGGAACATTTTTGCAAAAGCATCAGAGTACACCCAGAACTGTCTGTAAATGACAAAAGACTTAAAAATGACCACGGTTAAGATTTGATGAAAGTTCATAATAATGCAATTGACAAGGAAATTTAGTTATTTCTGAGATATACATTTTAAAGTAATTACTAGAATTATGACTTATAACATTATACCAGAACATATAAGATTTTTAGAAATTTCATGTAATGTCTGAAACATTTATATTAACATATTTCCATACAAATAACCCAAAGAAAGTTTAGTATTAGTTGTTTCTTTGTTTTTTTATACTGCAGGTTCTTATTAGTCATCAGTTTTATACACATCAGTGTATACACGTCAATCCCAATCACCCAATTCAGCACACCACCATTCCCACCCCACCATGGTTTTCCCCCCTTGGTGTCCATACATTTGTTCTCTACATCTGTGTCTGAACTTCTGCCCTGCAAACTGGTTCATCTATACCATTTTTCTAGGTTCCACATACATGCGTTAATATACGATATTTGTTTTTCTCTTTCTGACTTACTTCACTCTGTATGACAGTCTCTAGATCCATCCACGTCTCAACAAGGACTCAATTTCATTCCTCTTATGGCCGAGTAATGTTCCATTGTATATATGTACCACAACTTCTTTATCCATTCGTCTGTCGATGGGCATTTAGGTTGCTTCCATGACCTGGCTATTGTAAACAGTGCTGCAATGAACATTGGGTTGCATGTGTCTTTTTGAATTATGGTTTTCTCTGGGTATATGCCCAGTAGTGGGATTGCTGGATCATATGGTAATTCTATTTTTAGTTTTTTAAGGAAGCTCCATACTGTTCTCCCTAGCGGCTGTATCAATTTACATTCCCACCAACAGTGCAAGAGGGGTCCCTTTTCTCCACATCCTCTCCAGCATTTGTTGTTTGTAGATTTTCTGATGATGCCCATTCTAACTGGTGTGAGGTGGTACCTCATTGTAATTTTGATTTGTATTTCTCTAATAATTAGTGATGTTGAGCAGCTTTTCATGTGCTTCTTGGCCATCTGTATGTCTTCTTTGGAGAAATGTCTGTTTAGGTCTTCTGCCCATTTTTGGATTGGGTTGTTTGTTTCTTTAATATTGAGCTGCATGAGCAGTTTTTATATTTTGGAGATTAATCCTTTGTCCATTGATTCGTTGGCAGATATTTTCTCCCATTCTGAGGGTTGTCTTTTCGTCTTGTTTACGGTTTCCTTTGCTGTGCAAAAGCATTGAAGTTTCATTAGGTCCCATTTGTTTATTTTTGTTTTTATTTCCATTACTCTAGGAGGTGGATCAGAAAAGATCTTGCTGTGATTTATGTCAAAGAGTGTTCTTCCTATGTTTTCCTCTAAGAGTTTTATAGTGTCCGGTCTTATATTTAGGTCTTGAGTCCATTTTGAGTTTATTTTTGTGTATGGTGTTAGGGAGTGTTCTGATTTCATTCTTTTACAGGTAGCTGTCCAGTTTTCCCAGCACCAATTATTGAAGAGACTGTCTTTTCTCCATTATATATCTTTGCCTCCTTTGTCATAGATTAGTTGACCATAGGTTCGTGGGTTTATCTCTGGGCTTTCTGTGTTGTTCCATTGATCTATGTTTCTGTTTTTGTGCCAGTACCATATTGTCTTGATTACTGTAGCTTTGTAGTATAGTCTGAAGTCAGGGAGTCTGATTCCTCCAGCTTCGTTTTTTTCCCGCAAGACTGCTTTGGCTATTTGGGGTCTTTTGTGTTTCCATACAAATTTAAAGATGATTTGTTCTAGTTCCATAAAAAATGCCATTGGTAATTTGATAGGGATTGCATTGAATCTGTAGATTGCTTTGGGTAGTGTAGTCATTTTCACAATATTGATTCTTCCAATCCAAGACCATGGTATATCTCTCCGTCTGTTGGTATCATCTTTAATTTCTTTCATCAGTGTCTTATAGTTTTCTGCATACAGGTCTTTTGTCTCCCTAGGTAGGTTTATTCCTAGGTATTTTATTCTTTTTGTTGCAATGGTAAATGGGAGTGTTTCCATAATTTCTCCTTCAGATTTTTCATCATTAGTGTATAGGAATGCAGGAGATTTCTGTGCATTAATTTTGTATCTTGCAACTTTACCAAATTCATTGATTAGCTCTAGTAGTTTTCTGGTGGCATTTTTAGGATTCTCTATGTATAGTATCATGTCATCTGCAAACAGTTACAGTTTTAAGAAGTCAGTCTTTTTTAAAAGACAGATCACATTAGAGACTGACTGCTTTGGAGACAACACTGAAGGATAAATTGAAAGGAAGCTTATTTTAGGAAAAGTGAAATTGAACAAAAATTTGTTATCACTAATTGTAATACTCATGATAGCGAATTTGAAAAATACAGATTCGTGTATCTGTTAACATTTGATGTGTTTTGGAGACATATTTTTCCAAAAGTTGTCTTTATTCAATATAGTATTATTTCTCATGAACTGTAAAGTTTGATTTGGTACATTAAAAAATTTTTTTATTGTAAAGTTAAATAGCTGGAGTAACAAGCTGTGAGGTGGAAACCAAAGGTTCAAAATTCTTACACCTCATCATCTCCTATCTCTTTATGAGCCTGACCTTGGTGCAATTACTGGTTAGTCACTTAGTTAATAATCTTCACCAGTCAGGGTTGAGTTGGACTCCTTGGTCATACAATGGTGTAGTAGAACGAGCAATGGGAAGAGAGGCAAGGAGGTCTGTGTTCCAATCTGGGCCCAATTACTGTCCAGCTCAGTTATTTCAGTAGAAGTGATTTTGTATATTTTTTATTTTTCTCATTTGTAAATCAGGGAGGTTTCTTCATTCCTTTTGATGGTCCCTTTCAGTTTTGCCTTTTCTAAAATGTTGTATAAATGAAATCATACAGATGTACCCTTTGAGTCTGATTTCTTTCCCTTAGCATTGTAGGTTTGTGTGTTTTGTAGCTTAGTTTTATCTCTTTCCTCCTTCCTACAAAATGTTGAAGAAGTATCAAATGTGTTGCAGTAGTAAATAGAAGTTATAGATTGTTCCTTTTGTGTTTTGAGAGGTGGGAAACATAAAGAAAGGTAGCATATGATCTGAGCACTGAAAGGAGTTGAAAAGCCTAAAACCTCTGCAAATCTGGGAAGTAAGAACTATTTGTCAAGAGAGGAAACCTTTGCATATTTCATCCTTGACTGCTGACTACCAAGAAAGAAACAGAACTTCCTGGGAGATGAGGACTTGCCAATTCTTAAACTCCATGTAAATTTCACCTATCTCTCAGCTGGGCCTTCACTGTAACTGGTGTCCTTGGATTCACTTCTAATGATTCTCTGTCACATTCCTCATTACATATTCCCAAATCTTTTCTCTTGTCCAGAACTTCCCTATCTTATTTCTGTTTTGCTGTTTTTGTTTTCTGAAAATGACTACCTTTTGATTACTTAGAAAGTTTAGCTATCTGATTTAGCCCCACTACCTTCCTCCTCATCACTTTACATTTTTTCTGTTTTCACCACCTCCTCCTTTTCTTTTGCGTCTAAGAAAGAAATATCAGGAATTCCCTGGCTTTACAGTGGTTAGGACCCCACGCTTCCACTGCCAGGGGACCAGGTTCAATCCCTGGTTGAGGAACTAAGATCCCACAAGCCACGTGGTGTGGCCAAAAAAAAAAAAAAACGAAAGAAAGAAATATCCTTCTTCTTCTTCTCCATTATTATAATCCTCTACATTTCCCTCTTAATTCGGTCTCTTCTCATATCCTTCAGGTTCCTGCCCCTTTTTGTTCTTAACATCTTCAGTGTATCTCTTCCTATAGAATCTTTCCTCTCAATCTTTCAATAGACTTAGGTTTCATCTGTCTATAAACCTTTCCTTCCACCCTGTCTACCCCTTTGAACTACCATCCTCTCTCGCTCCCACCACTGCTAGACTTACTGGAATAAATGAGCCCAACTTAGCACCTTGACTTCATTACCATCTGCTTTTTTCTTTGCTTCTTGCTATCTGGATGTGACCCCAAAACTTTTTGCAACTCTTTGGTCATTGTTGATGTTTTTCTTTTACTGTTTTAATATAAAAGCAGTAATTGTAAAAACCTGTATGTAAACATGTATGTATGGTTTAAGCCCTTATGTGTCTACCACTCTGGCCACAAAACAGTTACCATGTCCCAGAAGGCCACTGTAGGTCCACTCTGATCATATGCTTCTACCGCAGAGGTTACCATCATCCTGAATTTAGTGTTAATGATCACATTGCTTTTCTTTCCATTTTTTTCATCTATGTATTTATTATCCTCAAATAATATATTACTTAGATTTACCTGTTTCCATTTTGTAAGTTGAATCATACTATATATATTCTATGACTGGTTTCTTTTGTTCAACATGATGTTTTGGGGATTCATCCAAGTTGGTACGTATATCTATAATTCATTTTCACGGGATATATAATCCCATTATATGAATGTATCACAATTTTTCTATCCATTCTATTACTGATGGACATTTTCATTGTTTTTAGACTTTTGCTGTTATAAACATTACTGCTATAAATAATTTTGTACTTATCTCTTGATGCATATGTGTGAAAAAGTCTCTAGAGTATTTACTTAATAGTGTAGTTGCCGAACTTTTTCCAGTGTTATTCAGTACTGCCAGCCACAACCAATTTTCCAAAGCGTTAGTACTGATTTATACTGGTACCAACAACAGACGAGAATTTCACAGTCTCGCCAAAACTTGCTATTAACCAACTTTGTAGTTTTAGCCAATCTAGTGGGTGTAAAATGCTATCTCATTGGGATTTTATTGTATTTCCCTAGTTTCCAAGTATGTTGAATAGCCTTTCTTGTGTTTGTGGGCCATTTATGTTTCTTCTTTTGTGAAATTCTTATTCATTTCTTTTTCCTGTTTTATTTTTCTATTGGGTTTCTTTTTAATTGATTCATAGGAGTTCTTTGTGTGTTCTGATACTAATCCTTTGTTGTTTGTATGTATTGCAAATATTTTCTCTTTTTCATTAATTTTACATAGTCCTTTAATGAACAAAGCTTGCAAGTAGTTAAATGTATGTCTTTTCAAGTTTGCGGTCATGTAAAGAAATCCTCTCCTTTAACAAGGTTATAATGATATTCTCTTACATTGTCTTCTAAAAATGTAATAGTTTTACACTTCACACTTAGGTTTTAATCCTCCTGAAATGTCCTTTTTCTTTTAATTTTTATTTATTTATTTATTTTTGGTATGGTATGCATTGATCTATAATAATTTCATTTTTTCCCCGAACTGATACCTAGTTATCCATTTATTGAAAACTGCATCCTTTCCTCACTGAGTTGCAGTACCACCTCTGTCACGTTTCAAGTGTCCAAAGATACGTGCTTTGCTTCCAGACTCTCTTTTCTGATCTGTTTGTTTATCCCTGCACTGATATCACACTCTTCTAATTATTATAGCCTTGTGATGAGTCTTGTTATCTTGATAGTGCAAGTCCCTCTACTTTTTGTTTTATAGAACATGTTGGCTCTTTGCCTTTCTATTTAAATTTTAGATTCAGCCTGTCAATTATACACACGCCGCCCCGAGAAAGAGAATGAAAGAAAAGAAGAAAGAAAATAACTTGTTGAGATTTTGATATGAAATTGCTTTGAATCCATAGATGAATCTGGGAAGAACTGATTTCTTTACAATGTTGTCTTTCAATAAGTGAGCCTTTATTTATCTCTTCTTTATTATTTTAAAATAAAGTTTTATAATTTTCTGCTTATAGGACTTGCTGTAGTTTGAGAGATTTATTCCCAGGACTTTATATTTTCTAAGTGCTATAAATAAAATTGTTTAATATTTTTTCATTTGGTGTATAACAAAGGCAATTTTTTTATTTTTTATTTTTTTCGGTACATGGGTCTCTCACTGTTGTGGCCTCTCCCGTTGTGGAGCACAGGCTCCGGACACGCAGGCTCAGCGGCCATGGCTCACAGGCCCAGCCGCTCCGCGGCATGTGGGATCTTCCCTGACCGGGGCACGAACCCGTGTCCCCTGCATCGGCAGGTGGACTCTCAACCACTGCGCCACCAGGGAAGCCCACAAAGGCAATTTTTAAATAGATTTTGTGTGTTGCAACCTTATTAAACTGTCTTATTCTGATAATAAACTGTTATATTCCTTAGGATATTCTATATTCATAATCAGATTATCTAAGAAGAAAGTTTTATTTCTTTTTCCCAACTTACCTGTTTTCTTGCCTTATTTTGCTGGCTAAGCCTTCCAATAGCTAACACCCTTATCTTGTTCTTAATCTTAAAGGGAGTGCATTTAATGTTCTCTTTGTCAAGTTAGAGAAGCTTCTTTCTGTTCCTACACCTAGAATTTTTATCATAAGTGGATATTGAATTTTATGTAAGCATTTTTCTGCATCCTTTGAGATGATTGTATGATTTTCCCCCTTCAATGAATGTGGGTAATCATATTATGTGAATTTCTTTTAACCCCAAACCAATCTTGCATTCTTGGAATAAATGCATCTTAGTCACAATATTTTATCTTACTAAATTATTTTTGTTATTATTATTTAGGATATTTCCATATATTTAATGAGTACAGCTGGCTTGTTTTTTTGCTTTTTCTTTTTTCTTTTTCATACTTATCTTTGTCAGGTTTTGGTATCAAGGTTATGCTGGCCTCATAAATTGTTTGGAAGTGTTTCCTTTTTTTTAGCCCCATTCTGGAAAAGGTATATAGGATTGGAATTATTTTTTCCTTGAATTTTTGGAAGCAAGCAGAGTAAAATTGTCTGGGCTTTTCATTTTCTTTTTGGGGTGATTTTTATCTACTAATTCAGTTTCTTCAAATGCTGTGGGACCCTTTGGCTTTTTTTTTTTTTTCCTTCTTGAGTCAATCTTGATAAGTTATAGTTTCTAGAGAGTTACCTGTTTCTAAGTTTTAATTTTATTGGTTCACAATATCTTTTTTGGTTTCTGTGACATTTTTTGAGTGTGCCCTTTCTGTTATCCTTAAATTATTTGCTCCTTCTCTTTTATTTTATTTTAACTTACCAGATGTTTGTAAGTTATATGATTCTTTTGAAAGAACCGAAGTGATGTTTCTGTTATGTGTTTTTCCCCCTATTTCATTAATTTTTAGTCTTACCTTTATTAATGCCTTTCTTCTGTTCTCTTTAGATTAATTTCTTTCTTCTTTCTCAGTACTTAATCCTTATCTTTTACCATTTGATCATAGTACTAAACTACCCTGTCCTTGCAGCTCTGTCTTCTCTGGCTCCTGAGGCACACTGGTCTTGAGGGGGTTGTTTCCTACTTTTCTAACTGCTTCCTCTGACTCTTTGTCTTTACATCTCCAATGTAGGTGCCCTCTTATCTTCAACCTTCTTTTCTCTATATGTGGTCTCTAGTCTACCATGATTCGAACTTAGGATTTTTCAACTTTATGATGGTGCAAAAACCATATGCACTCAGTAGAAACCATACTTCGAATCTTGAATTTTGGTCTTTTCCTGGGCTAGATGCTGGGCGGCAGCGGAAGCCACAGCTCCCAGTCAGCCACATGATCAGGAGGGGAAACAGCCAATATACTTACAACCATGCTGCACCTATGCAGCCATTCGTTTTTCACTTTCAGTACATTATTCAGTAAGTTACATGAGACAGTCAACATTAAGTGTTCTGAGCACATTTAAGGTGGGTCAGGCTAAGCTATGATGTTCTGTAGATTAGGTGTGTTGAATGCATTTTTGACTCATGATATTTTCAATTTAGGAAGGGTTTATCAGAATGTAACCCCATCGTTAAGGAAGATCTATACATATATCCATCTTAATTAATAGACATTTTTACTTTCCTAATATCAACTACCACTTATCTGTGAGTGAATTTAGGTACAATCAGGGACCCATTCCTTGTCTTACCTCTTCCACTAACTAGCTATGACATCTTGAGCAATTGATCTAATATCCCTTAATCTCTGTTTCTTCACCAAGGAGGTGTTGTATACAAGATCTGTGAAGTTTACCTCAGTAATACTGTTCTAGAGACAACCTTATAAACTCTTCAGCTCTGGCCTCTGTCATTTCTAAATTCCTCTGGATCACCTTTCTTAGATGTTTTATTAGGGTTTCTCAAACTCTATACTATATCTTATGTTAAACTTCTTATGTCATTCACCCTCTCCCCCAACCTTTTAATTTCCCTGGTTGCTCCTTTGGATGTTGCTGTTTTCTCAGGCTCGCATTTGGTTTTGGCTTGCAGCATCCCTGTCTCTCCATACTGTCTTCATACTCAAGTCTGATTAGGGTGCATGTGTGTGTGTATCTGTTCCCCTCTCCTTTCTTTAGCCCAGATTATGTCGTTATGTTCTACAAGAATGATTTCTATGTAATGTCTACTTTCTTCTACCTCTCACCTCCCAGTGGAGCCTCAGCACCTTAATTTTTTAAAAAATACCTGCCTTAGACCTCTGCTTATCTGAGTTGTTGTCTAA
Organism: Phocoena phocoena; assembly: GCF_963924675.1. NCBI lineage: Eukaryota > Metazoa > Chordata > Mammalia > Artiodactyla > Phocoenidae > Phocoena > Phocoena phocoena. The sequence continues at coordinate 124,463,429 of NC_089219.1, forward strand.
GTAATTTTTTCACCAAACCATGCTTTGGATACCATACCTTTATGCCACCCCTCCCCAACCCCAAGAGGCTGAGCCAGGGCACTTAAATAGTATTACCTGTAGGACACTGGAGTAGGCTTTGTAGCAGGGATACCAGCAATGAGACAGTCTTGCATTATATAGTTCTTTGTGATTTACAAGAAGCTTGTTATCATTTTTATGAGAACTTGAAAATGGAACCAGTGTGTGGAATTTTTATGGTCTCCATGAGAGTGAAATATTTGGTTCTGGAAGACATCTTCATTTGGTGATATGTTAATCTCTAAGTGCTTGTCTCTGTTTTTCAAAATCTTATCTTCTTTTAGCGTTGTTGATTTATTTAATATATCTTGAGCATGTTTCTCTAATGGTGCACAATCTTAAAATCTTGATGTTTAAGTAATGATTTCCTGCATCAAGATAGAGACAGCAGCTAATGACAAAATGTGCAACTTTAGAGTAGTGAAACTTCTCTGTGTGGCTTGGAAGTGACCCTAGTTACCTTAAATTTTATTTCATACTAGTTTCTCACTACTTGACACAAGCATGTACTCTTTTAATTCCATTAGTTGTATGGGTCTAAGTAGTTCTATATTTCCTATCTATGAGAAATTTTAGGAAAAACCATAAGAGAACAATCAGTATGGGATTTTTCAAGGAGGTGAAATATATGTACACTTTTTTAATAATTAACTCAAAGAAACCTTAAATAGCTCTGTGAGTCATGTGATCTACCTAATTATTCTATTAAAGTGATACATTTGCTAGCAGTTAGCTAGGATATATAATGGCAGCAGTTAGCACCCTTTTAGAAATACTGCCTGAGGTTTCTAACTTGTACTCTTTTAACTGGTCTGCTCTATGTGTACACACAGGGGTGAGGATGAGAAGATGAGGTGTTCCAGTGGTAGGAAATGGAAGCTCAGTACCATGTTCACATGACTCAATGATTCTTGCAGGTTTCCATAGTCTGTTATATTTTATTCAGTACAAAGTATTCTGGTTATTTCTAAGTAAGAGCTGGATATAGTAATTTTAAAACAATGTATTATATCACTTAGAAAATATTTCTGGGTATTAGGGTGGTATGTCTTTCCATAGATTAGTCCTATTCTAACATTAGATTGCAGCATGTGTGGTTAAAGGCACTGGCATAACATTTAGAAAATTATAATGATAGCAGAGCCCTTGCTAATTAGATGCACGCCACAATCTATACTTTGGGATTGAAGAAATTAGTAAAACCATTTTGTTTATCTTGTAAATGATTGCTTTTACTGTCAGATTGTCATTTATTAAGGCATTTTAAGTTAAGAGTAAATTCATCTCGGTCTTGGCAAAGTCACCTGTGAATTTCTTCTGTCCAAGCCAAGTACTGAGAAGGGAGAGAGTAGAAGAGAGCCTTGGTTCCCCCCCTTAGAACTCTGTCTCTACCAGTCTTCACGACAGTATAATAATGATAATCTCTTCTTCAAGCCACCTTAGGTCTCATGCTTGTTCTGACCCCACTTACTCTCCAGTCACTGCTTTCCCTTCTGAACTAACACAATCTTATGATTATAATTCATTATTTATAATTTTGTTTCTGTTTCTTAAGCTTTATCTGTGTTCATGTACTTGTCCTACAGTACTACCTTTAGAAGAAAAATCATTTTACTGTATTTCCTTGTTCTTTTGAATATCTTTTCCTCCTTGGAGGTACTTAGAAAAATGCTTATACAAAATAGGTGCTTGATAAATGCACCTCTTTAAGAAAAGTCTGGTGCTTATTTCAGTTTTTGTATTTTTAATAGTTATATTATTTTGCTTGCTTTCTAGGCACACAAACCAATGGTCTGGACTTTCAGAAGCAGCCTGTGCCTGTTGGAGGAGCAATCTCAACAGCCCAGGCCCAGGCTTTCCTTGGACATCTCCATCAGGTAGAATGTTCTGCTCAACCATATGTGAGAGTAAAAAACGGAGGCATGGAATGCTAGGGCCTGGGGAAGCGATTTCAGAATGTGGGACTGTTTAAGTTGATTAAAGCCTGGTGCTATCAGCATCTAATCATGTCATTCTGAATGGTTAGTATGGAATCCTATAGATTAGTTGACTGTATAGCTATTGACCCCACAGCTGTGTGAACAAAAGAGTTCCTTGTTACAGACACAATATATTTATGACAACTGGGTTACTGTTTTTGTGAGTGTGGTCTGTGGTGGCTGACTGAAGGTAGTAAATGACAAAGTCATCCAAAATGATGTAGCTCCCATTGCCTGAGACCTGCTATGTAAGGCTCTGAGCTCACAGCTCATAGCCCTTCTTTAAAACAGTTTCAAACCATTTTGATTTGGGCTACTCAGAGCCTTTGCTTGACTGTGAACCCCCTGGTTTGGGGTTCAACTTTATTACCCTTATGTTACATGAATTTCTCCCAAGTCTAAAACAGGCTGTGGATTCTGTTCATCCACATTTTAGCTTTAAGGTATAGGGAAAGAGAATATAAAAACAAACATTGACTCCCCAAGAGTTTTGGGATGTGGGAACTGGTTGAAAATGGAAAGTAAATAAAACAATGAAAACATTTGGGAGATAGATTATCAGAGTGTCTCAACCCCTTGATATTAACATAAATCAAGATTTATTTATGATAAATTTATTTATGACTTATTAGAGCAATACTTTGTGTAACTTGGTGATCTTTACCTCAGATAAACCCTAGAACCAATTTAGTGTTCAAATTGTGTTGGTCAGCAGTGTTGGTGGTAGTGACTTTAGTGATGATAGTGCCTGATGGTATTAGTGGTAGAGGTTCAATGAAAAGCACATATGGACATAAAATAGTAGATATTCAATAACTATTTGTTGAACAAATGAATGAATGAATGAATGGTAAAATATATGGGAATACAGAGGAAGAAATGATTAACTCATCCTGTGTAGTCTAAGACATTATCGTAGAGAGGATGATTTTTGAGCCAAGTTTTAAATGGAGTTGTAAAGGGATGCTCTCACTTTTTATTTTCAACTTTCTATTTTGAAAACTTTCAAATCTATAGAAAAGTTATAACCGTAGAACAATTTTCAACCAAAAGCTCTTCATCTGGCATCACTAATTGTTACTTTATTACCATGTATTCTTAATCTGTGTGTGTTTGTACACATACATTTTGTGTGTTTATATATATGTCAACTTGTCCCATTATTGTGATACTGAATTTGATCATTTGATTAAGGTAGAGTCTCAGATTTGTCTACTGTAAAGGTAACTTTCTTCCTCATAATTAGTAAATAATGAGGAGATACTTTAAGACTTGTAAATACCTTGTTCCTCAACAGAGTTTTACCCAGAAACATCATGATTTAAATAAAATTACAAAGAAACTTTATCTCCTTTAAATCTTTGTACCTGAAACTCTTTCCTCTGGCTCTTTGACTGACTTCTTAGCCTTTGATCTTAAACATACTATCTTTTCATATAGTTCTCCCTTGGTTACACTATGTCTAAAGTGTGTTCTCCAGAAACCTCTGGATTTTGTTCTGTTTTAGGTGCTTTTTTCTCTTTTCTCTCTCTTTTTTGTTTTTTATTTGGAGGGAGGGTTCTTACTTCAACTCACAGGACTTTCAGTTTAAATAAAGGACACCGCCCTCAGTTAATTTTAGTTAGCTCTGAACTCTATACTGATCTCCATATCAACACTTATATTTAAGTTCAGGAAATCTTGATGCTGTGTGATAAATCCAAAATGGAATTCTTATCTTCATGTTAATGACACTACCATTTTCTGAGTCTTCCAAATTTGAACCTGGAATAATACATGACTTTTTTTTCTTCATCTATATCCAGTCAGTTGCCACGATCCTATGTAGCACCTTGAAATACTGTTCATGTTTCCTACTTCTAATTCCCACTACTGCCATTCTAGGGTTGGTTTCCATTTATTCTATCCTACTTTATATAACAATCCAGTTATTTTGTACAATGTTGCTCAATTTGGATTTGTCTGATGTTTCATCACAGTTAGATCAGGTTATATACTTTGGGAAGGAATACACTGTAAATAACGCTTGGTTCTAACTCAGTAAAACATACAATTGTAGAGGATTGTTGATGACCACCTCTAATGATGGATGTCAACAGTATTAGACTAGAACTTCCCCGATTTCTTTACTTAATAGGTCCAGCTCGCTGGAACAAGTTTACAGGCTGCTGCTCAGTCTTTAAATGTACAGGTAAGCTGGGACATGGGATTATGGATCAATTTTTCTATTCATTTTTACCATATTTTTCTAATTTTCTGTAATGAGTATGCAATAATTTTATAATGAAAATACTTAGAATTATTACTTTTTTTCTTACTGAATCTCATAAAGATTTAAATAATGATAATAGTTGCCATTAATGAAAATCCATTTTATATTATTCCACTGTGAATGTCCACAGGTGAACAAGAAAAGTCTACTTTTAAAGTTTTATATGTAAGTTCGGTAAAAATGTTTCTCAGTTGTACAGCCATAACACATGCCTAAACACAAAGCAAAAGAATACCTTAAATGTCCTTTTGTTTCCAAATGTATTTTTATTTATCATTTTTCATATCTTAGGAAAACACTATAATATAGGAAAGAGCACTGGAATGAAAGACAGAGGTCCTAGGTTTGAATTCTCATTCTGCCACTAACTAGCTGTTTGAACTTTGGCAAGTCACTTAACCTCCTGGGGCGCATTTTTTTCTTATACAGTTGGCACTCCCTATCCCCAGGTTCCACATCTGCTGGTACAGAGGGCTGGCTGACTGTGAGGGACTTTAGCATCCACAGATTTTGGTGTCCATGGGGGGTCCTGGGACTAATCCTCTGTGGATGCCAAGGGGCAACTGCATGTATTTAAGTGGGGAAATTTAGAAGATCACCAGAGGTCCTCTCTGCTCTAAAATGTTGTGAGTTTGAGGATTGCAATTAAACATATTTATAAACATTAATGGGCTTCATACAGTCAAAATTTTGAAGACAACACTTAAATCTGGGTGCTTTGTTTCTATGAACCATATGGTAAAACGTGCAAAGTTCAAGTATTATGCATGACTCCATAATATTTCAATCAACCTGCTGCTTCCTTTCATCATAGTGTTTAGGTAACTAACAGTCAAGAGGAAAAAACAGTATCCTGGAAGGTTGATTTCAGTGTTGCTAATGCCTAAAGACCTTGGGTTGAGCATTCCATGAAACCGAGTAGAGTATGGACCTAGTAACACATGGAGACAAGAAGAGAAAAGAAAAGGAGATAATGTGACCTTCCTTTCTGAGAGAGAGGAGGCGGAAAATTGCCTTGGTTTCCATGGTAAACTTTCATCCCTTAGAGAGATGTTGGCAAACAGGCTGAATCTCCAGTGCGGAATGTTTACAGTCTTGCACTGTAATTATCTCTCAATGACTGGCAGAATTAATCAGAGCCTTTATGTTAATTAGCCTTGCTGCAGTCCCCAAAACAGGTGGTGGGAAATATGCAAATCTATGCAGAATTTTCATGCTCTGCATAACCAGTTTTAATTACCATAAAATTTTCTCTCAGTGCCCCTTTCCAGGAGTATGTTCTCTTTCCCTCTTGACTGCAGCATTTTCTAAGTTTGTGTGTTACTTGATGGGGGATGCTGAATTTATAGTTCTTCAAAATATTAGACGAAAAGTTCTGTGGGTCAAGTAATCAATTTATAAGATGGTATATAAGGAAGTTTTAGACTGACCACCAAAGACATGTCAAAATGTTGGAATGGAGGGTCTGTCTAATGTAAACTATAGGTTGAAATTGTATTCTTCCCTTACTCCTTACTTCCAGAGTTGAGGATTTGGGTTTGTGAAAAATTCTGTTGACTCGTGGAGGACCAAATTATTTTTTCTTCTTAAAAATTATAATTGCAGCTTTGCTGATATTGGAACAAAAAGTCTGAAAACTTAATACGTAAAATTAGGAAAATACAAAGGTTTAGAAGAAAGGAAAAGAGTGAAATCAGAAAACTCATGATTAGATAAGTCTGTATTGTAAATAATTCTTAAAACATGGAATTGTGAGTACATTTTTAAAAAATCAACTATTTAAAATCTTTTATTCCCCCCCCACCTCAGTCTAAATCTAATGAAGAATCGGGGGATTCACAGCAGCCAAGCCAGCCTTCCCAGCAGCCTTCAGTGCAGGCAGCCATTCCCCAGACCCAGCTCATGCTGGCTGGAGGACAGATAACTGGGGTAAGTTTTCACTGAGAAATTTGTAACAAACTTTCTCTGTGTCAGAACTGCCATTGGGGGACTTCCCTGACAGTCCAGTGGTTGAGACTTTGCCTTCCAGTGCAGGGGGTGTGGATTTGATCCCTGGTCAGGGAGCTAAGGTCCCACATGCCTCACTGCCAAAAAACCAAAACGTAAAACAGAAGCAATATTGTAACAAATTCAATAAAGACTTTAAAAAAATGGTCCACATCCAAAAAAATCTTTCAAAAAAAAAAAAAAAACTGCCATTGGTCAATATCTGATTAGAACTGTTGGCTGTAGCAGACAGTAGTAACACGGCTATGCCTGGCACTGTTATGTCTTTAAAGGAACTTCCTGCACCGTAAGCAGCTCTGAGAAAGGAACTATCTTTGTCACGAGTTTTCAGGGTATTTTTTCTTACTATTGCAGATATGCTCTGGGTAAACTAAGGACTTCTTAAAATTCACGTTTCAACCGTTGCTTCATCATGCAGTGGCGTCACGATCCCATGGTTGAGACGGTTACAGTGATGAAATTGTAGTTGTCAGTTTGGAGTTAAAACATCACTGCAGAGTAATGGATTAGTACCTACAAAAGAAAAACATTTTAAGTTACCGTATAGCGTTCTAAAATGAAACTTCTGATCTCATATCCTGGCTCTGTAGTTTACTGTATTGGCTAATTACTTCATCTCTCTGTGCCTCAGTTTTCCTTCAGTTAAATGAAAATGTTAATAATACTTATCTAACAGTATTGTTTTAAAGATTAAGAGTAATAACATACATAAAACTCATAGAACAGTGCTTGGCATGTAGTAGCATTCAATAAATGTCATCTGTTTTTATCGATAGTAAATTGGCCTGTGCAAATATATTAAGCTTTTAACTTTTGAGCTGTCTTCGCTCTGAGACATCATTAAAAATATTTTTCCAATGTTGACAATTTGTCTATTAAGTTATCTTTTTTGGGGGGTCGAGAGGAGTGGTAAGTTATTTGTTATTCAATTCACATCATGTCAACCCACAAAATTTTTTATTTCCTTCATTTCAGTTAAGTTTGTTTTGGCAGTGGTGGAAGGCTCTTTTAAGAACTGTTGCAAACTTGTTTACGAAATCCCATCAGTAGAGATTAATATATGTTATGTTATATAAAATATTTATAAACGTATCTCGAAGCGTATTGGGTTTTTGAATGATTTGATTTTGATTCTTATATCTCTAATGCACAAACTGTATCAGACCCTTTTTGAAAGAGGATTGTGCCATTAAGTGACTGTACATGCGCTTCAGAATATTCCTTCTTGGTTTGATCAGAACATGTCACCAAAAAGAAGGTAGAACATACTTATCACTTTAAGTGTGTTTGAAATAAGTTGCACTATGAAAGCAAGTTTAAATCTTCAAATACATTTCCTGTTTTCTTTGGGTTTTGTTTTGAGTGACTAGTGTTTACAATAGTTGGAGACACTTGGGATTCCAGGTTCAGAATGGCTGGAGCTTCTATTAAACTTGGGCATTAGGATTCATTTGCATGTAAAGAGAGCGGCTGTCACCACCTGTTTCACAGAGATAATGTGTTGGAAAGAGGATGTAAAGTTGCAGAGACCCAATGCTTTCAATAACAGAAAAGGCTGTTGGGGAGGAGGCTGTAGGGACTTGGAAAAGAAACAAATGGACCTCATATTCTTTAGTCATATCTTAGGACATAATGAAATGATGGAATATGGCAGGGATTCATGCTAATGGGAAGCAGCTGGGCCTTATCAGTTCTTTCTTGGTCAGATCCAGCATCCTTGTTCCTCATTCATCTGACTAATCACTTGCTGTTCTGTTGGGTGTAAATTTCTTTTCATATCCTGTCAGCACTGATTCTTTTTTTTCTTGCTTACTAGTTAATTACTTTTTTGCCTGAACCCTAGGGCCTTGGACAAGCTTGAATGATTAAGTCCAGAGTGAGGACCACCATTTTAATTTAAATGGTCTGCTAGTCCCGGTAGCTTGATGGTTAATGAACATTTTATTTTAGCCTCATGCTAACCATGTGAAGTTGGGTAGCTAAGGTTTAATACCACTTGAGTTGCTTACTTCAAAACAGTGGCCTTGCATTAGAGGCCCGTCTCCTTCAACCCTTTCCGACTGTTTGTCCTGATTTTGTTTAGCTGACTTTGACGCCAGCCCAGCAACAGTTATTACTACAGCAGGCACAGGCACAGGCACAGCTGCTGGCTGCTGCAGTGCAACAGCATTCCGCCAGCCAACAGCACAGTGCTGCTGGGGCCACCATCTCAGCCTCCGCCGCCACGCCCATGACTCAGATCCCCCTGTCTCAGCCCATCCAGATCGCACAGGTGAGTGAGTAACTCTCATAGCTGGGGCAGGAAGGGAGGAATAAAATGGCAGGTTTTCTTCGGTATTAAGCTTACTCCCTGATTGTTAGTGTGAGGTAAGTGGTGTAGCCTTCTCTACCACTGAGCTAGAAATAATACATTTGTTTGCTTATTTGAGTTGATATTATAAACACATAACTGATTATTTGAATAACTGACTGTTTATATTAAGTGACAATTCTTGAATAATTGGCTGGCATATTTCTGAAGCAGGGGATTACTGTATTTATTTTAATTAGCTAATTACAGCAGGCATGGGTTCTTTCATGTGCTCTGCAGTGAATGTTGCCACCCATGTGTGAGAGAAACTGCACGTCATCTTTCTGCTAGAGTGATTAGCTCTGTGCAGAATTGCATTAGAGTGTTGTTTGGCTTTAATTTTTGCATTCTAGGGCAAAGTATCCAGAGATAATAAAAATGTATTTAAGAGGCATAGACAGTTCTACCAAGGAGGAAAAAGGGTAAATGAAATCCTTTATCTCAAGGAGAGGAAAAAAGTATAAGTAGTCATATCAGTGAAATGTATGAAGAGTTATTATGAGTCTAGTGCAGATAATTATCTTTATCCCCCCAGAGAAGGCTCAGAAATAGACTTAAATTGTAGCTAGAGTTTGACTAAACATTAAAAAAGAACCAGTCAACTAGAAGTGTACAGAATAGATGTCAGGCTAATCTTTATGACTGTTATATACAATCTTTATCAAGATCATGTTTTTATTTTGGCCATTTTTTTCATCACCAAATAAATGTTTTTAGTGCCTAAGCTGTGAGACTCTATGTTGACATTATTCTAATAAGATAATATACATGAAAGTATGTTGAAAATTATAAAATACTAGGCCAATATAAGCAAGTTTATTATGTTGTAGATCAGATTTTTATATGGATAGCTATTTTTTTTTAATTTTTACACTGATTTCTCAGTTGAGTTAGATAGGCTGATGCCACATTTCATGAAGCATTATAAATCTTTTAATTTATTGATGCAAGTTCAGACGTAGCACTCTCAATTTTTGCTTAACAAGAGAAAACTCTAATCAAACACTTAAAAACTCAACCTATTCTTTTCTCACTTGAGAGAAAAACCCATATTGGTCTCTACATGTTAAAAACACAACCATAAGCATTTGTTCTGAGGGAATTTTAAATAACTATTGAAAATTAGATACAGCATAAGTCACGACACAATATATGCCCACAGAAATAACAAGTCCTTGTAGCAGCTCCAGGTTTCTTCACATGCTTTGTGAATGCACCCAGAGCATATCCTTGTTGGGAGTTTATAAGAATGTCAAATATTAACTCTTCTTTATTTGGATGGCAGAATTCATCATCTGGGAACCTTAAGATTAAGCAAGCTTTTATTTCAGAGTCTCCAATCCATGTTTTAATCCTAATTTTTTAGGATCTGCAGCAACTGCAACAACTTCAGCAGCAGAATCTCAACCTGCAACAGTTTGTGTTGGTACATCCAACCACCAACCTGCAACCAGCGCAGTTTATCATCTCACAGACGCCCCAGGGCCAGCAGGGTGAGCGCCTCCTTAGGGCTTATTAGTGGTACGGTACACCAAGGCTGTCCACTTGTGTGACATACATGCTGACTACTGTCATTTTGGCCCAGAAGCTGTCCATTAGAACAGTGTTTTTATTAAATTTTATTTAACCTTAAGCTCAGTATTCATGTTGAGAAAAATATTTTTTTTGTCATGCATACCTAATTATTGAAGGTCATCCTTCACTGCCTTTCATCTGTTTAATCAGTAAGGAGGACCATGGGTTTGGCCAAAATTCTAAATTAAATCCTTCAACATGCTGAACATACATTGGATAAATTGCTTTTATGTTCTGATAGTTTTTCATGGGAATGTGTTCAAAGAATGGGCTGAGCATTGTAAGTATACGCTTCTAACAATCACTTGTTTTCTTTTAAAGTTTAAGAAGGAGAGGGTGTCATGTTAGAAATTGTGCAAATTTTGTGAATTATAAAAAACATCTTCAAGGCCTTTTAGTGCTGAATATTGTTGTGTTACTGCTGTATAAAGTTCAATCATGTTTGTAATGGAATCAGTATAGACAGTATCAGAGTATCAAGGCTTCAACTCAAGGAACATTAGTGCATCTCTATTGATTCCTCATTATTTCTGTTTTTTAGCCTTCTTTCTTCTTGATCATTCATTCCAAAATCTTTTGTTGTATAAATAACCTATTCCACTTTCGATGGATAGGATAGCCTGCACCTTTAATGAACTAGATGGTTCTCTGTCCCAGCATATACTAGCTGTTTCTAATGGCTTCTGAGTTAAGAAGTTGAGCTTTTTTTTTTTTTTTTTTTTTTTGGAGTTTCAAGCTGCTTCCATTTAGAATGCTTCTTCACTTTCATCCATTCCTTGGTAAAATAAAGAATTGGCCAATCAGAGAGGTTATTCAGGTTACGCTAAAGACATCTACCAGTTTTAGTTTGTTCCATATCTTCTTGCCCAAATTGTATTTAACAAGACTGAATTTTAGGCAAATAAGACATTAAGAGTTTTAAGACCAGTAAGACTATCTGGGGATCAGTTGGAAATTTTCACTTCACTTTCTCATTTTTTCTTCTGCCATTTGTTCAAGGTAATCTTTAATGTTTGACATAACATGTTTGTGTTTTACAGGTCTCCTGCAAGCGCAAAATCTTTTAACGCAACTACCTCAGCAAAGCCAAGCCAACCTCCTACAGTCGCAGCCAAGCATCACCCTCACCTCCCAGGTCGGTTTTCTTCCATGAGGGTTGCTTTCTTTTATCCTGTTGTCTTGAGACTCTTTGGGGATTTGTTTAACTTAAAACCACAACCCCTTAATAAAAATAATTCAAATAGTTTTCCAAAACTCACCAAAATTTCAAAGCTAGGCTTATCAGCTTGATAAAGCAGTGCTACCAAATTGATGTAGTCTTTGAAAATCTTCAAGGAGTCCCTATTTTCTTATATTTTCATAAAGAATAACTGTGTTAGCACCAAATGATTAATGAGTTCTGGCTGTTTGACCACCCTCCCCACCCTGATATTTGGCAGTAGAGATTACCCCTTGAGCTAGATCTAGAGCCTGAGTTAAAACCCATCATTGCCCTTTGCTCCTTCTCAGAAACTGCAAAGAAGCTCTTATCTCTGTGTTTTATTCCATCTCAACTTTTAGATGTTGCTTTAGCTAATTTTTACCAGAGTTTAAGGCATCTAGAGGGTCTAGGCAGGTCTAGGCGTCTAGAGGTTTAAGCTTTAGATCTAGTTCTGTTTCTTTCCTAGCTGTGACTTTGAGCATGTCATTTCACCTCTCTGCACCTCTGTTTCCTCATAGGTAAATTAGGTGATGGAACTAGCTGATCCTGAATTCCCCTTCCATCTCTGATTCTCTTTGTCCATAATCGTGGAAGTTATCAGTTAATACTAACAAATTACTAGATTTGACAAAATTCAACAACTGTTTATGATAACAACTCTTCTAGGAATTAGGAGGTAACTTTCCCAGCCTGCTAAAAGGCATCTACAAATAAACCATCATAAAGACTGAATACTTTCTCCCTAAGATCAGGAACAAGGATGTCCACTGTTACCACTTTTATTCAGCATTGCACTGAAGGGCCTAGCAAGGCAATAAGACAAGAAAAGTAAATAAAGGACGTATAGATTAGAAAGGAAGAAGTAAAGTGTCTTAATTGGTAGATGACATGATTGTCTATGTAGAAAATCCAAATCCAAGGAATCTACAAAAAAGTTGCTGGAATTAATAGTTGAGTTTAGCAAGTATGTAGGATACAAAGTCAATATACAGAAATCTATATACTAACAACAGGCATTTGGAAATTTAAATTAAGAAGAAAAATAGTTACAGTAATTAGGGATAAATTTAACAGAACATTTGTAAAACCTGTATATTGAAAACTACAAAATCTTGCTGAGTGAAATTGAAGAAGACCTAAATAAATGGAGAGATATAATGTGTTCATGAAGACTTTGGTTGTTAAAATGTGAGTTCTCTCCAAACTGATCTATAAATTCAACACAGTCCCAATTAATATCTACAGGGTTTCTTTGTAGAAGTTTGCATGGTGTTTCTAACATTTGTACAGGATTGTAGAGGACATAAAATAGCCAAACAATTTTGAAAATTAAGAAAGTTGATGTCAAGAAAATTAAGAAAGTTGATGTCATATGGTAATGGCATATGAATAGAAATGGAACAGAAGTCCAGGACACTCACACACATAGAGCCAACTGATTTCCCACTAAGGTGCCTAAGGATTTCAGTGGGAAAAGGAAAGTCTTGTTTCAGGTGCTGAAACAATTTGCTAGCCATAGGCAAAAAAAAAAAAAAAAATGAACCTTACTCCTTATTTCACAATGATACACAAAGATTAATTTGAAAAGGGTTGCAGACCTAAATTCTAGAAGAAAACTTAGGGGGAAATCTTTGTATCCTTGTGTAAGATAGTGATTTCTTAAGTGGGACACAAAAAGCGCTAACTGTAAAAGAAAACAAATGATAAATTAAATTTCATAAAAATTAAAAGCTTCTGTTGGAAAAACAAAAAGAAAAGCCACAGACTGGAAGAAAATATTCTTAAAACTTTTATCTAATAAAAGACTTGTATCCAGAATATATAAAGAACTCATACAACTCAATAAGACAATGTGTTTTTTTTTTAAAAGGGAGTGTATGCAAAATATTTGAAGATACTTCACCAAAGAAGGCATGTAAATACCCAATAAGCATATGAAAAGATGCTCAAAATTATTAGTCATCAGGAAAATGCAAAAGAAATATCACTACACACCCATTAGAATGGGCAAAATTAAAAAGACTATAATAATGCCAAGTGTTGATGAGAGTATAAAGCAACTACAGCTCTTATATATTGCCTGTGGGGTTGCAAATTGGTACAGACACTTTGGAAAACATCTTGGCAGTTTCTTATAAAGTTAAATATACATGTACCTTATGACTCAGCAGTTCTACTCTTAGAAATGAATGCATTTGTCCACACAAAGACCTGTGTATGACTGACTGTTCATAGCATCTTTATTCGCAATCACCCCAAAGTGGAAACAGCCTAAACATTCATCAGCTGGTGAATAGATAACATGAATTTTGGCATATCTGTATGATGGAATGCTACTCAGCCATAGAAGGAAATGTACTTCTGATACATTCAACGTCATGTATGAATTTCCGAAGCATTATGCTAAGTGAAAGAAGCCAAACATAAAAGACTGTATACTCTATGATTCAATTTATATGGCATTTTACAGCAGACAAAACTATAGGGACAGAAATCATGTCAGTGGGTGCCAGGGGATGGGGGCTAGGGGTGGGGATTGAGAGCAAGGGACACAACGAAACTTTTCGGGGTGATGGAAATTTTCTGAATCTTAATTGTGGTAGCAGTTATATGACTATATAGTTGTCAAAACACATCAAACTGTACACTTTTAAATGGTGCACTTAACTGTGAATAAGCTGAATTATAAAAATGATGTTGGAAAAAAGCCTATACCAGCAATTCCTTCCTGGCCTACGAGCTTTGTAAACAGTGGCAGGGCTGTTGTAGCTTCATCCGGACTCCTGCTCACCGAATTTTACTCTACTATTTCTAGCTCTGGCCCAGTCCAGCCTGAGGTTTCTGGAGTTGGGGTAACTTACGTGTAACCACCCCACCAAAAGATACCTAAGCTATTTTTAGTCCTATATTATTTGAGAACGGGCCTACTTCAAGCCTAGAAATGAAGCAACCATCTGATAGTTGAGACTCACCTCTACTTATCAACCAGTTTCAGTGGGAAGTTACAACCACATAGGACTCTAATATGGTTGGTACAGTTTTGGGCTCCTCCAGATGGTCATATTAAAGTTTTCTCACTGTCAACATGCCAGAGAGATAAATTTTGTTGTCTTCATTGAAGCAGGATGATAGAGAGGAGCTTACCCGAGGTGTAGGCCTGTGTAATTCCTCTTGTGCAGTTTTCAGGGCCAGTTAGTTCAGTTGGAGAAAGCATATTACTAATGAGGTCAGAGTTAGGGGTATATGACCCATTTAAATTAAAAGAGAAAAGCACATAGCCATGGACTTCACCTGTAATCTTGTCCTATAATCTCTCACCTGGGTTTCTGTTCACAGGAAGGGCTAACTGAGCAGTTATGATGCAGAGTCAGGGCAGCACGTCCCAGTAGTGAATACTCAGAAGGGTGGGTTCTACTCAGGGGTTGTGAGTAAAACAGTGTAGCCTTGTGTTTGTGTAATAAGGAGATTTAATATTTTCTTTAAAAAAAAATAGATTATACCCTCATGTCTGCAAATAAACTTTAGATGGATTTCAATAATTAAATATTTTAAAAGACATAGAAGAAGCTAGGAGAATATTAAAAGGAATTTTATCCAAGTTAGAAATAAGTGAAAGCTTTCTCAGATTTGAAGCAACAGAAGATATTAGAAAGGAAAAAAACAAAAGTTCACCCAAATTATAATTTAAGACTTATGTACACTGAAAAATAAAAGGAAAAAAGCAGATTGGGAAAATTACTTGTATTAATACAACAGACAAAGGCTTTATCTATAACATTTGATTGAGCTCTTTAAGGATAAGGGTGAGAATAAGGATGTCATTACAAATGGGTTACAGATGTAAGTTCAATTCACATGAAACGAAATACAGGTAATAACATGTGGGGAAAATTTGGCTTTAAGTAATAAGAGAAATATGAATTAAGGAAACAGCAAAGTACAATTTACTCCCTGAGTTAGCAAAACATTTTTTAAAACTGCTAAAACAAATCATGTGGAGAACATGCTATAGTGAGAACCAGCATTATGTATGATGTATACCAAAAGCCATGAAATTGTTTATGGTGTACTCTTTATCCAGTTATAGAAAATCCTTTGTAAATTTATCTCAAAGAACTAATTACAAAGGTGGAAAAAAGAACTGTATGCACAAGAGTGTTTCATTGTGGTGTTACGTGTTAGTGAAAACAAATGAAAAAGTGCCTAGCAATGAAGAAATTGTTAAATAAATTATGATAATATTGCCTTTCAGTCAGCCTTTGAAAATGATAATTACGATGACTGAAACAACATAGGGAAAAAAATTAAAACATAATGTTAAGTGAGAAAAGCAGAGTATAAAATTCTGTTACCATAATTACAGTTAAGGTTAAGAACGTAGATCTGAGGGAGGATGAAAACTTCTAGGGGTAATGGATAAATTTAGGGCATTGTATATGGTGATGGTATATATTCATGGATGTTTATCTTCAAACTCATCAAGATGTATACATTATACGTGTACAACTTTTTTGTATGTCAGTCATACCTCAATTAAATAAAAAAAGTTTACTCTTCGATTTTATGCCCTATGGTCCATTCCAATGTATTAATCATATTTTAAAAATTACTCCGATCTGTGGGATGTATGCCTTGTTAGTAGAGATTTGAAAATTGTAATTTGTGAGAAACATTTACAGATTAAATTTAGTGCAACAAATTAAAAAGCATAAAAAATGTAGCTCTATGGATGAAAACTTGAAGAAGTAGACTGAAGTGAAGCTATTGTTATTTAAACTGCGGGTGATTTACTTTTCCCCCTTAAAATAGTTTTAATAATCTTATATGTTTTTTATAATATTGTGTTACAAGTTGGAGATATGATAGTGATAAGATGGGTATGGTCTCTGCTGTTTTGAAACTTATAGTTTAAGTGGCATGTTTATTATGATATAGATTCTTAAAAATAAAGACTGATTTATTAAATGGCATGAGATGCATGTATTCAAGCCATTTGAAAACCCAAAGACAATGGATTTCATTTTTGTGTATTCAAGTCTTTTCCATAGACTTACATGTTTAACCTTAACTGTAACTGAAGTGTATATAGCATCACACTCTGCTTTTCTCACTGGGCATTATGTTGTACCTTCTACAGTGACACATGGTCTTCCTAGTTCTTGAATAGAGCCATTTCCTTAAATTGTTTACTTGCAGCCATTCCAGATATAAACTTAAATATCTTGGTGTATGTTTGTTCTTATTCTTTTGTTCCTTCTCTAGCAGCCAGCCACCCCAACACGCACAATAGCAGCAACCCCAATTCAGACACTTCCACAGAGCCAGTCAACACCAAAGCGAATTGATACTCCCAGCTTGGAGGAGCCCAGTGACCTTGAGGAGCTTGAGCAATTTGCCAAGACCTTCAAACAAAGACGAATCAAACTTGGATTCACTCAGGTAAGATGAACCCACCTTTAACTTAGATTTCCCTCCTTGGCTGGGTCCAAATATTTGCTTTCCATGTCCAAAGAGACTTCTAAGGAACAATATATTTCTCAGCCTTCTTTTTCAGTTTTAGACTGTAACTTGTTGTTAGCCATTTTCTGCATTTATAAGTTTAGACTTTCATCGTATGTATTCATTTATAAATTTATAATTTATTGTTAGGTTAAAATCGTTAAGATTTCTCTCAGAACACAGGCCTCTGAAATTAGAATAATACCAATACATGGTGAGAATTTAAAAGATTGTGTTGGAGGATGATATAACTATACTGAGGGCTTTGTTATTTGAAAAACATCTGGTTCTAGACCTTCGTGCTACATATGTGTAAGATTGAGCGGAGTAAAGATTACAAGATCTTTTATAGTAGCTGAAAGGGGAAATGTTTGAAAGACTTGTTTAAAACCATTTTTTGGAAGAGAGAAAGGGGTGGTGGAAACACACACACACACACACACACACACACACACACACACAGCCCGAACTGAGACTGATTCATCAAATGGGAATCTGTTGAAGATGAAAATTCCAAATTAATTTTTTAAAATGTCACCTAGCAGACGGCTTTTAAAGTATAATAAGCTTAATGGTTTAAACAGGTGTTGGGGTCTGTGGGTTTTTGCCCAAGCACTCCTACTGACTCCCTCTTTAATTAACCTGTCACAAGTAATACTTTTTAAAGCAGGAAAAGAATTAAACTGAATGACATTTATGTGAAATGATATAGGGTCATTAGGTGAAATAAAATTACTGAAGTATAGATTGGATTGGGCATTTTAATGGAATCAGGAGAAACATGGTGGTTTTTTCGCAGAGAATATAATTACTGTTCGAAATTTAAGCCACCACTTAAATACTATCCAAATTATTTTATGTTGAAAGTACAGTAGTGTGCCACCTACTCACTAGTGAGCCTAGTGCGGTCACTGGGCTCCTCCAAAATGACATCCCTGTGTTTTTAAGAACAGGCTTTTATTCCTTATATTTCTTTGGTAATTTATTTTTGCTCAAAGAAACTATTTATTGAGAACATAAAATGTTTTTTTTTAATAGATGTAATTTTAGAGAAAATGCACTCATATTTGTGAGGAGTCTCAGTTGTGAAGGAACAAATTACAATTCAGAAAGATTTTAGTACTTTTTAAACATCTAAACCATGTGGCTTGTTTTCAAAAAAGAAAGCTAAAAGATACAACTAGATCAATAGGGGTAAATTAATAAGCTTAAATAAGTATAAGGTTGGCATGTTTAGCAATGCTTCAGCTCTTAGGCTATTAGCACAGCATACTCTTACGTTTCCTAGGAGTTGTTGCCTGAGTGGTATGCCAGGGGTGTTAAGGCCTTTAAAAATCTTTAACTTTTACCCAGATAGTGGTTTGCCTTTTTGTGGCATTTGACCCAACATACTGCCAGGGTTGTTGCTCTTTCTCTCTCTCTCTCTCTCTCTCTCCTTTTTCTATAAAAGAGCTTCCCTATGGTCTGGTGTTCTGCTGTATGGTTTTATTCTATTATTTGGCACCGCTCTTCCTTATTTTTCAAAATGACTTTGACTTTAGCAGTGACAACATTTCACAGACCTTGACTGTGTGGACTAAGGCACATAATTACTGGTGCAGAATGGGAAGATCAACCTTTTTTTTTAAGTCAAGATACCTCAACTATAGTTTTTTAAACATTGCTTTGTATCTAATTTATTTATACACACACACAGAGGGTAAGTTAGACGTTCCAGTCATTAGTTGAAACAAACAAACAAATCTCTATTCTCTGAGTAAATATACATGTTATTAGGTGTTTTAAACAGTAGTTGTTTTCTAACTTTATAATTGGTTATTAAGGATTACTGTAGATGTCATTACATAATTAGAAGGCATGCCATAGTCTAACACCATCCATCACATGTGATACATTAATTATATCCTAATCCCAGTCTTTGTTTCTTTTTTCCTTTGCTTTTAAAAATATATACATGTAATATAGTTCAGATACAGTATAGTTCAGATTAGGTATGAGTCAACTACTTCAAACATTTACTTTTGTGAGGGGGAGAACCTAAGATGGTTGTGAGTTATAAAAGCATTAAACCAAATTAGTGAAAATTAGTATATTAACTGAGGTACCTGTTGATTTTTAGTCAATGAAATCCTTTAAATGTGAAGTACAATTGTATTATAAATCTCAGTTAAGTGGATTTGTCATTTATTGCTATAGTTTTAGTTACTTGATGGCCTAGCTTTATTTCCAGCCACCAACTGAAGGCATTGTTTCTTATTTTGATGTGATTTTTGAATAGGTATTTCATTTTTTTATATTGTCATTATTGTTACTTTTCATAGAAAGGTATTACAGAAGTTTGTGAACAATTTTTAGTGAATTATGCAATTATAATGTCAGAAAACATTTATTACCATCTGACTTCTACAGCAGGTCTTACATTCAAAGAGTTACAGGGTTTAGTTGGCCTTAGTTTTCTAGGAAGCTGTAATCTAAACAAATAAAGTGACCAAGACATGAATATATGTGACACACAAAGCATAGTTTAATGGCTGACATGTAGTAGGCATCTAGTGAATATTTGTTCACTAAATGAAGTCAGCTTTAATAAATGTATAGAGATACCGCTGTAGATAAAATCTATAAATATATTTATAGATATATTTGTATATAGAGATAATGGATAACACTTCTGCTCTACTCACACTGTCCTGGTTCTTTGGGTTTTACTACAATTGGAAGGAAATCAATAAGCAGTCTACTTTTGCTCTACTTCTGTGACATAGTATATTTAGAGGTGTCAGTAAAACTTTCCGTGATGATGGAAATGTTCTGTATTTGTGCCATCCAGTACAATAGCCACTGTCCACATGTGGCTGTTGAGTACTTGAAAGGTGGCTAGTAGTGCTAAGGAACTAAATTTTTAATTTATCTGATTTTGAATTAATTTAAATTTAAATAACCACATGTGGCTGGTGGTTATTTAAATGCCCATCTATCCTATGGGAAAGATTAGAATATAGATCAGTTGGAGTTCAGGTATTCTCAGTGTCTCATTTTATCTTACAGTTCTAACATTTCTCCTCTATTAAACTTTTTATCAGAAGTTGCTCCCCAGTAAGAAATTGGAGTTTAAAAAGAAATGTTTTCTTTTCCCTGACTAACCCCTAATGCAGGTGCTAATAAACAATGTACTATCCAAAAGATGGATTGTAGGGGAGAGAAATCAAAGGACTGGGATAATCCTAATTCAAAATGAGTGTTGTCAGGATAGTTGGGAGTTGGCTGTCTCTAGTGGAATTAGCTATGTCGTATTTTGGACCAGAAATGTTGCTTTTCTGCCCTGTCACTGAACTAACTGAAATGAGAGCGTGAATTATTTCCACCCCATGAGCTTCTATTATCTATATATACAATAACTATTCAGATATGCCTTTTTCAGCTTTAACAAGAGAGATTCAGCTGGAGGAAAAGCACTCTATACATTTCAAAGGTTATAGGCTTATAGAGAAAGATATTTTTTGTAATATATTCAGGGGATCATTGTTCTATTGCTGTAAGGTTACCAAGTTTCCAGTGCCCATAAAGGTTTGACTAAATGGGTCAAACCTCTCTACTGTGAATTTCTATCTCTATAATGGTTACAAAAGTAGTCCTTTTAGAATACCTGGTTTTTGTAACAAACTTTGAAATCCAAACTAAGGGTGGAAAGGAGATTTTTTTCACTGCTTCCAGAAATGCTTTACAGGAAAAAAATAAAAGAATGAGGCATTATTTCTAAATTTTAAAGTGATTTATGGGAAGTTTGGTTAGTTCAGAAATACCTAAGGTTATCCAGACAGTTACATCTATTAACCCTGTAGGTGATACAGGTTAACTGATTTTTAAAGATTACTTAGATCACTTTGGTTGCATCAATTAAGGGACTTGGTAGAATTTCAGCACTACCTTTTGAGAGTTAGTAGAAACACTTGATATCTGAATTATTACATAAGGTAGCAAGAAGAGATTCAAGATGGAGGGAATATGAAACAGTTTTGAATGTTGTCACAGTCAAGACCTAACTGAGTCCTCACTGGAATACTGTGCTCAACTTAGGAATGGATGTTTTTGTAGGACCCAGTAAATGGAATGATTGTTGGTTCTTTGTCTGGAACAGTTATTGGAGCAGCACCCTCGAGTGAAGACCATAACATTAGATGAATCTTTTCTCCCTCTCTTTCTCTCCCCTCTCCTCTTCTGTGTTACTCTGCAGGGCGATGTTGGGCTCGCTATGGGTAAACTGTATGGAAATGACTTCAGCCAAACTACCATCTCTCGTTTTGAAGCCTTGAACCTCAGCTTTAAGAACATGTGCAAGTTAAAGCCACTTTTGGAGAAGTGGCTAAATGATGCAGGTGGGTGAATGTATAAAACATTTCCTCATTGTTCATTGAAATTGTATAGGAGGGATTGTTTTATTAATTGGGGTTTATATTTCTTATTACATTATTGGTACTACAGAACCTTGACGCTCACAATCTTTGGAGGATCAATATAAATTATGACTACATAAATCAGAGAACTAATTCATTTAAGTAGGCTAGTAATTACAAGGTACATAGTCAGCAATAATTTTTAGCTTTGGAATATTTCTTGTATTTGAGCCCAGGGTGAGAGACAGTTGAAGGAAGTTGAAGAGGGGACCTAGAGAATATTAAATTTAGTAAGTCAAAGAAGAGGGGACCTAGAGAATATTAAATTTAGTAAGTCAAAGACATGTACTATATGATATCACTTATGTGTGGAATCTAAAAGATAATACAAATGAGTCTGTATACATTTAGAAACAGACTCAGACATAGAAACAAACTTACGGTTACCAAAATGGGAGAGGGAGGGAGAGACATATTAGGAGTATGAGTTTAATAAATGTGAACTACTAGTATACATAAAATAGATAAGCAACAAGGATCTGCTGTATTGCACAGGGAATTATATTCAATATCTTATAATAGCCTATAATGGAATATAATCTGAAAAAATATATGTAACTGAATCACTTTGCTGTATACGTGAAACTAACACAATATTGTAAATCAGCTATACTTCAATTTTAAAAAAATGACCACCAATTTTATACACAAATTGAGCTGTTAGTTTTAACTTAATGTGTTTTGTGCTGAAGTTTCCCTTTGGAAATTTTGAATTTTGAGTCACGGAATCATAGACTATGAGAGCTGTAAGAAAACGCTAGAGATCCCCTAGACTATGGTTCTCATTGTAGATATGAACAAAATTCTTTGTCTTTGGAAAAGACAAACCTGTAACTCGCAACCTTGGACAGTCTTGATTTCGTAGTTCTGGGTATGGCCTCAGCATCTGGAATCTTTCTGAGTTCCACAGGTGAGAACCACTGGTCTGCCCCCTCCATCTCATTTTATATAGAGAGTGGAAAGAAACTCAGAGATGTCTGTAACATGCTAAGGGTCATTAAACTGTTAAATGACAGAACCTTGTTTAAAGTTTAAATAGTTTAGAAATGTTTCATTATTTGTTTGGTTTGGGGGGAAGGGGAGGAATACCAGTGAAATAAAATGAGAGGTCATTTGCAAGATAAATGTTAAACATTTGATAATTTCCAAAAAGCTTTCTTTCTTTTATCCCTAGAGCTAATAAATAAATAAGCAAACAAAACCAAAACATAAGAGCAGAACTCAGAAGAGGTAGAGCTGAGAGTAAGGATAGGAATAGTAAACTTCTGCTTTCTCAGAAACGAATCAAAGAATAGCAATGACAGTATGGTCAACCATCCTGAGACAAAGAATGCCAATAAGAACAGCAGAAAGATCCATGGTAGTGAACAATATTTTAATGTAGGTTATGAAAACCTTTCACACTTGCTTGTAGCCTAAAATACTTTGGTCAGTTTTATTGTTGTTGTTAATACATGTATTGTGTGCATGAATAATGCTCAGCTGATTTGATTTATGTGTTTTCTTCTTTCTTACAGAGAACCTCTCATCTGATTCGGCTCTCTCCAGCCCAAGTGCCCTGAATTCTCCAGGGATGGGAATTGAGGGCTTGAACCGTAGGAGGAAGAAACGCACCAGCATAGAGACCAACATCCGTGTGGCCTTAGAGAAGAGTTTCTTGGAGGTTAGTGAGGTTTTTACTTTTCATATACATAGGATTGTCTGTATAATACTATTGTTAAGTGCCATAGACCAGGCGTCCCCAGAGGTCCCTGGTTCCCTGTTAGGAACCAGGCCGCACAGCAGGAGGTGAGTGGCGGTCGAGTGAACAAAGCTTCACCTGCCGCTCCCCATCGTTTGCACCACCACCTGAGCCATCCACACACACGCGCACACACACACACCCTCCACCCCTGTCCGTGGAGAGATTGTCTTCCATGAAGCTGGTCCCTGGTGCCATAAAGGTTGGGGACCGCTGCCGTAGACCATAAAATATGGACTTATAAGCTTCAGCCCTAATGGATGCTTATAAACGTATTGGAGACAGTGAGAACAAGTAAGTTACTGAACATAAGGAAACAAAACCAGAGTGCTTCAGGGTTCAGGAGAGACCAGGCTTAGAGATCCATGTGAGCACTCAAAGTGAGAGAGGCAGGCAGCAGCTGTAGGATACATAGGAATTCCACAGGTAGGGAGAGGTGAGGGGAAAGCGCTTCAAGCAGAGGCATCTAGAGAGAAAAGCCATGACATGCATCAGGGGAAACAAATAGTTTGGTTTGGCTAAACTGTAGTGTTTGGAACCAGAACACTGAAGGCCTTGATGAGCTATAGAGTTCAAGTTATTTCAACAGGTCTTTGGTGTGGTTTTTTTTGTTTGTTTGTTTGTTTTTCTGGTACCAGAGAATATCACAATCAAAGCTTCCAACAAAATTTTGACTTCTCTAATGCAGAAAAGCCTTGAGCACCATGGAAGGAGCGTTGAAACAGGAGTCTTTATCTGCTCTGCCACTTATGAACTGTGTGATTGGTCAAGTTACGTGGTTTCCTAAGCTGAAGTCCCTTTATCTGTAAAATAACTGTCTTTCGTGCCCCACAGGCTTATGGCCTGCCTCACATTGTCCAAGTGAGATTATGTGCATGAAGCACTGGGGAAGTTCTTAAATTCCCACTAATAAATAAGGTATTGGTTTCATTCACGATTACTTGCCCTTAAAATAAAAAATATATAAATATTCAATAATAACTTATTCTAAGTTAATATGACTGCATTTAATGAATACATGTTCATTAGAATGTCTGTCTATAGAAGTTCTTTGTTAAAAGTGGAATAATATGGCCTTGTATATCCCAATTTCATTCTCTTATTGTTCCTCCTCCCCATTTGTTTATTCATTTAATGACATGGTTATGTCAGTAGTTCAAAAAGTTTTTCCAAAAGGTGATTTTTTTTTTTTTTCCCTCTTCAGAATCAAAAGCCTACCTCGGAAGAGATCACCATGATTGCTGATCAACTTAATATGGAAAAGGAGGTGATACGTGTTTGGTTTTGTAACCGCCGCCAGAAAGAAAAAAGAATCAACCCACCGAGCAGTGGTGGGACCAGCAGCTCACCTATCAAAGCAATTTTCCCCAGCCCGACCTCACTGGTAAGGATGAAAAATAAGGAGGCATGCTCAAGGGTTAATTTTTACAATTTTACAAATACCCTATCAAATGAATTTATTTCATTATAGGAATTTATTGTGTATATTCATATTGAAAAAAGATATATAAATTTATATTTTAAATGTTACAAAAGTAATTAAATGTCTTGTCATTATTAACCCAAGAACTTACTGATCTTTCTTTTTTAAAGGAAACAGTTTTAATCCTTTCCTGTTTCTCTGCAGTTCTATTATTCTCTTCTCTGATGTAGTTTATTAGGTTACTCTGTAACTGGGAGTAAATTTGCGGCTAATTCCAGTTATCTAAAAAAATCTTTAGTTGCACTTTATTCATGTTGGCTTGTAAAGCTCAATTTATTAAACTTACACATACATGATTAAGTGACAGTAAATTCCCAGATAACCTTTAGCTCTGAACTTGTATTAAAACAATTGTCTCAGATTTTCACAAACATGTGGGCCTTTTATTTATAACCTCACTGAGTAAAATATTCCTAGACTGAAGGGACATATAGTGGTCATGTGACTCCCTTGATCTTTAGGACAACTGTAAATATGATGCCACACTTCCAACCAGGATTCCAAAGATGGGAATATTGTTGAGTTTGCATTTCTGATACTTTCTTGTTAATTGATTTTTAATTTATTTGAATATTATTCTATACTGGCAGGCTTTTCAAACTAAGGTCATCATTAATAGCACTTACTAGTTTATTAAGTGAAGCCTATGGTTGTTAAATGGTGAGGCTTTAATCATAAAGTTCATGAGATAGTAGTTATAAAAAAGATAGTCATTAGGTACAGTTTTGTTTTATGTAGGTGACTGTTTTGTGTTTTGGATTTATTCTAGAAGGAGGGAAGGATAGAAGGAAGGCAGTGTTTCTTACAAAAATGTAGAAATATTTATCTTATTTCAAAAACAAACTGTCAGTTTTTAAAAATTTGTTTTACATTCTTTCCTTAATATCATTTCATTAAAAACAAAACCAAGACAGTCTTGTCCCCACATAGTTGAAAATAGAAACAATGCAAGAACCCCAGATCCCATGATCTCCTTGAATAGTTTTCTTGTTTAGATTAAGTTTATAACTGGTATAATATTTCTGTCTTGCTAAACACTATTGAAATATGGAAATTTGTTTTTATTAATTTCTTTTTAAAACTTGGGCAAAGCCATTAGTAACATCAGTGAAAAACCATCTATTCAAAAGGAACCTTTCAACATAAGCCAGTTTTCTCAATTCCAAGATCAAAGAGTAATTAATAAAATCCCTTCTTTTTAGGCCCTTTTATTTTATTCTATTGTATCTGGAATTTAAAAAATTTTATAGGAAACATAAATCTACAATATAGACTTTAATTTTTAAATGCTTCTGCATATTTTCACTTCTGACCTCTAGGTGGCAACCACGCCAAGCCTTGTGACAAGCAGCGCAGCAACTACCCTCACAGTCAATCCAGTCCTTCCTTTAACCAGTGCTGCAGTAACTAATCTCTCTGTTACAGGTAAGCAGCAGCCAGGCGGTGCAGCTGTTAGGCAAATGATAGGCCCATGCTAAGTTTCTATGAGAATCTGCCATTAAATTGTAAATTAAGGTTTTAACTAAAAATATGTATTGCTTTTTAAAAAAAAAGTTATATATGAAAACCTGAACTCTAAAAAGAAATCAGGCATAATACATTTTTCCAGAAAGAATGCTTTCACATAAAGATTTTATCTTTTTTTTTCCCACATTAGTCTGTCTTCTACGTTGCTTCCTGAGTTACTTTTTTTTTTTTTTTTTTTTGGCCGCACTGCATGGCATGCAGGATCTTAGTTCCCCATCCAGGGATTGAACTCACACCCCCTGCAGTAGAAACATGGAGTCTTAACCACTGGACCACCAGGGAAGTCCCAGAGTTACTTTTTTTCAATTAACTCCTCCTCTCCTTAAAAACATTTAATAGCTGCAGCTTTTTGAAATCAGGAAAACGTCCAAATGTATCATGAATTCATAGAGTATATCCAGCCTGGACCTTATCTTTCACTAGTCTTTTCTCCATCCCATCCTCAACACAAAAGAGGATTCCTACTACCTTTGTAAACATGCCCATAGCGTAAAATGTTGTCCATCCCAGCCTCCACTTCTTTCTGTTAGTGATGAAACTGCTCCAGCTTAGATATCAACTCTTCTTGGATATACTCTTTAGCTTCTTCAGGAAACTATTTGTTTCTACCTGCCTATATTATAAACAATTATATTTTATACTTCTCTCTTTTCCAGTAGACCTTGTACTTCTCAAAAGATCTGAATATTCCTTTTGAGATATCAGTGCTTGGCACATTCACAATAAAATGAATAAATAAATGTTTTCCCTTTACATGGCACATTTTCCAAATACATCTAAAGTAAGTTAGTGTTGTCATCAGAAGTTATCTAGTGATACATAAAGCAGAAGACATTCTGTAATTATTCACCAGGTTGATATATGCTAGTAAATCATTGGATAGATTTTTGATCTTTCATATTCAAGCTTAAATTTAACCTAGAGTTGGGGAATTTGGTTTTTTTCACTCATATTTTAAGTGACCTAACCATGATATAAAAATTGAATAAATGGCTTTATGTAGTTACTAAATTTCTAAGTCATTAGAAAATTTCATAATATTGTTTGTTTATTCAGAACAGTACTTTTGACCTCTTTTGGGTCTTTGACCTCTTTGAAACTTTGGTGACAGCTATAAACTTTTCCCCTCATAAAGTAGACATACCCACAATTTTTAGTAAGATTACAAGGAGGTTTATAAATCACAAACCTCATCAGTCCCCACCTTACCAAGCCTTGCCATTTCTGGATGCCTTAGAGGCAAATTAAAAACCTCTGTTCAAGAGTGTATAGTATTCAGCACCTCAGCTTAAAAAGCAAACTGTTGGTGATTGGTTGCCGCTGTGCTGGGCACCAGGAACATGAAATTCCTGTCTTTGAGGAACTTACTGTCTACCCTGACTGCCACTGGCTGGTAAATTGTGTACTTTACCTTCCAAACAAATCATAAGTCATATTACATTAGGTTTAAAGATACCCATCTTTTGCCAAAAAAAAATTCCTAATGGTTCAGGCATTAAGAGCAATAGCTTTGCAGATTTCTTAAAAAATGGCACAAATCTGAGGCAGAAGGTAATTTTAAGAAGATATACATGCTCAAAACTAGCTAAAATTTTTTTTATTTTTTGGTGATCTTAACTGCCTAGTCAGATTTTCTTAAACTCAATTACTTGGCCCATTTATTTAGATTTAATTATGACAGTTTTCTGAAATGTTAGTAACTTTTGGAATGAAATTTTTCTTTAATCATTAAAATATTTAACATAGGAAATTCAAATAGGAGAGACACAATCACCATGAGTACTATTTTTATTTTGTCTTTATATCTGTTTTTATATGTACATAGATGTACAATTCTAATAGTATTTATACTGTATCCTTTATTTTTAGCTTAACATCTAATAATAAGTATCTTCCTCTGTTATTATAGTTTTTACTTTTCTACTCTTGCCCTTATATCAAATGGTTGTACTGTAATTTCATAACCATTTCCTTATGTTACCATCATGGTTAAGTTCAACCGAGGGTGACCAACTCTTCCAGTTTGAGCCCTGCAAATATTACATCCCAGGAAACCTCTCAGCCTCTAAGCCACGTGACTGGTCTTGCTTGTTCGCTATTGTATTCCTCGTGTCCAGCACACCACGTAGAGTGTAAGATACCCAGTAATTATTAAATGAATGGAGTTTTCACTGTTATAAATAATGCTATAATGAACACCTTCGTACATATAGCTTTTTCTTAAATTTTTTATTTTAACATAATTTCAGACTTACAGAAAAGTTATAAGAATAGTTCAGAGAAATCCTAAATCTCTTTCTCACATTTTCCAAATATTAAAATCTTACTATGTTTGCTTTCTCCTTTTTCTCTTTGTGTTTCTGTATGTGATTTTTTTCTGAACTGTTGTAAGAGCAAGTTACAGATAAGCCCTTTTCCCCTGAATACTTTACTGTCTATTTTTTAATAAACAAGAAATATAGGGGAAAAGGATAAGTTCATCCTTACAGTTGAAAGCCAACTAATAAACGTGGAAGAAATGATGGAATTATATGAGTAATAACAGATCCAGGCTATCTGTATCAATATGGACTCAGAAATCATTCTGTATTCAGTAGGTTAGAATCCTACTATCACTTTTTATTGTAATATTCAGATTGTCCCAGATTTAGCCAATGGGAACTACTTCAAGGTGGCTCCTGTGCCCTTTTGACATGTCCCTAGCATTCTTTGAGTGCTTCCTTATTTTTTAGCACACAAGATGTTCACCTTCGTCTTAAAGTTTCTCTGCTTCTGGCCTAGAATCAGCCTCCTTAAAATCCATGAGTTCATACTGATACCTCCAATTCCAATCCAATATCCTGTAGTTCGTTCTTTTCTATCCTAACCTCTTTCCATATTTTAACTCCCTTCTCAGTGACAATGCGTAACCTGGCTCCCATTATCAACAATAACAAGTTACTCAACTGTTCAATCCTATAGTGAAAAGAAAGTGGTTTCACATTGCTAAGCCAAGCCTCTGAAAAGAAAAGACCTACTAATTCAGTTCAGTTTAGAGTTCTCGTCTTAAGCTAAAGGCGTAAAGCCCAAATACTGTGTTCCAAAGTGATTTTGGTTAGTTCTTTTTATATCCTCTTCAGTGTAGTAACATTATTCATTTGAAATTCAGGTCAGTTTATTTGTTTTGTTTGTATTCAGTGTTAGTGTTTCTCCTCCCATCCTTGTGATTTTTTTAAGAATATGAGATATTAACATGGTTTTCAAAGGTAAGACTATACAAAAAGTTCTCCTCAGAAAAATGTCGTTCCCTTCTATCATAATTCTCTGTACCCTTTCCATCCCATTCCTATCTATGCCCTTCCTGTGTTTCTTTTGAACTATTGAGTAGAGATTTTTTTCTTTTTTAATTTACCCTTGTTTGTTGCTTTAAAGGTATCATACTTAGGTGATCTTCTGCACTTCAGTTTTTTCACTTAGCAAAATATCCTGACAACTAACTCCACGTTAGTTCATAGAAATCTTAATTATTCTGTTTCATTGTTGTAGACTATTATGTGGATGTACTACAGTTTATTTAACCCCATTCCTGTTGTATGGACATTGAGTTTGTTTCCAGTATTTTGTAATTATAGACTGTGCTTTAGGAATAACCTTGTGGATATGTATTTTTGTACTGTTGGAAATGTGTCTTGAAGGTAAATTTCGAGAAGTAGAATTGCTGGGTCGAAAGGTACACACCTATGTGTTGTTGGATACTGTTGTTTTGTTGGATACTATCGAATTGCCTTCCAAAAAGATTGTACTTATTTTCATTCCCACTAACAATACATGAGAGGGCCAGTTTCCCCATAGCCTCCGCAACAGAATGTTACACTTTTTAATTTTTACCAACCTGGTATGTTAGAAATTGTAACTCAATGTACTTTAAATTTCAGTTTTTTAATCGTGTGAAGTTGAACATCATTTCATATACTTAAGGGCTATTTTTCATCATTTATAACAGTGAAATAGGTTTTGTTTCACCTTGATTGATAAATATTGCATAGACTAGAAATTCCAGCTGAGGGAAGTGGTAAGAGCAGACACTATTGTCTTCTTTCCAAGCATATTAGTTTTCTGTTGGTGTGTAACAAATTACCACAAACTTAGTGGCCTAAACCAATATTCATTTACTATCCCACAGTTCTGTAGGTTGGAAGTTTAGGCATGGGTTAGAGCTGGGTCTTCTACTCAGGGACTTACCAGGCTGAAATCAAGATGTTGGCTGGGGCTGTGACCTCATATGACACCCAAGATCTTCCAAGTTCATTAGTTGGCAGAATTCTGTTCCTTGTGGTTATAGGACTGAAGTCCCCATTTTTTCTGCTGCTGTCAGCTAGATCACTCTCAGCTCCTACAGGCTAACCCCAAGTCCTAGCCTCATGACCTTCTCACGACATGGCAGCTTCTTCAAAGGCAACATGAGAATCTCTGTCAAGTCAGCTGCTATGGAGGGTCTTATGCAATATAAGGTAGTCAGTCCTCTCACCTTTGTCATATGATATAACCCAGTTAAAGGAGTGGCTACCACATCTCCCGTCATATTCACAGATCTGCCTATACTCAAGAGAAGGGGCTATACATCTGGATTTTGATGGCTTCCTTTAAAGAGTTTTTGAGTTTGCTTTGGCAGACAGATAGGTTACTACAGATCAGCTTGATCCCTTCAAGGCTTATTTTTTAAGCTTTATGAGACTGGCCCTAGAGTAGCCTTCACTAGTTTAAGGTGTGACTCTTCTGGGGTCTCTCGTAAATGCCCAGATATTCAATAGTCTCTACTGTCTGTGTAGTTGGAACTGGACTGTCTCCCTGTCCTGCATGAATTGCAGGATCATTCAGTTTACAGCCTCCCTGCCTGGGCTCATGGGGTTTCCCTGTGCGTGTACAGTTTAGTATTCAACCAAAGATTCTAGGAAACCCCGATGCACATTTCTAGAGTTCGTTCTCTATTCGTTTCTTCCTCTCCAGTACTCTCCCTTGCAAATTCCAGCCATGTCAGCATCCAGCGACAGTCTTTGTCTCCTCAAATCATTGAAATTGCTGCGTTCTACTTAGTTTCCTCTTCTGGTGCAGCAGTTTAGAAAGTGTTTCCAAATACAGTCCAGGTGATTATAGGGCTCACATCATTTGTTTCCTTTTCTTCAGGGATCACAGCCCTGTGCTGCCTATTTTCTCGTATCTAAAACATTTTCTCATATATTTCTCTATTCTTGTTACAGTGTAAGGGTAAGTTTGCTATCATTTACTCTTATGGTCAAAGGCAGACGTCTCTAAAAATGTTAAATTAATGATCAGCACGTATAGGTATAGATGATCTTATTTGCAAAGCAGAACTAGAGACACAGACGTAGAGAACAAATGTGTGGATACCAAGGGGGAAGGAAGGGGGCAATAGGAATTGGGAGAGTGGGATTGACATATATACACTACTGATACTATGTATAAAATAGGTAACTAGTGAGAACCTACTGTATAGCACAGAGAACTCTCCTCAATGCTCTATGGTGACCTAAATGAGAAGGAAATCCGAAAAGGAGGGGATATGTGTATACGTATAGCTGATTCACTTTGTTGTACAGTGGAAACTAATACAACATTGTAAAGCAAGTATACTCCAATAAAAATTTTTTAAATAAATTTTAAAAAATAAAATAATTTATATATACACAAAAAGTAAGTTGAAAAATGTTTGGATCAGAAGCAAATAAGTTTCAACACTTGATAAATCTAAATTAAGAGAAAAAAATAATCAGCCTTTATAATTGTAACAAAGTCTAAGGTGACCCTCCCCCACCATGGTGTCTACCTTCTAGTGTTCCAGCCTTTGTGTAATCCTTTCCCCTTGAGTGTGGGCTGAGCCTTTGGTTTGCTTCTCATCAGTAAAATGTGGCAAAGGTGATAGGATGTCACTCCATGATTATATTACATTTTTTAAGACCCCGTCTTGTTCCCAGACTTACTCTAGAGACCCTCCTCACCAGTTTGATGAAGTAAGAAATAAACAACCATGTTAGGAAGCTCACAAATCAGGGTACTGAGGATGACCTCTAGGCGCTGAGGGTGGCCTTCAGCCAACAGCCAAAAAGAAGCTGGGCACTTAGTCTAGAACAGCAAGCAAATTCTGCCAAGTGATTTCTGCCAGCAACCCAAGTGAGCCTGGCAACATATTCTTCCCCAGTCATGCTTCCTGACTGGAACTGTCTGGCTGACCCCTTGATTGTGGCCTTGCAGAGGACCAGCTAGACTGTGCCTGCACACCTGACCCACAGAAACTGTGAGATAGTAAATGTGTGGGGTTTTTTTTTTTTCCTTTTTATTTATTTTTTAAATAGATAAAATTTCAATTTCTTTATTGGAGTGTAATTGCTTCACAATACTGTGTTAGTTTCTGTTGTACAACAAAGTTGAATCAATTGTTTTATACTGCTAAATTTGTAGTACTTTGTTAAATAGCGATAGAAAATGGATACAATAATATTACATTTGTATAAATATCATTCAGGGACAGCTCATATGATTAGGGTGAAAAATGTAATCTTATGACACTTAAACCTTGCTCCTTGAAAGAGAAGGTTACAAGAGTCAGTGTCAAATGGATTTTCTTTTCTTCCTCTTGTCAGCAGTTGCTGAAAATCATGCCTCATTTTAATTTTTTTCCTATTTGGACCATAACTTTCTTATTATAGCCTCTTTTCCTCTGACATTTCTATGTTGCTTTTTTTTTTTTCAGTTGACAGAAGTAGCATATTCTTTCACTCATATTATTTATGAAAGACATCCAGTATCTTAATCATACAACTTATCTAATGCAATCTACTTTCTTCCTGAAGACTTTCTCCTTGGAATCCCTATAATTGCTTATTTTAACTTCTTTTCACTGTGTTCCTGAGTTAGATCCAATATTTCTGAGAGCCCATGTCTCCCTCTACCTTTTTCTTTTTTTTTTTTTCCCCTCTACCTTTGATTCCTTTTTGTTTTGCCTGGTGCACACTCTCAAGTAATTTTTTTCTTTATTTGTAAAGATTATGTGAGAGGGAAAATTTCCAAGTACATGCATAACTGAAAAGTATTTTGCCCTCACAGTATTTGTAGTTTGTACAGTAATAGAATTTTAGGTACAAAATTACTTTTCCTTTGAACTTAGAAGGTATTGCTCTGTTGTATTTTAGCATCCAGTGTTGCCAATGAAAAGTCTGATTTCAGTCTAACTCCGATTTGTTGATCATTTGTTTTCCCTCTGTAAACTTTAAGGATCTTTTTATCCTTTGAGTTCTGAAATTTCACTAGAAGGTATCAAGGCATGGGCCTTTTAAATTTGTCCTCCTTGGCCTTCAGTGGGCATTGTCAATTTGAATTAATGTCTTTCTTTAACTCTGGTAATTTGTTTTTCTTCCTTATTTCTGGAACGTATTTCAAACAGACTTTAAACTCTCTAAATTGATCCTGTCTATCTCTAACTTTTCTCTTGTGTTTTTCATTTTTTAACTTTTTATACTTCATTCTTGGAAATATATCCTGAATTTTATCTAACTGTTCCTGTGTTCTCATTTTTTATTGTTGTCATTTATATGTTTTTCCAGAATCATATTTTTAATTTCTAAGAATGTTTCTTTGTTCTGATTCTGCCTTTTTATAGCAATCTTATTTTTAATTTGTAGATACAGTACAAATTAGAATTGTATTTAAGTTGCTTCTTCTGGCCTCAATTCTGCTTATTTATTTTGTTCCATTTCTTTTGTGCTGTGGATTTTTTCATTGTCTGTTAATTTTTGATTATTTAGTCATACCGATGAATGCAAGGCCTTAGTACTTAATATCAGTAGCTTGTAAGGTTTTTTCTGCCCTTGTGTAGCTTCTGTTACTCAGCATCCTTTCCCCTGATTGGAAGGGAGCGGTGAGCCGTGAATGTGGGGAGAGAACTGCCAGACTTTGCTCAGGGCCTGTGGGTGGAAAGCAGGCAGGCAGACCAGGCTCTACCCTACACCTTCCTCAAATGAGAGGGATGCCAGTGCTTACACTAAAGTTCGTAACCTTCCATACTCAGATTTTTATTTTCTTTGAAGAGTAGTAGGTGACATTAGTTAATGCTTAGGTGATAAGTCTGGTGGGGGGAGGAAAAGTCCCACTGACAGAGCTGGTGTGTGAACAGTCTGGTCACCCTGTTCTCTGCCCTTGTTTCCTACTCCTGCCTCAGTACTGACAACGCGGAGCTTGAAATCCCCTCAGGGCTCCACTGGGGTAAATAATTCCCACCTCTATCGTAGTCTTCTACTGTGCCCTTCTGGACTATGGTTGGTTTCTCTACAACCCAATTTTAACCTCTTTCTCATTTCTGCAAATATATCAAATTCTCAAGTTCTCTGAAATCTCACTCCCAGAGCTCTCACTCCCTTTTTTATTACTTTACCATCTTTTGGGATAGCATTTTAGAAATGAAGGAATAAACATACCCTTAGTCTGCCCTCTTCTAAGAGAAATGTTGTGTGATTGCCATGGTCATTTTTATTTTCCCAGTATCTATCATAGTGCTTGGTACATAATAGGTCCTTGGTAAAACTTTTCCCTTTTTAAATTTTTTTAAATCTTTTTTTATTATAGTATAGTTGATTTACAATGTTGTGCCAGTCTCCTGTACAGCAGAGTGACTCAGTTACACACATAGAGACATGCTTTTTTTTTTTTTTTTTTTTTTTGGTGGTACGCGGACCTCTCACTGTTGTGGCCTCTCCCGTTGCGGAGCACAGGCTCCGGACGCACAAGCCCAGTGGCCATGGCTCACGGGCCCAGCCGCTCCGCGTCATGTGGGAATCTTCCCGGACCGGGGCACAAACCCGTGTCCCCTGCATCGGCAGGTGGACTCCCAACCACTACACCACCAGGGAAGCCCGAGACATGCTTTTTTTATATTCTTTTTCATTATGGTTTATCACAGGGTATTCAATATAGTTCCCTGTACTCTACATTAGGACCTTGTTGTTTATCCTTCCTAAATGTAATAGTTTGCATCTACCAACCTCAAACTCCCAGTCCATCCCTCTCCCTCCCACCTCTCCCTCAGCAACCACAAGTCTGTTCTCTGTGTCTATGAGTCAGTTTCTGTTTTGTAGATAGGTTCATTTTTGCCAAATTTTAGA
Organism: Phocoena phocoena; assembly: GCF_963924675.1. Lineage (NCBI taxonomy): Eukaryota > Metazoa > Chordata > Mammalia > Artiodactyla > Phocoenidae > Phocoena > Phocoena phocoena. Next base: position 124,498,729 of record NC_089219.1, read on the forward strand.
TTCCACATGTAAGTGATATCATATGGTATTTGTCTTTCTCTTTCTGACTTACTTCACTTAGTATGGTAATTTCTGGTTACATCCATGTTGCTGCAGATGGCATTATTTCATTCCTTTTTATGGCTGAGTAGTATTCTATTGTATATATGTACCACATCTTCTTTATCCAGTCATCTGTCAATGGACATTTAGGTTGTTTCCATGTTTTAGCTATTGTGAACAGTGCTGCTATCTATGAACACAGGGGCGCATGTATCTTTTTTTTTTTTTTTTGGCTGAGTTGGGTCCTTGTTGCTGCACGCGGGCTCTCTAGTTGCAGTGAGCAGGGGCCACTCCTCATTGCGGTGCGCAGGCTTCTCATTGCGGTGGCCTCTCTTGTTGTGGAGCATGGGCTCTAGGTGTGCGGGCCTCAGCAGTTGTGGAACGCGGGCTCAGTAGTTGTGGCTCATGGGCTCTAGAGTGCAGGCTCAGCAGCCGTGGTGCACAGGCTTAGTTGCTTCGCGGCACGCGGGATCCTCCCTGACCTGGGCTCGAACCCATGTCCCCGCATTGGCAGGCGGACTCCCAGCCACTGCCCCACCAGGGAAGCCTATGTATCTTTTTGAATTATAGTTTTCTCTAGGTATATTCCCAGGAGTGGATTGCTGGATCATATGGTATTTTAGTTTTCTTAGGAACCTCCATACTGTTTTTCATAGTGGCTGTACCTGGTAAACTTTTCTACGATAGAAAATGAATGATCATGACTGTACTGCTCCAGAAAGATATGTATTCTGTGTCTTAAGAACTTGTAAAAATTCCACAGCCCTTAATAATCTCAGCTAGGGCTCCCCTGGTGGTGCAGTGGTTGAGAGTCCGCCTGCCAATGCAGGGGACACGTGTTCGTGCCCCAGTCCGGGAGGATCCCACATGCCGCGGAGCAGCTGCATCCGTGAGCCATGGCTGCTGAGCCTGCGCGTCCGGAGCCTGTGCTCCGCAACGGGAGAGGCCACAACAGTGAGAGGCCCGCGTACTGCCAAAAAAAAAAAAATCTCAACTAAACAAGCTCTGCCTCCAATTCTTTTTCCAAAGTAGTATTTCATAATGAACTGTATGCAATCCCATAACCATTATCAGTCTCTCCCCATTCACTTCTCCCCTTGCTTACTCTGTCTCTATGAATTTACCTGTCTCAGACATTTCATATAAATGGAATCATGTAATATATGACCCTTTGGGTCTGGCTTCTTCCATTTAGCATATTTCCAAGGTTTATCCATATTGCAGAATGTATTGGAACTTCATTCCTTTTAATAGTTGAGTGATATTTCATTCCATGGATATACCATACTTTGTTTATTATTCTGGAGTTGATGGACATTTGAGTTGCTTCCAGTTTGGGGCCATTTTGAATACTGTTGCTATGAGTATGTGCGTATCAATACAAGTTTTTTTTTTTTTTGTATCTTTGTCGGAGTCTAATTGCTTTACAATGTTGTGTTAGTTTCTGCTGTACAACAAAGTGAATCAGCTATACATATACATATATCCCCATATCCCCTCCCTCTGGAGCCTCCCTCCCACCCTCCCTATCCCACCCTCTAGGTCATCACAAAGCTCAATACAAGTTTTTGTGTGGTTATTTGTTTTCAGTTCTCTTGGGTATATATTTAAGAATGGAATTGCTACCTCATGCAGCATTCTGGAATATTATGAACAAGTTTTTGCCCCCCAAAATTAGGCAACTTAGGTGAAATGGACAAATTCTGAGGCTCAAATTACCAAAACTGACTCAAAAAGAAATAGAAAACCTTTGAAAGACCTAAAACAAGTAAAGTAAGTGGATCAAAAAGAAATGCCTGGACTCAGAGGGCTTTAGCAGTGAACTCTTATCAGATATTTCACAAAGAAATAAGAATTAACCTTTAGCAGGCTCTTCCAGAAGATAGAGGAGGAGGAACAACTCATTGTATGAAGTCAATATTACCTTGATTCTAAAGCCAGACAAAGTTATCACAAGAAAAAGATTATGAACCCATATCCCTCATGAAAATGAACACAAAAATCCTCAACAAAATCTTAGCAAATCAAATCCAGCAACATATAAAAAAGATTATACATTATGACCAAGGGGTTATCCCAGGAATATAAAGTTGATTTAATAACTGAACATAAATTAATGTAGTACACCATAGTAATAGAAGAAAGGACCAAAATCTCATGATCATCTGACTAGATATAGAAAAAGCATTTGACAAAACCCAACACCCATTCATGATAAAAACCTGGAATAGAAGGGGGACTTCCTAACCTGATAAAGAGCATCTACTAAAAAGCCTCCAGGTAATGGCATACTACATGGAGAAAGACTGAATGCTTTCCCCCGCTAAGATTGGGAATAAAGCAAGAATGTTTGCTCTAGCAGACTTCTAATTAGCATTGTAGTAGAGGTTATAGTCAGCTTAATAATGGAAAAAAAATTAAAACATCCAGTTTGGAAGGGGAGAAGTTAAAACTGTCTTTGTTTTCATTATCCTATATGTATAAAATTCTCAAGGAATTCACACACCAAAAAGCCTACTAGAACTAGTAATGAATTCAGTGTTGTTGCAAGATACAAAATAAATATACTCTCTCAAACTCTCCAGAAAAATGAATGGAGAGATATTCCATTTGTAAATCACATATCTGATAAAGGAATTATCTCTAGAACATATAAAGAATTCTTAAAATTCAATAGTAAGAATACAGGCAACTTAGTATTGTAAAGGGGCAAAAGATTTTAATATACATTATACCAAAAAGAAGATACAGGAATGACTAATAAGCACATGAAAAGATGTTCAACATTATTGCTCAGCAGAGTGCTGTTACTGTATAGCTACAGAGATGCCTACTGCAGAATCTTGTTTTAATCCTAAAGAACAATCATTACATTGTTCAGACAGACAGAAGCTTATACTATAAAATGTTGTACATTCATAGTAATTTTAAATTACCTTTATGTTCTAAGAAGCTGTCCTACATAGGAGCTTTGTAGGTTTTTCATGTGTAACATATTATAAATTTATCTTTTGAATATAATAAATGTTTTCATATAAAAAAATAAAAATAAAATCATAATGAGATACTACTTCATACTCAATAGAATGGCTATAATCAAGAAGACCAAAAATCATAAGTCTTGGCAAGGATGTGGAGAAATTGAAACCTTCATGCTTCGCTGGTGGGAATGTAAAATGATACAGCCGCTTTGGAAGACACTTCGGCATTGTCTTTAAACTTTAAACATAAAATTACCATCCCACCCGACATTTCCCCCGAGAGAAGTGAAAACATTTCCACAAAAACTTTTACACAAATTATCATAACAGCATTATTCATAATAATCAAAAACTGGAGAGACTTCCCTCGTGGTGCAGTGGTTAAGAATCCACCTGCCAATGCAGGGGACAGCGGTTCGAGCCCTAATCCAGGAAGATCCCACATGCCATGGAGCAACTAAGCCCATGCGCCACAACTACTGAGCCTGTGCTCTAGAGCCCGCGAGCCACAGCTACTGAGCACGTGTACCACAACTACTGAAGCCCACGCACCTAGAGCCTGTGCTCCACAATAAGAGAAGCCACTGCAATGAGAAGCCCGTGCACCGCAACGAAGAGTAGCCCCCGCTCGCCGCAACTAGAGAAAGCCTGAGCAATGAAGACCTAATACAGGCAAAAATTAATTAATTATTTAATTAACTAATTTTTAAAAACCCACAAAACTGGAAACAAGCCATTGCCCATCAATTGATGAATGAATTAAACACCATGTGGTCTATCCATGTAGTGTAACAGTTTTCAGCCAGAAGGAAGTATTGGTTCATGCTACAACATGGATAAACCTTGAAAGCAGTATGCTAACTGAAGAAAGCTAGATGCAAAAGACTGCAAGTTGTATGATTCCATTTATGTGACATGTCTGGGAAAGGTAAATCTACAGATACAAAAAGCAGGTGACTGGAGGCTGTAGGTGGGAACAGGTGTGACTGCAAATAGGCACAAGGGATCTTTCTTAGTCATACACTAGATTGGGGTGGTGACTGTACCACTCTGTCAATATATTAAAAATCATTGAATTTTACACTTAAATTGGGTGAATTTTATGGCATACAGATTGTACCTCACTAAATCTATTTTTTAAAAAGGATGAGGTGGGTGCTCACTTTGGCAGCACATACACTAAAATTGGAACGATACAGAGAAAAGGATTGGCAGATACAAGCCAAGGTAGGATAGATAAACAACAACGATTTACTGTCTAGCCCAGGGAACTATGTTCAATATCTTGTAACAAACTATAATGGAAAAGAATCTGGAAAAGAATATATATATACACACACACATACAACTAAGTCACTTTGCTGTACACCTGAAACCAACACAGTACTGTAAATCAACTATACTTCAATAATTAAAAAAATTTTTTTTCAATTAAAAAGGATGAGGTGGGAAACAGGAGGTTATGCCACACACCATATTCTTGCACGTAACTTCCTACTAACCTTGTGAGGTGGTGATGGCGTCTAATTCTGTTGTTGAGGATGCGAAAGCTCAGCAGGCATCACTTCCCTGATCAAAGTTGCCCAAGTAATTAAGTTGCCTAGAATATAGATAAAAGATATATATTGATTAAGAGGTGATTCACTGGGAGAATTCATTTGAAGATCCCATTATTATACTCTAGTGCTCATATGACATTCATATTGAAGACACCTAGGATGTGGTTGGAGGATAACAACCAGAAAGAGCTACTTTGAATGGTTTCTGGAGTCATCATCTCTTAGCCCAGGTTAAATTCACTGATGAAATTATTGGGATTTTCTTCGTATATATGCGGGATTTTAAGAAAGTGATACCGAATGGTCTGAAAATGGCAGTGGAGAGTGAAGAAAAGGCTACTTTAAGCCTTTGACCTCAAGTTCTTTTCAGAAGTTTGAAAAGAAAGTAGTGCCCGTAAGTGAAATCAGGTTAGATAAGCCGAAAAATTGGTCAAGAAAAGATTGAAATTATATTGAAATTTACTAGCAGTAAAAGAGAAAAGAGAGAAGATATATACCTTTCTATAGAACAGGGGGCAGGTCTTAGGAAAAGAGTGTCGAAGTGAAGAAGTATGTATGAATCTGCCAAACATATAGGACCCAACACAGCATCAATAGCTCAGTGATATAAATTGGTCTGATAGATTTAGAACTGAATAATGAAACTATGATTAATAATATCCACAAAGATGTAATTGTACTTTGGAGCAGCAGCAGTAAAGAGGGAATCATCTTATTTATATTTTTGAGAGGGACAGAAAAAGGAGTAAATCCTCCCTTTTCACTTAACAGTAAGAAAGCTATGTTTACCTGATTAATTCAGAGACCACATAACCCTTTTGTGTAGCATGATAGGAGGTGGGAAAAGTAGAGTCAGTACTGAAATAGATGGTGTCTCATTTTCTCCCAGCTCTGCAATATGTGAAAGAAACATTTCCTTAACAGTTAAAATGAGAGATGAATTCTAGGTATTCTTAGTATAGACCAGAAGAAGGCTTCAAAATAGATTTTAAAAGAACAAAACTGCCTGAATTTTTAATACAGCTATTATGAGAGAAGAGAATCTTCTACGGCTTAGCGTTAGATTTTATCACAAAGAAAGTTCTTTTACATAGATCTTTTTTCCAATATGCTTATAGGTTTGAAATACTTATCTTGATTGGTGTAGTTCTTTCATCTCTGAAGTCTTTTATACCTCATAGAAGTATTATATTGAAAATTTATAGATGTTTTTGGTCTTTTTCAGTTCTCTATCTTGAGAAAATACCACTTAGGTTCTGCTCTACACATATATGTGGTTGATTATATCCTAGAACATAGTGACTTTCACTAAATGAAGTTCCAACTAGTTTAGGTAACCGGCTTTTTTGTATGTAGCATTTACTGATTACTGAAGTAAGAGGGCCTGTTCTGTACTTTGATGATGTTAGATAGCATCAAAATTACAGCTCATTGGGAATAGTTGGCATCTTCTTTATCTGTCCTATGCCTTATCAGTTATTTCTGCTTTAGGCAAAGGGACTTGATATTCTTTTTTTTTTTTTTTTTGCGGTACGCGGGCCTCTCACCGTTGTGGCCTCCCAGGTTCCGTGGCCATGGCCACTCCACGGCATGTGGGATCTTCCTGGACCAGGGCACGAACCCCTGTCCCCTGAACTGGCAGGCGCACTCTCAACCACTGCGCCACCAGGGAAGCCCGACTTGATATTCTTTAAGTAACACTAGGCCTAACTTCTAGAGATATTTTAGACCTATGCCATACAATATGGTAAGCACTAGCCTCATGGCTTTTATACATGTAAGATGTGGCTAGTTCAAATTGAGATTTGCTTTTCAAAGCTTAGTATGAAAAATACTCATTAAATTTTTAAAATATTGATTTTATGTTGAAGTATATTTGGAATATACTGGGTTAAATAGAGCATAATATTAAAACTAATTTCACCTGTTTCTTTTTACTATTTTCAGTGGGACTACTAGAAAATTTAATTACATATGTACTGTATTTCTGTTGGACAATATTCATCTATAATAGTAAACCATTTCAGTGAATGTGTTTTAGCTGTCAGTGATATTTTTAATGTCAGTTAGTTATTTGTATTCAAATGTTGTTCTCCTTACAACAAAAAGAAATTTTGGCATTTTGATTTTTTTTTAGGCCTCTCAAAGAACAATTTTCTAGATCTTCATTTTTCATACTAAATTTTATGAGAATCATAATATCATTGTATGTTGTTGTTCCCTCAAATAAGAAAATGTTGGGAATTCTCTGGTGGTCTAGTGGTTAGGACTTGGTGCTTTCACTGCTGGGGCCCCGAATTCAATCCCTGATTGGGGAACTAAAATCCCGCAAGGTGTGTGGCACGGCCAAAAAAAAAAGAAGAAGAAAATGTTTACCACAATAGACTTTTTGAGAGCTGATTTTCATTACCCAATAGCCACTTAAATTTTTTAATGCAAAGAAGGCATCTGACCCTCAGAATGGCAGAAAATATTTGCAAACGAATCAACGGACAAAGGATTAATCTCCAAAATATATAAACAATTCATGCAGCTCAATATTAAAAAAACAAACAACCCAATCCAAAAATGGGCAGAAGACCTAAACAGACGTTTCTCCAAAGAAGACATACAGATGGCCAAGAAGCACATGAAAAGCTACTCAACATCACTAATTATTAGAGAAATGCAAATCAAACCTACAATGAGGTATCAGCTCACACCAGTTAGAATGGGCATCATCAGAAAATCTACAAACAACAAATGCTGGAGAGGGTGTGGAGAAAAGGGATCCCTCTCGCACTGTTGGTGGGAATGTAAATTGATACAGCCACTATGGAAAACAGTATGGAGGTTCCTTAAAAAACTAAAAATAGAATTACCATATGATCCAGCAGTCCCACTACTGGGCATATAGCCAGAGAAAACCACAATTCAAAAAGACACATGCACCCCAATGTTCATTGCAGCACTATTTACAATAGCCAGGTCATGGAAGCAACCTAAATGCCCATCGACAGATGAATGGGTAAAGAAGATGTGGTACATATATACAATGGAATATTACTCAGCCATAAAAAGGAATGAAATTGGGTCATTTGTTGAGACGTAGATGGATCTAGAGACTGTCATACATAGTGAAGTAAGTCAGAAAGAGAAAAACAAATATCGTATATTAATGCATATATGTGGAACCTAGAAAAATGGTAGAGATGAACCAGTTTGCAGGGCAGAAATTGAGACACAGATGTAGAGAACAAACATAGGAACACCAAGAGGGGAAAGCAGCGGGGGAGGTGGGGTGGGGTGTGATGAATTGGGCAATTGGGATTGACATGTACACACTGATGTGTATAAAATTGATGACTAATAAGAACCTGCTGTATAAAAAAAAATAGAGAAAACCTATTTATTAGGTTTATAGACATGTGTGCAATTAAAAAAAAACACTACTGTTACCTTGGAAAAAAAAAAGACTGTACATTTTCCTGTAAGCACAGGTTTAGTCACATCCAAGTTTTGGTATGTAATATTTTTATTATCATTCAGTTCAGATTATTTTCTAACTCCAATTGTGATTTGTTTTTTGGGGAGTTACTTAGAAGTAGTGTATTTCATAACTTCTAGTTACTTTTTTGTTACTGATTTGTAGCTTAACTCCAAGTCAAGAAACACACTTTGTATAATTTTAATACTTTGAAATTTGTTAAAATTTGCCTTATAGCACAATATGGTCAGTTTTAAAAATGTTCCAAGCGTGCTTGAAAATAATTTGTAATTTAAAGTTTTGGAGTATAGTGACTATATATCTGTGTGTTGAATCAAATTTGCTGCTCACGTTATTTAAGTTTTTTATATCCTTACTAATTTGGGGGGGGTGTCTACTGGTTCTGAAAGAGTTATCCTCTATCAGTGAATGACAGCAGTATGTTAAATCTCCTATTATGATAGTGAATTTGTCTGTTTTTTCCTTGTAGCTCTGTTGCTCTATATAATTTGAAGTTAAGTACATACAAATTTAAAACTTCCTGGTAAATTGGTCTTGTTGATATGAAGTGCCCTTGTTTATTTCTAGTAACGCTTTTGCTTTCAAGTCTACTGTATCTGTTATTATATAATTTCCTTTTAGTTTATATTTGCACAGTATATCTTTTCTAATTCTTTTACTTTCAACCTTTTGTACCATTATGTTTTGTTTTTTTAATAAATTTTTAAAAATTAAAAAAAAAGGCATCTGGACATATGCCTTTAGTTATTTTCGTACTGTTTCTGTACATGTTATTGATACTTATTTGGGAAAAATGTGTAACTTTTAGTTTTTCTTGATTTCATTGCTTTGTTTTGATTTTTCTATAGAGACTACTAAGGAGATTTCTGAATGAAAATGCTTTTCAGAAGCTTGGATTTTTTTGCTTGTACATTTCTTCCCCAGAGCAGTTGTGTTCTATAGTTAGAGCTTCTGTGTTTTTTTAATTTTTAATAGGAAATTGGAAATGGAAAGCTGTGTTCCCTGTTTGTTTTATGGTTACTTTATTGCTCTTGCCTCTTAAAGTAGGTTCATGGCTTTGGTTCTTAAAATGTTTGTTTTTGTGGTTAATTTCCCTAGAAACACTAAACTCGGTTAATAAAAAAGGACATGTTTAGAGGTTACTGGATGGTAAATTAATTATTCAGTTGATTCTAGATTATGGTTGAATAAAGCAGCCATTCTTCCAAAAACATTTACAGAAGGTCACTTTCTAACATGATTCCCTTTTCAGGCACTACAGACACCACCTCCAACAACACCGCAGCCGTGATTTCCACAGCGCCTCCAGCTTCCTCAGCAGTCACTTCCCCTTCTCTGAGTCCCTCCCCCTCTGCCTCAGCCTCCACCTCTGAGGCATCCAGTGCCAGTGAGACCAGCACAACACACACCACCTCCACTCCTTTGTCCTCTCCTCTTGGGACCAGTCAGGTGATGGTGACAGCATCAGGGTTGCAGACAGCAGCAGCTGCTGCCCTCCAAGGAGCTGCACAGTTGCCAGCAAATGCCAGTCTTGCTGCCATGGCTGCGGCTGCAGGACTAAACCCAGGCCTGATGGCACCCTCACAGTTTGCAGCTGGGTAAGGTGCTTTCTCATTTTGTTTACATCTGAGAAACAGCTATGAGGTCATCCCTGGCGTAACTTATAGGGAATACTTTCTCATCACTATCTTAAATGCAAAAAAAGACAAAAAACAAAAAATCATTTAAAGCCATAATCTCTTTGAAATGGGTTGCTCTATAGTAGTAGCACAAGGATTTTGATTATGGTTGGAATTAAGTTTCTTAACACTCTGGAAGGACAGTAGTCATACCTTTATTTCTAGATGAAGTTACAGAACACCAGGCCACTGATTGTACCTGAGTGATGGGACCAGGAAGAAAGCCCAGGATTCCTGACTCTTATTCTTATGCTTTCTCCATTAAGCTCTGAACTGTCTTTCTAATTCTCAAACATAAATAAGAGATACAGTAATAGGATTCCTAATTTTATATTACCATCAAACAAATAAGAATTACTTCGTAAATATATTCCTTTCTCTGGCATTTTTTTCCCTTTTGTTTTGGAAAAAAGGAGAATGAAGTAATTCAAAGAGTCAAAATGACTGCAAGTTTTACATTTTGTGTGGACCATAACCTCGTTTTGCTTTGTACAAGTGAGCGTCAAGGAAAGCAGTAACTTGGAAGTACTAACCACACTATGTAAGAGTGTAAAGAGAGTAACATATTTCCATATACTTCCCCAGTTGTATTTCCCTTTTTCTTATCCATTTGGGTATGTTGTCAAACTGACCCAGGCATCTACATTGTAATAAAGTGACTGCTCTTTTGTACTTTCAGAGGTGCCTTACTCAGTCTCAATCCAGGGACCCTGGGTGGTGCTCTCAGCCCAGCTCTGATGAGCAACAGTACGCTGGCAACTATTCAAGGTCAGTAGAATTTTTTTCCTTACTTAGCCTTTTTTTTTTTTTTTTTTTTTAATGGTGGAAGTCTGCTTTGCTAGAGGTGAAAGTGATGGGAAGAGATAGTTGAATTGATAATGCCCGCTAACCTGAGGACCAAGAATGTGTCCTTGTAAACAGCTTTGTAAGAGAAATATAGGTGTCGGTCTGTAAGAACAGGAAATATACCTAGTTTGGTGTATTAAGAAACCAGGACTGGGACTTCCCTGGCAGGCCAGTGGTTACGACTCCGAGCTTCCACTATAGGGGGCGCGGGGGGTCCTATCCCTGGTCAGGGAACTAAGATCCCACATGCTGCATGGTGTGGCCAAAAAAAAAGAAAGAAAGAAAGAAACAAGGACTTTAATGCTGATATTTATCTTCTTATGTAAATAGACTTGGAGGCAGAATTTCCTCCTCCATTTATCTAAATAGTCATCCAAGACCCATCCCCAGGCAAACTTGACCAACAAAAATTCTCCAGTCCCCACCCCCACCCCTAAGAGAGCCTTATACAAGAAGGCCCTATAACGAATTAACATTGGAGCACATCATGCAGACTTCAGGAGTACTTTTAATTCTTGTTAGGTTCTTCCCTTTTTATATCCCCATCATTATAGGGCATATATTCTCTTGGATTTTCATGTCTCTTTTCCAAGCCCAGATGGGTCCCTTTTGGCCTTAGCATGCTATCCAGTCTAAAATGAGTCTAAATCCACTCATTCTATATATTGAAGGGTTTGATTTGTTTAACGTCTGAGCTTTGTGTTTGAAGATGCTTGCTGTTACGTGATTCAAGGAAACACTTTGAGATATCACTATATTGATCTGAGAAATTTTTCTTAAAATAATTTGGGCTTAAATGAGAGTTCTTGGGGCCAAAAATAAGCTGTTAGCGAACTTCAATTAAGATCAGTGTTTTGATGAAAAATAAATAAATAAAAGAAGAAATAAGAAATAAAAAAAATTTTTTTTAATTAAGAAATGAAAAAAAAAAAAGATTAGTGTTTCGGGCTTCCCTGGTGGCACAGTGGTTGAGAGTCCGCCTGCTGATGCAGGGGTCATGGGTTTGCGCCCCGGTCCGGGAAGATGCCACATGCCGCGGAGCGGCTGGGCCCGTGAGCCATGGCCGCTGAGGCTGCGCGTCCAGAGCCTGTGCTTCGCAACAGAGAGGCCACACAGTGAGAGGCCTGCGTACCGCAAAAAAAAAAAAAAAAAAAAAAAATTAGTGTTTCATGGATGATATCTCTACAGTATACTATAGACAATATTAGTTCCAGACAAATCTAAAACATGACCTAGATTACCTTACATTATATTGACTTTCTCATTGACTAAATCATATGTGAAATTGATGGTTAGATCTGTAAAGCTTTTATTATAAAAGGATTTCTTTTTGGAGTAAGATTTGTGATAAATCACGTTTTCTCTTGCATTTCGGTGTACCTCTGGGCTGTAGTGATACTAAAAAGGCAAGATGCCTTCCATAGGGCATAACTGAGTACAGAACAGGTACTCTCTGGGAAGATCTAGAACTGGACTGTGACCCTAAGCCTGGAATCTCAGAAAACACCAAGCTGCACCAAGACTCACTGTTCTGTACTCTTTGTGTCATCATGTTCAAAGTCAAGGACATTCCCTCAGCTCCTCTCTCTTTCTTTATATATTATGTAAGAAATCAATCATTTTTAATGCCACTAGGAAATACATGTGCCTCAAGTATACATGTGAGGATGTGGTTATATGAGTGAGGGGATTGTGGGGGGTTGTCAGATACAGGAAAAGATATTAGAGTGCCCAATTATTTTAATGAAAATTTTGATAATGAAGGAGAAGTAACAGCATCACAGAAAAATTCTTACGTATTAAAGCAAGCCCTAAGTTTAGAACCCACCTGCATCGGTATAGCTCTGCTCTCCTCCTACAGAGACTCATCATTCTCCTTTGTGCAGGCCATAGAAATTAAATGTTTTAAAGTAAGAAATGAGTCACACCTTATACTTTATTTGTTAATATATAACTTATTTTAGAACTAAAGTCTTTTCGAAAGACAGTTTTTATCTTGTATATCACACTATAAGGTGCTCAAATTTATCAGTAATGCCAGTTGGTTTGATAAAAGCTAACTATATTTTAACGCCTTAATCGCTGTAGCTAGTTTGTTTTTTGAATGGAGGTAATCTAAAGGCAGTGATCTTCATTAAAAACAAAATTATTGGATTTAACAAATATTTCTAGGTAGATGGAATAAAGTTGAGATTTCAGGATAGAAACATGACTCTTTGATTCTCCTCTCACCTATCCTGATCATGCTCATTAAATTAGAGTTTTCAGGGGGCTTCCCTGGTGGCGCAGTGGTTGGGGGTCCGCCTGCCGACGCAGGGGGCACGGGTTCGTGCCCCGGTCCGGGAGGATCCCGCGTGCCGCGGAGCGGCTGAGCCCGTGGGCCATGGCTGCTGGGCCTGCGCATCCAGAGCCTGTGCTCCACGGCGGGAGGGGCCGCAGCGGTGAGGGGCCCGCGTACCGCAGGGGGGAAAAAAAAAAAATTAGAGTTTTCAGCCCTTTAGGCTCTTTCAAAGTTATAGAACGGCGGGAGGGGCCGCAGCGGTGAGGGGCCCGCGTACCGCAGGGGGAAAAAAAAAAAATTAGAGTTTTCAGCCCTTTAGGCTCTTTCAAAATTATAGATAAACTTTAGTTGGTGACAATATAGTGCTGTAATTAAGGGTAAAAAATTCAGTTAAGGGATGCGCTTTTTCCATCTGGGTTGTGGGAAAACTCAGTACATTTGATGTGTTGTTTGGCTTCTCTGGGATGATGCTAACATTCTCCTTCCTGCCTGTTTTGCGGGGGGTTTGTCTGTAGCTCTTGCTTCTGGTGGCTCTCTTCCAATAACGTCACTGGATGCAACTGGGAACCTGGTATTTGCCAATGCGGGAGGAGCCCCCAACATCGTGACTGCCCCTCTGTTCCTGAACCCTCAGAACCTCTCTCTGCTCACCAGCAACCCAGTTAGCTTGGTCTCTGCCGCTGCAGCCTCTGCAGGGAATACTGGACCTGTAGCCAGCCTCCATGCCACCTCCACCTCAGCTGAGCCCCTCCAGACCTCTCTCTTCACAGCGGCCTCTGCCAGCGGGGCTGCCTCCACCACCACCGCCTCCAAGGCACAGTGAGCTGGGCTGAGCGACGCCGCCAGCCCCCTTCTTCACTCCGAGTGCAACTGGCTGCCAGCCTGGCTGAGACTGAAACACGTGATGGGCTTCCTCTTGCCATGTTGCAAGGGCAAGGGAGAGGAGGGAGAGAAGAAAAAACACATGCCGGAAAAAAAGGATGGAAATGGGACAACATTTGCCTAATTTTATAATAAAACACTGTCTTTTCAGGATTGCTTCATGGATTGGAGAACTTTCTAACCAAAAATTTTAAAAAAACAAAAAAAAAAAGGCAGAAACAAAAAATCAAAAACAAACAAACAAAAAAATAAGTGAAAGGACTACTTATCATTTCCAGCAGTCATGATGACGAGTTAAGGTGGGTTACCAATTCCAATATAGGAAGGGGATTTCTTGTTTGTCTAAATTTCTTTTTTTCTTAAAAAAAAAATCATTTTTATGGGTCTGTTGTACAGGCCGCTAAGTCATAACAAGGTGTTTATAATCGTATCAATTGTGTTGGGGGTTCCTTTCTTAACTGGTACAATTTAGGCAGGCCTGTATTACTGTATCTCTATTGTTGTTGTTGTTGTTGTTGTTATTGTTTTTTATATATATATATAGTTTGGACATGTTTATCTCTTGCTCCTGGATCCTATTTCAGTGAGCTCCCACACTGTGGGGCGGGAGGGTTTTAGGGTAAGGGGGACTTAACGTTCTTAATTGCGGGGAATGTTCTTGCTGGTTTCCTTATCCTTGATGACTCTTACAGAGGTGCTAGAAAATTATTTTCTTTTGCCACTTATGCAAGAGGCTTGGTGCAGAAGCTGAAGGCAGTGTGTGCAAACACTCCCACTCCACACACGCCCCCTCCCCCCCCATCAGGTGGTGCCTTTGGAGCACTTTTGCGTAGGAAGGAATTCCTGCTGAACTGTAGCTCTCACTCACCCCAAATCATTGAATGACCTGAGGCCCAGATCCTGTGGTGCAACAGTGCTGCTTTCTGCTACTTTCAACAGGAATGGCTGTACATGTTGCAGGGCAGGATTTGGTTCCGAAGAGCAAAGACTACTGCAGACACCTAACTTGGTGGTTCTCCTGACTTCTTATCTCCTGAAATGCTCTACTGTTGGTGTGTTTGTTTGTTTGTTCCATTTTGTGGAAGTTTTTCATCCAAACTTCCTTTAACTTACTTGGCAAAGAACAAAATAACTTACTGAAATTGGGAAACTTTTCCCTTCTTTTGTTTTCTGAAGGAACTCTACTAGACTGTTTTCCATTGGTTATAGATCACCGAAAGAGGTGTGATGAGAAGAGTCTGAGGTTAGCTACAGACTTTCACCAGATGGCTTATCGATTCCTCTAACCCTGACGCTCTCCTTGGTTCTCTGACTAGAGAAGGCACTCATTAGCCGGGCATGGGATCTGTAGAACCTCTGAAAGACTTTGAGCAGGAACTTTGCACACACCTCAAGTGTCTCCTTGGTTTGTTAGTGATGCTCCTGCTAGGTAGGTCTAAATGGCAATACACGTCTCTGTTCATTGTAGAAGGCGATTAGCTTCCGTAACTGTTTTCAGGGTATTTCTAGACGATGTAAATGAGCCCATGAAAAGGAAGTGTTTATGGAAGTAGATGAAGAGGAATGAGGGTAACTTGGAAATTAGATTTCCCTTTTTGTCAGTGTTCTGTTATTATAGTATCTGTATCCAAAAAGTTCCCAAAAGACTGGATCACTGCCGTGTAGCTCATCTGAGCTCCCTTCTTATTGGAGTGAAAGGTTCCCATCTGGTGTTTGTGGGTGCTTGCTTACATCTCCAGTGGTCCTATGACTGCACTTTTTCCCCGTTTCGAGCTGGGGGCTGAGAGAGAGCTTACAGGTAATTTTTCTTCTGCATGCTCTGCTTATATCCACAAGGGAGCTTGGATTCTGTGTATTTGTCTCTTCACGATGTTGGGAAAGGCAGTGATTCAGACACAATGTGCATTTTTGTTTGTGATCATCCAAGTGGGAGACAGGCATATTAATATTAAAAGACCAGAAATGTTTTAGTTCCCTTGTTAATTTTTCTGCTATTCCTTCTGTCTTCCCATTTTATTTCACAAAGTATTTAATTAACTACCCTTCACCTTCCTAAAATCCCTCCAAAATCAATGAACTGCAAGCAGGGAAACTAACAAATGTCCATCCACCGTTTTTGTGTGTGGTATGTTTTTTTTAATGTTGTTTTTTTGACTAAGCTTGAACCAAAGTCAATTTTTAGCAAGCTGCTGTACTAATGGACTAG
Organism: Phocoena phocoena; assembly: GCF_963924675.1. Classification (NCBI taxonomy): domain Eukaryota; kingdom Metazoa; phylum Chordata; class Mammalia; order Artiodactyla; family Phocoenidae; genus Phocoena; species Phocoena phocoena. Next base: position 124,514,692 of record NC_089219.1, read on the forward strand.
TTTATATCATGCAGTTCAGACACATTGAGGAGATAGATGCTACTGACAATTTCTTTTTTCATTTGTCTTTATTAATTTTATATAAAAGTTGCTGCTTGTTTTAATCTTTTGTGTTGGTAAGTTGTAATATCCTCTGGGCAGACATTAACTTGATTTTTTAAGTAGTTTATTTAGTTTGGTGTGTAAATAGAATGGCAGTGTCAGTTACTAATTTTTCTCCTCTTCATCCCACTATTTCTCTGATGTAGTTGAATTTAATCTTTTATCCTGATTTGACATCTCTAATTTTAGTCTGTGCAAATGATCTTAGGGCTGTCAGTAATACTGTAGCTGCCCGTAATGATGAGTCCCTCCCTTGGGAGTGGTAAGTTAGGAGGAAGGATTCAGGGAGGGAAGTGGTGATACCCACCATACTGGATTAGAGGTTGTAGCATTAATTTCCCAAAATCGCTACCAAAGGAAGTGTTGAAACCCAAGGGACTCAAGCCCAGTGGATTAAGAGGAAGAGCAAGGAAAAGGCTGTGTTTGTTTGTTCTCCTGTGTGGTTCACAAATGCTCCCTCTCCCAAATAAGATTCACCAAGAGACTTCGATATTAAAAAAGAAGATACTAAGCTTTAAATGTCAGTACGATGGTCTTCTCTTCCCTGCCCTGTCTATATTCTCGAGTTAATTCGGGATAGGGGGATTCTGCCTCTGTGTATGTGGGGTTGTGGATCACTTTATGAAGATAAAATTTAAACCAGCATAAAAACCTGTGTTTAAAAGAAGAAATAAATCCTTAGACAAAGGTAACTTTTAGAATTTTTCTCTTTTTTTCTCTTATTTAAAAACAAGTTGTGAAATGAAAGGTACATTTACACATGTACACAGGAAACACTAAAACAGCTTGTTGATGGGTGTTTAACTTAAAATTGACTCCCCATCATCATCATCCCTAGATAGTCTACTGATCATATTGTGTCGTGACTCAGCCTTTAGTCCTTTTTTACTTTATATCATCTTTTTTATCATCTCAAGAAATGCTTTTTGAATTGAATGAATCTCTTAAGCTAAGGTACTCAGACTTAACTTTTAGTCACCTCATATGGGAGAGTCTGGAAATTAAGAGGGACCGTTTGACCAAAAAGAGATGTTAGAGATGTTTGGTAGCGTTTCTGCGTTTCTAAGAGGGAGGGCCAGATAGGTGTGTCATTCTTCTTTTCTTCCCCTTAATGTTTATGCAAGTTTTATTTTATCCCTGAATTTGGTTAACACATATTAAGCCAAAGACTAATTCTAAACGCATTTATAGCGATACTAAGTTTGCCCATGGTAATGGGCCCTCCCTAGGGAGTGGTGAATGTAATGGTTTGAATCCTGCTTACCACAGCGGGGCAGTTTGGTTGCGAACTTTATTTGTACCCTGTATAAATCTAAAGGACAGCAGGAAGACCTGGGAAAGGGCTTCTCAGAGGAGCAGTATTACTGTTCCTGATTTAAGAAATTTGTTGAGTGCTATGATAGTTTAAATGTTTCTGAAGTTACATAGGCAGCTTTTTAGAATTAAAAAAATTGTTCCTATCCATTCATTACCTGATATAAAACACACTTGCTTTTATTTATTTGGTAAGAAAGATCAATACCATCCTAATTTACTCAACTTATTATTGAGGAATGGAACCAAAGGAATCCAACTTTCGTTTTGTGTAGGACCGTACTGATTTGTACTTCATGGTAGCATTATTAGAAATTAGCGTTTTTTTACAAGGGCAAATAATATTAATTAAAAGATTTTTAGTGAGATTATCTTGCCAGTTTGTTCTACACAGTTCATTCATTGTTGGGGAGAAAAGCACAATTGTACCTCTTTTTTACATTATTTTGTTCTATTATCCCTCATTTATTTGGGAAGGTGGGAGGAAACCTTGTCTATATTCAGAAGCACAGATACTTGCTTGACACAATATTTAAATTCAGCCCAATCTTTATCATTAAATTTTCTATTTAAAAATTGCTGGGAGAGCTGGATACATTTGAAAATGTAGGAAATCAATGTAGATTTTTAAAGTTGTAAATCCTGATAGTCAACATTGCAGTTAGTGTATAATAAACACTTGGCTTACAAAAGAAGCTCTTTGTTGTTCATAGTCTAAAGTTGTTCCCAAACCATGTCATCCTCACAAAACTTTCTTTACCAAGAAAAAAGTGAAATCGTTACAGTAGGAAGAAAAGAGAGTGGACACAGGGAGCAGTCAGCAAGCCCTGAGCGCCAGGGCTGCCCGTGAGCGCACGGGGCGGGGCGGCGCCTGGTTCACAGTTCCTGCCGGCAGTCTGCTGTGGCCTTGGACCCGCAGGGGCCCCCAAAAGTCAGTCTCCGATCTGAGAACCCTCCGTTAAAGGGCCTCAACAATTAATTACGAGAGTTGGTCCAATACTTTCTCCTTTATTGGCATGTAAAATTGATGAATTTAAAGTTTATTCGTTCAGACCGTGTTTATTGGAGCTGAAAATGTTAAAAAGACCATCAATACTAATGGAGAAAAAGACTCAAAACTTGAAATTTAAAATTACTCAAACGGGCAAGAATTGATGGATTCATTGGATCATAACCATTATGAGTTCATTTTTGTATGTGTGTGTGAAAGGCATTTAGTGAAAGCATTTAGTTTAATCACAGCCCTGGCCATCTATTTGCATAGATGGTGCACACAGTACAAATGTGAACTTGGACAGAAATAGGATAAGTAAACTGCTTTCATCATTAAAGGCTGGTACTAATCCTGTTCTGCCTCATTCTTTTCTTCATCTAAAGAGATTCAATGGGACACGCCTGAAATTTTCAGTAAGGTATTTGAAAGGATTCCATCCAAAGGGCAGGGAATATGTCTTTTCTCAGAGTTGTCAGGTTTACACCCAGATTTCCATATGATTTGTGAAGTTGCTTTCTTCTGACCGTCCTTATTCATGAAGCAGTTCCATGTGTGGGCTCTTCTACTCTCAGCCTTTGCTCCAAGCAGCAAACCTTAGCAGCTCTTACGTTGATTCTGTAATCTGGATCTCCTTTCCTCTCTTCCTTCTCTTCCTTTTCTCTTTGAATGGTGATACCTTAATCTGGGAGGTAATGCTCGTGGGTAACAGCTAGCTTCTGGCCCCTCCATAAAATACCTCAGCATAGTTTAGCATTGTTACAGAACTGGTTTTAAACTAAAAACCAAATAAATAAGTAAAAAGAAAAAACTTTATAAATAGTGGAAATAATTCTAGCTGTAGCATTTAGTCGAACTGATGTTTATTATGATTGATAAACATGATTGATGCTGTATGTATTTGGGATCCTGTTTATAGGTTACAGTTTATAGGGTTAGGGAGGGTGGGTGGGGAGAGAAGAAGGTCATTATGTTAGAAGGAAAATGTTGCATTGCTCGTGTGTGTGTTCGCTTTTCCTTATCTCTGTCTTGCCAAAGGAAACTTGATCATCCCTGTGTTTGGGTTTGGGATTCGTCAGCCTCTCTGCGGTCTGGCCTGCAGTGCAGTGTGTGGTGGCGTGCAGGTTACACGTGGGTTGTCCAGTTCAGGGTCCTCGAAGGCATTTACATCCCTTCCTGTGGCTGCCCAGGCCCCCCATACCCCGCCAGCCTCTCCTGATGATTCATTACCTCTGTACGTAGCAAGAGCTTAGGAGAAGGACGAATGTGTGAATGTCGGGGTGTGTGGTTGAGAAATAGAGGCAGAAGTAGAGAAGCACCATTTAATTTGGAGAGGAAAGGAGAAATGAATGATTGATGCATCTTAATCTAAGAAAATTAAGCAGGTTTTTTGTTTTTTGTTTTTTGTCGCCCTCTGTCATGTTACTGAATGTTGTGCTAGTAGCACAACAGTTTAAAACCTCACTTCCTTTTCTCATACCAAGGCTAATTTTGTCTCGACCAAAAATGCGAACAGAAGGAAACCAGATCAAGAAGTTCAAAGCCAACCTGCTCGCCTCTTACCTGTGATACGGTGTGACCTTTAGGGATGGGTTAGTTAGTGAGATTGAGAAGAGTATTGTTCTTAGTGGGGATGTGAATGAGAAATGTTGCTGGTTTAGGAACAGTTAAGAGTCCTTTCTGGCCATATTCTGGGACAAACTTTCTTGGCTCCCTGAGTTCAGATACAGACTCTATGTCCCGAAAGGCTATTTTTTAATAAGTGATCCATCTCACAGAACCTAAGTGGGGTTCGGTTTGGATACCAAAGACACTGCATTGTTTATCCTTACGTTTTCAACACAGGCAGAGGGAATAGGAACAAAAAGCTGAAATATGGAAAAGCTTTACCTTTGTCTCTTTCCTTTTCCTCTCCCCTCCCCATCCCCACTTTTTGAAGGAAGTCTTTCTTATTGGTCATCCTGGCTTTGGAAAAGAGATTTATTTAGTTTCACTCTGCTGGCTCTGTAAAGATGGATAGAGTTGCTAAGTGTGGCAGTGATATTCTTGGAACTGCTGGGAAATTTAGGGGGGGTGGCAAAAGATGGGGGTAGAATTCTTTTCTTATTTCCCTTTATCTAACACTTATAAAGAGAACCAGTACAGCCTGTTTGAGTTCAGACGATATTTAGTTGTTCTGTCACTTGTGAAGGATAAGCATTTTCAAGAGCAAGATTACATGGAAATCCAAAGGGCCTTCCTTTATTCTTCCACAGAGCTGTATTGTTCCAGAATGTTCTTACATATGGGCTCTGGGGAATTGAGGAGTTCACTGTTTCGGTGTACTATTGACGAGACATGGAAAAGAGGGGAGGGATAAGAAATGTATTGCTCTCGACAGAAAATGATCAGGTTGTAGAACTTCATGACAGCTTTACTAATGATCCTATTGTTCTGACGTTATATAAAAGTGGTATTAATATTGTGTGACTTTTCAAAGCGCTAGGTAGGTCAGGAAGCAGGTATCAAGGCTATTGAAGATAAGAGCACTTGAAACAACAGTTGAGGGAAGACAAGGCATACATGATGGACCGCCACTGCACCCGGAAGTGAAGCTCCCACGGTGGGCAGGGCAGGGCCAGTGCCCTTTATGATTCTTTCTGCGTCCCTGAATCAGCCCACCCCTCACAGGGCCGTGCCACCTTCCGGTTCAAACCCAGGACACTGTCAGAAAGTTCAGACCCCAAAACTAATTTACTGTAAAAAAAGAAAGAAAAAAAATTATTGAGGTCTGCTGCAAAGTTCCCCCGAATTTTCTTTGTTTACTTGTTCATCATTGTTTTCATGGAGTCAGCCACAACCTCACAAAAGCAGCTTAAGGCTTCTTCCGTAACTTGGCAGTGGCCTTGAGCTCGCTCACACGATGTCCCGAAGTCTGCAGGCAGACAGCTGGGTACAGTGCCGTTTCCGAAATGAGACATCCAAACACTTCTTTACAATTGGGATCTCCTTCGAATGGAAAAGGACAGAGCCAAGGAGAGAGAAGACTCTGTACTCCTAAGTCCCTCAACGTCTCTTAAGTCTGAGCAATAGAGCAGGAAAGGGAAAGCACTTTCAGAAGCTGGAAAGACAGTCCTGTTAGGAAAGGCTGTAGTTGTAGGCAGGTGGGGTGCCACGTCTTTGGTTCTGATCCTGCGTGGGTCTGCGGAAGGCACGTACTGTATGAGAGTAGAATGGACTAGCCTGGTTGCGTGTAAAACTGCAAACAGTTGGGAGGGGGGAAAGGAGAGAACCAAAGACGTTGCAACTGTATTATAACATTGGCTTTTGACAGCGTAAATGGTGTGTCGTGTCTCCCCTGAGTGCGGGCAAAGTGGAGACGCAGACTTCTTCCGGCTTCTTACCTCTGCTCGCGGGGCCTGTGTGCATTACTCAGTCCACAGGAGGTGTCACTCCGAGGAAATGCCCTCCCCCACGTTAGACCGTAGTTCAGTCCCTGCAGCTGTGGTGGTGGTGGCAGAGGCGAGGTGAATAAGCGTGGGGTTTTCCGCCCACCACGAGTCCAGGAGCTGTTGTATACCTCATTTCTAACTCGTGACTGAGTAACTTGCTTTAAAACTTTCTCTAAACCCTACAGAGTTGCCAAGTCTGCCCTCCCTCCTCTAAGTAATGTTGAACTCTGGCCTATAGCATCACGGGACCTGTAGCCTAGGGTGGGACCTCCCAAAGCCTCTGAATGTCGCTGCTTTAAAAGCTACTGCAAACTGAGGGCAAATTGCAATCTTCTCCTTCTTTTTGTTGCAGGGGGTCTTCCCAGGTCTCTTAACATCTGTTCCCTGCCACCCTGCTCTTAGGGGCTGGCCAGCCGGCCACACCCCGACCCCACCCCCCATCTCTGACTGCTGGCCACACCTCCCCTCCAGTACTTGCCTTCTCCCTGGTGCGGGGAGGCCATCCCCTTCCCCTGTGAGGCCTCAGGGTTCTGCTTATTTTCAGGACTTTGGGTGGAAGGGAAGACACCAAAGGCTCCTTTAAGCTGACTGCTGCATACACATTTCACTTTTTTTCCTTTGACATGACCAAAAAAAATCCAAATATTTAAGTTTTTATTGTTATTAATATTATTATTATTTGACAATCTTATATCCAATGGGCTGTCTAGAAGCTGCATCCCCAGCCCTTCACCTTTTCTTTGAATGTAGTTCCCAACCTTCAATTCCCACCCCCAATGTCGAAAAAAGAGCTTTGCCAGGTCTTACTACTGCTGCTATAAGCCAGGGGAGGGTGGTTTCTTTGTTTTGTTTTGTTTTGTTTTTTAAATTTCCAGCCAAAACCAAAGATTTTTTAATGATTGTATAAACTCAAAACAAACAAAAAAACCAAAGAAAAGGGAAGTCTTCAGCGTCAATCCAGTCTGTGGCGTCCTGGTGTTTAGAGGAGCGAGGCCCGGGGCAGGGAAGGGGGGGCCCCTGACTGCACTGAAAGGGCAGGGAGTCTGTTTCCGGTGTTCCAGGGTGTGCAGAGGCACGTGCTTGGTAGCTTTGGCTCCTGCCAACCTGTGAACGTGCCATGGAACGAACTGGCATTTCAGATTTTCCAAAACGGTAGGCAGAAGCCCATCACCACGATAGTCCTCCCTATGACAGCCATGGTCACTGCAGGGGCTTAGCGCAGGGTCGGGGAGCCCAGGGCTGCTGCTGGGCGCCTTGGACTCCACAGAGTGGGGGAAGTTGAAGACACTGGTGCAGGATTGGCTGCTCTGCCGGGTGCTTTAACCTCTGGGGCCGTGCCCGTGAATACTCGCCAAGGTGCCCTTCTGAGCCTTTTCTCTCTTTTCCTTTACTGGAACTGCTTGGAAGTGGCTGTCCTGTTTGTGAGAAAACACGCAGAAGGATTATCAAGCTTTTTCATTTCTTCTTACGGTAGTTTCCTTTTTGCAGCACCACTGTGCAACTATGCATTGTATTTCACAACCTTTTGTGCTAGGTAGATGCCTGTGACTTTTTAACTTGGGGGGTGGTGGGTGCAAATGAAGGAACTTTTTACACGGATCTTTTTAATCTCAGTTGGTTAGGGGAGGGGGGTTTGGTTCTAGGGTCATACAAGCTCTATCCCAAAGCAAAATCCAAATGTTAATAATATTAGCCTGATGCAGAAACCAAAGATAATTTCTTTCCTGCAGAACCTTAGACTTGTGTATTAAGTACGATTACCCAGCACTTGCATTAGTCTAACCTCAGTAATTCCAAAGCTTAGATGTATATTTTGGTATATTTCTGGGATATTAAAAAAAAAAATGTCGTTTAACTTCTTGTTTGTTTCAGTGTAATGCTCTTAAAGTCATAGCATGAAGATAACTGAACTGTCCTATTCTTAGTAGTTTGGAACAATAGTATTTTTGTATGTTCTGGGTGTGTCTATGTATGTAGTGACATAACAGTTTTCACTGCCTAGGTGTTCATAATAAAAAAGAAAACAAAAAAGTTCTGAGTGTACATAATATTCAGTAATAAACTTCCACCGGGGTCAATTTGGATTGAATATTTGCTGATTATCGGTCCCAACTGGGATTTTGTTTTGTTTTAAAGAGACGGTGGTTGTTTTGGGTTTTTTTCTAAAGCTGTTTTCTTTCTCTCTGTCTTTAAATATCTTAACTCCCCCCACCTTTTTCTTTTCTTCCTTTTTTTTTTTTTTTTTTTTTTAAATATTGATTCAGGGGTGTTTTTCCACTGTTGTCAAGGGAGGGACACAAGGGGGAATTGACCCCTTGGCCTCCCAAAACTTTTTGTTTTATGTACTTAACTTTAAAATGTGAGTTTGAGTTCTCTTTTGTGGAAACTTAAGATGTGGTGTAAATGATTCTTTCCAAAATTGTCCAGCAGCTTTAATGAGGCAGTGACAATTCCTAAGTAGTTTATTGGGAGTCCTTTTACATTTCTCCTTAGATAACTGCAATCTGGGTGGCTATTGTATAGCCTCACTGTCCCAGACGCCTGGTTAGCCATTTCCCCTCGGATAGGAACATGCTACAAGAATCAACCCATAACTTGGGAGTCTGGGGCCTCGTTATCTGGGCCCCCGGGAGACACACGTTTTCTTGGTTTTGAAAACCCGAAACACAAGCAATTTACATTTGGGGGAATTAGCTGATACCTCCTGAGGCCTGAGGAGGTGGTGGGGAATATGAGCGGTGCTGTCTCTTTAAAAGTGCCCTTTATATGATTCCCCCTCCTGGGGCTGCCTGCAGGGGGCTGTAGGCTTGGGAGAGGTTGTGTAGGTGACAGTGAATCAGAATGAAAATGGTAGATTTTGTGTAGATGCATTTGTCTGCTGTAATTTTTTATATATATTAAACTTACTGTAACTGTACAGTTCATTTCTGTTGTAAAACATCATTAAACCATTTTCCAAGTGTTTTCACATTGTTTGAGTTTCTCTGAAGTTGTTGCGTTGGTATTCGGGATGCTTCACACATTCCCATACAGACTTCTCAACTAAGCCTTCCAACTTATTTTTTCCAGCAGGTGCTCTCAGGCATCCCAGGATCACTCTAAGCACACTGGTTCCTCCGCCACCCGTACCCTGGCTTCGGCACGCTTCCCCCTGTGCTCCGTGGGGCGCTGGGGCCACCACACTGCTCTCTCCCCAGGCCCCAGTGGCTTCCTGGGCCCCCGAGTCTGGTAGCAGTGGTCTCCTTCAGACCCCCAGGGCTTTGTGTGATCAGTTGATTCATCTGTGAGAGAACTCTTCAGAGGTCCCCTCTCGCTGTGTATTTGACTGCGGAACTGTCATTGAAATTGACTTTAACAAATTTATTGTTTAAACCGCCCCCCCCTCCACCCGTGCCCCTCTAGCATTTCCTCCCAGGTCCTGAACAGTCATTCTCTGGGGTCCTCTGAACTTGGCCCTCTGGTTCTCCTGTCTGAGGGTACACAACTTAGCTCCCTCTATATAGCTTCTTGTAGCCAACATTTAGTGTCTTAATGCAATTAGTCGACTGCATAAAAGGGAAAATTTGAATCTTAAAATGAATTTCCCACAGAGAGAAAACCAGCTTGTTGAAGAGCTCTGGGAGGCATCCTGTTTAACTAGTGTGTATGAACTGAGTCTGTGCGTCCCCCTTGAATTGGCAGACGGAGAGAGACTGAAAGAGAAAGCTTGCGCTATGGTCTCAAGGTATGGCTGCTGTCTTGAAAGGGGCCCAAAATGGGAAGACAAATACTGGGTCCTTTTCTCCTCTGCTCCTACATCAAAGGATGCCTCGCTCTTTTCCATTCCACCCTGTCTTGTATTTATAACTTGCTTTTCAGTTTGTAAAGTTACTCTTAAAACAATTTCAGGTTTTAACAGGAATTGGCTGTTTGGTAGAGACAGCAGCGGGCTCACAAGCATGAGGACTTCAGAAGGCAAAACCCATTTGTCACGGGCTAAGGCATGAGGATAAAAGCACTGATTCCATTCTGTTACCCTGCAGTCTTTTGTAAAAAGATTGTTGTTATGTTCTAACCCACTCCAGTGGTGTCTACCAAGAGGAACTACCCATGAGAGGGTATGAATTCTCCAACTGCAGCCTTTTCTCTCTGCGAAGACCAGGGCCATTCTCGGCTTGATGCGGGGCTTCGTTGTGCCAGCACGTCCACTGAGTCCTCTCCTGGCGGCCTTCTCTGTGTAGTTGTCTTGCACGGAGCCCAGTAAGTCCTCTGCCCCACCCACCCTGGGCCAGCTCCCACACCCATAGCTTACAGCCAGCTTTCCTCCTACCTCTTGAGTCAAAATCTTGATCGAATTGGGTCAAACTCTTATCTTCAGGCCAGCCATGTGGGTCACACAGCCCGTGTGAAACTCAGCTGACCTTAAAACTAGGTATGAGGTTGAGGCTTAACGTTGACTAATAGAGGAAGCCAACTTCATGTGTTATAAGATGCCCAGTGAGTAGACGATAAAGCAGCAGCAGCCACGATGAGGCTCTCACTTGTCACTGTGAACTTCAGTCAGTGGAAGGGCAGCTAAAACAACATGGTGTAATTTTCCCATTCCTTTGCCCCATGACCAGGTTACAGAATTAGGGCTGATAGTTTTCAGCCCTTCTCTCCCTCCTCAGAGCCCTGTTCCTTCCATGAAACCTTCCACAGCTCCCCCCATGCCTTGCCGAGCTCTTTCCGCACCCCTTCGTTGGCAGCTACTCACCCCTCCCTCACTCCGCTTCCACCTGCCTGTCCTGTGTGTGTCACCACAGTGCACTGGGATGCCGAGTGCTTTACACGGTGTGGCTGAAATACAATGACAAAATTTTAAGTCCCTAACGGACTCTGATGATACTTCTCTAGCTTCCCTGGTAGCTTGCCAAACGCTGGGCACAGAATAGGAAGGTGCTAGGTCAATACTTGGTGAATGGAATTGAATTCCCCTCTGGGGCCAGGATATGAATCGAATGCCTTCTCTCCTGGTAGAGATGCACATCACTCCTGTTGGAATCCCAAATGCTCAGGGGCTTTTAATAGCCATGGCCTTCGATGTCAAAGTCTTTTCTGATTTCAAAGTCTTTACCCAATATTAATTGGTGGCTTGATGAGTTAGGGCCTTATAAACAGCCACTGCAGTTAGAGGAAATACTGCTGGGGACAGGGTCACTTTTTGTGGGAGAACCTGACCTAAAAGACCTCTGTTGTCCCCTCTCCTTCCCCAAACCCTACGGACTGAGGTTTCTGTTTTTGTTTTCTTGGCCACGTGTGTGTCTTGCAGCTTGCGGCGGGGGCGGGGGTCTTACTTCCCTGACCAGGCATCGAACCCAGGCCCCCCTGCAGGGAAAGCTCAGAGCCCTAACCACTAGACCGCCAGGGAATTCCCCAGACTGAGGTTTTTGTGCTGTGGCATCAGCAGCTATTCATAACCCCCAGACACCCTCTGACAACGATGCTCCCTCTTCCTGATGCCCTGATGCTCAGCTGGCCTCTCTCCTGCTCTTTCCGGCACGCCACAAGCTAGCTCAGTGCTGTGAGCCCTGCACCCAGGGCGCTCCCCATCACCTTCTCCTGGTTCCTGCGTAAGGACTCCTGGCGTATCCGGACACCATGTTGCCCCAAGCACAGCCCGTTTGGGCCACTGTACGCACCTGGCTCCCCTGCATTTTCCAAGGAGCCATCCTGTTCTCTCCCCGCAGCAGGCTGACCGCCTGGTGACTAAATGACCATTACAGGCTTGACTGCCGAAATAAAGCTTACGGTAAAGCAGCATTTTCACAGAAGCATTTATTATGCAAAAACGTAAGGCTCTAGCAAACCAGTATAAATTAAGACCGAGCAGAGCAAAAGAGGGTTTTCCATCCATGGCCGCGTGCCCTTTTATCACACAGCCCTGTTCCAGTAAGTCAGCTGAGGCTTTTCCCACCGTGCCATTGTCCTTTGGGATCTTTCTAGGTCTGAGTGGAGCGGAGTCTTCTTTTGAGGCCTTTCCCAATACGGCTGTGTCTTTTCACTCAGTGTGAGGTGCCCAAGTGCCTGCAAAGAATGTGGTCTCACTGCCCCCTCACCTTGTTCGTAGTCAGCCATGACACTGGACTCTTCACAGCTCGCTTCCCTGTGAGAGTGTGGGCTCCGGGAGGGCAAGGCTGGGCTTCTTCATTTTTTGGTCCCCACAGGCCCTGGCACTCAAGTTCTATCACGGGGAACGTATGCTTGATTGCAGGAGGGCCCCTTCCTGCGCCCCCAGGCCTCTGGCTCCCCTGCTCCCGTCCCTGATCCACCACTGCTTCCCCTCTTCGGCCACCACCAGCTGCTACCTACCCTCCCACTCCCCCCCGTGCCCTCACCCTTCACAGGGAGGCACCACAGCCTCCCTGGCCCATCACCAGTTACCGTGGAATGATAGGCTACGCTGACAACAGAAGCGAAGTTTACAGCAGGAGCGAAGCCACTCAAACACTGACAGAACAATGCAGACCATCAGGACATGCGCTAACATCTGTGGTTTCTCTGGCGACTTTACAGAACACAGCCTGAACTCCTCAGCTGTGTTGGAGGAGGAGGGTGCCCGTCCCCCAGGTAAGAGCCCAGAGCCACTGGGGACGGGGCCTGCCCACAGCCTCCAGGAAGCAGAAAACCCCGGAACATGCTGCACTCCCAGCGGGCTCCTCTAGGACAAGGCCTGGGGGACGCACTGCCTGCCGGCGTCCAGGGGGGAAATTCTGTGTGACAGTTTGCAGTTGGATCTGACCACAGGTTACAACTTGAAGCATCCCGATCATAAAGAAGAACCCTTGGGTGGTGGAGAAATATGAGTGAACTGGTTTGTAAATACTTTATCCTGTGTCTTTAACAATCTGGGCATCTGCAGGTCTGGCCTGTGGTGAAATTCCAGGTGCTGTTAGCGAGGGGGCAGGTCCTGCAGGCGGAGGGCAGCATAGGTGTCCTTGGTGGCCGTGCTGAGTCCCTGGGGAAAGCAAATCAGAACAGAAGAGGGGGTCAGGAGCTCTGTGTGGGCATGAGCCTGCCTGGAGGCCAACAGGTATCTGCTGCAGCCTGGCCTGTGACCTCCCGCCCAGCTCAGAGGCCCAGGAACTGTCCCCTCATGCCACAGGTGGGGCCTTGGCCCATGCAGCTGCAGCAGAGATGGTCCTGTGTCCCACTGGGAATGGCCTTGGTGCAATTCCTTCCCAGCTAAATTCTCACCTTCTCCCGGCTTCCCAAGTACTGTGCCCTACAACAAAGTTGCCTGTCAGACCACAGAGGAAGGAGAGTCGCCCAGCTGGGACACTGAGCTGGGAATCCGCGGGGAGACCTCAGACCTGCTCCAGACAGCGTACTGTCCCTGATACCCAGGCCTCCGGGAAGCCGGCACTTGTCACAGGGAAGAGAGTGGCTCCTTGGCCCCCGCCCTCCCGAGCCTCCTTCCCAGGCCATGCTACTACAGTCGTGTTCTTTGTCAGGGAACAGGCAGGCTGGTCCCCATCTCACTGGAACGTCTCCCTCTCTGGTCCAGGAGACAGATCAACAGCAGTGACACGCAGTAAAATTTGGGGGCCCTTTTGCCATCACTCTGAACTCAGGGAAGCCAGGTAGCCTGAAACTTTGGAGTCAATCAAGCAAGCTGTGAACAGCCCCAGTGAGGCACAAAGAACCGAGTAAGAACCCACTGGGGATTATATTTTAGAGAAGTAGGTTGGCTGTGCTTAGTTTGCATAATTATTCACCCTGATTTGCAAAAACTAGGCACCTGACTACATTTTCTATTTAAAGTTATTTTTCTTAACTTGTCTACTTCAATCTTCTCACCCGTCTTCCCATCCTATTAGGTGTGAGGGTATGAGGCGGAGCAAGGCTTCTCCAAGGGCCCAGAGCAGCGGCGCAAGAGGCAGGAAATGGCTTGTGTGGTGTCCTTTGCCTGCATCTGCCCTTTGCTCAAGACCACACAGCCTCTGGGCAGCTGCCGCTTGTCTGCTGTGCCCAGTTCCCCCCGGGGCTCCCACGGCCTCCTGACTAGAACCAAGTCATTTGCCTGAATGGTTGAATTCTAGCCCCGCCCCAGGGGCTGACCAGCAGAAGAGTCACCACAGGCCTGAATGGGTGCCCTGGGCTCGCCCAGCCCAGCTGCTGACAAGAGCTGGCACTGCCAACAAGCAAAACAAGGGAGCGTGACCTTGGCTCTGGTTAGATGGTGCCACCCCGGGAAGAAGGGCCAGCAGCACTCACCTGGTAAAGGCCATCATGTCCCTTGCCTCTTCGCCGCTGGTTCTGTGGAGTGAGACAAGAAAAGGCTAGAAGGTCAGAGAGCCAGCAGCAGCCTTCCTGCTCAAGAGTCCTCCTCAGAGGACCCCCAGAGAGTCACAGGTGACTGTCTCCCAGTCAGCACCCCTGCCCCGGGAGAGAAGGGTCCTCAGGTCACTGGTCAGACCTCGGCCTCCACAGAGTAAGCTGAGGCCTGGCTTTGATGGGGCCCGGGTTTGCTGTGCCTGACCCAGATCCTCAGAGGCATCAGATTCCTGGATCTGGGCCGCACTGGAGCTGGCCACGCTGCCACTGCTTGGAATAAACAGGCCTCCCTGCAGCTCTCAAAATTCTTGGCTAACTAGGAAAAACCGAATGGAGGTTCCTCAAAAAACTAAAAACAGGGTTACCATATGATCCTGCAGTCCCACTCCTGGGCATATATCTGGAGAAGACTATAATTCAAAAAGATACATGGACCCCGATGTTCACTGCAGCACTATTTACAATAGCCAAGACATGGAAGCAAGCCAGACAAAGAAAGACAAATACTATATGATATTACTTACATATGGAATCTAAAAAAATTATACAAATGAACTTACTTATAAAACAGAAACAGACACAGACGTGGAGAACAACAGGCTTGTGGCTGCCAAGGGGGAGGGGGTGGGGGAGGAAAGGACTGGGAGTCTGGGATTAGCAGACGTACACCAGTATGCATAGGATGAGTAAACAACAAGGTCCTACTGTATAGCACAGGGAACTGTATTCAATCTCCTGTGATAAACCATAATGGAAAAGAAGATGAAAAAAAGAGTATAGAGATATATGTATAAATGAATCACTTTGCTCTAAAGTAAAAAATTAACACATTGTAAATCAACTATACTTCAATAAAACAAATCTTTAAGAAAATTCTTGGCTAGTCATCAGTGCTCACTGGGAACGGCAACTAGGTCGTGGGTACAAGCTCGGGCTGTAGAGTCCGTTCAAATTCTGGCTCCCTCATCACCAGCTACGTGACCTTGGGTAAGTTGTTGGACCTCCTGTGCCGGGCGGGTACACATTTCCCATTGGGTTATTGTGAGAATTAAATGAGACTATCTACCTGGTAAAGCACTGGCCAGGCCAGCTTTGTGGGCACGCCACCTATGCAGTCACACGGAGATCAAACCTAGACGGGTTCAAAGCTCTGCTCTCACTTATGGAAATTCTTAATCATTTATGACTGAACAAGGGGCCCCACCATCCTAAGTGCTGAACATACATTGGCACACATTACTCACCTGATAATTATTATGAACGTTGACAGACTTGGCCTGTTTCTGCAAAGCATGGACCACCTTAGTACTTAACTTGGTTTTTAATCCTGAAAGGGTATCAGCACTTTCTGAGTACCTAATATACTATCAAATGGATGACAGCTGGACTAACCTTTGCCTCTGGCGGCCACCACGTGGGCTTTTGCAGGTGATAGGAGGAAGGGATGGGACTCTTTGGAGCAGCCCCCATACCACCCAATCCTTGGGAATAAAGAAAGAGAATCACTCACCTCGCCCTTCATCCCGATCTCACTGTAGGCCTCCGCCATCTTGTCTTTGCGCAGCTCCTGAAGAAGAGGGCGTGAGACACCGGTGTTACCAACTGATGTAGCAAACAGTGGGCTCCCCTACAAAAGGAAACCTCTGGATTCCCCAGTTGGTGGGGGTTTCCACATTCAAGGCTCCAGAGACTCAAACATTTCTGCCAATAACCAGCTCCAACCCCCTCTCCCCCTCCTCAGCCCTCTGGAATCTCCTCTGAGCTGCCAGCCCTTTGCACTGAGCTCAGAAGCTCAAGAGAGGTTCAAAAGGATAAGATGTGGAGTCCCAGCCAAAGGACACGCACGTTGGACAATGCCACGGCTCACCCCAGAGCCCCCAGAAGCATCTATTTGAGCAAGTTGTCTCTTCACACAGCCAACACCGTGGCTGTGCGTGGGCCAACTGCAGGAGGGAGGGAGAGTAGCTCTCTTTGCAGTGGCTGACCCTCTGCGATGGTCCCGTGTGGCAGACCCAGATCAACACCCAGGATGGTGAAGTTTTCAACACGAGGCCACACTCAGGACACTCCTCCGGCCCCTAGGAACAGCAGCCCCGCAGAGGGGCTTGCCCAGCTTGACCTCACTGTCCCCCCAGGTCCCACCAGGCTGATCCGGGAACTCCCGCGGCAGGCTTAGGGGCCGAAAGAAGGCAAGCCAAGGGGCCATACTACGAGCAGCCACTGCAGGCAGCAAGCAGGTGAGGCACTACTTGGCCAGGGAAGTGAAGGTCAAGTCAGGCAAAGACCACGGAGAAGGGAGCAAAGCCTTCATCCAGAGCCCTCCTCCAGCCCTACCCTCCAACTTTCCAATGCAAACTGTGCCACGTCCTCTACTCACATTGTACACGACTTCATGGGGATTCTTCTTCCTCTGCCGGGAGAGACGAGGGGAAGAAGTTAGAGATGGAGAAACAGGGATCCAGGCCAGGAGAGTTTCAGCGCCCTCCCCAGGCCCCTTCCCCACACTCTCTGTGGGCTCTGCCATCCGCCTGTGCCCTCCCCGTGCTCCCGCAGCTGTGCTCCGCCACTCACAGGCCCTCACAGCGATACCACACCTCGGATTCCCTCGTGCACACGGACACGCTCTCTCACACCCAGGCTGAGCTCTGCTCTTAAGAAGACCCCACTCGGGCCTCCTCCAGCCGCTCCCCTCCCCACAGGGTGTGGAGTCTACAGCTTAAAAGGACAGAGTTGCTGGGAGCCCGGCATAAGGGCCTGCTTGCCGCATTAATGTGTGTGAGGCCCCTTGCGATGCAGGAGGGAGCCAAGGGCTAAGGCGGAGAGGGGCAGCGGCAAACGGGGCCCCATCTGTCTGCATGGCCAGGCCTCTCGCACGTCAGGGTCCAGCGTAGTGGCAGCGTGCGCTGGCATTGAGAAGCCCTCTCCTCACTGCCCAGCAGAGCCCTCACACGCTCACTCACACACACACACACACACACACACACACACACACAGAAACAGCAAGGCCCTACCGGTTTCCCCCCCATCTCAGGGTCCAGGCCCCCTCTCCTATCCAAGACGTCATACTCCTCTCTTCGTCCTACATTAAGCTCCTGAAACAGAGAGAAAAGCGTCAGAAACCGGAAACAGAAGCTCAGGAGGATGCGGCCAGTAGGACTGGGAGTTCCTTCTGGGCGGTGGCTCACAAAGGAGCACGGACTGGGAGATCCATCGGCTACCGTCATCTCGGAGAACATCTCAAAGAACTTATTACCATGGCGGCGGGGGTGGATCATCGATTCAAAGTCCCATTGCACGGAGAGCGTGAAGTCGCTTCTCCACCAAAGGGAAGCTTCTACACTTTCCTCCTCCACTCCACCCCTCCAGCCTGCGAAACCGCTGCCAGGCGGGGGCTCGCTAGGGGCAGGCGCTACACTACGCCGGCGCTTGCCGTGCATCACACCGCTAGCGCGCCGCATCCTCAGAGAACCCCCCCGAGGCAGGCACCATGACTATCCCCGCTTTCGGGGTTAGGAAACTGAGCCCCAGGGAGGTTAAAACAACTTGCAAGGCTGACAGCCGCGGACGAGACCTACAACCGAGCCCCGGCCGCTGTTTTCCCCACGTCCCAGCAGAGGACTGCACTTTCTCTAGACCGGGCTCTACGGGAGAGGCGGACTTACATTATAGACCTGGTTCTGGCCCTGCTGGTAGGCGGGGACGTCGGCACTCCTGCTGAACTGTATGGAGAAGAGGAGAGAAAGCGTGTCACTCTCTGCGCAGGCAGCCTCGCTCCGCTCCTCGACGGCCAA
The DNA here is from genome assembly GCF_963924675.1 of Phocoena phocoena. NCBI lineage: Eukaryota > Metazoa > Chordata > Mammalia > Artiodactyla > Phocoenidae > Phocoena > Phocoena phocoena. The sequence continues at coordinate 124,532,616 of NC_089219.1, forward strand.
CGGCGCGCGCCCTGCCTGCGGGGGGGCTGGGTCCTTGCGGGAGCCGGTGGCGCGGCAGCTTCTTTTCTGAGCTCAACTGTCCTTACACCTCCCGGAGGTCATGCGTAGCCACCGCACGGGCCCGCGGCACTAGCCGCAGCTTCCGGTCCTTGGCCCTCGCCCTCGCGCGTGCGCAGAGGCGCCGGGCTCGCGGGCCGCGCCCCCTGGGTTCCGGGCGGTTCTCCAGGCCCCTTCCTCTCAGGGGCTCGGAGGACACCTCGACGAGGATGGTGTCTGTGCAAGGTCCCACCTTCTAACTTGACCTCTGCAGCAGGGTGCTTTCCGTGTGGCACTGTGTCCTGAGGACCTGCCCCGGGCGCATGGCCTCGATCTGTTTTCAGTTCATGCCCCTCAGCTGAAACTGCGCGGTTTTGCAGATTCAGAGCATTGGGAACCACCTGAGAGATCATTTAGGGCAGCGTTGCTCAAACTTAAGAAAATCCATAAGACACGATTTCTTATAATAAAATCTTTTGCAAAGTCCAAAATCCAAAAGAGAAATGGGTTGAGGCACGGAAGTCATAACGACTGAGGCCTCCGTTCAGGAAGTCCTTCCACCCTCTGCCCATGCCACGGCCACCCCCAGTCCCAGCCCCTCCAAGAAATGCAGGGTCTGCAGGGCACTAGGTGAAAACCCAGGCTCTGGGCCAACCCTCCCTCGTACTGATAAGCAAACAGGTTTGAAGAGAAAAGGCTGGCCGAGGATGGGTCAGAAGTTGGACAGCAGAATCTGGAAAGAGATTCCCCACCTCCCTGCTCTTCACTGCCTGAAGCATAACCCCCTTTCCTGCCAGCAGAAACCCTGCCCTGGGACGCTTTGATGTTCACACATCTCTATGTCTCCTCACTAAGGGGCCAGCACTAGGCTCACCATCCCACTCTGTCCCACTCAGCCAGACATCCCCCCCCTTCCCCACCCCCCCGCAGTGGGCACACTTGGCTGGTCCCTGCTTTGCCCATGTACACCAAGACTCAGGTACCACCCACGCTTGAGACTTCCCAGCACCAAGGACCTCTGAACATCAACCGAGCTGGGAAGCCCATGCCCTCCCCCCAGAACCCAGTGGTACCCACCTTCGCTCTCAGGAACAGGGCAGTGACAATGACACCGTAGATGAAGAGGATCCCATCCAACAGGTAGCATAGTTTAGGATCGAGCAGGCCGAAGCTCTGTGCCGCTGTGTGGAGAGATGAGATTGGTCAGTCAGGCTCAGGTGACGGAACATGCCCTCACACCCCCCGGGGGCGGGGGGCGGGGGGGGTGGGCAGGGGTCCCCTGAAGGGTCAAGGAAACCACGACAGGGTGCTGGGTCCACTCTCCATACCCCACCTGCACAACCTCTCTCCCCACCTTGGACCAGCCCCTGGGAAAACCTAACCTGCCCCAACAGTGGACATGGCACCCCGGTAGGGCCACAAAGCCTGGAAGGCAGGAAGGTGAATGGAAGGTGAAATTGTCCACTGTGCACAGGGCGGCTGCCTCACGGCACGGGAGCCCAGCTGGGTGTGAGCCCCATCTGAACCATGCATTCCGGAAGCCACCCCAAATTACCAAGGGGCCCCTAATCCCTACTGCCATAACAACCTCGGTCAAACTTTCCTTTGCAAACTGGAGTACAATGGAGTTGGGGAAAGAGGTACGGTAAATATTCTGGTTAAACAAAAGTTAGCATTTCTACTTGAAAGCTCACTGCACTATGAGTGAGGAGACACTGTTCTTCCTACCAGGTATGTGTGCGGCAACTCAGGTGTAAAACGGGGCGTAGTAGGCGTCTCACTCCGCCCCTGCCTGGTATCAGAGAAGCAGCAGTCCCGCGGCCACAGTCTCTCCCGGGCCCGGGGCGCCCTCCCGTGGCCGCCTGCAGGACTACGTCGGGGCTACGGGAATGGGATAACGTGCACTGGAACAAGGTCTCATCCTTACTAGTTTTGTGACTTGGGGCAGGTTATTTACCCTATTTCAGCTGCCTCTTCTGTTGACCAGGGTGAAAACTGTAACATTTCTTTAGTGTTTACTCGGTGCCGGACACCACTTTGATGTAATAACTTGTCAGATCCTCCCAACAGCCCCACACGGACACACGGAGGCACAGAGAAGCTCAGTTTTCACCAGGAGCACGCACACGGCAAATGAGAAGCAGCCCAGGACAGCCCAGGCAGCACGTCTCCTCTCCTTTCCCCCACGTGCTTCTGCCACAAGCCCTGGGAGCAGGTGATGCAAGCCTGCTCCAGAGTCCCCACCTCCACCTCGTGACTCCCTCTGTCCTCAAACCTTTTACTCCTTCCCTAACTCTGGGGCCCTCCTGGCGCCGAGCAGCTGATCTCTTTGTAAACTTCCCATAGCCCCTTCTCAGAAACCTTCCACGAGCCAGTCTTCCTGAGCAAAGTCCAGCCCTGACTTAGCAGCCCAGGTCCAGGCCCCAGCACGCCTTCTCCCCACACTGCCCCTCCTGCTCTACCCACCTGCCTTTGCTGGGGCTGGTGCCTCTTCCCCGCCTACCATTGCTAGCACCACCCGCTCCACTCAGCTGCTGGAATGGGACTCAGGTTCCGCCATCACAGCCCCTAGTGAGAATCCAGTGTGCTGATGGATTGATGGATTATGAAATTCCCCTCCATCTAGGCTGGAGTAAGTGCTGGAGAACAATGGCCGCATCTTCATGCTTGCCTCTTCCTTCACCCCCAGCATCAGAGCACAGAGCACAGGGGAGACATTCATTAGATCTATGGAATTTTCAGGGAAGATGCCAGGCCCCCTACATGAGGTTGGCCTGCCTTCCGGCCCTGAGGCAGTGCCGGAAGCCCCTGCCGACCAAAGGTGGGTGTCCGAAGTCCTCGAGGAGACAAGCCAGCCCCCAGCAAAGGTCACCAAAGCTGGGGTGAGTGTTTTTCCTTTTAGGACTGGAGAGGAGGTGACAGCGGCAATTTATGGGGGTGGTTGAGATTCAGAAAAAGGGTTGGGAGACAATCGCTCAGTTGCCTGTCACATAAAATGAGGAGAGAAAAATTACCGGACAGTAAATTTATAACAAACCAGAAGAAATATTTCTTGGTGTTGTGCAGAGCCAGTGCAGTGGGGGAGGGGATTGGGCGCCTCCCCAGAGATAAGTAATAGAAAAAGGTTTTCTTTCTTTCTTCCTTTTCAAAGAGCAGCATGATTTTATGACCAAAGACAGGTGTGCTGTGTGTCGTTTGGTCGAGGAAAGGGTATTAATAGCCACACGCTTCCCTCCGCCTAGTCCAGCTGTGCCCGTGCAGGGAGGAACGGGACTGAGGAAGGCAGTGGTCACCCAGAAAGCTCCCTGAGGGGACCCAGGACCTAATTCAATCACGTGACTAATTAAATATTTATTGACCTTTTGCTTGATGTCAGGGGATATTGAAATAGAAAGAGCCCTGGATTGGGTATCAGACGTGTTCTAGTCCCTCCCCTGCCACTAAGTAGCTGTGTGGTCTTGGGCAAGTCCCCTTACCTCTCTGGGCCTCAGTTTCACCATGTGTAAAATGGTGGATAACCATGTCTATCTTGAGGGTGTGGTGAGAATCAAATGAGAGGATGTATCGGTAGGTGTTTTTGTAAATTTCCTCCATAAGGCTAATGATGTCTAGCATTTGGGTAGGGTCTTCTGAGTCCCTGCTCTCATGGAGCTTATGGCTTAGCTCATGAGGCCACACCCAGGGTGGAGGGGCTTCCCTTGAACAGCAGGCAGCTTTCCAAAATGACAACTCAAAGGCAGGAGCCACAGACACTCCCAGTTCCAGCTTCTTCCCAGCCCCCCACCATCCCCAAAGCAGAGAGACCTGTTCGCCTCCTTCCGTGAGCCATTTGTCACGCTGTTTCTATCCCCACCACATTCGGTCCCAAAGAGAGGTATTTAATGGCGTTATATGGTGGCTGTTTTCCTAGACAAGTGGAGAAGCTGTTTTACTTCGCGCTGCCCATCCCCGTCCCACGTCCACAGCACCCCAGAGAACCCCAGCATTTGAACAAGTACCCAGATACTGACTGAGCGTTCTCGCTGTCAATCCTGGCTGCATATTAGAATTCGCCCACTCCCTTATGCCCCCGGGTTCTCATTTAATTGGTCTGGGGTAGGGCCTGGGCATGAGCATGGGCCAGAGCACAGCAGGGTTGAGATTCAGAGCTGCAGCATCACCCGGGTGCAGCCTTCCATAGTGATACAGCCATACCCTATGACAAGTATAAATTCCATGCCAAACAGAGACAAAGGACAAAATTAAAGACTCACATGCACTGTAATTTTTGTCTACTTCTGAACCGTGTATTATTGAACTTCTCTAAGTCTCAGTTTCCTCATCTGTAAAATGGGGATAGTAATATTACCTGTCTCATTAGGTGATGGTGAAGCTTAATTAAGATAATTATCACGGGGTGCAGGACCTGGCAGGTAATAAGTGCTCCATATATCAGCCATTGTTATCACCGTGATTTTTTTTTTTCCAAATCACCACCAATACATTTATTTGAGGAAGAAAGGGTCAAAACCTAGCAGTAGCCTCCTAGCCCAGGCCTGGACATGATGGTGACCTTGTGAAAGGGGATCTCACCCTATTGACAAAGCAGGAGACCCTATTTACAAAGCAGGAAAGCGATGCTCCCAGCTGAGCTGCAGGGTGAGAGCTGGGGGTGGAACCTGACACCATGATCCTTTTCCCATCCAACCTGGGCCTCCACAAGCCACTCCGTGGGCCCCTGCACAAGGCAGACTCAGCAAAGCTGAGTAAGGGAATCCTTCCCCAATTCCCCAGCCCCAGTCCACATTACCCAGGTGCAACGGGTGACCCAATCCACGGGCCACAGCCCCAGGCTCCCTGGACCCCCGCGTCCGGACAGACACGTGGCAAACACGGAAACTGAAGCCCAGCTGGGCTGGAACACATCTAGGTGCTGCAGGGTTGGAGTGGTCTTACAGGTGCTCCAGGATCAGGCCTCACGCCAGGTGGCCAGGCTGAGACAGGCGATTTAGAGGTGATTCCAGTTACTCCAGGGCAAAGCACGACCCTAATGTCACCTGGAGAAAAAGCAGGCTGGAGCTGCAGAAGAGCTGGCCCTGCATACTCAGGTACTTCCCACAGTGGATCTGAGATTAGAACACTGGGGACAGAAGGGGATCCAGCCTGCAACTTGTGTTTGCTCATAGCCAGGAGACTGCCTGCTAGCATGCTCACTGCAATCCCCACCACAAACTTGGGGCCGCTCCAGATGGCCAGGGCCTGGCTGAACCGGGAACCTGGATTCCAGGTGTTTCCCAGCCCCTCTGTCATCACACTGTCATCCATCAAGTAGGCACCGGTGAAGTGGGCCGACAGCATGATAAGCTGGAGCCTTCCTGCCAGGTAGCAGGTGTGAAAGGAAAAATCAAAATTGTGTCAGCATTGCTAAGAGAGCTCTCTAAAATGGAGCCAGGAGACCGTTAAGAAAGTGTGACTTATGCACGTCTCAGCCTGGATGGAATCTGACCTTTTGACCTGATGATGTCATCCAGAACACCTGCCAGAAACTCAAGACACTTTTTGGACCCTTACCCTAAAATAACACATGACGGTCTATCTACTTATGGGACCCGCACTCTAGAACAACTTGAGATTCCTGAAGGACAAATAATTTCCAACTCATGTCAGAATCAATCACACTTCTCTCCAGGCAACTCTTAACAGCCTAGTGGCCGTTCGTCTTTCTAAGTCCCTGATGCTTTCTCTTCCTCTGAACACTCTTTCAGGGTTACCCGAATCTGTGTCTCCCAAATTTCAGTACTTAAGACCCCAAATAAACTCCTTCCTTATTTGCGGCCTCCTGCATTATTTTTTGGTTGACACAGGATGCCTGGGACACGCCCTGTGAGACTCCAGGGGAAACCGGAGTCAGATCACAGCGTATCTGTCCATACGTTCATTGCCATCAAAAACGTTATGAGTCTTATTAGTGACAGTGAGCCCAGCCACCTCTATACACCCTTTTGTCATCTTCATAAAAGCCCTGAGTTCAGAAAGTTTCATGGCACTGACCATTAACAGGAAGATTCTGGGGCCCCAGAAGGCAGCCTGGAGGAGACACCTGCCCTTACAGGGTCTGGTTTCTCTGGGTGAGATGTATTTGAATTGTGTTGTTTTGCAGACTGGAAGCTTCCGTGAACAGAGAGAACAGGACTTAATCAACCTGGCCCTGCTGCAGCCCGAAGCTGCAGACACACACTGGTACCCATCTCCCCCTCCAGTAAGTCCTTTTTAGGAGCAGAGCACCTGCTGAACTCCCTCACATCCAACTAATAAGGATACCTCCCATTTGAACCCCAATCTGCACTTTTAAAACGACTTCCTGTACCTGATCAAGTTTGATTCTCATGAGAGCCCAGAAGGTAGGCAGGGTGCTATTTTTGAGTCCATTTCACAGGTTGATAAACTGAGACCAGAGGAACAAAGTACCTCCCCCGAGGACACCGGCAGATTAGCAGCAGAGCTGGATGGGATTATTGAGTCTCCCAATTCCAGGTACTTATCTAACCCTTCTGCCTTAGGCGCACCTCACCTTTAGGTGTAGGACACAGAGTTTTCGCCTAGCTCTGAATTCACAGCCCTTACCGTTTGCTGGCTTTTGACACTGTCACAGCAGTTTGTGAACTTTTCACATCGTGTCTCCCTCCCCGACAAGCCCTGGAAAGCACAGATGATGCATTTTGGTTTCACTTGCTTATTTCCCCTTCTCACCTAACACATTTGAGGCCACTTGAGAAGAGGAAAGAACGTAAGCCTTAGAGCAGAAAGGCTAAGATTTAAATTCTGAATCTGCTTCTTACTGGCTTTGTGGTTTGGGACAGCTCTCTTAACCACTCTGAGCTTCAATTCCTCCATCTGCAAAAGGGGTTTTAATAGTAAGACTGACTTCAGGATAGTGATGCAGATGAAATGAGTAAGAGTGTGTGGAGAAAGCGCCCTGCCTGCTGGCACGTGCTGAGCCCAGGGGTCTCGGGTGAACTTCTTTGCCACGATAGAGGCTCTGAAAGTACAAACAGCAGCAGGAGTGGACCAGGACTTCCCACCCCATCATGTCCCATCAGGCCAAGGATGGGGACGGAACCTGGTCAGCTTCCCCAGCTCAAGATGGAACGACCCACCTTTCAGGGTATATGATAAAACCAGACAATGCATATGTACAAAGTACTTGGTATAAAACAGGAGCTCAGTAGTGTGTGGCTATCCTGAGAACTCCTGGCTTCACCAAATGATAACGAGGTAACTTACATTTGCACTGTGTCCAGTTTAGAGAACTCTGTCCTTGTGTTACCTGGTTTAAGCCCCAGAACAACTCTGTATGATATGGGCAGAATGACTGCCAGTTCTATTCAGAGGAGGAAATTGAGTCTCAGAAAGATCACTCAGCTAGAAAGTTCCCGAATTCCGTCTGATGCAAAGTCTCTCCACTTTATCCCGGTGCGTCTGGGGTTTCTCTCATTCAGAGAGCTTCCTACCTTTAGCAGGAGTTTCTTCTCTAATACCTCCAGCCTCTGCTTGAATAGCTCAGGTGACCAGGAGCTCACCACCCATCAATTACTGGTGAAGAGCTCAAATTTTCGGAGCTTTTAAAAAACAACTTTGGTCTTAGTTCTGCCTCCAGAAGCACAAAGAACACAGATTCTCCCACGTCTATAGGGCCTTTAAAATCCCACCCATGACCAGCTTGTCTCTGCCTTCATACGAAGCACTTTAGCATCACAGCAAGAGTTAATCCTTTGAAGGTAGACAACTTGAGACCTGGCTCTGCTACTTAACTAGCTGTGTGAACACGGGATAATCATAGCTACCTCCCAGGGTGGGCGAGGTAAATGGGACGGGCCGGTAAGCTCTCACTACATAGGAGCTAATGGCATCAATACTAATAGCCTATGATTCAGGTAGGAGCAGCTTCCAAGACTCCTGATCTCCTTTTGCATCTCCAACCTTGAGCCCAGGGTCCTGCTGCTGCCCAGCCCCATCTCCAGACTCAGACACAATCGGTGATGACATTGCAGGCTAAGAATTTAGAAAACAGGAAGTCATGTGTTTTCAGGAAGGCAGTGGCAGAGCAAAGGGGGTACCTCTGCTGGGTGTGATGCTCAGCCTCTCAACCGCAGCCTCATAAGCACCCAGGGGAGGGCCTGGGGAGTTGCTCTCTTTCACTGAGCAACTAACTTTCACTGCAGCAGGAAAAATATAGGCTAGACACACAGGGTAATAGTTACAACCACTAGCTGAAGAGTTATTTTGTGCCAGGAAGCATGTGTGAGTTTTCTGATTTGATCCTTACAGCAACTATGATTTTACAGCTGGGAAGTCTGAGACTTGGAGAGGTTTAATAATGTGCCTCAGGTCTAGAGCCAGGGTTGAACCCAGGCCTGTTTGAATCCATAATCCAGACACCATGTGGTCCAGAGTCCTAACCACCATTTGGTAATACCCTTGGACCACTTACTGGTCTTCAGGGATGGGGAGAAGGGATCCTCACCAGGCTGTGGAGACCTTCCTTCTCAGAGGATCCATATTAGTAGTTGATGTCCTGAGTTTACAAATGACCTACTTTCTTGGAGGAGGCAAGGGGCTGAAAGGCCTAGGGGGTTAACAGGTACAGCTGATCTGCTGTCAAATGTGAGGTCAGGGGTCTTCCCCGTTGGCGCAGTGGTTGAGAGTCCGCCTGCCGATGCAGGGGACACGGGTTTGTGCCCCGGTCCGGAAGGATCCCACATGCCAGCGGAGCGGCTGGGCCCGTGAGCCACGGCCGCTGAGCCTGCGCGTCCGGAGCCTGTGCTCCGCAACGGGAGAGGCCACAACAGTGAGAGGCCCACGTACCACAAAAAAAAAAAAAAAATGTGAGGCCAGGACCCACACTGGTCAATGCCCAGAGAGGCTGACCCACTTGGAGACATCCTAATCACCTTGACCTGCAGAACAAGTCTATGTCATTTATCAGTACCATGTAATTTATTGCTAATCGCTTTAATTTGCCAGTCTCCTCAACTCCCTCCTCAGTGTTGCATTTCAAATATTCATGTTTCATTGTAAAGCTAATCATCTGGTCACAATCATCTACAAATTATTTCCCCATAGGCAAGGAGTCTAAGAGAATGGGGCAAAAAGGGAGCTGTTTGATTTCATAGAGATAACGGGGCTATGAGTAAATATCTCCCTTTCTCTATTTTTATTTCCGTTAAATTTGTTATGTTTGTGCAATAATTTAAAATTTTTTTCTGAGATCACTTTTTATTTTCAAGTAAGTCAACTCATTATAAAAGTGCAGGAAAGTAGAAAAAAATCAAAATCACCCGTAATACCACGTTCAAACACAGCTACTATTACCATGATGGCAGATTGCCTTCCAAAGTGTTTGTTATTTATCAATTGTAATCATCCTACATAAAAAATTTTTCCCTGAAAAAAACATTTTTTCAGTTAGTGTTATAATTTAAAATTATATTTCCATGTTATTTCACATATTCATATTTCATGTTACTTTATAGTTTTACTGAATATTCTTTTTAAAGGTTGCGTCATCATCCTTCCACTGTTTATTTAACCATTCCCCAGTGGATGGCCGTTTGTTTCCAATTTTTCACCATTGTAAAATATTCTGTGATGAACCGCTTCATTCCTAAAGCTTTTTACAGGTTTAGAATTTAGTCAGTAATACTTTGAAAAATGAAAGCTAAGACAACTGGTCCAAGAGAAAAATCAGCTAAAGATATAAAAGTAGGCAATTCTCAGAGGAGGAAAAATAAATTGCTTATAAGCATCTAAAAAGACACTCAATCTCACTACTGGTCAGGTAAATAAAGGTACAAAATGACAAAGAGATGGATCCCATTTTTCATAGCTGGTTAGAAGACCACAGCTGTGAGGGTTTGGGGAGGAAGGGCACTCCTGGCAGAGGGAGGGCAGGTGCAAAGGTCCTGTGGTGACCCCAAGCCTGGTGTGTCTGAACAGAAAGGAAGTGGGTGTGGCCAGGGTGGCATGAAAGAGAGATAGTGCTAGAAGATGAGGTTAGAAGGTGACAAGAGGGGGGGGGCATTAGTTAGAACCTCTTTGGTCAGTGGATTTTACTCTTCATGAGATGAGGAGAAATTGTAGGGTTTTCTCTTTTTACAACAAATACACATTATTTTTGTAATTTCAAAAACATGAATAAAATTTAAAAGAAAAAGATTGAAGCCAATTGGGTTCACAGTTGCCTTGGGCCCTTGGGTTGGCTGGAGATGCAAGACAGGTGAGCTGCAGGATGGGCCTAAGATCCAAGCTGCACTCCCAGGGGGCCAGCCTGCTCTGTGAGGTCTTCCGTGATTTGCCTTCATCCACCCGAATGTAGTCACTTTATCTTTTTCTGCCCTCGTCCCATAAACGAAGCTATGGTTTCCATGCAGAGAGTGGTTTATTTCTGCTGAAGGGATGGATGCAAATCCATTCATTTTTTTGCTCGCTCATCGTTCATTACACCTATGACCACCAAGCCTTTGTTTCTGTTATGGCTGAATTGTGTCCCCTCAAAATTCGTATGCTGAAGCCCTAACCCCCAGTACCCCAGAATGTGATTGTATTTGAAGATAGGGTCTTTAAAGAGGAAAGTAAGTTAAAATGAGGTCTTAGGGTGGGCGCTAATCCATTATGACTGGTGTCCTTATAAGAAGAGGCGATTAGGACACAGGCGCGCACAGAGGGAAGACCGCGTGAAGATACAGAGAGAAGACGGCCACCTACAAGCCAAGGAGAGAGGCCCTTAGAAGAAACCAACCCGGCTGACACCTTAAGCTCAGACTTTCCAGCCTCCAGAACTGTGAGAAAATTAATGTCTGTTGTTTAAGCCACTAAGTCTGCGGTACTTTGTTACGGCAGCCCTAGCAGACTAATACAGTTTCCTTCTCTGAAAACAGCCACCATAATTCCTAACTTCTGAGTCATTGTAAGGAGGGGGCATATTGCATGTAAGCAAGAACCTAGCACAGTGCCTGATACATAGTAAGTACTCAAAACACCATGATAGGCCATCGTTATTAGCAGAAGGTGCAGGCACTGTGCTAGGCAATGGGGAGCAAGTAGACACAGATCTAGCCTCACAGCTGAGTAGGGCAGTGAGCACGTAAGCGGATCTTCCCATTAGGAGAGATGCACGGGGCGCTGAGGAGACCCCAGGGAGACGACGCCCTCATCAATGCTCTGGGAGTAAAAAAATGACAGGTAGTGATCTCCCTTGGTGAGCAGAATACACGTTTCAGTTCTTTCCACTCATTCCACCTTCCCAGCAGCCCCTCAAGGCCCACGGACAAGTCTCTCATTTTAGTGGACAGCACTTGCTCTGTACCAGGCACAGTTATAAGCAAGATATACACACACACACACACACACACACACACAGAAATATATACGTATATGTGTATATATACATATATGCATGTATGTATACATATACATCTATACCTATACCTATCGAGAGAGAGGGAGAAAGAAGGACTCATTCTTCCCTCTTGCTGCCAGCTTGGACCCGTGGCTTTCCCGGTTGACTCCAGGGATTGACACTATAACAATTGTGGTCATACCAAACATTTGCTCTACACTTCCCAGTTACAGAGCTCTTTTACGTTCTTGATTTCATTTGATCCTAACAAGAGTGAAGTGAAGTGAAGCCAGGCAGATCTTATGTGCTCCACTTTGCAGATAAAGAGTCTGAAGGTCAAGGAGGTGAAGTGACTCTCCTGAGGTCCCAAGGTGCCCGTGGAGCAGAGCCTGGAGGAGAGGCCATGTCTCGCCAGGGCTTTGTTCCTTCACACAGCACACAGCCCTCTCATTAGGCTCGTGAATGTTAGCGCCATTTAAAAGAAATCCACTCTAGAGCAAAACCCTCACGTAAAAATTCCAAGCAGGATTTTGCCATTTCTCTGAGAATTTATTCTGCAGATAAGCCCTCACAGTATGCAGAGATATACGCACAAAGATATTTATTACAACATTATCTGCAGGAGTAGAAAAAAGAAAAAAAAAAAAAAAGAAGAAAAACAAGGTAAACGTCCACCAGCCAGAAACCAGATAAATAAATTTTGGTGTATTCACGTATAGTAGTTCAAAAAAACAAACACAACAGATAGTTCTGTGTGTGCTGCTGTGGAAAGATCTTCAGGATAATTAGGTGAAAGGCAAGCTCTGGAATGGTGTGTTTAATATTTGTGTACAAAAAACAAGAGGTATATTATGTAGGCTGCATATGTATACTTATACGGACATAAAAACGTATCTGGATGGAGTTTCTGTTTGGGAAGATGAAAAAGTTCTGGAAACATTTGTGATTATGATAAATCTCTCCATTCAGAACTCTAGTTTCTGTAAACATGGTTTGTGCTTTTCGGTGTACAAGTTTTTGCACATCATTTGTTAAGTATGTTCCCTTTGTTTGAGGAGAAGCCACTGGCCAGGAGAAAATATTTTTGAATCGCACACATAAAAGAGGATTGAATTCTGAATATATAAAACTCTAAAATACATAAGGAAGTTGGGGAGGGAAATTGTTCTGTATCCTGTTTGTGGTCATGGCTACATGAATCTACCCAAATTTTAAAACTCAAAGAACTACACACCAAAACTAGTGTATTATTAATTATTATTACTATTAAGTGTGTAATTTCTTTAAAAAATAAAAAGTCTATAAGACAGTAAAAAAAGAAAAGAAAAAGTTCTGGAAACAGATAGTGACGATGGTTGACAACATTATGTACTTCATGCCACTGAATCGTAGACTTAGAAATGGTTCAATGGTAATTTTATATCATTTATAACTTACCACAGTAAAAAAGTATCTATATCTATCTATCTACCTATCTATATATCTGGATAGCTACATACACAAAATATATTTTCCATGGTTAACTCTGGAGAGGAATGAGTGGAGGAGGATGTCCGGAAATTTTTACTTATTTTCTACTTTGCAGCTTTTTGTGCTCTTTGAAATTCTACGATAGTGTATTACATTTATAATATTAAACGACCCAAACAAAAACAAATAACGTGAACCCTTAAGTCAAACCAGGTGTGTGCGGCACAGTTCTAAACAAGCAGAAAGTGGAGGGACAGGGACTCATCCTTGTAGCAAAGCACCTCAAACTTGGCTGTGGCTCAGTACATTTCCAGTGATGACTTGCTGGCATTTGGAAGTATTTCAAATATACAGAAATTTTCACTCCAGTAGCATTTTGGGAAATTTTAATACATTTATGCATGAACATCAAAACAATTACTGCTAATGGATAGCACAATCGTTATTGTTGCTATTATTATCCAGTGCTGCAGAAAAGAGATGTTTTCATACGCAAGTCCCTCCTTGCCCCATCCCTGACATGAGCACCAGCCCAGCCAGGTGAAAGCACCTCTGACCCACGGCCTCGCTCCAGCCATACCACTGCTCGCTGGGAGTCGGGTACCCAAGAAGCCAAGCAGGTTTCTGGGCATCAGGAGCTGAGCTGCCTGAACAATCCAAGGGAGACCACAGGACAGAAGGGAGGCAGAGGGGCCATCCCTGCAGCCCTCATCTGCCCGCTGGAAACCATCCTGCTGGCCCCAGACGGCTGAGGGTACCCCCGTCGGGGCTCCGGCAGCACCCACAGCAGAAACCTGTGTATCTGTCTGTTTGACTGATGCCCCCTCCAGCTGAGGGCTCCCTGAATCCGGGGCCATGCCTCCTCCACCTTTGTAGACCCTGTGATGGGCTTCTCTTGCTATACTGTGGCAGGCTGGGGGTGAAGCCCAGGATGAGGCCCCGCTGAGCAGCTTCGCACTGCATCAAGCTTCAGCTTCCCCGAGATTTGGGGAGGACATGCTATTTCGATTGGAAATCAGACACAAGTACTTTATGGGGTAAACAACTCCCTGGGATTTTAAAGAGGCAAGCTTGAGCTTTCTGAGGCCAAGCTCACTGTTCCACGTGTGGAGGTCTCCCTTAAAGGGGGCGGGAGAAGCAGGGGTTGGCTTCTGGGGCTTCTCTAGAGGTAGTCGCGCTCACACCCCTGGGCCCTGGCCACCCACGTCCGACAGAGGTGGGTCCTGCCTAGGCTGTCACAGCCCACCCACCCAGTGCACTCCGAGGCTGGCCTCTTCTGTCCAACCACAGACAAAGCCCAGGTGTGCCAGACCGCACCCCAAGTCACCAGCCGAATTCCCCAGAGGGAGAGGAACCCTGGGCGCAGGGCAGGGCTCTGGGACCCTTCCTCCCCACGCGGCCAGGGCAGGCTCCCGGCTCCCACCGCCTCGCAGTGCGGTTACGGGAGCAGCGGCTCCTCCCCTCGGCCCACAGCTGTCTCCTCGCTCGAGGTTTCCTGTCGAGCGGCGCCATCCAGGGCCTGGGTTATCGCCCGAGATCTCCCGTCTGAACTTGAACTGTTCACACACGCTCATGCGCCCGCCCCCGCTTGCGGTCCCTTCCCCAACCCCACCGCCTCTGCGGGGACGTCGGCCTGGGGCTGGGAGCGCTCGGGGGTGGCTGGATCCGTGCCGGCTCAGGGGCTGGGGCCTGAGGGGCTACCTCCCAGACGCCAGGGAGAACTGTCCAGGGGTCCCCCCCGGAAAGGCAGGCCCTGGGGCCTGCATGGGGAGCTGGGAGGGACAGACAGTGACCGGGAGAAGGCCTGGCTCTGTGCGTCCCGGCACACGCCCACACGTGTCCACCGCACGGCCCTGAGGACACGCCGCTGCCTTCCCATCCGAAGGCCCTTCTGGAGACATAAAACTCCCCCGCGGAGAGCCTCAGTCCCACCAGCGCTACTTCCCCTTCTCAGAGAGCCAGGAGGAGGCACAGGGGTCTCTCTGTTCTCACACAGGGGGACTCCAAATGTCAAAGCCGCTGCTCTCAGAATCCACGGCTGCTTTCGTTTTGGAGCCCTGAACACTCAGTGTCAGGGCCTTCCCGGTGCTCACGCCCAGCAGAAACCGAGCCCTGGAGTTCATCTGCCCCTCTGATGGGGCATCTCTCTGTGGAGCTCCTGGGCGCACGGAGACTGGCCGTGTCTGGGCTGTGTTCTCTGTCACCCACCCCAGGAGTGAGGGGCCACGGTGGGGAGGGGAGTGACCCAGAAGATAACCCCTGTCGGCTTCTCCTGGTTTCCTCTGGCTTGAACGAGCCAGGTCGCGTAACAGGGTGTTATGAAAAATACCAATGCAGAGAATTTTGACTGCGAAGGACCGAAAAAGTCAGATGAGCTAGTTCCTGGGTGAAGAGGGGCTGCTTTACCCCTCTTGGCTGGCAGCAGAGCCAAAGCCCTCAGCAGTGCTTGCCAGGTTGGTCTGGGGCCGGTGTCAGCACCGCCCCAGAGCGGCTGAATTAAAAGGAGGGTCCAGGGTTCTGCATTTTAACATGCTGCTCCATGTTCTCTTATACGCTTCACTGCCGGCACCACTGCCTTCTGGGTTGGTTGGGTCTGGAAGATTCCATGAATGCATCCACCCCGACCTGAGCATTTGCAGACAGGCTGCTCCTTGAAGGAAGGCAGCCCCAAGGCTCCCTGTTGTAGACACAGAGCAACCCAACAGCGACCAGCACCTCCACGCTCGGTCACTTTTGTCAGAGGAACTCAAGGGATTACAGCCCCGACATGGCAGGTCCGTCTTGTGTTCATTCCCCACATTTCGTCGTGTTGATGTGTGATCTCACGTGGACATCATGCCGTCCCTAACATGGCTGCCTGGAGTTCTGCTTTGTTTAAAATATACTAACGAGGACAGTCCCATAATTTCTTTTTCTCCTTCCGGCTCCGGTTTTTTCACATCCAGTCATTTGCTGAGGACCAGCTTGCTGAGTGCTGGGGCCTGCCCCGGGAAGCCCTTGCTTCCACCTGTGTCTTGGGAGGCTCTGAACAGCTGCAGTGAGACACCAGCCTGGGTGGCGTCAGGAGCTGGGGTGGGCATCTCACACCGCATCAGCAGTGTCTTTTTTTTTTTTTTTGCGGTACGCGGGCCTCTCACTGTTGTGGCCTCTCCCGTTGAGGAGCACAGGCTCCGGACGCGCAGGCTCAGCGGCCATGGCTCACGGGCCCAGCCGCTCTGCAGCATGTGGGATCTTCCCGGACCGGGGCACGAACCCGCGTCCCCTGCATCGGCAGGCGGACTCTCAACCACTGCGCCACCAGAAAAGCCCCCTCAGCAGTGTCTTAACGTTGGCCTTTGCTCCTGGTACCAGAGCCACAGCTGCTCTGAGCAATTTTGGGACTCTGAGTGGTTTGCTCAGGACTGTGTGGGAATAGGATGGGGGGCCTGGGCACCCTGAAGCATGCTTTACTTCCTCTTGCAGCGTTAGTTGGCCAGAGAACAAGTCCAATTTTCCAAACATACCAGAATGACCAGCGAAGGAGAAATAATGTTGCAGCCGAAACGGAGCTGGCATCTCACCCCTCTATTTCTCCACTGATTTATCCTGGATGGAGAAGGGGCAAAACCACCTACCAATCCTAGAAAATGAAAACCACTGTGAGGTGAAGCTGGGAGCCTGGGAGAGTGTCGGAGTGAGCATAGGCTTGTGTATAAACAGGCACTCGCGAGTTTTCCCAAATGCTTCCCACAGCTCTCCACCCGGATCCTGCCTTTCTCCTTCCCTCTAGTAATCCTTTCCAAGCCTTTCTCAGCTCTCCCCTTCCCCTAAGGCTTCCTTCTCCTAGAGCTCCAGCCTACACCAACTTCCCTTGCTTTAATTATTTTTTAGCACCAAGCGCACTTTGTTACTCTCATTGTGTCTAAGGGGTTCTTTCCTACTCAACTAGATTGCACCATGCTCAAGGGCAAAGAAAGAGCCTGGCTTCTAGTTCTTTAGATTCTACCACTGTAGGAAGCCTAGTGGTAGACATCACTGGCACTCAGTCATTGCATAATTGTTTGGATGATTAAGAGGCTCATTGATTGATTGATGGCCATTAATGTATAAAACGAATGAATTTTGCCCCCTACAATTCAAAGAACCTATGAGTTGGAAGAGGCCTGATAGACAGTTTTTATGGGAGCCTGGGCTAATGCTATTACCCAAAGTATGCAACCTTAGGGAAGTTACTTCACCCCGGTTTCTTCGCCTCCAGAATAAGAGTGTTTATGTAACAATCTCTGTGGTTCCTGCCGGCTGTGATCCAGTGTTCAAGCTAGTCATCAGGAAGAAAACTACTTAAGATTTCTTAATGAGCAGGCGTCACAAAGTGTCAGATTCCCAAAATGCCCTCCACCTTCCCTGGTGTCCCTGTGTGCATGGCCTTGGCATGAGCATAAGTGAGTAGGATGGGATGCTGCAGCCCCAGAGCCTCCGAGGGAGGAAGACTGCCAGGGCCTTTTCTCACGGGTGGGTTCCAGGCTGTGGACAGGCCCAGGCCCTGCCAGGCAGGACTGCCACCCAGGGCAGCATCCTACCGCCACCTGAGCAAACAACAGGCCAAGGTTCACCCAGAAAGAATAAGCCTTCTGGGAGGGCCAGCCAGCAGCTTCCAGCAAGCCTGCCCAGCTCATCCTTCCACTAAATTCTTCAGCTTAACAAAACTTTTACTCATCTTTCAAGGCTCAGGTCAAATGTTACCTCCTCTGGGAAAACTTCTGTGCTTCCTTTAGGCAGAACTAATCTCCCTGCCACAGCACCTGTTTCTAATCTACAGGTGCCCGAAAAATCAGGAGTCATGAGTTAAATTTATTTTCAAACAGAATATCGGTTACATTTTCAAAAATTACATTCAATATGTTCTCCTTCAACCTTCAGATACCTGTTCAGGTGAAATACTTCTAAATTAAAGAAATAGATCCAATTGTTAATCTTGTTTTTAAAAGGTACAAGAAATACAGTACTTTGTCAGGGTTTCCAAGCTTTCTGGACACTCTGTAGTATATTTCTTGTGTTTTTTTCACATTGACAATTGCACTCATTGCTTTAAACTTAGAAGAATTCCCTGATAAGTTGTCTGGAGGTTGAAGTAAATCCTATGGAGTGTATTGTTTCAAAATGTGGCTAACATGATATTTTAAAATAAATTTATGGTAATGTTTCAGACTTATCAGACTCTAGCTTTTGACACATTTTCACTAATTATTTGATGACAGGTCTGTCCCTCTTAAAAATTAAACTCCACAAGATCTGGAATGTATTATATTCTTCTTTATATTTCTTTCTCTGCAATCCTTAGCGAGTGCCAGCACAAAGCAGGTGATCCTAAGTGTTCGACGAATGAAAAAATGATAAGTTCAGCTGGGATTCACCCCAATCCCTGCTCTGGAGCTGAGCCCAGAGTGAGCTCCTGCCCTCATTCCTGTCTTTTCAACCGTCTCTCTCTAATCCCCGAAAGCTTTGACAAGAAAAATAAGATGAAGACTAAGAGCTTTATGTCTCAGCTGTCCAAAAGAAACGTGAGTGGGTGTCAGAAAAATCTGCCCCTGTATGCAGCAAGGTACAGGAAGGGCCCAGCTTCTCACCTCGAGGGGCTGCCGACTAGTCCCGAGGAGCCCTCGGGCGACTTATTTCTGAGCTCCTGTGAGCTGGAGCTGGGTCAGAGCTGGGAGCACCAGGGGGAAGGGCCACGTGCATTCCCAAGCTTCCTATGCAGGTCCTACGTGAGACAGAGGGGGGCTGCTGCCTGGATTGAAGCACAGCCAGAGCTGGAAGGCTTTCCTGGAGGTGTGTTTGTCACTTTGGCAACCCTTGTGTGCCCTGCCCACGCCCCGCGAGCACTCGCCTGTGACGTACTTTGTTCTCATGGATCAAAGGCCCCACAAAGCCTGCCGCCCCTGCAGCTGCTGCGCTGGGGACGCGCACAAACGTGGGCTGCCACCTCTGACGGTGGCTCTCTCCCATGAGAGGGAGTTCACCCTGTGGCTTCCAACCAGCCTCTGCCCTCCCTCCTCTCCGGTGGAGGTACCGGTGTGGGTACGCGGGGCAGGATGGGGGGAACCTGGGATGTCACCTCCTCTCTTGCTGTCTCAATTACTCCATAGTTTGGGTCCTCAGGACGTCTCACCAGGACCGCCAGGAATCAATGAGATCTACTACCAGAGCCCATGGGGCTCCTGCAGCACGCTATGGCCCTTCCTACTTGATTCTAAATCTAGATTTATAAGCATACAGACAGAGATGCAGATGTCACTATAGAAAAGCAAACGGAAGAAAATAGAGCAAACTGTCAACAATGGCTTCATCTCTGTTTTGTGAAATTATGGGTGATTTAGGGCTTCCCTGGTGGTGCAGTGGTGGAGAGTCCGCCTGCCGATGCAGGGGACACGGGTTTGTGCCCCGGTCCAGGAAGATCCCACATGCCGCGGAGCGGCTGGGCCCGTGAGCCATGGCCGCTGAGCCTGCGCGTCAGGAGCCTGTGCTCCGCAACGGGAGAGGCCACGGCGGTGAGAGGCCCGCGTACCGCCAAAAAAAAAAATTATGGGTAATTTAAATCTTTTTTATGCCTTTCCCTATTTTCCAAGTTCTACAGTATATTATATAAGAATATACAATTTTGAAATAAGAGAAAATAGTAAAATACATTTTTGATGCCTTTTATTAGTCTCCTCCCCATCGTGGTGCCCATCCCCCCTTAGATGCACTTTAAGTCAATGAATATCTAAATTATTCTGCATTCTTCATACACACACCAACAGGAGGTAGGTAGCTGATGGGATCCTGGAGTTAAAGCCTAGTTCCAGCCAATTCACAGAGTAGTAGAAGCCCACAGGAGGAAAGGGGACATTTAGCATGGTAGAAATCACACGGAGCTTGTCTCCATCACAGGCTGGTCAGAGCCGAGCCCAGGTCCTCTCCCCGCCTGGATCCCTTCAAGCCCAGAAGGCAGATGGGAGCACATCTGTCTGCTCATCCAACTCAGGGACTGGCATTCCCCTCTCACATCCCAGGACGAGGACAGGCTGGGGTTTGGGTTGCTCTGGGGTCACAGGCCAGCATTCCTGGAACCCATCCCAAAATACAGCTCACAGGAGAGGCCTGTGTGTGCCAGGCACTGAGTCTGACTGTGCGGCTGGACCAGTGTGGTTTAGGGAACAAAACCTTAGCAACGGGTGGCAATGCTGGAAAAAATGGTGTCCCTTGGGTTTCCAAACACAGATGGTGCGCCCTGGATCAGGACCTGGGAGTGTCTGCATGTGCAATGAGTGGGTCTACACGCACAAGAGCCCATGGGAGAGGGCGCGCCCTGCCTCTCAGAAGTGTCCAAACCAGGAAGGGAGGTGAAATATTCCTTTGGGCCAGGGCCAAGCCCCTGCTGGGAGAGGTTTGCCAGGGCCCTCCAGACCCATTTACAGAGAAGAGACACCTGGGCCATTTCCCAGCCTAGGTTCTCTCTGTCAGAAGAATGTGACCAGCAAGTAGAAGGCAGCCAGACCGAGCCTCTTCCCCGTGGAAAGGTCTGACCACCATGCTTGCGGGGCTGAAGCCCTTCCAGCCTTCCTCCTGCTTCCCCTCTCCTGTGTCATCCTATCCTCAGGCTGATATACCTCTTCCCTCTGGTTTTTCTCTCAGTGGTCTCCTCCCTGCATTCCCCTTGATTCTCCCCACCAGGCTTTTATTTCTCTGTCACCTCTCCACCTTTCATCTTTCATCAAATGGTTCCTTCCCAAGGTGCCATCATTCCCTGTCGCCTCACACAGACTTGCGTGACGTGTTGCCAGCAGCCCTGGCCCTAAGGACTTGGGGACTGCTCCATTTGCTTGATCCAACTTTCTGGAGGACGGGCCGTCACCCAGCCATCCTGGCAATCCTTCCTAGTGTCTGTGTGCGGCTTTCCTGTGTGACCACTGAGCGTGAGCTACTCTGGGCTGGTTAGCATAGAGGCCACACTGCCCACTCTGGTAAAGGAATCATCCAGGGAACTGCAGTCACGTCTGCAGTGTAACCTATGACCTGAGGCCAGCAAGACTTTCTCAATCCCCAGAAAGGCCAGGTACAGACAGCAAACTCAGAAACCCGCAGTCACATTGCCTGCCCTTTCTATTAGCACACCAGGAGGCACCCAATTAGTATCGCGCATTCCTGCCTCTCATCTGACTTCAAATGGCCAAAGCCCTTCATACCTGGAAGCAGAGACCTGAAAAAGTCATTGTTTATTTTTTTTAAAGGAGAGCAGGAAAGGGAGGGTAACACACATACACTTATTGACACACACACACACACACACACACACACACCAAAAAAGTCAGTTTCACAGAGATAGTCTGCTGGGATATTTAGAATCTAGGTTTGTAACTTGCATCTCTTTTCTCTTGAGCCTGCAGTTTAGCCTCCAATTTAGTGGGAACTTGAAATTGCACTAAGTTATTAGTTGAACATCAAGTTCAAAGAGTCACTATTTTTTGGAACAACATCAAACTTTTAAACTTAAAAAAATAGACCCCATTGAAATGAGTGGTTGAAATTTGATCTGAATCTACATCAATTTATTTCCTAAAATTATTAAATTAAGGAGAATGCCAGGGACTTCACTGGCGGTCCAGTGGTTAAGAGTCTGCCTTCCAATGCACAGGACGAGGATTCAATCCCTGGTCGGCGAACTAAGATTCCACATGCCGTGGGGCAACTAAGCCCACACACCACAACCACTGAGCCCACAGGCCTCAATTAGAGAGCCCGCGTGCCACAAACTACAGAGTCCACGCACTCTGGAGCCCCTGTGCTACAATTAGAAGCCCTCATGCTGCAGCGAAAGAAGCTGTATGCCACAATGAAGATCCTGCAACAAAGACCTGAAGCAGCCAAAAACAAAATAAAATAAAAAAGGAGAATGTCACCCTATTGCCAGAATTAAAACCAGTGATTCATTTCAGCTAAAGAAGTTTCTTTTTCCAGGAGTACTATGTCCTACAAACTTAAAGGGGGATGGTCAGAGTAATGGTGAAAAAGAAAAGGTTTGTTTGCTTGTTTGTGTGTTTGTTTTTAATGTTTTGTTTTCTGACTTAAGAAGGACACCACCCTGGAGACGGCCTTCTCATTCCGTGGGACATCAAGACACCCCCAGAAATCCTGACACTGCTAATAAGACACAGGCCTTTTATAACTGCCTCAAAAAGAAACTCCTGTAGTTGACTACGTCGTGTGTTTGGTTATGCATTGTTTTTCCCCAGAATGTGCCAGTTGTGGCCGATAGCAATCGTCTTTTCACTGGGCAGTAATAAAACTGTTTTTACATTCCCTTCCTTTGAGAAGCTTAATTTATAAACGGAAATAATAAGTTTATAATTATTTCCCCCTGGCAGATGCCAGTCTCCTTGAACAAAATCACACCAGGATTGCAACCACACAAGGATGAAGTAACAGTTTTTCTGCATTCTCAATTTGTGCTGTGCCCGGAAGGCAGCTGATTTATTTCCGCAGCCTGTGTTTGGGACTGGCTTTTCACAAACAGCACCAAATACACAGGCTGCCTCCCTGCTGCGTGGGGTGTGAGGGTTCCTAAACACCCCTGTTTTTCTTCAGGGGAGGAGGAATTCAGCTCTAGTTCTGAACGTCTCTTGGTGTGGCTTCCCTCAAGAATGGCTTGGAAATAGTCCTGTTAGCAAACTCCCTGGGAGAAGTGGCTCTCAGGCTCAGGACTGGCGGTCTCTCCTTTGGGCAAGGGTGCTGGCTCCTGAATCAGTTAAGAACCCAAATACCTTGAACTCCCCAAAGCTAATTTTCTCAGCCCCTCATCCCTTTTCTGAAAGCAGAAAGAAAGTCGGGCAAGCAGGAAGCTGGGTAAGTGAAGGAAGTTGGAGAAGAAAGGGAAGAATTTCGCCTGTGGTTGTTCTACCTTCAAACCACTGGAAACGGAGGGTGACAGCACTAACCCCAAACTTCAATTGTCTGTGTTTTAAAAGCAAATATTTTTAAATTAATGTAAGAACAAAGCAAAGGGGAAGAATAAGAGAAATACAATTACTGAAAAAGTTTGAAGATTGCAGTATTTATCTGCAGTGTGTGTTCTGTAAAAAAAAAAAAAAGGTGCCTATTACTTTAGAGCTGCATAGTATTCATTCCTTTCTCTTTTCTCTCTCTCCCTCTATCCTTCTCTCCCTCTTGCTCTCTCTCTTCTGATCTTTTGTTGATTTCCTTTTTCAATTGATATCACTGTCTCTTGCCTTTCTCTTTTCTCTCCTTCTACCCCCCATCTCCAATCTCCCTTTCCATATATCCTCTTCCCTCCTTCCTTCATCCCTCCTTCCCTCTGTCCCTCTCTCCTGTCCCTCCTTCCTTCCTTCCTTCCTTCCTTCTCTCCCAGCCTCCTTCCTTCCCTTCCAAAGACCTGTCCAGAGGCGGAATATGTTTACAAGCCTCATATTCAGAGTTCTTGGAAGACCTCCCACTCCCCCCACCACGCCAACCTCACTGGGCTCACCAGCCCCTCATAAACAAGCAGGCAGTGAGACAGACATCTACCAGTGGGTAGATTCCCTGCCGCCTTTCCTCTACTCTTCCTACAGTGTTTCTCCAGCTCCTTGTAGCTGAGCAACCGGGAAGTGATGGCATTGGTTTCCCTGAAATATTTCAGGGAATTTATTTATTTCACAGCAGGAATTATTTATCTAGCCCAGGCTGCCAGAAAATTATGAGCATCTAGTCATTTGGAGGTCATTGATGACTGGTTGTGCCCTCTCCACATTTCTCTGGCTACCGTTAAAGCAGTTCTTTGAGCAGTCAGCTGGATGATATTAACTCACTATCCTTCTTCTCTGCTAATTTGAGTGTTCAGATGATACGTAGCCAGGCACAAACACACTCCTGACAGCAGTTGCCAGGGAATATTGCTTTCGTGGACTTTGACACCAGCTCCAACTTTGAGTGGAATTTAAGTGATATTTACTGCATAGAAATTCCTCGTTGGAGCTCTGCTCTTCTGGCTTAGCCTGCTGACAACACGTTAGATTGATTCTGGCATCAACCAGCTCAAGACTCAAACTTAATTAACTTCACTGGGGGCTCAGGTTGCAGCTTTGGGGTTTGCAGCTCAGCACAGATCTCACGACTGGTACCAATCACTTCACTTAGAGAACCTCAAATCAAACAAATGAACAAAGAAAAGAACCCTCCTTCTTCATATTTTTCTGACCATTTGCGAGGTTAACTTTGACCGCCTTTAGGGGAAAAAAAAAAATCAGTTTGTCTTTGGACTGACCCAAGGCGCTACATGGTTTTGTGTATTAAATTTAAGTCCAGGGGCTTCCCTGGTGGCGCAGTGGTTGAGAGTCCGCCTGCCGATGCAGGGGACGCGGGTTCGTGCCCCGGTTCGGGAAGATCCCACAGGCCGCGGAGCGGCTGGGCCCGTGAGCCATGGCCGCTGAGCCTGCGCGTCCGGAGCCTGTGCTCCGCAACGGGAGGGGCCACAACAATGAGAGGCCCGCATACCGCAAAAAAAAAAAAATTTAAGTCCATCTTTATGTTGTACTACTTTAGACTTTTTTTATATTAGAATTTGGAACTAATGTTTTGGGGGAAATTTTCATTTAGAGTTCACCTACAAAATAATCATTTCCCTGCCCTGCCTGTCCAATCCCCTTTTCCCCTCAGTTTTAAGGGTCACCTAGATACTGAAAATAAAGTGTAATTCAGTTTCATTTATTCATTTATGAGGGAAAACATGCGTGTGCATGTATATGTATACATACACATACATATATATACACACATAGGTACCCATGTATACACATATACACACGCATACATATATATATATATATACGCCGAGCAGCAATTTCAATGTTCAAGGGTGGGGACTGTTAAACCAACTGAGTAATAACTGGATAGCAAGAGCCAGACAGGCTGGAGGACCTTGATTAGCTAGTTAACATACAAAGGCATCAGAAGGCCTGGCTCTTGTTCCAAAAGCACTTCATCCTTTTTAGCATCCAGGCCAGAACCGAGAGGCAACCGAAGATTTATGATGAATGCTCACTGTGGTGCACGCTTGCTTTTTAAAATTTACTGTGGACTCCAAGCCTGTTAAGAAAGTTTTGCCCTTTGCTCCTGGCTAATTCTGAGGTGAACATAATCTGATTTTCAGCATCCCTTCATGCAAACACAAAGCCATGAAGTCCTCAGTGGAGGGCCCCAGTGTATGAATCACCTATTTGCCACCTCTGTTTACCACGGGAAAACTCCCACCTCCCATTTGGAATGTTCAAAGGACGTGAATTCCTTAGAGGAATTTTCCATTCGACAAATAATTCTGTTGCATTGGGTTATTACTGCCTTCCATCCTGCTTCTCTGCCTTAGTGACTCAGAAGACTGGCACTTTGCAGATAAATAGGAAATGCAGTAAATGTTTACATTCCCTTCCCGGGGGACCCTAGAGTCGGTTGGCGCTCGCTCTAATTGTCGCTAGGGGCGTAGAGTACAGACCTAAGTGTTGAGGGCTGGCTTGTTGTGACCAGCGTCTCTGTGGGCTTGCCTGGTTTTCGGTCATTGTTTTGGCTAGTCCTGGGGTTCTGCTTTATTCCTAGATTTATGGGTCCGCCTGTATACGCCCCAGCACCCTCTGGCCCCGTCTCCTAACCCAGCCAGATGAAACTCAGCAGAGTTGCTATATCCCAGTGACCTAAGGCCTCTAGCTGGTTGGTTTAATACCCATATGGTATGTCTGCAGACTATTTCCCACCCTAGACACTTCCTCATTCCAGACATTTGGTAGCAAATCGAAATTGCTGAGGCCACATTACATGGCATAGTTCTCCAATCCCCTCAGCCAATTCATAATTGACTTTTAAATCATTTAGGTGCAAAAGCAAATAATAATAGCCCCCCTGTTCAGTAACTAATAAATTCTAGCTCATGACAGCTGAGAGAGAAGGCTTAGACCATAAACATTAAATATTTATATAGATACTACAACCACATAGACATATAAATGCACATACACACACATTTTAGGCATCACTATTCATTTTTAACTTCTTATGTGATATCCAATAAGAAAAGATTTCCAGCAAAAAAAAAAAAAAGGAAGACTTCTTGCCTCCAGATTAATACAGGAAAACATCCCTGTAATAGCTACCTCTTCCCCCAGTAAAAGAAAAAACAAAATACAAAAATACTGAATTGACAAAATTATCTTTTCTCTATTGTGTGAAAGGTGAGTTAATATCCATAAAGAACTTAGAGCTCCCTCAGTTGAATGATGCGCTATAAATACAAAGCATCATTATAATTTATTATTAAAGAGTCAATTTTTTCATCCGAACCATTTTTCAAACCTCTCACAGCGCAGGCCCGTCTGATGAGAGCTCTGACCTGAAGCCAAAACACCTCTCCCAGACACGGAGAGACTATCAATCAGTTTAATGCAAAGACTCTTCCAAGTCAGCCTCCTAGTAACCCAGCAGGGCTGTCTTAGAGCTGCCTTCCTTCAATTAAGTCCAGTGACTTACACAGTGAGCCCACATCGCTGGACTCACACCCGGGAAAGGGCTGATCTTTCCACCCTCACTACCTTGCTCCCAAGCAGGTAAAACCAAGACTAGGGAACCCTCCCTTTTCTCTTCCCACCTCCACCTCCACTGCCAGCCCTTCCTTCTGCTAATTCTAACCAACAAATCTATAGCAGCTAATACCTCCGTTCCTGGTCAACCGGTCTTTCCTAGACAGAGATCCTCCGCCTAGCTAATCCATTGTGAATGAAGGGGATTAAAAAATAAAATATTCTCTTTCCTTCCAAGCAGTGGACGGAAGCCACTCTCTCAAGCATGGAAAAAAAGCAAACTGCTTTATCAGCTATAAATTACATAATAATTTAACGTAAAGCAGTTTTCTAAATTTAATATCATATGTAAAAGTGCTTTAAACTTAAGGCAATAAATAAAATGCTATACATTTACTTTCTTTACTTTTTTCCTTTTGAAAAACTTCCCTTGGGCTTCCCTGGTGGCGCAGTGGTTGAGAGTCCGCCTGCTGATGCAGGGGACATGGGTTCATGCCCCGGTCCGGGAGGATCCTACCTGCCGCGGAGTGGCTGGGCCCGTGAGCCATGGCCGCTGAGCCTGCGCATCCAGAGCCTGTGCTCCGCAATGGGAGAGGCCACAGCAGTGAGAGGCCTGCGTACCGCAACAAAACAAAACAAAACAAAACAAACTTCCCTTGTATCACCTGTCCCCATACATGCACAGCCTCTCCCCTTATGGACATCTCCCAGCAGAGTGGTGCATCTGTTACAGTTGATGAACCTACATTGACACATTATAATCATCTGAAATCCATAGTTTGCATTACGGTTCACTCTTGGTGCTAGACATTCTGTGGGTTTGAGCAAATATAATATGTACGCATCATTATAGTATCATACAGAGAGTTTTCACTGCCATAAAAATCCTCTGTGCTACACCTATTCATCCCTTATCCCTTCCCCCACAAAAACCCTGACAACTGCTGATCTTTTTATTATCTCCATATTTTTACCTTTTCCAGAATGTTATATACTTGGAACCATACAGTACCTAGCCTTAGCAGATTGGCTTCTTTCACTTGGTAATATGCATTTACGTTTCCTCTATGTCTTTTCATGGCTTGATAACGCATTTCTTTTTTAGCACTGAGTAATGTTCTATCCTCCAGATATGCCACAGTTTATTTATCCATTCACCTACTGAGGGATATTGGGTTGCTTCCATGTTTTGGCACTTATAAATAAAGCTGCCATAAACATAAAAAAAGGACAAAAAAAGGAGTTCCTAAAACTAAAAAGATGTGATCTGGTTTGGAAATAAATCTTTTTTAAAAAGTTTGGCAAGCAAGATTTATCCATTTGCAGGGCTGAGTCCATTTAAATAGTCCAAACGTGTTGGCTCTAAACCAAAGGCCCACAGGACTAATCAGTTTAACTGGAAGACGGAGACTCTTGATTTTCGGTTGTAAGATTCAGTTGCACATTTACTCAAGGGGATTCACTGGGGAAAGGAATTAAGTCTCAGCCTGGCCTCCAGGGCTGGATTACTTCCCAGTGCGCTGAAGTGGCTACTGTTGATGGTGATAAGCGTTGTATCAGCGTTTTTTAATCTGGCATTTTTTGTTAGCCAAACATGGTTTTATTCAAGAACGATGCATGCCCCCCACCCCCATTATTCAAGAATTGGGCCTGAAAGGAGAGGGAGAGATAAAGGAAAGGGGACAGGCAAATGATCTGAGGTTTTAGAATAAATCAGTCCCTGGAGTTCATTTGTTTGTTCCTTTAGTCATTGCAGAAATGTTTCTAAGTGCCTGCTCTGGGCACCATGGTGGTAGCAGGGGCACCGTTTCTTTTGCTGATGCCTCTGTGTCTCCCAGATGTCTTAGAGAGTCTTGAGGGTAAGGCCTTGGACCTCTTCTCTAATCTTCTTAAACTCATTCCTTTTGTGATCTCATCATTCATTCTCAGGGCTTTAAAATCCCATCCATATGCTGTTGACCCCAATATTTGTATCTACAGCCCCGACTCTCCCCCGAAATCTAGACTTGAACATCCACTTGGAGATCTAATGAACAAGTCAGTTCTAGCCTGTCTTAAGCAGGACTCCTTATTTCTCTTGCCCCAAACCTGCTCTTCCTTAGGTCATTGGGTAACATCAGGATGAATTTGATTTCTCAATTCAAAAGTGAGAGAAATAATTTTTATATTCTATATAACTTTTCTGATAACAGGAATAGAAATGTTAATGATAGAAAAATTGGAAAATATAGAAAAGCATGAAAAAGAAAAAGGAAAGAAAACCTACCCACAACCCTAGCACTCAAACATAATCACTGTTCACATATTGTTATTTTTTTTAATGTTTATTCTAATGCATTTTTTTCAAAACCTTAGGGGTTTTGTTTGTTTGATTTTACTTAGGACTACCTTATTTATGGCTATTTTTGTTATATACAGTTATTTAGCCACCCTATTATTAGAAATTAGGTTATTGTTGATTTGTATTATAAATAGTGTTGCAATACACATCCTTAAACATAGATATTTTCATCCCTCTGATTATTTCTTAAGAAATAAATTAAGACACAGGAAAATGCAGCCACCAGGAATAAATATCTTTGAAATTCTTTAAGTTGAGGGCCGAATTACTTTCCAGAAAGGCGGTGCCAATTTACCCTGAGCAGTTTTTGAAAGGCTCTAATTCATTGCGGTCTCACCAGCACTGGGTATGATCATTAAACAAACAAAACCCCAAACAGCCTACCTGTAAGCAAAAAGCAGATTCTAATTTTACATTTTGCATTTCTTTGATTATTAAACGTTGAACATTTTTTTCATGTGTGTTTCTTGTTTTAGGACTGGTGTGGGGATGACTTTTGCTTTCTTTCTTCCTTTGTTTTTTTGATGTTCTTTCTTAAGTGAGTTCTAAAAGCATGTTACATACTGGAGATATTCACCCTTTTCCCATTGTATATATTGCAGATATTTTTCCACTTTGTCGTCTACTTTTCATTTGGTGTCTTTGACACATAGAAATTGCAATTTACAACATCAGTTTTTTTGCTTTTAGTCATATGCTTAGAAAATGTTTCCTCATTTTGAGATCAAATATATATTCACTTATATTTTCCTGGAAGTACTATTTTCAATGATATTCTGAGAAACTTTCACAATAAAAAACTTAGGAAGTGTTTTAGGCAGCAGCCCAGGTTGGCAGAACCATACCTATCGCTAAGTGTGGCTGTACACACCCATACACACAGTGTGTGCACACAGGGAAAAGCAAGTCTAACAAAACTGACTTTATCTATTGAAATGCAGCAAAATTAAGAAGGAAAAATTTAGGACTTATGTCAAGGGGGCAGTAACAACATAACCGAGATCGCTGTTTTATAGCCAGGTTAGAAAAGATGTAATTACACTTCTACTAGGATTTTGCCATCATTAAAATCGGGTCCTCCTGCAACTTTTATATTTAATTTGTCATGGTTTTTTTCAAAGAAATAAAAATCAAAGGGGACAGAGGCATGTATAGGAAGTGCTTTAAATGCGTACATATTCGTGAGAAAGACTGCTGCCCATCTTGTCTGGTCATGCCCCTCCCGCATAGCATAACTGCTAGACAGGCTTGGATGGCCCCACGGCTTAGAACTTCCCTGTCCTGTTGGCCTGGTCCACGCCCTGTGCAGCCTGGCACTCAGAGCTATGGGACACACGCCGGTGCGTGGAAACCCTCCACTCTGGCCCCTGCCTTTGGCCTCCCCGCAGGTCTGCTCCTCGGGCCTTTACCCTCCAGCTCAAGTAAATATTCTATAGGTCAGGCCTGGAAGGGTGCCAGGTGTGGACTCCTCAGGTGGCTGCCACCATTCGTTTCCTTTAAGTTTTACACACACACACACAAACACACAGAGCTATAGTCTTACAGAGAACTCTATTCTGAGACCTCTATTTGAAAAGCAATATTTCCATATTCAGACTCACTATTCGGGCCTCTGGGTGATTCTATCCTCTGAAATGACCAGCTTCCCCCCACAGCCTCCATCCACTGCCCCGGGGGGCAAGCTTGGCTTCTTCCTCCCTTTGCTAGCCAACTCCTTCACGCTGGGTCTTTCTATCATGCAACTTCATCTGGGAGCAGTTTCAACCTGGACACTGTTTTGAAAACAAATGCAGCTGCTTCTTGCCTATGTGCAGGTTCCCCAGCAGAGATGTGAGAAGCATTCAGTCATACCCCCAGGGATCCCCAGAGTTTCTCAGCTCACCTCTTCTTTAACGTAGCCTTGAGGGTGAGGTGTGATTATTACCCCCACTGTGTAAAAGAGTGGGAAGGAACTGACCAAGTTCACACAGCTGGCGTGTCCAACCGTGAGGCCTGGGTCTTTTCTCCTCTGCCCCAAAAACCCCATGTTCTTCTCTCTTTGAGTATGTGCCCGGTCGTCATATGGGAACCCCCTTCCCAAACATTCCTGACTGGAGCTCTTACAGACCTTTTGGAACTCTCACTGGGAAGGTAACTCCCTGCTTCATGTGGCAGCTTCTCACTCCATCACTGGGTGGTTCTACTTGTCACCAGCCTCCCTGTCACACTGACCCACAGGGTCTAGTTCTGCCCTTGGACGTTAACCAGTATGGGCTGTCTTCTACTTGGTGGCACCTCACGTATCTGAAGGCCGTTCTTGGCCGATTCTCCTCTAGTTCTCTGTGCCCTTTCGTCTTACATTGTCTCTGGAGGGCTCTGCCTGCTCTGCACACCCCGCAACTGCCCCAGCAGATTGGATGAAGCTAGGTAAACCGGAGTAGCCCACTGCTTCCTCCCTAAACGTTTCTCTCTGATTTACTGCGCGAGATAAACCTGCCTAATTTAGATAGATAGATAGATAGAGATACTGAACTCTCACTGCTCTCCTTTCCTTCTCTCTGGTTCTGAGTCTGGGGGTGGGGCTGAGGCTGGGGAGGGGGAGGCTGGGGAGGGGGAGCCAGCCTCAAGCAAGTTACTGCCTGAGCCTTAAAAGTCAGATTTTAATCTCCCTTCCCCTCCACCCACCCACCAGCACAGTCAACGCATCGCCGAGACACCTGCTCGGGTGGGGTGGGAGTGGAGCGGCAGTGGGGAGGTGAAGGGAGGCAAAGGCACGCTTGTTTGGTGTGTAGAGAGGAAAATTCTGCTACTGGTGACAGAGTCTAACTGGAGCCTCTAAGAGATCTTTTTTCATAACAGTGGCCAGGCACAGAAAAGACTCTTAGGGAAAGACAGAGCCCTACCGTGGAAATATGGCCCAGGTCTGGGTAGGAGATGCACAATGCAAATAGGACTCTTGTCATACTGAAAGTGAGGATGCTATCAAATACCACTGGACTTGGGTCAGAAAGAACTTAGGCACCAACATGAAGAGGCTCCCACTGGCCAATGATAGAACCACTTAAGCATCCATAAGAAAATGGCTGCAATGGATTAAAACACGTAAATATGTTTAAGTCCGTGCAGTCATCATGACACTAGAACCAACCAACACACTCATTGCTTTCCTTTGTAGGATGCTTGGGAACCAAGTCCTTCCTTAATATTTTTTTACCGAAAAAAAAAAAAAAAAACAACCCTGCGTTTGGTTATAAAATACACCAAACACACACGAAAGTAGAATAGTGGAATGAACCCTCTGTGCACTTATCACTCGAGCTCAACAATGATCAACTCAGGGCTCTTCCTTGTCTACGTGCCTACCCACTCCCCCCTTCCTGGGGTTATTTTGAATTCAATCGCAAGCATCGTATCCATCATTTTATCTAAAGATAACAAATCAATATAAATAAGCGTTTATCCTTGGTATTTATCAGGGTAACCAAATAGTTAATGAGGACTTTATAGAAATATTCCACCAAATAAATGAATAAAGAGCCAACCCCTAATGAAATAGCAGCTCTAAGCAATGATCATCAATTGCTTCTCATGTCACCAA
Organism: Phocoena phocoena; assembly: GCF_963924675.1. Taxonomy (NCBI): domain Eukaryota; kingdom Metazoa; phylum Chordata; class Mammalia; order Artiodactyla; family Phocoenidae; genus Phocoena; species Phocoena phocoena. Next base: position 124,564,994 of record NC_089219.1, read on the forward strand.
AAGAAAGACCTCGGGACATCATGAACCTCCTGATGAAATACACCAAACCACCTTGAAGTATTCTTGCTACAACATCAAACCTGAATCCCATCAAGCTTCCAGATCCATCTGCCGGTTTATACAATACAGGAGGCAGAGGAACATGTCACACAACACCACAGGGATGCAGTCAGCAAAATCCAGACTGTGGGAGACTCTATGGGATAAACAACCTGGCTTCCTCAACAATTCAGTTCAAGGAAATAAAGAGGGTTGTGGGGAGGACGGGGTATGGGGAAGGAAACTATAGATGTAAAAGATGAAGCAGCATATAAGCCAGCTGGCTCCTCCTTCAAACAAACACACTGTAATGCTGAAAAAGGAAAAAAAAAGATTGGAGAAAATTAAACTCTGACCATATATTTGATGATATTAAGGAATTATAATTTGTGTAGGTAGGATAATGGTATTGTGGTTATGTTTTTTTAGAAAGTCCCTAACTTTTAGAGATACATACTGAAATATGTACAGACAGCTCATTATATTATTTTCTCTATTTTATATGTGTTTGGAACAGAAAGAGCCACCCTGGTTTCCCCCTTCGGAAGACAGGGAGCTGGTTAGAAGTGAAGCTTCACTGCTAAGTACAATATTATGGGTTGAAATGGCACCTCTCCCAGGCTGCTGGCACTTTTTCTGAGATTCTGGTGAGCTGCCCAAGGTGGGCTCTGATTCTGGGGCTTCTCTGTGCCTCCAGGGTGCCAGGCCCAGGGCTGTGCCCCGGGGCTCTCCCTAAACCCTGCCGAGCAGGGGAAATGAACAACCCTTTCAGAGAGCATTCAGCTCTGCTCCACTCTTACTTAGCTGCATACATAATTTCCTTTCTTTACCTATAAAATCAGAGCAATAAAACTAAATTCAGAGGGTTGTCATAGGGATAAAATGGCATAAGAAATGCGAAGCTGCTTTATAATCAGATTAATAACTCACAGTAATAATAAGAGCTAACATATATTGAAAGCTAACTATGTTCCAGCTTTAATTCTAAGAGCTTTACATGCACCATCTCATTTAATTCTCAGAAAACCCTATGAGGGATGCATTATTATTATCCTTTTCTCACAAATGGGGAAATCAAGGCACAAGGATATAAAGGATCACTACCCGTGTGTATATTTGTTCTTAATGCACAGAGGTGAAGAGGCTGCTGGCCACCCTGTTGTAATCTGAGGGACAGCAGGAAGTCCCCTCTCAGAAAATACCTTCAGATGGAGGCATCTGGGTCTCTAAGAGGTCTCTGATAGAATGGAAATGACCCTGAGAGGGGTAACACATTAAGCTTCTGTGCACTGTGAATGCCTTACTATGAAACTGTTTATCACATTGCTCTCTCTCCTCTATCAGGACCCTGAGAGAAAGGAGGACTGACCAGGCCAGGAGACCCCAAAGGGAAAAAGGTATTAAGGACAAAGTCCGTGATCTTGGCAATTTTACCTGGAGCCAGTCCTGACGCCAACCTCAACTCAGTGCCAGGTGACAGGCAAGCAAAGCTGCGTTTCTTGTTCTCACGCAGACCCAGGGAAGGGGCAGAGCCCTACTGGCTGTGCCATCTGTGCTGTGCCGGCACCCACCCAGAAGACCCCTTCCTCACTGCCCCCTCCCACCCACTCAGACTCTCGCAGACTGGCTCTTGGGACTGCTGATGCTTTCTTGGGAAGCCGTCTGGAGAACCACAGGTGCTACTGGGGCAGCTGCCAGCCCTGCCGCCAGATCTGGGTCTCCCCACCCGCCCCACTGACCCAGGCCGGCCAGACACTGTCATTTTGATCCCCGCCAGGTTGTCCTGGAAGTTCTCAGCCCAGCCACACTAAGGCCCTTGTAAATCCCTAGATGTCTCTCTTCTGGGATGTGCTCTGTGGGACCAGGCAAAGAATCAAAAGGCTGGACAAGCCAGGCCATGGAGCTGTGAGGGGCCGAGGGATTTGGAAAAAGCACTCTGTTATGGTAGTTCAGGTCTTATACGTAAAAGCCAATGCACTTCTGGCTATGCTGGCAGGTGTCCAGTGTCCAGCACACACAGGTTGAGAGGCTGGCTGCAACCAGCCTTGAGCAGATTACCCCATAGCCTTACTTTTGTTTCTAGTTGCCCAGTTAAAGGGACACAGAAGAACTTGGACCTGCCTGAGTGAAGAGGAATATGGCGAAGGGCTTTCAAACCATGAAGAACGGCTGAGGATGTTAAGGTTGGCAAAGGCAAGACTTGGGGACCTCAGAGATGCTTTCAATATTTGAAAGTCTGTCTCATGGAAAAGAGTTTCCATGATACACACACACTGTGTGTGTGTGTGTGTGTGTGTGTGTGTGTGTACTTGATCAGTAGAAGAAGCTTCACTGAGAACGGGTTGGAGAGGCCATACGGTGGGCAGGAGTGCTGGATGTGGAGTCAGAATGTCCAGCTTCAAATCCCACCTTCTGTGCCTCAGTTATCTTGTCTGTGAAATGGGAATGAAAAATAGTACTTATCTTCAAGGACTGTTGTGAAGATTAAAATGAGTGAATATATATAAAATGCTTTGAATGGCCTTGTTTCTTCCAAGTACTCAATAAATGTTAGGTTAATATAATGTTCACAACTGTCAGAAAATGGAAACTTGTATGCTACAGTAAATGAAGATAGCAAGATCCAAATTGTATGATGTGATTCCAATTTTGTTTTTAAAATGCACATTATTTTGGAATAATACTAGGAGGAAATACTGCAAAATATCAACAATAGGTTAGGTGATTTCTGGACAATAGGATTATAGATGATTAAAATTTTTACGCTTTTAAGTTCTGCATATTTTCTAGGTAAGCATATATTACTTCATAAATGGAAAAACATTTTTAAAGCTATCTCTCTTTTCAAAAGGCGTAGTATGCTTAAAGATGTAATGAGATCCTGGTCACTAAAAGGGTTTAAAACACCCTGGCCCTAAAAATATTCAAACCCATATGGCTAACGAACAGTTGCATTATTTACATTGCTTAATCCCAACCATGTAAAGAAGCTAATGCATAAAAATAAAGACTGGAAAGAAATCGATGACCCTGGTAACAATGATTATTCTACAAAGATGGATAATGATCGCGGTTTGTTTGTTTCTTTATTCTTCTCTGTACTTTAAACATTTTCTAAATGAAATATGCATGACTTTGAAAATGGTAGGGGAGGGGCATTAACTGGAATGAAAACTAAACCAGAAAGAAATCAAAAGAAAAGGAGGTCAGTCTCGATTAGCTCAAAGGTCCCCCTAGATCTGCCTATCTAGCTTCCACAACCATGCTTCTGTGACCACAAGACGGTGGCAATTACATGATGTGACACATCTACCTCGATCCGCCACACACTGCAGCCCATTGGTGGTCATGCCCCCCTTCCCTCCCCTTCCCCTTCAAAACCCGCCTAGAAGTTCCGCTTTGCTTTTGCATCACATTGCAAACCTCTCACCCCTACTCCCACTCCCCCCGCTGCCATGTGGCTTCAGCGCCTCATACCCTGGTCACCCAACCTTCCACCTGTGTCCCCTGTCCACATCTCTCCCCACCCAGCCAGGTCTGCCTCTGTGCGGCCTCACTAACACCTGCCCCCTCCATGCCCAGACCACAGCTGATCCCTCACCCGGGACCCCTCCCCTGTCCTGTCAGTACACGGATCCAGGTTCTACCAATCAGTCAAGGTTGCCTGCAAATGCCAATTCTTGTTCTGCACCAAGCCATTTATCACGACTACATTCTTTACTGCTCTTGACCATGGGTCTTGCCTTGCCCATTTGGGAGTGAGCTTCTTGACTGTGGCGCCACGTTTTCTACTTCTCCATTGTCTCCCATGCCTCAAACCAAAACACCTAGCTCCATGCTGAGAGGTTACTCAGAATCCAGAAGCATGCACTGGCTGGACCATGTTACTCCATAGCCACTGCCCTGTGGTCTGTCACCCCAGTCCCAGCCCAGGCCAAGACCCAATTAGGCAGACATCCAATGGATCTGAAAAGATAGTAGACCTGGGCCAGGTAAGGGTGATTTGTCAGGGTAGCCCTACGGTTAAGACACAAGCCTGCCCTGGAGTCAAAGAAGCACAGTTCTCACATTTCCCTGAACATTTGGTGTTTGGTTTAGAACTTCTCAACGTGTGCCAAATGGAGAAGAACTGGAGAAGTTTCAGTAGGGGCATGACAAAGGGAAACAGCTTGGAGAGTGGAATAAAGAGTAAAGAAAAAAGGGTTAATTTAGCTGGAAAAAGAGTTGACACGAACCCACGCTAGTCTTTTTTTTTTTTTTGAAGATGTTGGGGGTAGGAGTTTATTAATTAATTTATTTATTTTAGCTGTGTTGGGTCTTTGTATCTGTGCGAGGGCTTTCTCTAGTTGTGGCAAGCGGGGGTCACTCTTCATCGCGGTGCGCGGGCCTCTCACTATCGCGGCCTCTCTTGTTGCGGAGCACAGGCTCCAGATGCGCAGGCTCAGTAGTTGTGGCTCACGGGGCCTAGTTGCTCCGTGGCATGTGGGATCTTCCCAGACCAGGGCTCGAACCCATGTCCCCTGCATTGGCAGGTGGACTCTCAACCACTGCGCCACCAGGGAAGGCCCCCACGGTACTCTTTAATATACAAAGAAAACCGTAGCAGCTGTGCCCACTATAGTGCTGCTTCACCTTTCAGAGACCACCCCGCTTCCCAGTCAAGCCCCCCATCACCGCTGGAGGTCTCTTCCTGTTCAGCCAGCCAATGAGCCACCTCGAGATCTCTCCCAGCTCTAAAAGTTTAGTCTGGAACCTCTTAAACCTAAGACAGTAGGCTCTGGAGCATGTAAACAAGGGTGACTGTGGAATATTCTTCTCAGGTAAGTTTAGAGAAAATAGAGACATTTTAGAGAATGGTTTAAGCAGGACCTTTTGAAACCTTTTAACTCTTCCACCCACTCTGCTTCAAATCAAATGTGAAGATGCATCTGTGTTCCCCATAAAATATATACTTATTTTGTTATAAAAAGATTTGGCTTTTATCAGGCACTCTTGGCAATTTTTATAATGTGAAAAAACTCCAACCTATAGCTTGTTTTCACATGTAAGATTTATGTGAATATTTAAGTCAACAATAAGGCTGGTATAAAGCACAATTATAGTATTGCCTGAGACTCAGTGCCTAGTGCATTGGTTCTCGACCATTATCCATTAAGAGGTGTGATAAGAACATTGTTATTTATAATAGATAGAATACAAAAACTTGGAAATAACTTACTTACACCTACGACAAAATTTAGAGTGGAGTCAAATTATGCCTTTGTTAAAATCATTTTCATTTATTTGCTTTCCAAAAGTTTTCTTGACCAGGGGAGAAAGTTGGGAGTAGGGTGAGAGTGGGATTTCTGTGAGTCCACGGGGAGCACAGATTCCAGTGTCATCCAACATGGGTTGAGATTGAAAGAAAAATTCAGAATTACTGCTCTGATTATTTTGTGTGAAATGTCTTATTTCTTTCTGAAACCCTAAGCTTCTTGAGGATAGATGCAGTAAGTTCATGATACAATCCAGGACTGAGCATTAGGGGCTTAAGAAATAGCTCATTGAGGGACTTCTCTGGTGGTCCAGTGGTTAAAAACCCACCTTCCAATGCAGGGGACGAGAGTTCGATCCCTGGTCGGGAAACTAAGATCCCACATGCCATGCGGCAACTAAGCCCTGTGCATCGCAACTACTGAGCACACACTGTAGAGCCCACGTGCCACAACTAGAGAGAAGCCCTCGCGCCACATAGAAGAGCCCACGCAACTAAGACCTGACGCAGCCAAATAAATACATTAAAAAAAAAAAGAAGAAAAAGTAGCTTATTGAACTAATACTTAGTAATCCAGATGGAGACACATCACAAATGGCACCACTGTCCCAACTTTCTCCCAGAAAAGCAGAGGGAATCACAAGATCATCACTTCATTTAGCCCCACGAGGCTCATCAGGAAATCCTGTTTGCCCATTTTACAGGGGATACTAAGGCACAGGGCAGGTGGGGAAAAGTCCTATACTGGGTGCTGAGAAGGACCCCGGGCCTCCACTGAAGTTGGTTTCCGGCCTTTGGCAGCAGGCTTCTCTGTACCTTTCATTGGGTGTGAGCCCTGCCTAAGCAACCTACGCACCCCGCTTCCCTGGGGACCTGCTCTAGTCACCCTGTGGACCACTCTTAGAAAGAGGCTCAGCGCTCTGAACTGTCTCAGCAGGACTTAGAGGCCTTCCCCTGAGAAATCGCCTGACTTGAGGACAATCTTGAACCCACAGCAGCTTCAGTCCCCATCCCCCACTGCTCTGGGATGAAGGGGTCAAAATGATATCTCCTCTCTCTCGTGATCTTTCAGAACTGTGCTCACGAAATGTTGAGCTCCTGCAGGTACTGGTGATAAAGAAAGAAGGCAGGTGGGTCCTCCCCACCGACAGCCAAGAGGCTGCTTGGTTGTCAAGTCACTGACTTTCGGGTCGTACCTAGGTTGAGCGAGCCTCTCTCCTCTGTGAGTGTCTCCCAAACACATTTCTGCACACTGGGTTGGCACTCCCTTCCTTCCCCTCCTCTGCCCACATCCCTCTCCCGTCTCTTGCCCTGACCAGAAGCAAAGCCCATGCAGGCTGGGGCCAGGTGCTGACCTTTAAGAGAGCGGAGCTGTGACAGGCAGCAGAGGAAACCCAGCTGCTGTGGAAGCAGCAGCCCAAGGAGGCCCAGGCCTCAGGCCTCCCAGCATCGTGCAGGGCCGGAGTGACTTTAAGGAATCCTTCTGGACTCAGGTCCCAAAGGCCTTGGGTCTCTTCTACTGGGAGAGAGCCTGGGAAGGGAAGGTGGGGTGGCAGGGAGTGGGAAGTGGCTTCTCCTACACATGCTGCCACAGTCCTTTAGGGCAGAGCCCAACTTTGCCTCAAGGTGGATGAGTAGCTAAAATGGGGGGAGGGAGAGGCCTGGGGTGAGCCCTGGTTTGGGCCCTTTCTGAGCTGCCCAATCTGATCTAATACTCCCCACAGCTGTACCCATTGAGCAGCTAGCCAACATTCGAATACCTTTAACTTATCAATTACAGCGCCCAGTGGAGGAGACCGAGCCCCTCTTGGGGCTTTGTCACCTAGACCCTAAGAATAGCCACCCTCTCCTTCCTACTCTGCTTTCCCACCAACCTCGGATGTCCTCGTGCCCTTTAAAACATTCATGCTAGTCTTTCCCCCACAAGGGAGCTGGTATCTATTACTATCTCCTATGTTCCCAGCACTGGTTATAAAAGTGTATTTAATCCTCAGAACCCTACCAGGGAGATGGGTCATATTCTCCCCATCTTACGGAGAGGAGGCAAGGATCCCGAAGGTTAAGTTATTTGCCCAAAGTCACACAGCTGGTAGGCAGAGGTGCTGTTCTGTGAGGCGGCAAGGCCCACGTCACCCGCCGCGGAGCACCTGCTTCTGGAGGCCAGCTGGAGGGTTGGCACACGATGTGTCCAGTCATGACGCTGACCGTGACACTGAAAGTATTTTACATTTGCACAGCACTTTCCAGCAGTGCTCCTCGGCTCTGAATTCGGGGCACGAACTGAGTCAGAGAAGAGGTGTCGGTCCCCTTCCCTCCTCCAGCCCAGAGTCACCTCAGCCACTTCCCGAGGGACATGAGAAATCCTTCGCCCACTGGACTGGCCGCAGCGGGAGGTTTCCTAAACAGCAGCTGCCCGGGCTGCCCACAGCAAGTGTCCCTCTGCCCTGCACTGCCGCCACCCAGTGTACGGGACTGGGGGCAAAGGACCTCAGTCCCAGCTCTGCCTGAGGGGCGGGCGGGCCGGGGCTGTGTGGAGAAGTGGGATGGGAGGTGGGGACCACGCTGGTCAGTGTGCAGGCTGCAGGCACAGCTCTCCCGTCTTCACTCCTTGTGCTCTGGCACAGCGGCCAGTGACCCGCTTTTATTTTCTTCCTGTTTCTCTGAGAGCAGCGTGCTCTTCGGGAGTCTGATTCCTTTACCCTCAGTCATCACTCAGATACCACCTGCCCACCCTGCCCCGTCTCCTCCCTCTGTTTTCCCCCTTCCCCATGCTGCCTGTGGGCATGGGGGCCCCTTAAGCTTCCACCTCAGTCTCAGGGACAGCCAGGGCTCCTGGCTCTCAGCAGCCCCCCCTCTTGTCCCTCCCCCTCAGGGACCCCAGAGGCCAGGGCGGAGGTCCCGGAGGATGAGGTGCCACCTGGAGCCCTCTGGCCAGAGCCTCCTGAAAGCACGTCCTACATTTAACTCCCACCGTTGCTACTTCAGGAAAACAGAGGCAAGCGAGGGTCTGAGTGTTGCAAGGAAGACGTCCCTGCCTGAGCAGATCTTCAGATGGCCCGGGCCACGGCAGAGTGGGGTCAGGGGTGGTGTGAGTGGGCCTGTCCCTCCCCGCCTGTCTCTCCTCACTGGACATGACGGGGTGGAAGCCCTACAGCTAGTAGAACGATTTACGGTTCAGCAGCTGTACTTGCAGAAACTCAATCCTGGCCTTGGATTGCTGGAGACTCAAGAAAATGATCTGTTTATACATCTGCCTCTCCCGGGAGCTCCCCGCAATCAGGGCCCATGTCTTATTCCTCCTGCAGGGCTGGCTGGCACACGGAGTGCCAGGCTCCTGTGGGGAGGATTCCCGCCTGGCATGGCTTCCTTGGTGGTTAAAACCTGGACAGGGGTCTAGAACACGAGGAGTGGAGCTCAGGAAGCCCTCCTTTCTGGCCTGCTTCCAGCCTCAAAGCCCCACAGACACTCTGGGTGGGATTTAACGATTTCCCACCAAGAACGATATGAATTTTGCTCTCTGCTTCCCTCTGGCTGAGCCCCAGAGGAGACCAGTATGGCCATAGGGTGGGTATGGGGGAAAGAAGACAAGAAGGTTGAACAACCAGGACATTAAACAAAAATAAAATGACAGGGCTTCCCTGGTGGTGCAGTGGTTGAGGGCCTGCCTGCCGATGCAGGGGACACGGGTTCATGCCCCGGTCCAGGAAGATCCCACATGCCGCAGAGCTGCTGGGCCCGTGAGCCATGGCCGCTGGGCCTGCGCGTCCAGAGCCTGTGCTCCGCAACGGGAGAGGCCACAACAGTGAGAGGCCCGCATACCACAAAAAAAAAAAAAAAAAAAAAAGAAAATGACAGGAGGGCTGTCATGGGGGAGGGCAGGATTTGTGGTCCACCACATTCCAGAGCCTCCTTCCCCTTGCCTCCCTGTCCACACTGCCCCTCGGACCCCTTCAAGGACACACCGCCATGCTCCGAGGGGCAGGTAGCCTCAGCTCTGCTGCTCCCAAGAGATAACGAGAGAAGAGGCATCGTCCGCCACAGAAATGAGCAACATGGAAAAGTCAGTGGAAAGAAAAACATGTTTTGATCACAGCAAGATCAAGAAACTAGTTTGGTTCTGGCCTCGACTCCCTCATTTTTCATATGAGAAATCCAATTCAGAAGGGACATAGGACCTGCCTGAATCACTGCAGCTCTTGAGACACAACGAAGGGAGGTGGCAAGTGCCCTGGCCTTGGGGGCCAAAGTGCTGTGGACCATGGGCAAGTCACTGAACCTCTCTGAGCATCACGGGCCAACTCCACAGGGTTGTGGTGGGACTCCACAGAGATTGCTTCTGTGAACATACTGTGTCAACAGAAATACAGAAATAAAACAGAAAGGGATCTGTGGCAGAACTGGGACCAGAGCCCTGATCTCCTCAGGCCCAGGCCCCCATCCAGAGCCCGACTTGAGCTCAGGGCAGAGCGTACACTCTGGCAGGCACCCCTCCGATGGCATGCAGATCTGTTTCCCACGCTGCAGAGGCCAGTCTCTGCTACCACATCCTTTCTCTCTGGCTTGTGGGACCTGCCGCCTACTGAGAGGGTCAGCACAGGAAAGTCCCCTCCCACCTTGTGAAAGAGCTCTGACCACTAACGCCGGGCCACGGCCAGCTGTTTGTACACTTTTGCATGAGTTAGAAAGAGGCATCTCTGCGGAGGCCAGCCCTAGGTTATCAACACCCCTCCTTCAGGTGGGTGCTCCTTGGCGCCCACTGTGAGGGGGCACAGGAAGCTTCCAGGACCCACCGGCAGCCTCAGCCTGGTGCCTTTGTCCGGGCTCAAACTGATAACCACACTTGGCCGTTCTGACCAAAGCGGTCACTAATCTCACAGAGCCGGACCCACCATCCTTCCAGCAATGCTTTATCAAGTGTTTTTTGTGACAAGGCAGCAGGGCCAAAGGGAACGGGCACTGGACCGGGCATTGGAAGATGCAGGTCCTTGTCCCACAATATTGCTTTCTAGCTGTGTTCCCTTAAGGAACTCAGTCAGCCACCCAGAACCTCAGTTTCCCCATCTGTCAAGTGGGAATGACAATCCCTGTCTCAAAGGGTTTGTGATGAGGCGCTGATGAGATAATACTATGAGAGTGCCTTGTAAAGTGGAAATCAGAATACGGCTCTATTTTTAGATATTAGAAAAATATTAGATATTATTAGCATATGCACTAACAAAAATTTTTAAACAATTTCATTGCTAAGATGACATAATGGTAATCTTGAGACTTTTTTTACAAAATAGAAAAAGACCCTCTCTGATGGAGCAAAACCAATATATCCCTTTCTATATGTGCAGGCATATTTTTATGCCACATATGGGAGCATATTCTGGTAATTCAAATAGTTCTAAATTAAAACTTGGGGCAGTAAGAATATGGTGAGTACAGGGAGGAAGCCTGCCCTGAGGGTCTCTGAAGGATGGTCTGTCTCTGGGCTCAGCCCCTTCTAAGAGGGAGAAAGCAGCTGCTTCCCCCTCCATCTCATTAGTCCACACCTCGTGGAGAGGCAACTTGAAAAGCAGGGCTGAGAAGCACATAATGGATTTATGAGGTTTTAATACCTGACTGCCTACAAAAGACTAATAAAAATCCAGGGCAGGATTTTCTCAAGAGCAATGTGCCACTGTGGAATAAAAATGGAAGAGAGAAGGGAGAGTTCCAAGAAGGATTTTCCCCCATCCTCTGTGTTCATAGGTACAGGTTTTGTGTTCTCGTACGACAGTTTAAAATATACATGGTGTTAAATTAGCAGTCCAATAACAAAAATAAAAGTGCTCCCACATCGCCTTCTTTGAAGATACGTATTTAAATAGGATAAAATGTTATCACGGGCTTTTGTGTCTGGAAACAGGGTTAATTAAAGATTTCCTGCCTGCTTTGTGAATAGGTGACACTCCCATTGAGACACCAGCAATGCCCTGTCTACTTAGTCGGCTCTGCTCATTTTCTTTCTATTCATCTGGTTTGGTCGTGGAATTCCATGGAAGCGTGACCCCGTTCAGGGACCAGAGAAGCAAAATGCTGCTGTTCACCTAGAGCCTGTGTTTGCCCAGAAAACTGATACGTCGGGGATGCCAGGACACAAACCCAGAGGACAGGGACTTGGGTCTTCTTTCCTGAGGATCTGTAAAATGTGATGTGACTGGCCCAAGGGAAAGAGGCCGAGGGGCTCCTGGCCGATCGGTTTTCAAAGGGCAAGAGCCCAGCTGATGGGCAGCGGCGGCTTTGTTGGACCAAAGCCCAGGGCGGCCCCTCCCAGCTCTGAGTTTTCCCCACCTCCTGCTCTCTCACAGGCGCTTTCCCTGAAACGAAAGAACCGTGATGCATTCGTTCCTTCAGAAGCGGCTTTAAAAGTGCATGAAACACAAGATTGAATGCCACCCAGCCCTGCCTCTGATCTGTGCCCGCGCTGGGGTATTGGCACAGGCAACCCAGCGAGGAAGCCGGCCTCTCCGCCTGGACGCAGAGCCGGTGTAGCCGCCAGATGCTCCCCGTCTCCACCCCTTTTTTCTGACCTTCTGGCCCAAGTAAGGAACAGTAGCTTGCTCATCTTTGTGTCCCTCCCAACACAGAGAACCACTGCAGAAAGCAATCCATGTCCCTCAGAAAAATACGTACATACAGGCGGGAGGGCTGGGGCGCATCTGGAGGGCCAATGGCCTCACAATGCCAAAAAGATTATTCTAGATGCTGCCCTCAAAGCCCTTTCACCTTTTCTCCTCATCTTGCCCCAATTTTACTTAATTTTTCTTCTCCCATTCTTTCTGTTTTCTCCTCTCCTTCTCTCTTTTCTCCTTTGACATCTCAGAAGGAACTTATATAAGCAGTTATTATATTTTTATGTGTTAAACTCATTAATTTGTTAAATTAACTTGTCATTTTTAAATAGTATATTTTATTCTATATTTATAAATTCTGAAATCCTAGCTTTGGCTTCTCTTCCTTTTAAAAAAATTTAGACCACCTCACATCTATTAAAATGGCTATTATCGGGCTTCCCTGGCGGTCCAGTGGTTAAGACTCGGTGCTTCCACTGCAGGGGATGTGGGTTCGATCCCTGGTCGGGGAACTAAGATCCCACAGGCTGCGTGGCACAGCCAAAAAATAAATAAAATAAAACGGCTATTATCAAAAAATAGAAAATAACAAGTATTGATGAGGATGTAGAGAAATTGGAACACTTGTGCATTATTGGTGGGAATGTAAAATGGTGCAGCCACTGTGGAAAACAGTTTGGTGGTTCCTCAGAAAATTAAAAATAGAACTACCACACGATCCAGCAATTCCACTTCTGGGTATGTACCCAAAAGAACTGAAAGCAGAGTCTAGAAGAGATATTTGTACACCCATGATCATAACAGCATTATTCACACTAGCCAAAAAGTGGAAGCAACCCAATTATTTACCAACAGATGAATGGATAAACAAAATATGATATATACATACAATGGAACAGTACTCAGTCTCTAAAAGGAAGGAAATTCTGACACATGTTACAACATGGGTGACTCTTGAGGACATTATTCTAAGTAAAATATGCCAGAGACACTAGGAGCAATATGGTATGATCCCACTTACAGGAGGTACCTAGAACAGTCAAATTCATAGAGACACAGAGTAGAATGGTGGCGGCCTGGAGGTGGGGGGAGGGGAGCAGGGAGGGTTATTGTTTAATGGGTATAGTTTCAGTTTTGCAAGATGAGAAGACTTCTGTGGATGGATGGATGGTGGTAGCTGCACAATGATACAAATATACTCAATGCCACTAAGTGTCTACTTAAAATGTTTAAGGGGGTAAGTTTTATGAGTATTTTACCACAATAAAAAATGGCAGGGGGGTGCGGAATTTAGAAGCACATACTGTTAAAATTGTCTTAGGCATTAAGACTGTCACATTCCACATCTGTGACGGGGGAGGAGAGAAAGAAGAGGTGAGCAGGTTAGGAGTCATCGTGGCTTAACAGAAAGGCTTAACCCTCACAGCGCTGAGGAAAGCAGGAGACCTTGCCTCTATCACCCCATCCATTATTCTCCGGTTCACTGTCACTTACTTTTCCGAGTCCAGCATGTTCCACTGCTTTCAGAGATAAAGGTAGGCAACAGCTTGTAAAATTTAGAAGCTGATGTGTATGAAGAAAAAAAAAAAAACCAGAAAAAGAAACACCGAGTAAACAACAGGCTGGTGAGCTCTGTGAAGCCTCTTACTAGCAGGGAGGGGAATTTTCCTCTCCCTTCACGTAGGCTGTCGTCTTCAGCTTCAAGTCATCGACAACCTCCCTGGCCAGGGTTAGCCCCAGGTGGGGGACACCACATCTCCTCAAAACCTCTTTTTGAACTGACAGTTCATTTTGCCCTAAGTGGGATGTGAGAAACCACTCAAATCCATCTCAAAGGGACCCCGCTGCAGGTGGGTGTGAGGGAAGGGGGCTGAGCCAGCGGTCTTGCCCAGGGACACCCAGCATGGTGTCAGCTTGGAGGAGCAGGTCCCACAGTTACAGAAGGCTTCGTTCCCCGGATGCCATGGGGTCTACTGGGGGCAGAGAGGAAGGCGATGGGGAATGGCAGGTGGGGGGAAGGGGTTGGGTATTTTTTGGATTCCATACATATTCCACTTCTGGGCAGGTGAAAACGATTCCACTGCCACCCTCAAACCTTTCCTGCCTCCCCTCCCTCCGTTTTCTTAAGTTTTCTTCTCTTTTCTTTCCAGCTTCCCCTTTCCTTCTCCAGCTTTCCCCTTTCTGCTTCATAGAGTAAGCGTCAAGAGACAGCTGTTACGACACAGAGATCAGACTTGTGGTGCCAAGGGGGAGCGGGGAGGGAGAGGGATGGACTGGGAATTTGGGGTTGGTAGATACAAACTACGCATTACATTTAGAACAGATAAGCAACAAAGTCCTACTGTCTAGCACAGGGAACAACATCCAATCTCCTGGGATAAACCATCATGGAAAAGAGTATTTAAAAAAGCATGTCTATGTGAGTCCCTTTGCTGTACAGCAGAGATTGGCACAGCATTGTAAATCAACTCTACTCCCATAAAAAGCTGCAAAAAAAAAAAAAGAGAGACAGATGTTTCTTAGTTGAGCTCTTTCTCAGTGTCGCCCCTGGGTTAAGGGCTAACACGGGTTACGTCTTTGGATCCTCACAACAGCCACATGAGATAGGTGTTATTGCACCCATTTTACAGATAGAGGTGCTGAGGCTTTGAGAAGTTAAGTTAAATGTCCAAGGTCCCACAGTTAGAATATGGCAGAGCAGCATTCGAATGCTGATGGTCTGCCTTCAAAGCCAAGACTCGTCACTCTGTTGCTGTACTTTTTTTGCAAATTCTCTTCCATTCTCTCATTCCTCTTCCACAACTTCCGTCTTCCCTTCCTTTTCCTAACGAAGTATGTTTGATGATAATGGTGTCAGTGGGGAATGGAGGAGAAGTCTGACTGATAAGGAGAGGTAGAGAAACCCTTCTTGGTCTTGACCACCATGGTTACAAACGGCCATCAGTTCTGCCCTTTGGAGAGCAGGCCAGGAGGGGTGTGATGTGTATCCTGTCACACGTGAGATCTCCAACAGATGGAGATAGGCCTGGAGTTTAGGAAGCTTCACGAGGAAGGTGGGTGATGCAAAGTTTGGGCCCGTGAATGCACCAGAGGCAGGCTCCAGGAAGCAGGGACACTGAGGGGAGGGGAGACCTAGCAAGTCTATTGCCGGGAATTTATTCCAAGGAGCTAACCCCAAATGTGGGTATAGATATATGCACACGAATGCCCACAGCAGCACTGTTCATTATGCATCAAAATGTGAAGCCATTTAAATGTCCAAAAATAGGCAGTGGTGGCATAAATTATGGCACTCTATGGGCACTAAAATTGATATAGAGAAATACTTAACAAGAAGGAAAGATGGCTATGATTTATTGTTCAGTGAAAAAAAGTTACAAAACTAAATGCACATATTCAAACCTCGAAGGACAGTCACCAACATACTAATGAGTCTCGGTAGCAAAATTTTTTAAAATGATTTTTGTTTTCTCTTTGTTCTTTTCTATATTTACTAAGTTTTCCACAATAAGTATGCTTTGATCTCGTACTCATTAAAATATGAAAAATGTTGTGTTTTAAAGTGTGTGTGTCGGGCTTCTCTGTTGGCCCAGTGGTTAAGAATCCGCCTGCCAATGCAGGGGACACGGGTTCGATCCCTGGTCCGGGAAGATCCCACATACTGGGGAGCAAAGCCCGTGCACCACAACTACTGAGCCTGAGCTCTAGAGCCCGCGAGCCACAACTACTGAGCCCGTGTGCCGCAACAAGAGAAGCCACTGCAATGTGCACCACAACGAAGAGTAGCCCATGCTCACCACAACTAGAGAAAGCCCGTGTGCAGCAACGAAGATCCAACGCAGCCAAAAATAACATAAATAAAAGTGTGTGTGTTGTAGGTTCTAAAAGCAGGTATTAAAATCCACCCAATTTTAAATAGGATGAAGTAGAATTGCTGACTTCCAAGTCATCTTTTGCTTATTTCTCATTTTCTTTAGTATTCTAGGACAGGAGAACGTTTCTTGGTGGTGAATTACTACTTTTAGGGGCAGCATCAAGTAAATAAGGACACAAAGATTGTAAATATTGTTGGTATTTGATCTAGAAATAGTACTCATCTCCTTGGATACCTATTATCCTAGAATTTAGAGTTAAAATAAGACACAGGGATGGGGGAAGGAGCCTGGCAGAGCAGAAGGAACACTGGGCTGGCAGTCCATCCTGGGCTGAAGATCTAGAACCACAAACTGTCAATTGGAACAAACCTAGAACTCCCTATAGAAGGGGCACCGAACCCCATCCATGACCTGAATTCCACCTCTAGCATCTTTCTGGCTCAACCCCCAGCTTCATGATTCTGCTACCTCCTTTCTTGGGGCCAGTGAACTAAAGGGATTAGGACAAAGGAGATCTCCTAGCTTCTTTACCAAGCATAAATTCCATGATGCAGAGGGGAAGAGAGATGGTACTAAAAAAGTCTCCTTTGTCGTTTTACCCAGGGCTGTCCTGACCAAATATCCTTTTGAGGGTCTGGCCCTTTCTCCTTGGTGCCTAGTATAGACCCTGCTGCAGATATGTGATGGGTGCTAGCAGCTTGGCCTTGGGATCCTGGCCATGGCAGCTCTCTGCCACCCTTCCTGTCCTCCGGCCTCTCCTCCAGCCCCGGCCAGGGCAGCAACTTCCGTGCTGCTCAGGTGAAGAGCTGCCTTCCCATCTGCCCATCTGTTCACATTTCAATCCCTCTGTGGCTTAGTGACTTTGGTTGTTTTTCACACCCCAGAACAGATCAGCTGCTAAAACCAACGATGCTTTTGACATATTTCTACATGAATCCACACCTTTCTGACTATTTGTTCTAGAACACTCAGGTCCCTCAAGAGTCAGAGGAACGGGGACATTGGAGAGGGAACAGGTGGAGAGGGCCTTGAGGGAGCTCGAGATGGGCACATGCTTCAGAGATCATCAGAAAACACTTGAGATTAGCTCAGACAGACCTGGCCACTGGCAGACATCCCATTTGACATTTCTAACGTTATCTGTTCAGGCATTCATTTCCTTTTAATTTATAGTAATAGAAAATATTTATTATAGTGCTACTATGTGCCTAGCTCCATCTGAGCCCTTTAATTCCCAAATTCTTTAAGGTAGGTAGAGTTATTTTGATTTTATAAAGGAGCAGACAGTTTCAGAGAGGTTTAGTCACTTGCCCAGGGTCACCTAGCTAGGTAGTGATAAAGCCAGAATTTCGATTTAGGTCTGGTTGCCTCCTAAATCTACACACTTCCTGCTGAAACTGACCTCCCTCGGTCCCACCGTCTGGATGAAAATGCAAATGGAAGACAGAAGGAGGCACTTGCCAACTGTGGATACCCAATGTCAAGTGGCTGCTTTCCATGATTTATAGCTGTTGCCCTTGGGAAGAGCTGTCAAAAAGCCATTCTCACAGGACAGCCCTGTCGGGGAAAGTGATTAGCAATGGATCTATTGCTAGCCTCCTGTGCTGGTCAACTTAATGACCAAAATGAAGTCAGACTAGATGGTCCATCAGGGCCTAACCCATCAATGAGTGATTAACCCACAAAAATGATGACTTTAATCCACCGATTCTCAACCAGGGGCAGATTTTGCCCCCTAGGATTTTGGCAACATCTGCAGACATCTGGGGTTATCACAACTTGGAGGTGCCATGGGCATCTAGTGGGTGGAGGGCAGGGATGCTGCTAAATGTGCTACAATGCACAGGACTGCCTCCCACAGCAAAGAATTATCCAGCCCTATATGCCATAGTGCAGAGGTTGAAAAGCCCTGCTCTGTCAAATACCTCAATCAAAAGGTATTTGACACACCTGGAGGCCAAATACCAAAAACAGTAGCTATTTTGTTCCTGCAAAATTGTCACTAGGGTTAAACTGTACAAGAATTAGTGGTGACCAAGGTATCCACACCCTGTTAGGCTCGTCATTTGGCATTGTATATTTTTTCCAGTTTGCCTTCTTCAAGAGTGGCCCATGGAATTTACTTAGCCCTTCTTTGGGTTAAAATCAGGAATGGAAATTTTGACCTCTAAGAGGAAAATAAATAGAAAATGAAAGTGTATGTAATAATGGAAGCTCGTATGCAAATTTTAGTTGAGTGTATTCTTTTCTATAAGGTTGCTCACCCCGCTGCATGTCACTGCTCCAGGCCACAGATATACCTACAACCTGTCCACACGTTAACTTTCTGGGAGAAGAACTTGGATTTGGACCCAGAAGAATGAAATTCAATTTCCAGCTCTACCAATATAACTAATCTTGAGCAAATCACTTATCTTTTTTAAGCTTTAGCTTAAAGAGAGCCCCCACCAATAAAAGGGGGCTAACCTATACATTTCAAAGGGATATGAATTTTTCATTGAAGTAATTTACATTAAAGCACTTGGCAAAACTATAAAGTGTGATCGAAGCACTCACAAGATGACGATCACACACACAGAGGGCTTCTCCTCCATGGGGCATGTGGGTTTTCTTTATGAGATTTTTCCACGTTATCACTGCCTATGTAAGTTTCTCCTGGGTGATATTCTATTTCTCATGCTGCACTGGAGAAATACTCATTATATCATGAAAGGGAAACTGAATTCAACTTATTTTACTCATGTCCCAAAGGAGATACTGCTTCTGAGAAGACAATACATCCTTTACAATGAGAAGGCTTAGGATCAGGCAGACAACGTTTATGATGTAGCTTTCCATTTTCCCGATGATGAGATCTTGACATCACCCAACGCTTTCTTTTCTTTTCTCCATAGAAAGCAGAAAAATAATTTATTCCAAAAGAGGGCAGAAATAAGAAATTCAACATGAAAATATACTTTGGTATAGTTCTGGTGGGACAGATTTTCCCTCTGAACATGTTCTCCTACTGACTGCCCCACTGGAGTCTTATTGTCATGTAACAGTTTTTAAACACGTCACCGATTCTCATATTGTAAGCAGGCAGGAGCCATCTTCAGATCCACAGTTCCCAAGGAGAGAATAATGTTATTTCTCAGAAGAACAGCACTTTCTATCTCGGAAGATTACATAAACACTTTATAGAGGCAACACAGTTTAGATTCAAAAGGCACATCACTCATCAAAGTGTAAAACAGGTGAGAGGAAAAAGTACTGCTTTGTAGAATAAATATTCAAATGTTGTGTGAACGTTTAAGGCAGCTGACGGCCAAAGTGGGTGACTCAAGGAAGGTGGTCTGGGTATGGAGGTGATTTTGCATTTAGAGGGGTTTTCTTTGTGATCTCAATGACTGAGCACTGGAGAGCAGGTCTTCTTCCTCAAGGCCAGTGATGCTTGATGTACCAGGTGGTTTCGTTTTTCAACTGTGGTCCAAAGAGAGGGTTGATTTGGGCCAGAATTGCCATCAGCCAAAAGAGACAGCAGCAAACTGAACAGGTCATCAACATGGTGATGATAACTCCCCGGTTGGGGCCCTTAGGGATGAACCAGGGCACCAGGAAGCCAACGAAGCCCCAGAACACACTCATCACGATGAGAGGCACGGTGCGGCCGGTATATGCCATGGTTGCTGCGAGAGGTGCCAGCCCCTGCCCCACCGCCTCACTTTGGTCCCACCGGAAGTCCCAATGCTTTCTTGTCCTACAATAATTCTTACCACTTTGAGCCAGACTCTTACTGCTCTATAATTCTCATCTGTTTTTGTCTTTCCTTAACAGGATGCTGGATTTTTACTTTCAAAATCAACACAATTTCAAGGGTTAAAGAAGGCTGAAAATAGAATATGACATCCTTTTATTATAACCTGAATTTAAGATTAGAGAGGTGGCCTGTACACGGACGTGTGTTATTATTTAACTTTTATCTGATGATCATCTCGAAGCACGGGTAGCAATTCTAACACACGTGATTTCTCATAACTGCCCCCGACCCCTTGCCTGTAAAGGCTTGTTATACAGAGCAGAATTATCATGAGGACGATTAAGCTGTATGTCGTGATGTGCTGTGAGTTCCTGAGAACAGAAACTCCCATGACTAAACGCTCCATGAACAGAGCGAATCAGAGAATAATAACAAGTGCATTTACCACTCAGGCCAGCCGAATCACATTGGGGTTTCCATTTCTCTTTAGTGAGAGAGCTATCGACCTTGAAGATACTCCCCCGGCAAATGTAGGTCATTTTTTGTTTTAAGCTCACACCTGTGCTATCTGCTCACTGGAGCCAACCACCCACTCCAGCTGGGCAGCTGCCTAAGGAGGGCACCTCAGGTGTCTCCCTGGTACTATGGGCTGGGATCAGGCGAGATGGGCAGACACTTACTGACAGGGCCTCCTTTCAGACACAGAGCTGGAAAACCAGGCATACGAAGTAGTCGAGGTAGATTTGGACCCAAGCATCTGACTTCTGATCCCATTGTTCTTAACCAGGGGTGGCAAAATATGGCCTACGACCCAAATCTGGGTAGCTGCCTGCTCGTAAACAAAGTGTTTTTGAACATCGCCATGCTTTCTTTTTTTTTTTTTCCAGCCCCTGCTGGATCAATTGCATCCAACCCCATTACCACACGTCAGTGGGTGGGCCCTGAGCAACTGCAAATGGTGCTGGCAGGAGGTACAGGCTGCAGGTGGCTTGGTGGCTGTCCCTGTGCCCCAGGGAGAGAGCCTGAGGCAGGTCTGTCTTAAAGCCTATGGGGAAACATGTGGTCAGGAGCGCCCTAATCGCCCAGAGAGAGATTCAGACCTGGTCTCAGCATCCCACACCATAGCCCCCCCCCTCTGATGGCACCTCTTCCTGCAGTCGTATTCATGGTGGAGCTCAGCACAGTGAGGACCCTGGGAATGGCAGGCATCGAACCTAGGCGGCACCACTCACTAACGACAGTCCTGAGACTAGTCTCTTAGAGCTTTTGGTTTTCTCACCCATAAAATGGAGCACTGCTGCCAAGTACCTCATGGGGTTGTCATAAGACTGAATGGGCTGTGTGGTGGGACCCTATGTGGAAACACCGGGTGCAGGCAGGCACGTGATAAACATCGTTAGAGATGGAAGTTGAAGGTAAATGGAAAGTTGGCAACAAGGGAAAGAATCTGAAATAAATGAAGACTGTTCTGCTTCAGGATGTGGTCCCTTTCTCCTAAATCAGCTGAGCAAGAAGGACTCCTTGCTGACGATGTGAACCTCACTGAGTGGCCATCTCTCACAAAGGAGGGGGCCATTTTCCAGCAGTAGAATAAAAGCTGTGCTGCTTCTAGTCAACACTCTCCTCTCACAACCGCCCACACCCACAGCCCAGAGATCCCTGAGGTGCTGGTTGCTAGCAAGAAGAGAAAAGGAATCCTAGAAATTACTTTCTTTGCCATGAATATCCTTTTTTTTGCGGTACGTGGGCCTCTCACTGTTGTGGCCTCTCCCCTTGCGGAGCACAGGCTCCGGACGCGCAGGCTCAGTGGCCATGGCTCACGGGCCCAGCCGCTCCGTGCCGTGTGGGATCTTCCCGGACCGGGGCACGAACCCGTGTCCCCTGCATCGGCAGGCGGACTATCAACCACTGCACCACCAGGGAAGCCCTGAATATCCTTTTAATACATTTTCTTGTCCCTTTCCTACCTCCTAATTCTCTCTCTCTCTCTCTCTCTCTCTCTCTCTCTCTCTCTCTCTCTCACACACACACACACACACACACACACACACACAACACACACAATCTTCTTGCAACAGCAGAGAAAATCAAGGTCATCCCTAGTCCTGGTCTACATACCTGTGTTTGTAAACAAGCATGTCTCGCTAGAGTCAAAATTTATTCTTAACTAAAACACATTCACAAGGCCTTTCCTTGCAGTCAGGGCCCTCATCCAGTTTCTCAAATGCTCATGGACTGCAGAAAGCTACAGAGAAATGGCCAATTCCTTGTGACTCTTGCCAAGAAGAACATGTTTGAAGCATTTCTTGACTCAGAACTGAACTGGAACCACCCTGCCTCACAGCTGGGGCCCCCGGCAGCTGTTACCTGGAAACACAAATTCATCTGTTCTTCCTTCACCAGCCAAGGAGACCACACAGAAGGCAGGAGGTGCCAGCCACAGCTGCTACCCTAGCCCTTCCTCCTGTCAGGGTCCCTCTGCCATCCAGACAACTGCTATTTGGAGTCGAGATGGAGCTTGGGAAAGGAGGGTCTGGAGCAGGTAGAAGAACTGTCTCAAAATCCAGAACAAGCCCTGCCTCTTGAATTACCATTCAGATTCATTTCGAGATTGCAGAATGTGCTGGCAATGTTTTTCTAAAGGGCAACCCCGGTGCTCCTGAGATGGGAAGCACCCTCCTCTCTGACATGTTTATTCCATCTTCCGGAGGGAGGGAGGGGACCAAGTTGGCTCAGCAACCCCACAGTCTGCATCTACACCAGTCACTTCAGCAGGAGCTTGACAGTCAACCAGGCTGGAAACGAACACCTATGCCTTGAGCTAAAAGTGTCTTTCCCTTAGAGATACCTAATGGCAAAGACCTCGGTGCATTTAACATGTCTCTTTCCCTTCCTCATTGAGCCACATCATGGAGAATGACAATCAGTGTTCAAAACAAATAAATCGAGCCATCATAGAAACAACTCTTCCAGATAGTCTTAGGAGAGGTTGAGAAGTATCTTCTTGTATTTAGGTAAGAAATTAAAATGATGACTCAAATCTTAATTACAGCAAGGGACTTGTTGCATGGTGCTTGGGGAGTTTCACAATCTCTCTGTACCCCTGAGGTACCGTTTTCAAAAGGGTGTCTTAGTTTGGGTTCTTCCAGAAGCAGACCCTGAGACAAAGATTGGAATACAGGTACTTTATTTGGGAGATGTTCCAAGGAAGCATTGGTAGGTGTTATGGACTGAACTGTGCCCTGCAAAAGACTGTTCAAGTCCTAAACCCCTCCCCCTACCCAGTACCTGTGAATGTGATCTTATTTGGAAATAACGTGTTGGCAGATGCTCAAGTTAAGATGAGGTCACTGGAGTGGGCTCTAATCCTATAGGACTGTGTCCTTATAAAAAGGGGATGTTTGGACACAAAGACAGACTGGGTCGTGTGGAGATGGAGACAGAGATCAGGGTGATGCATCTACAAGCCAAGGAGTGCCAAAAATTGCCAGGAAACAGCGAGAAGCTAGGGGAGAGGCATGGAACAGAGTCTCTCTCAGAAGGAACCAACCCCGCTAACACACTGATTTTGGACTTCTACCCTCCAGAACTGTGAGAGAATCAATATCTGCTTTTTAAGCCAACCAGTTTGTGGTACTTGGTTACAGCAGCCCTAGGAAATGGATATTGCAAATACGTGCGGGAGTCTGGCAGGAACAGGAAGGAACTCAATAAAGGAAGCCTTATTGGCTAGTTACCCCTGTTAACAACAGGGCTTCATCATGCTGGCAAATTCGAGGACACAACATGGAACAGGGAGTGCAGAGTTACCAAACGTGACGGCAAAGCCTTTTGGGTCAGAATTCAGTCACTGGCTGAGGGCTGCTCCAGCAGGGCATTAATTCTCCTGCACTGGCAGCCTGTAGGTGCACAGGGTGGAGCAGACTCCAGGGCCAGAGCGAGGCCTCGGGCCAAGAGGTGCAGATGGCAACAGCTGGAAGGCAGGCCAGGTGCTGAGGGGGAGGCCAATGCGGTATGAACAGGCACCACCCACTACAAAGGATGTGCTAAACTTTCCTCTGCTGTTGGGAGTTTCTGCTGTAGAATTTAATACATAGGTTATGTAAGAAGAGTAAAGTATCATTGGCCCCTCTTTTCATTGGAACAATCCTGCCAATCAGTGCCCCAAAATGTCCCCCCGATCATTTGCCTGTCCTGATTGCCATGGAGGCGTGAGTAGGGCACGAGAGCTGCTCAAAAGGGACGGAGCTTCTAAGCCCTTACCTGGGCATTTGCACTCATGCTGCTGTCATGCCTTTGATATATACTTCCCTTTCCTGGGGTGTCTTCCTCTCCTCTGCTTTGCATTAAGTCCTACCCACTCAAATCCTTTGACCCCAAAGTGCATCCCTTTACTCCTCCAGCCTAGCTTTCTGATAGCCCTCACATTTTGAACCACTCAATATAGTCCTCCATTGAGCTTTTCTCGATCTGTATTCTGTAGGCCATTTAATAGGGGTTCCCTGAAAAAATAAATGCCAAATGGGGTCAAATCAATTAGCACAGCACTGCCTGCTGTATCTGCCTCTCTTCCTCCTGGGGATGTATGTGTAAGGCACATCTGCAGAGAGAAGGTTCTGACAAGTCCTGCAGTGAAACAACAACAAACAAAACCTTCCTTAAGTTCGCTCAGACTAGCGTTTCCAATACTCCTGTCCCCTCTTTCTGTGGTACAGCATTCCTATCTTGTAGAACACAGTTTGGGAAACAATCCCTTTGTTATAAACTTCAGTGAACAAGGCCTTTAGGAGTCAGCTCCTTTAGATGAGGAAGCTTGGTTCATGTGAGCAGCTGGTCCCAGAGAGGCAAGTCAGTACTGGGCCTGGAGTGGGGGTGGGCTACGTGTCTCAGTCCCAAGGGCCATGAGTGGAAGGTGCCCTCAGGCTCTCATCCCAGAACCATCCTGAGGGTGGGGAATGAGTTTCCAGGGATGCGCAGGGACTACTAAGAACCCTAGCTGGTGTTTCCTGATTTCCTGAGGTAGGACATCCTGTTCCTAACACCAGATCTGCCCTTTTCCAACTTTTTGTGGCAAACAAACCTCGACTCCTCCCTCTAAGTTTATGACAAACGTAGGCTTTTATCCCGCACCCAGAGACAGTGTGGTTCACAGTGGGGGCCAGGTTGACTGGGGCCAAAGTCCAGCTCTGCTAGCTTTGCACCCCTGGGCCTCAGCTCCCCACCTGCATAATGAGGACACCAATAAAAGTCCCACAGGATTAGCTGACCTAATGCATGTAAACAACACAGAAAACAAGCTCCTCTCAACAAGTGTTAACTGTTACTGCAGCTCATATCACTTTACCAGACTATTCGGATACATCTATCAGCCCTCGAAACTGTGAGGTCTCCAAGCACAGCAACTGGGATTTATCACGGTGCAGCACCGACGTGTAATAGTACTTCCTCAGAAAATACATTTAGGATGAATTAAGGCACGGCTATGCTCTGCATTTTATTTCTACCTCTGATAATATTTCTGACAAGGAAATGTATCGTTAAAACATACCCTCTTGGGCTTCCCTGGTGGCACAGTGGTTGAGAGTCTGCCTCCCAATGCAGGGGACACGGGTTCGTGACCAGGTCCGGGAGGATCCCGCATGCTGCAGAGCGGCCAGGCCCGTGAGCCATGGCCGCTGAGTCTGCGCGTCCAGAGCATGTGCTCCGCAACAGGAGAGGCCCACGTACCGCAAAAAAAAAAAAACATACCCTCTTCACTCATAGAAAGATTACCTGATTTTTCTCTCACTGGTCTTAGTCTTCTTTCTCCAGCTAGATTAACCTAACAGATGCCCTGTCATGAATAGAGGTGAGTTTGGCTGCCCGGGCATTGGATCAGTGGGTCACTGTCCTTGTGGTCACCATGGCCCCGGGGCAGTCACAGCAGAGATGTTTAAGATGCCATTGATTTATCTGCACAAAGAGGTAATTTTTCTTTTTTCTTTTGCGGCACACAGGCCTCTCACTGTTGTGGCCTCTCCCGTTGCGGAGCACAGGCTCCAGACGCGCAGGCTCAGCGGCCATGGCTCATGGGCCCAGCCGCTCCACGGCACGTGGGATCCTCCCAGACCGGGGCACGAACCTGTGTGCCCCGCATCGGCAGGTGGACTCTCAACCACTCTGCCACCACAGAAGCCCCAAAGAGGTAATTTATCTGTCTCTCTTAATCATGAATGGGGTGCCAGGCAGAGAGGTAAGACACCCAGGTAGAGCTGCATCACAGAAAGTTCTTAAAAAGAAATTCTTCCAAATCCAAGGGGTCAATCCTGCTCACCCCAGGGAGGTGGTCCATTGGTGAACAACTGTCAGGAAAATCTGGGCACATCCCTCCTTAAGAAAATTAAACGTGTCTGTCTATGCTATGATAATCCAGTAAGTGAAAATTCACACTCATGAAAATAGCTAAATTAGAAAATGAACGCTTGCATTACTAAATGATTCAATAACACTCTCCTAAGTATATTTTAAGTGTTGTTATAATATTCTCTTCCACAAAATTTTCCAAGGGCCTCATCTAGCAGGGGAAGGTCCCCTTGTATGTGGCTGATATTTTCTTTTTTAAAAAGCAGTTTTGTTGAGGCATAATTTACATACATAAGGCATTTTCTGAACCTATATGTACTAATAATATACGGAATTTGGGTCACTTGTTCATTCATTAAACTTTTATTTTATACCAATAAAAAGCACTCTGGCTCTGTGTGTGTGTATGTGTGTGTGTGTGTGTGTGTGTGTGTGTGTGCGTGTGTGTGTTTAGCTTTCTTTTTGCCTGTCTACTGTCTGCCTTGCTCCTGACAGGATTCTGGGAGGAGTGCTGACTTTATTTTCTCCCAGAGGCTGCAGGAGAGTAGGTCCTGTGAACCAAGGCCCTCAAGACAGCCTGCTGTCTTGTAGGTGGGCAGGTCAGGGCCTGTGGCATTAACGGGCAAAAAACTTAAAAACAATGGGAACTTGATCAAATGAGGCTCCCCTGCAGCATCAACTGTCCCTATCCAGGGTTTCCTCACGGTAGGGATGACCCAGTGCTTTTTTGCACCTCTTGAAATAGTTGAAGGCTGTCCCCCTGCTCATGGAAGTGGCCAGTCTGCCACCATCAGGGCCTCATGGCTAGGATGAACTAACATGGTCCAGCCACCCGCAGCCCTCTTGCAGTTGCCATTCCAATGTGAGGTCTCATTCCACACACCTGAGACCCAAGTGCCCAGCTCAGGAAACACCATTCCTTTACAACAGGGCAGGCTGGCGGCCCAGAGGAACGATAGCTGGAGCGAGAATCAAAAGTCCTGGGTTCAAGAGCTGACTCTGCTACATGACATTTGGCTGATTTATTGATCTCTTGGACCACCATTTCTTCCCTGGTAAAATCCAGAAGTAAAACTTGAAGGTATCTATCCTTTCCAGCTCATATATTCCGTGATTCTTTCACACCAGGGCAAGGTCACAGAACATCTTTGGGTCACAGAAAATCTTTCCCAAGAGGCTCCGTCTACTGTTCTTATCACTGAAAGTACAACTCACTGACAGCATCCCCCATGCCCACCTCTGCTAATCACAGTATTACCACAGGCCCCTTCTGATTACGAAGTAGTTACACTACATGAGAGGTGCATTCCTGATGATTCTGCAAAATTCAAGTTAATTTCTCACAGGAATAAATACAAAATCAGAGGCACATTATTGTAAAGAGTGCACATAAATTGAGACCTTATTAAGTTTTTGTATTGTATTAGTTTGAATTTACGTAATTCAAAACCCCATTACATGTGATTTGTATATTCCCTTGGAAAGGATTTTTTAAAAACCTTCAGGGAAAAGGAATGAAGGTGATGGGAGAGAAAGATAATGTCATAGGGTCAAACTTGGAGAAAGACCATGGCTTTGAAGGAACTCTACGCGGAAAGCATCCAGGACGATAGAGAGGACTCCCTAGAGAGGACCCAGCAGCACAATACCTGCTTCCTTGGGTGATCATTCTGCACTGAATCTGAGATGATTAGCCAGTTTTGAGGTTAGATTTCTTTCTTTTTTAAGTTGAAATTACTCCAGGCTTGAATGCTGCTGCAAAATATTCCACTCCAAAATTTTAAATCCCGTAGCAGCCAAATCCTCTGTTTATCCCTTGGCACAGAGGAGCCATTTTGTGCTCTTCAAAATGGCTGACAGGAATTTTCTGAGGAAGCTATGGTCTGAAACCAACGAGCAATTAGATCAGCTTTGAGTCTGAGGCTTTCTGTTTACAGCCATAGCTAGAAACACACAGATGTGTTTTTTCCAAACTAAAGAAATCAAGAAATTGTCATGAATATAAAAAGCTGCTCTCCAAACCTTTCCTTTCACATCCTCCCCACTGGCCATTTTGGATTGCAAGAGTTTGTGATTATAACTTTATTCACAATCCGTTTTTGGTTTCCAAGTACCTCCCTCTCCAAGATGAAATTACAAAGCTTTGAAAATTAGAGGCACCCTTCCCCTCACCCCAGAGAGCTATTCCTGACGAGATACTCTGTTGAAATGGAAGGAATTGCTTTATAGCGGCCTCCCTTGTGGAATTATGGATGGGAACATTTAACAATACAGCATTTGCAATGGGCAGGTGAGAGCTGGCCAAGTTTTTAAAGGGGATTTCACAGGCCAGGTCAGCAGGGAGATGGATGGGTGAGCTGCGGTGGATACAATTATTTGACTTTCTGAGCTGTTCTTTTGAAGCCTCTACACTTAATAGAAAGAAAAATAATAAGCCTCTTTGCCACCCTTTTGTAGCTCAATCTTTATTGTTCCCACCGAAATCCAAAGAAAACAGACAAGATTCATTTTGTCCAGAAAGCATTTGTGTATTTTATATAGGTCTGGGTTTTGAAGCATTGATAGTGAAGTGGGAGAAAAGACAAAGATTTCTCTCTAATCTGAAGAAATCAAAGGGGGGAATTTCTGAAGCTCTCTAGCCTAGTTCAAAATAGTCTTGGTTGGTATCTCCTGATATACGCCTCCTTTGCTACTAAACTCAGCATGGAAATTAGCACAGGCTCACAAAACGATGAAAATTAGACCAGACCATAAAGAAGCAAGCCTGTAGGGAAATTAAGACTTTTTCATAAAACCTGAGAACATGACCTACAGAACTAGGGAAGCTTTCTTTTACCTGTGGGCTCTCAATCACTCAACATCCATCTCCAGGACACTGGCCTCATCAGTGCACTGGTTGGGCCAACCATCTGCAGAGTTGTTTGTTTTCCTTGGGGCACAAGAGAAGTGCTTGGTAAATATTTACTCATTGATAAGTCAAGTGGTTTACCAGATGACTTGTTTTATTTTTGTCTAAGTTAAAAATTCCTTAATTTTTATTCCTGGTACCACTATCACAATTTATAAGACAATATACCTGATGTAAGGAAATGAAAAAGACAAATCTACAAGACATGAAAGACCTTAGGAATGTACATCTAATTGACACTACATTGCAGTAATCAATAGCTACACTTTTTGCAAATTGTGGCTATGACAGTCCTGAACGAGAAGTTCTCCTGTTTAAGCTGCAATAACTTTTCTGACTACGGATGCTTGTTCCTTCTGTAGCACATTTTTACAGTTCCTCTAATGCACTTGGGACGACTGCCTCACAGCAACCTGCAGCTTTCCTGACGACTCCTCACCCTGTCCTGCTAAGAACTTCAACCCTTTTCTGCTGAGTTTTTAGAACCTTCTGATTCCATGTCCACCCCTCCACTACCAGATCCATAACCACCAACACAGGGACTGCTCAAGCTTCTTCCACCAAAACTGCCCCCCTTCATGGGCCCATAATTTGATTACTGTTGTTTACTATAATTTCCAAAATCATTATAGTATCCTCCACTACCATAGTTACCACAACCAAAATGTCCTCCTTCATTATAATCATGATATCCTCTGCCACCGCTAGCACTTCTACCACCTTGGTTTGCATACCCTGGTCCACCACCACGTTAGCCGCCTCTAAGGCTATAACCAGGACCATCACAATAGTTGCCACCATCACCTCCAGATCCATGATATCCACCGTCATCCTGCTGCCACCACCTACCTCCACAACCACAGGCTCCTCTTCAGCCAACGTGTCCTCCATGACCCATAAAGTTGCCACATCCACCTCCACCTCTTTGCAATCCCACAGACCACATTTCTTGCTTAGAAAAGGTCTTCTTCACTTCACAGTTATGCCCCTTGAGAGTGTGGTGTTTCTGAACAACAGTTCTAGCAACTGTATCATGATCACCAAAAATCACAAAAGCAGATTTTCTCTTTTTTTCCACTCTGCCTGTCTTCCATAACGTCTATGATTTCAATCTTGCTATACTTTTCAAAGTAGTCTTTCGAATTAAATTCTTCTGTATCTTCTTTAATACCACCAAGAACAATTTTCTTCACTGTTAGATGGACTCTACAGAAGCCTCTCTAGAAAGAGCTCTCTTTGGCTTCACCACACACACATCAGCCTTGTGTGGTCCAGCACACATTGCCACATCCACTCGTGCGACTACAAGAGTAGGTCACAAAACCAAAGGCCCTGGGATGTTTCGTTTGGGGGTCTCTCATCACCACACAGTCTGTGAGTGTGCCCCACTTCTCAAAATGTTCAGCACTCGGACCACCAATGAAGAGTTTTCTCAGTTGCGCTGGTTCCTTTGGATCGTGGCCATGGTGCAAAGATATGTATAATTCTAAGTACTTTAGCAAGAGCAGCAGATCAAGAAGTATTTTAAAGCAGCAAACTTTTTTTTTTTTAATTCATATTTTCAACTGGGTGTTGTGAAGAAAAGAAAGGACACAGAATTAAATTCTCGTCGCCTTAGAAAGGTCTGTAAGGCCTAAAAATGTGCCATTTGCACCATTTTCTGCCAGGCACCTCCTCCCTTTTCCTTCCAGTTCCACGCTCTCTTTCCCAACAGAGGAGCAAGGCGGCTCTTGTGGGCAAATGTGCCATTCAGATGGTTTGAATAACCAGATATTAAAAATAACTATCAGTATGGCGATACCAACTCTCGACAGCCAGAGTAGGTCACCACAAGCCACCTTATTGAATTGCTTTTCTATTCTGAGGGCAGGAAGAAAGAAAAGCATCAAATGTATTTTGACTCTTGTAGTCAAAATTCAGAGGATGGCCACTGTGGGAGGAACTGGTGAGAATTTGGGGAGCTGGTGACATTTTCTGCTGACGGGTACGTGTTCCTGAAACTCTGTGTGCTGGGCCTCCACTCTGAGAAGTGCTCACCGTAGGGAACTATTTGTGTTGGGTTTTTAACCTTGAGTTATGAGAACAACAATTTTCCACCTTCCTTTGTCACCTCAACGCTGGTAACAATGTCAACAGGGGGTCTGGGAGATCCCCAGGTATCTGGACTTCGTTATAAGGGGAAGACAGCGTTTCCACAGGTCAGGGTGGGAGTAGGGTAGGCATTCTAAGTAGAGGGAACTGGGAGGAAGGTGGAAAGAAAGAAAGACAGCAGGCTGACTTGGGAGATGGCAGAGTTCTGAGGGCAGTTGGGAGACCTGAGACGTCTCTGCCTCTGTGAAGAAGCTGCTCCCACCTCTCCATGATCCTAGAGATTCTAGCTTGAACAAAAGTTTTCTTGACTCCCTTCTGCACAGAATGCCTGGAACGGGCTCAGTGAAATCTCAGCCCTGCCATTCTCCTGCCTAGCTCGCCAGTTCTAAGCTCAAGCAATGTTTGCCCTTCCTTCTACAGAGCTGTCCTGCTGCCACCATCCTCCTCTTAAACGCACACATTATACACAGAAAGCCACTCACTGGTGCACACAGAAAGACTTACCTGCAGACTCAAGACACGTCCATCTGCATACAAACAGGCGCACACACAATGCACCTACACGCTGGGACACACTGGAACACGTGCACAAACACACAGCCTCACACACACCTTCACATGCACACTGGGGCACAGGCATCTGTACCCCCAGCAGAGCACACAGGTAAACACACACCAGCACATGTGCGTGCCACACCCACGCCGAGCTATAACCCACAGGACGGGGCCTGGGCACAGGCTGGTCCCACGCTGCAGCCCCCGTTCAGCAGCCTTCTCCCGGGAGCACGCTGCTCTGGCCAGTCTGCCTCCCACAGCTTCAGATCAAAAGCCCCCGCCCCAACCCCAGGCTGTCTCTTCTACTCTGCCTGTAATACCTCCTCCCTCCAAGCCTCCACTGCCACTCCCAGCCTGCATGAGGAAAAGGCAGTCCTAACTCAGGGCCGACATTCACATGATGGCTTCGAGCCAGTGCAACATCTCATGCTGGGGACCTGGTGAAATGAAGGAACACACAGCTGACTTTCTAGTATCTACGGCGCCAGAGAGAAGTGGTGATTTGTTTAATCCTAAATAGTCGTGTTGGTTTGTGCTCTGAGCTATCTTCCCCAACTCCAGGGTTTGGCAAAGGCAATGCACCTAGAACCCAGCAGCCCTGCAAATAGCTGGAGAACCCCTCAGAGACTTCTCCTTTCCCAGCCCTCCTCCCAGTCAGCTTGGGGAGCGGCCCCACTAAGAGCCACCGATATTCACAATCTGGCAATTTAATGCTTCTGCCCTGAGCATCAGATTTCTTATCTTGGTTTGCTTTGCTCCAGTCAACAGCAAAAGGGTTTGCACTCCCTGAGCTCAGCCCAGGCAGATGCAAGTGGACTCAAGGCTAAAATATGACATAAGAAATTAAGAACTGAGGGCTTTCCTGGTGGCGCAGTGGCTAAGAATCCGCCTGCCAATGCAGGGGACACGGGTTCGAGCCCTGGTCCGGGAAGATCCCACATGCTGCAGAGCAACTAAGCCCGTGTGCCACAACTACTGAGCCTGTGCTCTAGAGCCCACGAGCCACAACTACTGAAGCCCGCACGCCTAGAGCCCGTGCTCCGCAACAAGAGAACACAACGAAGAGTAGCCGCTGCGTGCCACTACTAGAGAAAGCCCGTGTGCAGCAACGAAGACCCAACGCAGCCAAAAGTAAATAAGTAAATAAATAAATAAAATTTATGAAAAACAAAAAAGAAATTAAGAATTGATTATAGATATTTGTCATTTAAAGGTAATTCTCCCACTCCTTGAGGATTTATATTAAAAAAATCTCAACCCAGCATCTGTGTGTAATAGTGTGCTATTCTTTCAGAAAACCTCACCCCACAAAACCTTACACACTGTATGAGGTTACATTCTTACCAAACAGATTGGTTAACGGCTACTATTTAGGATCAAGTCTTCTCAAATATGATTTAATTTACACATTTGAGTTCCACCTATGCATAACGTGGTTGGCGGGGGAGAGGACAGGGGGGCGGTACCTGCACGCACAGAAAGGGGCCGGTCCCTCTCAAGAAAAGCTCCAAAATAGGTATATTTTATTAAGAGCAAAACAGAAAATATGGATTTTACCAATTGGGGAGAAAATGACTTCAGAACTGTAATAATAGGCCAGAGAAAAATGCAATTCTATATTAACAACCAAATACTTCATACTCAGCAGAAAAACATATTTAAATGAGAATATTCAGCATCAAAACAATTATTTCTTCAGAAATTGAGAGGAAAATCATAATACGTGCTTACTAAGGGGAAAGACCTTCAAAAATCTGCATCAGAATTCAGTCATCTGATGTATAATACTGCAAATTGACAGCAGGCCTGGTGGACAGGCTGCATAGAACATTCGAGAGCACATACCTTGAACAAGGGATCAGAGAAACTGTGTTCGGAGCCTGGTTCTACTCTGAGGCGAGTCACCAAACCTCTGAACCTCATTTTCTTTGTTTATAAAAAGAGAATCTTAAAATCAATACTTTTTCTGTTACTTGCCATTGGATGGTTATGAATGAAGGTGCTGGAAAGCATTTTGTAAATATAAAGGGATGACTGTACTAACAGAACAGTGGTCTGGACCAGCGAGGATCCTGCCTGTCCTTGTTTGAATGCTTTCTATTTAGTTTTTTCCCCTTGAGCCTGCAAATTAGTTGCTGAGTCGCACAAATCATAACAGGCAACCAAAGCGGACAGTGGAAGCTTCTAACATTTCCACCACTGCAGTTTAGCTGCTTCAGACCTCAATTTGCTTTCTCTTCAAGTCAGTGCTCACCAACAAAGTCCTTGTGTGGCCATAAATCTGCATCCGACGCACAAGCATAAGGGACAAGGCAGAAAATGTTAGAATCTGTCCTTGGATTTTTCGCAACAGAGGCTCCCACTGGAGAGTTAAAAATATTGTGGTAAGGGGAAAGTCTGGATTTTTTTTTTTAAGTTTTAAGTTTATTGTTTATTTGGAGCTTCAGGGAAGAATGAAGTTTAGGTTCCTAATTCTATGAGCCAATACCAGTGGGGTGGGAGGCTAGGTAACTTAAACGTTCTTGAAAACTTGGTAATTACAAGACCATACGCAATTCATTTCACAGATGCGAAAACTAAAGAGATTCCTGCCCAAGTTTACTGCAATTTAGTGACAAGGGAAGACAAAGAAAGCATGTTAGTACCAGGGTTTCCACTTTCTTCCACTGGGAAAATGATATCCTTTATTTTGTAGGTTGGGAAACTGAGGCACACATGATAATGACTACTGCTTTTCGAGCACCTCTGGTGTGTAGGCACTTCCGAGCAGTATCTCCACTCCACCGTGCTCTGCATGAGGTAGACATGGTTACCGCCATCTCACAGAGGAAGAAGGCGGCTCCGAAGGTAGGCAACTGGCCACAGATCAGGACTTGTATCCAGATCTTTCTGGTTCCACGGTCTCCTCTCTCCCTCCACCCTATTGCCTGCTCCAGAAAAGACAAGAAACACTTGCAGATGGTCAGAGAGTTAGGGAAAAAACTCTCTTTCCTTGACAGAAAAACTGTTTAGACTTCAACAGAAGTCTAAAGTATCCTGTGAAATGTTCCTTTACTTTAACCTATTACTTTAATTGTCAGCCCTGGAGAAATTAGCCCAAGGAAATAATTCAAAAGAAATTTTAAAAGCTACAGATGTAAAGATTTTCTTGCAGCATTAGCTATAATAACAAAAATTAGAGACAGCCCAAATGTCCAACAATAATGAAATAGTAAAGAAAATACGATGCATAAACTATGGACATTTACATAGCGATTAGAAACAATCATGAAGGCTAAGTATCAAAAAAGATGTTCAGAATAAAATATTAAGGAAAAAAAGCACTTGAAACTGTTTTTGTAATAACAACTATATAAAGATATTTAAACACTTATAAAAATACTGGAATGGAACATTTTTTAAATTTATAACTTCCTCTGATTTTATGATATTTTGGGTAAAATACCTCAAATTAAGAGAGAAAAAAATGATAGCTAGCTGGGATATTTACTTAGTAACTTAGACCAATTTGGACTATAATGATTAGATATCCTGCTTTTCTTTTTTTTCTTTCTATATTTTGAAGCAGTTGGGCAATTGAATGCGATTTATGCTATAATCCACAAACTCTTATTTTTCTCCTTGGTGCCTTTCATTAGTTTATTAATTCATTAGTTAATCGCCAACGGTGGTAGCCTTCTTTATTTTCTGCTTTTCCCTAGTGTTAAAGCCACGTCAGAAAAATGAGCATCTTTCTTTGTCTAATTTTCAAGATATAGTGTTAGTTGAATCATATGAAATTATCATTTTTGTAGGTCCCAAATAAATGAATATTGGAAATTTCATACGGTCCAACCAGAAAATTTTAACAACGGTAGGATTTTGTCTGAAACTGTCCTTGTAAATCATTTTGAAGCCATCTGTTTACTCAAACTGCCCTGTCCCCTCCACCAGCTTACTTTCTGTGTTTTTTTAAAGTACTTTGTTTAATGCTAAGTTCTCTAGAAGAAAGGTCCAAATAATGCCACTCCAATATACAACCCCCCTCCATAAACCATTAAAGTGAATTTAATCACATGGAAAGGTCTAGATTTCTTTCATTCACCCACCTTTCAATTCACTCAACAAATATTTACTGCGCGTGATCTCTGCTCCAGGCACTATGCTAAGTGCTGGGACACATCCCTGAGCAAGACTGAAGCGTCTTTTCCCTCAGAAAACATAGACTGTGTTTGAGACTGGAAGGAATGGCTATGTATGTGCAGTGACTACACTGACTGTTTTGTTTCAATTAACAGATCAAATGACTAGTGTGATTATTTTTTAACCAAATGGACTTTATGTTTGCTCAAATTGATTAAATCTACCGTCACTTTAATGTTAATAAGAACTAGCCCTGGCCCAAGCAGAGAAGAAATTTATTTTGAACTATCGTTGCTATTTATTGAATCAGTTAGCTGACCCATTGGTAAATAAGGCTCAGGAGAAAAAGGATTACAGGGTGTGTGTTTGGACAACTCTAAAGCAAGACAGTTCCCTAACGGTGCCTGAATCCTTAAAAATAAAACAAGACACAGTGCCCAGGGATTCTTGAAAGTAAAAGTGTATATCCAGTTAAAAATTAAATCTAATTTTTTAAAGACAAAGGCAAAAATAAAAAGAATTTTCAAATAAATTCAGCAGTGGTCATTCATCTAAACAAGAGTCGCCCAGCACCGTTTCTGGGGGATGTTTTGCCACAGCAAATGTGTAAACAGGCCAGCAAATCTAAGAACCACCAACGTAGAAAATGAAGTGGGTCATCTGGATGAGCAGAGCCAGATGACCAGAGGTCAAAATAAACCATTGGTGAAAACGCCATTGATGAAAAACTTTTCCTGGCATCACACAAAAGCTTCCCTCAAGCCCAGCTTCAAGCAGTTTAAGCAAAGGTCTGGTTTCGAGGAGTGTTCATTTAAATACCCTGGTCACTGTGCATCCCCCACACCAACCATTCGGCTGCAAATTCTGGATGGCCACCTTGACCAGTGATGACCAGGGGGGCTGTGCTCTAATTTGCTCCCCCTAACTACTTATATGGATTGTCAGTCATGTTTTCACTCTCGGGGAATATCCCTTACAGAATAAGTGTCTCAAAAAAATAGAAATGGTAGCTGTAATGCTCATCCTATGACCCAGCAAAGTTTTGATGCTTGTTCACAATTGGGCCCACCGCTGGGAGGGACCACTGCTATGCTCCTGAGCTGTTACAGCTTTGCTCAGAAACCAAAAGAAGGATGAGCTGCATTTCAACAGATGGAGGAAATGCCCAGTGCTGCTTTACAACACAATCAAGAGCAAATTAAGAATCCTAAACATGGGTTTCCATTTCCTGTCCCTGGATAATGAGAACAAGAAAACAGGCCAGGATGTAATAATTAATACAACTTTCACGTATCGACTGTTTAGTACGTATCAGGCACATAACATTTACTTCTCACTTTCATAGCTCTGCAATGAAGGTTATTCTTACTTTAAAGGTGAGAAAACTGAGGCCCAGAGAGGTTAAGTAACTTGCCTAAGGTTGCACAGCTGGGAAATTGGCAGCAATGTGACTGGCCTGACTCTTCCCACCACACCTAGGAGCACGCATTTCCTGAGACTTTGTGTCAAAGCTGCATTTCCTTACAAAGGAAGGACCAAGGTCACACTGACCACTGTGAGGCAGGGAGTTAGAGGCACTGAGGAGTCGAGGGCTCTGCAGGCAGAAGTCTGCCTATGCCATTAGACACGCCATCTTAATCTCTTCCAGCCTCGGCTGACCGTCTTGGCACACTCACCCAGGGAGACCTCCTCAGGTAGATGGACTGGGTCGTTATTTGCCGTGATCTTAATGATCTGGGCATTTGCAAGAAAATGCAAATGGAAAAGTCTTAGTAAAAAGAAGATGCTTTAAAAGGGTTCGGGGATGAGTAACTTAACTGAGCAAGAAAAGAGGGAAGACCTCAACTCGAATTCCGTCAGTCAGCAGCCTCTCTTCCAAAGGAAATCATAGAGTGTGTCTTCTCAGCCAACACGGGTGCCATTTGTGGCCCTCGGTGTTAAAGGCCTCTCTAAACCTCCCCAGCCTTCCCTCAACAGGGCTAGGACACTTTGGAAAACTTTTGTCCAGGAACCTTATCTAAAAATAGCCGAAATTTCAATCTCCACACCAGCAAAGCAAGTGGCATTGAAAGATGAATCTAAGGCTTTTCTTTCTGTACACACCTTGTAGAAATGGGGCATGGCCCCCATCTTGTCTTCTGGGTGGGGTTTTGTTTACCACTCCTGGCAGCCACCAGCACCCAAGCAGCTTTTATTTTCTCTTCTAATTCCATTGCCCCAGACTTGGCCCCAAGACCCAACACAAATAGACCCCTGAGGAAACTTCACATGGTAGAATTATCTACCAAGTGCCGTCCCCCAAACCTGAAGCCCAAGGTCTGAATCTACCGCTGTCAGCAGTTCCCTCTGAAGTCACTGAATTCACAGGCCGTTTTGACGTCTTGGGTCCTCTTATGTCCTGCACACGAGGATGGGCTGCTCTGGGCTCGCCCTGGTGTTCTTACCCATGGCACCGCGTGACTCATACCCAAGAAGGCTTTTCTGAGAAGAGAGCTGTGATCTTACAGAAAACCCCGCAATTTCTTAGTCCTCGAAACCCCTGAGGTGCTAGGCGGCAGCTGTGCCACGTTCCCTGGCAGGAACAAAAGTGCCAATGGCCTTTCCTGCCCTCCCACCCTTGTCGCCAAACTCCCTCCCACACCGAGGTGAGCTGTCAAGTGGAGGAAGGACATTGGTTTGTGACGACTCTCCTGGTTTCTTTAGATTCAAATACAGCTTGTCCCATATTTTGTAAAAAATGCCAGGACGCCAATGCCCAGAGGCAGTCCATTTTGTCTTCTTTTCACTTCTTATTATCTGAGCTAGAAAACACGGTAAGGGTAAAAGGATTCTAGAAAAGCCGGACTCTAAGGGCTGGAATGAAGTGAGGAGTAGGTTCTCCTGTTGGTTGGTTGTTCCTCATGGTGGCTACTTAACAAGTCACATCCTCTCATCTGTCCCCTACATTCTGTCAGCATCTCTGGCTTTATGGCCTCAGACAGAGAGCTGCCTGAGGCAAGAGGCGGTGGGTTAGTCACTGAGCCTGGATGGGTGTGTCATCAGGCAGCCCGTGGCTGTAGGGTATAGAGGTGGCCAAGTCAGAGCTAAGCCTAGACACAGACCCTGAAGAAGGCCACTTCCCTCCTTCATTAACCCAGTCAGTCTCTGGCCAATCAAGGTGTTTCAGGTCAGCCAGGGCCACAGCCATGACCCTCTCTAACCAACAACAGATGCAATGTTCTTTGTTGGCGAAGGAAGAAGGAAAGGGGCTGAGTGACGGAGCCAGCAAGGGGGTGAAAGAAGAATACATAAAGACTAGAAAAGTGCCTTAGCATGAAACATGGCCTGGCTGACATTTTCTGGTCCCTCCCGGCTTCTGTTAAATACTCCCTCTCTTCTTGTCCACATGGGGCCTGCCTCAGTTTCTCCTCATCCTTTCCCCACCACAGACTTTTCTCTCTCTTTTTATCACTGGAAAAATCCATACTTTGCACAGGTGTGTTTTCGAGCAGCTGGCTCTGAGCTGATGCCCAGCTTGGCCTTAATGAGGCAGATGCCTGCATCAAGCCGGACACTCCCCGCTCAGCTGCTCATTGATTTGGGGAGGGCAGGATTTAAAGGAGACACTGGCGCCTCACCAGCCCTCGCCTATCTCCCTCCACCCCCGACACACACGCACAAACGGTTCCAAAAAGTTCCTTGCCATCGATACATATGATACATCCGGCCTTACCTGTAATTGGAAAGTGTGCCTGCAGGGTGGCCACCGTAACAAGCGCCATCCACTTCATCTTGTCCTTCCCCAGGATGGTGCCTCGGGGCAGAGGCCGAGGCAGCCGTGACTGGAAGAAGAAGAGAAAAGCAGTCTCTTTGGCTGCAGCCTCCTCAGGAAGTGGAGGACGATGGGGCCTTTGAGAAGGCACCTGCCAGCAGGGCCAGGAAACTCATACTCCTCCTTTCGGTTCACAGGCAGGAAGCTCTGGAGGTTTGAGGGTTTGGGGCGGGGGGGTGTATGTGCACACATGTAGGCAAGTGTGTGTCTGTCTGAATTTTTGCTTTTTTTCTCACTTAACCGTTGTTTTATTTTCCTTTTTTCCTAATTTTTATCTAATTTTTATCTAACTCCTATCTTGATTGGTGAAGTCAATCCCTAGGCAACTACAAGTTCCCAGTGCATGTAAGAACATTCACCTCTTTCCTAGATTCGTGTATTTTATGGCGGTTGGTAAGATGACAGAGGTCTGGATTCAGAGTCAGGCGAAATGGAGAGACAGAATACTTGGGCCATAGTGCCATCTCTGCTACCTACCTGCTGTGCAGCCTTGAGTAAGTCACTCAGCATCTCTAGACCTCAGCGTCCTTACCTATAAAGCAAAGTGTTGGAGTAGATCTGAGGTTGCAGATCTGAACTTGGCCTGAATTTGGACCATAGAAAATACTATAGCTCACGTAATACTTCAAGCACTCTTGTTAGTTGTCAGTATCTAAACATTAGACTAATTTACAATAATTAAAAAAGATTAATACCAAGAAATAAACTTGATAGAAAGTGTAAGATCTATGTGAAACAAACTTTAAAGTGTTACTGAAGAATACAGAAAGGACTTGGGTAAATGGAAAGGTGTATCCTGGTCTTTGATTAAAATCTCCCTTTTAAGAAGACCACGATTCTCTCTAAATTTTTAAAAAATTTTTATTTATTTATTTGGCTGTGTCAGGTCTTAGTTGTGGCATGCGGGATATTTGTTGCAGCATGCGGGAACTTTTGTTGTGGCACATGGGCTCAGTAGTTGCGGCGTGTGGGCTTAGTTGCCCATGGCACACGGTATCTTAATTTCCTGACCAGGGATTGAACTCATGTCCCCAGAATCAGAAGGTGGATTCTTAACAACTGGACCACCAGGAAAGTTCCTCTCTCTAAATTAATCAACCCATCCCTCGACAACTGCCAACAAAAGTTTTAGAACAAGGTAATCTGGGTCCAAAGTTTATATGAAAAAAATTAATGTACAAAAATAGCCAGGACACCAAAAAAGCACAAGCAATCAAAGAAAAAATAGGTAAATTGGACTTCCTCAAAATTTAAAACTTTTGTGCATAAAGGACACTATCAACAAAGTGAAAAGACAATCCATAGAAAAAATATTTCCATATCATATATTGATAAGGGTATAGTATTCAGAATATATAAATAACTCCTACAACTAAACTAGAAAAAAAAAAAGGAAAAATCTGCCAAAGATCTGAATAAATATTTCTCCAAAGAGATATACAAATGGCCAATAAGCACATGAAAACTTGCACAATATCTTTGGTCATTAGGGAAATGCAAATCAAAACTATAGTGAACTATTACTTCACACACACTAAGACAGCTAAAATTTAAAGACACAAGGTGTTGGTAAGGATGTGAAGAAACTGGAACTCTTGTACATTGCTGGAGGGAATGTGGAATAGCGAGGCCCCTGTGGAAAATGTGTGTGGCATTTCCTCAAGAAGGAGAAGTTACAACAGACACCGCAGAAATACAAAGCATCCTAAGAGACTACTACAAGCAACTCTATGACAATAAAATGGACAACCTGGAAGAAATGGACAAATTCTTAGAAAGGTATAACCTTCCAAGACTGAACCAGGAAGAAATAGAAAATATGAACAGACTAATCACAAGTATTGAAATTGAAACTGTGATTAAAAATCGTCCAACAAACAAAAGTCCAGGACCAGATGGCTTCATAGGTGAATTCTGTCAAACATTTAGAGAAGAGTTAACACCCATCCTTCTCAAACTCTTCCAAAAAATTGCAGGGGAAGGAACGCTCACAAACTCATTCTATGAGGCCACCATCACCCTGATACCAAAACCAGACAAAGATACCACCAAAGAAGAAAATTACAAACCAATATCACTGATGAAGATGCGAAAATCCTCAACAAAATACTAGCAAACAGAATCCAACAACACATTAAAAGGGTCATACACCATGATCAAGTGGGATTTATCCCAGGGATGCAAGGATTCTCCAATATATGCAAAGCAATCAATGTGATACACCATACTAACAAATTGAAGAATAAAAACTATATGATCATCTCAATAGATGCAGAAAAAGTTTTGACAAAATCAACACCCATTTATGATAAAAAACTCTCCAGAAAGTAGCCATAGAGGGAACTGACCTCAACATACTAAAGGCCATATATGACAAACCCAAAGCAAACATCATTCTCAATGGTGAAAAACTGAAAGCATTTCTTCTAAGATCAGGAAAAAGACAAGGATGTCCACTCTCACCACTATTATTCAACATAGTTTTGGAAGTCCTAGCCATGGCAATCAGAGAAGAAAAGAAATAAAAGGAATACAAATTGGAAAAGAAGAAGTAAAACTGTCACTGTTTGCAGATGACATGATACTATACATAGAGAATCCTAAAGATGCCACCAGAAAACTACTAGAGCTAATCAATGAATTTGGTAAAGTTGCAGGATACAAAATTAATGCACAGAAATCTCTTGCATTCCTATACACTAATGATGAAAAATCTGAAAAGGAAATTAAGGAAACACTCCCATTTACCACTGCAACAAAAAGAATAAAATACCTAGGAATAAACCTACCTAGGGAGACAAAAGACCTGTATGCAGAAAACCATAAGACACTGTTGAAAGAAATTAAAGGTGATACCAACAGATGGAGAGATATACCATGTTCTTGGATTGGAAGAATCAATATTGTGAAAATGACTATACTACCCAAAGCAATCTACAGATTCAATGCAATCCCTATCAAATTACCAATGGCATTTTTTACGGAACTAGAACAAATCATCTTAAAATTTGTATGGAGCCACAAAAGACCCCGAGTAGCTAAAGCAGTCTTGAGGGAAAAAAACGGATCTGGAGGAATCAGACTCCCTGACTTCAGACTATACTACAAAGCTACAGTAATCAAGACAATATGGTACTGGCACAAAAACAGAAATACAGATCAATGGAACAGGATAGAAAGCCCAGAGATAAACCAATGCACCGATGGTCAACTAATCTATGACAAAGGAGGCAAAGATATACAATGG
This sequence comes from Phocoena phocoena, assembly GCF_963924675.1. NCBI lineage: Eukaryota > Metazoa > Chordata > Mammalia > Artiodactyla > Phocoenidae > Phocoena > Phocoena phocoena. The sequence continues at coordinate 124,607,576 of NC_089219.1, forward strand.
AGAAAAAATAGTCTTTTCAGTAAATGGTGCTGGGATAACTGGACAGCTACATGTAAAAAAATGAAATTAGAACACTCCCTAACACCATACACAAAAATAAACTCAAAATGGATTCGAGACCTAAATGTAAGACCGGACACTATAAAACTCTTAGAGGAAAACATAGGAAGAACACTCTTTGACATAAATCACAGCAAGATCTTTTTTGATCCACCTCCTAGAGTAATGGAAGTAAAAACAAAAATAAACAAATGGGACCTACTGAAACTTAAAAGCTTTTGCAAAGCAAAGGAAACTACGAACAAGATGAAAAGACAACCCTCAGATGTGAAAAAATATTTGCAAATGAATCAACGGACAAAGGATTAATCTCCAAAATATATAAACAGCACATGCAGCTCAATATTAAAAAAATGAACAACCCAATCCAAAAATGGGCAGAAGGCCTAAGTAGACATTTCTCCAAAGAGGACATACGGATGGCCAAGTAGCACATGAAAAGCTGCTCAACATCACTAGTTATTAGAGAAATGCAAATCAAAACTACAATGAGGTATCACCTCACACTAGTTAGAATGCGTATCATCAGAAAATCTACAAACAACAAATGCTAGAGAGGGTGTGGAGAAAAGGGACCCCTCTTGCACTGTTGGTGGGAACGTAAGTTGATACAGCCACTATGGAGAACAGTATGGAGGTTCCTTAAAAAACTCAAAATAGAATTACCATACATATGACCCAGCTATCCCACTATTAGGCATATACTCAGAGAAAACCATAATTCAAAAAGACACATGCACCCCAATGTTCATTGCAGCACTATTTACAGTAGCCAGGTCATGGAAGCAACCTAAATGCCCATTGACAGAGGAAAGGATAAAGAAGAAGTGGTACATATATACAATGGAATATTACTCAGCCATAAAAAGGAACGAAATTGGGTCGTTTGTAGAGATGTGGATGAATCTAGAGACTGTCATACAGAGTGAAGTAAGTCAGGAAGAGAAATCAAATATTGCATATTAACACATATATGTAGAACCTAGAAAAATGGTACAGATGAACCAGTTTGCAGGGCAGAAATTGTGACACAGATGTAGAGAACAAATGTATGGACACCAAGGGGGGAAAGCAGTGGGGGGGGTGGGGGGGGTGATGTATTGGGAGATTGGGATTGACATGTATACACTGATGTATATAAAATGGATGACTAATAAGAACCTGTTGTATAAAAAAAATAAAAGAGAATTCAAAAATTTTTTAAATAAATTTAAAAAAAACTCAGGAAATGATCTAATTGGCCCAGCTTGGGTCTTATGCTCACCTCTTGGATCAACCATTGTTTCCAGGGAGACAAGACAAGACTGGAGATAGGACACTATGATTAACAGCCCTACCAGAATCATTTGTCATAGAAGAAAGAAAGGGAAAGGATTCTGAGCATGTGTAAAACAATAGCTGTCCACTACTGCCAGCCTTGCTCTGGTGAGTGCAGTGGGATGGGGCTGGGACCTAGAGGAGGACACAGACAGGGTCAGGAGCTGAGAGAAAGTCCAGGTAGCACATAATGACCAGCAGCTGTGATTTGCTTGTGAGAAAGATCTGGCTAGATCTTGAATCTCTAGTTTTCAGTACACTTTCGATGGGTGGGTGAATGGGTGAATGGTAACATCCAGGATGGCAGGAAGGCCAATACTGAGTAGGACACTGCCTCAACTATTGAGAAGAACACAACAAGAGGAATCCAGAAACTGGTGAATGGAGCAGTTCCCAGGTTCCTGATCACCAGAGAAAGAAGCACAAAAGGAGGATTGGCTTCTGTCCTTGGGGTTTCCAGAGGCAGTCACTCCCAAGGTTTCTCTGGAGTAAGGAGCACTTCCCCATGCCTTGAGGACCCAGTGCACTCACCCAAGCCCTGCCCACCCCCTCTTCAGCTGACTGGTCTTGGACTGACAAGAAGCTGGAGGCCAGCACTTGTTTCCTGAGGGGTCTCCGTTGGAGCAGAAATGGCTGACAATCCCTGCAGGACCCCACCCAAACACCTACGTGGGACCTCATCTTTGCCGCCTCACCATGCTGTACCCAAAACTTATTTACCTCATAACTGTAAGTTTGTAACCTTTGATCAAAATCTCCCTTTTTCTCACACCCCCAAGCCCCTGGTAACCACCATTCTGCTCTGTTTCTATAAGTTCAGCTTTTTTAGATACCATATGTAAGTGATATCAAATAACATTTGTCTTTCTCTGGGTGACTTATTTCACTTAGCCTAATGCCCTCAAGTTCCACCCATGTTTCAACAAATGGCAGAATGTCCTTGTTTCTCATGGTTGAATAATATTCCATTGTGTATATATACCACATCTTCTTTATCCATTCACCTGTTGGCAGACACTTAAGTCTTTCCTGTCTTGGCTATTGTGAATAATGCTGCAATGAACGTGGAACTGTAGATATTTCTTCAAGATCCTGATTTCATTTCTTTCAGATATATAACTAGAAGTGTGATTGCTGGATCAGATGGTAGTTCTATTTTTAATTCTTTGAGGGACCTCCATACTGTTTTCCATAGTGGCTGCACCAATTTACTTTCCCACCAATAGTGTATGAGGGTTTCCTTTTCCCCACATCTTTGCCAACATTTGTTATCTCTTGTCCTTTTGAAAATAGCCATTCTAACATGTGTGAGGTGATATCTATTGTGGTTTTGATTTGCATTTCCCTGATGATTAGTGATATTGAGCATCTTTTCCTGTACCTGTTGGTCATTTGTATGTCTTCTTTGGAAAAAATTTATTTAGTTCCTTTACCCATTTTGAAATCAGGTTCTTTGGTTTCTTTACTGTTGAATTTTATGAGTTCCTTATATATTCTGGATATTAACACCTTTTCAGACATATGATTTGCAAATATTTTCTCTCATTCCATAGGTTGCCTTTTCATTTTCTTGATTGTTTCTTTTGCTGTGTAGAAGCTTTTTAGATTGATGTGGTCCAATCTGTTAATTTTGCTTTTGTTGCTTAGGCTTTTGGTGTCATATCCAAAAAATTGTTGCCAATACCAATGTCAAGGAGATTTTTCCCTATGTTTTTCTTCTAGAAGTATTATGGTTTCAGGTCTTCTACTTAAGTCTTTAATCCATTTCAAGTTAATTTTAGTGAGTGGTGTAAGCGTTGCATTCCTTTGCATCTGGTTATCCAGTTTTCCCAACACTATTTGTTGAAGAAACTATTCTTTCCTATTGAGTATTCTTGGCACTCTTAAATATTAGTTGACTGTATATATATATATATATATATATATATATATATATATATATAGAGAGAGAGAGAGAGAGAGAGAGAGAGAGAGAGAGAGAGAGTGTTAGTTTATTTCCAGGCTCTTGATTTTGTTCTAATTTTTTTTTTTTAAAAAACAGCTCTTAGTTTCATTGATCTTTTCTATTGTTTTTCTGTCTCTATTTCATTTATTTCTGCTCTGCTCTTTGTGGTTTTCTGCCTTCTGATAACTTTGGCTTCTTTTTTCTGGTTCCTTGAGATGTAAAGCTTGGTTGTTTATTTGAAATTTTTCTTATTTTTTAATGTATGTATTTATCACTATAAACTTCCCTTCTTTATTTTTCTGTGCCACTTGGCTTGCAGGATCTTAGTTCCCCAACCAGGGATTGAACCTGGGCCATGGCAGTGAAAGCTCTGAGTCCTAACCACTGGACTGCCAGGGAATTCCTAAATCTCCCTCTTAGAACTGCTTTTGCTGCAACCCATGACTTTTGTTATATTGTGTTTCCATTTTGTTTGCTTCAAGATATATTTAAAAATTTTTTTCTTTGACCCATTGTGTGATCAGAAGTGTGTTGTTTAGTTTACACATTTTGTGAATTTTCCAGTTTTCCTCCTGTTGTTAATTTCTACTTTCATACCGTTGTCATCAGAAAAGATACTTGGTATAGTTTTGACCTTCTTACAGTTGCTAAGACCTGTTTTGTGACCTATCATGTGATCTATCCTGAAGACTGTATCATCCCACTCTCCCCCTGCCTGTAAAATTTCTGCTAAGAAATCTACTGACAGCCTTATGGGGTTCCCTTGTAAGTTACAAGCTTCTTTTATCTTGCTGCTTTTGAGATTCTCTTTTTGTCCTTGAATGTTTACAGTTTTATTTTAATGTGTTTTGGAGAATATCTCTTTGAATTTGATGACCTATGAGCTTCATAAACTTGGATTTTTCAATTCTCTCTCCAGATCTGGAAAGCTCTCAGCCATTATTTCTTTAAATAATCTTTCTGCTCCCTTCTCCCCCTCTTCTCCTTCTGTGACTTCAATAATTTGCAAATTGTTTCTTTTAATGGTATCCCATAGATCACATAGACTTTCTTCACTATTTTTTCATTCTTTTTCCTTTCTCCTCCTCCTACTGGATAATTTCAAAGTTCCTCTCTTCTAACACACAGATTCGTTTTTCTGCTTGACTCATTCTGCTGTTGATGTTTTCTATTACATTTTTCATTCATTGTATTTTTCAGCTCCAGAATTTTATTAAATTTATAAATAATAAATAATATAATAAAATTTATAAATAATTTATAAAAATTATTTCCATCTCTTTGTTATACTTCTCATTTTGTTCGTGTATGATTTTCCTGATTTTGTTGAATTGCCTTTCCGTGTTTTCTTATAGCTCAATGAGAGCTATAAGAAAAACTTAAAATAGCTGTTTTGAATTCTTTATTCAGTAACTCACAATCTCCATGTCTTTAGGATCCACACTGGAGGATTACTGTAATCCTTTGATGATGTCATGTTTTTCCTTGGTTTTTCATGTTCCTTGAAGTTTTGTGTTGCTCTCTTCACATTTGAAGTAGCAGTCACCTCCTCCAGTCTTTACTAATTACCTTTGGGAGAGAAATATCTTCCATCAGCACTGCTAGGGATGCTGAGGCTTTCTCAGACCTTCCATGGATATGCCTGTTCCTTGCTCCTTGCTTCCTCTCATGGCAGAATTCATAAACTTGTATGCTTTTTCTTAATCTTACCACACACCAGGCCAAGTGCCAACAGCTTCCCTTTTGCTTTCCCAAGGGTGGCACTAAAGATTAAATTTCTGGTCTTTCCCTGGCCTGCAGATTCAAGTCGACTTTCTGTGCATGCTCTCTAGCTTGCTTGCTCTTACCATCACCATCAGGATTGCACAGAGGGAGCCAGGTGTGTGGATGAGGTGCACAGAGCATTGGGATGTTTATGGGCCAGTTGGGAGGATCTTCAGGCAAGACATCCCCAGTGGTTCATGGACTGGCTTCTTGATGGAGCCCACAATGCACTTAGTAGGATCTGCAGCCCTTTAATGCCCCTCAAGAGTCCTATCTGCCACTCTCCCAGTTTCTTCCTACTCCCCAGTCATGTAGATAATGATTTAATACTCTGAGCCAGCTGCTAATTCACATGCTCTCACTTTGCCCTGTAGGAGAAATCACAGGGCTGAGAAGATACCACTTATCCCTTAGCTATGCCACCTCAGGGGAGGGATGATGCAAGTAAATTAAAGCTGTTCCTCTTACCCACTCCAATGCATCTAAACTCGTATTTTTGTTGTTGTTGTTCCAACAGAGTGCTGGAACTTCTCCTCTGGAACCTGGACTTCCACAAAGGGTCTCTTGTCTATGGGTGATTGTCTGAGAGAGTGTTTTCCAGGGTCTCCCAGATCATGACTGAGAGGGGCTGGAGCCAGTTCATGGGCCACTGTACGGTTCACAGCCAGGACCAGGGTCTGTATGCCTATTACCCAACACATGTGTGGGCAAGACGGCTCCTGGATCTTTTGGTGTATGGTGCTGGGTCCCACAACTGCCACAAAGGCACTTCGGTCTATGGATGGAAGTCAAATTGTTGCTGTTTAGAGTGGAACATAAACGAGGGATGTCTTACTCAGCCATATTGTTGATTTCACTCCACCCATTTTGCTTTAAAGAACCAACTATTTACCCTTGGTTACAGTCTTGATGAGGCTGTCATGTAAAGCCAGTAAGCTTCTTTCTCCCTGGAATTTGAATCTCGAGAGAGTGAAAAATGACCTGGAAACATCCCCTGTTCAGTTCTCCTGCTTAGACCCATCCCAAGAACTGTTCATGTTCTGTGGCTCTATGAACACTGTTCAGGTAAATTTTTTTGCTTAGGTCACCCAGAGTTGCTTTGTGTTGCTTGCAACCAAAAGATCCTAACTCATACATTAGAATTTTCAGAAGTTGTGTTTGCTTTCTATTGCTGCATGACAGAGTATCACAAACGTAGTAACTTAAAACAACACAAATTTATCTCACAGTAATGTAGGTCAGAAGTCCAGGCACAGCATGAGTGGGTTCTCTTCTCAGGTGCTTATGAAGATGAAATTAAGGTGTTGGCTGGGGCTACACTTCTCATCTGAGGCTCAGGGTCTTCTTCCAAGGTCACTGGTTGTTGACAAAATCTATTTCTTTACAAATATAGGACTAGGTCTCTATTTTCCTGCTAACAATCGGCCAGGGACTGTCTCTGATCCTAGAGAGCACCTGCATTTCCTTACTACGTGGTCCCCATAGGCAATTCACAGCATGGATGTTTGCTTTCTCCTAGGCCAACCAGAGCACATCTCTCTGACTTCCTCTGCAATCAGCTTGACAAAACTCTGCTTTTAAAGGGCTCACCTGTACACCAATATGTATAAAACAGATAACTAATTAGAACCTGCTGTATAGCACAGGGAACTCTACTCAGTGCTCTGTGGTGACCTAAATGGGAAGGAAATCCAAAAAACAGGGATATATATATACATATAGCTGATTCACTTCGCTGTACAATAGAAACTGACACAACATGGTAAAACAACTAAACCCCAATTTAAAAATATACAAAAAATAAACAAAAAATAAAGGGCTCATCTGATTTAGTCAGGGCCACCCAGGATAAAATAATATAATCACAGGAGTGATATCTCATCATATTCACAGGTCCTTCCCATAATCAAGGAGATATACAAGGCATATACACCAAAGTGTGGAATCTTGGAGGCTGTCATGATTTTGTCTCCCACAGAAGTGCTACAGGAAAAGATGCTTCTTCCTTCTTTCTCTGTGAGGATCAGGGATGTCTGGTATCCGTCTTTCTCACCAGATGGAGGAAGCTTGCCCAGTAATGAATCCAACCCAGAGGAGAGCAAAGCAAGAAATGTGTAAAGACAGGTTGACGACTTACTGCATCCATTGAGAACCTGGATAATGCCATACCTAAAGGCCTGCCCACGGGCTCTTCCGTTTCATAAGCCGATAACTTTTTTCTTAAGCTATTTGACTTTGGTCCTGTACCTTGCAATTGAAGTGGCCTTGAATATTACAGATGCTGAAACTGCAGAGTCATTGAAGACATACTTGTAAATTTCACAATCTTGCCTGGGTCTACTTTGTGGGAGTTTTACCTAAGGGGCCCTTCCTTTCAAAAGATTATTTGTCCTTAAGAAAATTAAGTCACAAAGTTTTCTTTAAGGAGACATTAAGGAGGAAAAGCATGCCTAATGTCCAAACACAAGAAAAACATAAATGAAAAGACTGCACAAGGATATAAAAGATTTTAAAAATGACAAGAGATGGTAAAAATAAGCTGGGGTGTGGGTAAAATTAAAGATATACTATTAAGGGTTGAGATGAATTATAACCTACTAAATATCACTGTTGATGGTCAAAGACCTTCCACTGGAAAAAGAACCTTTTCTGCTTTGGGGATGCCTTACATTTGTGTGTCACTTTCACATACATTGTCATATTTAATCTTCACAGTGACTCAATAAGGTAGTCAATACTGGTATACAGTTTCCACCTTATAGTTAAGGAAACTGAGATTCAGAAAGATTAAGTAATTTGCCCAAGGTCACAAAGCTGGTCGTGGCCAAATAAGCTTTGTGAATCAGCTAAAAAACCAGAACTCAGCTTTTCTGGGTGCTGGTCCGTGGCAGTGGAAGAACATGGGCTTTAAAATAGCCAGGCCCCTTCCCACTAGCTATCTATTTTACGTTTGGTAGTGTATATATGTCCATGCCACTCTCTTGCTGCCGCATAACACAGGGAGATCAGCTCGGTGCTGTGTGACCACCTAGAGGGGTGGGATAGGGAAGGTGGGAGGGAGGAAGACGCAAGAGGGAAAATATATGGGGACATATGTATATGTATAACTGATTCACTTTGTTATAAAGCAGAAACGAACACACCGTTGTAAAGCAATTATACCCCAATAAAGATGTAAAAAAAACAAAACAAAACAGCCAGGCCCAGGTTCAAATTCAAGCCCTACCATTTACTAACTCCCTGGCTGTTGACTACATTAATAATGTTTGAAACTCCTTGTTCCAAACTGGCTAACAGTTCCTTCCTCATTGGACTGTTGGAGGAATAAATACAATGATACTTGTTATGTCCCTGGTATAGAAGGTTTGGGAAAGAGTTATTACCTTTTACGTCATTCAGAGGAGGTGAGAGTTTCCATCATTGCCTGGGGAAAGGACCCCAGAGGGCTGTTAAATGTTTGGGGCAGATGCTGGGGGCAAAATCTTTCTAGGAATGGGGGGTGAGTGCCAGCCTCTGTGGAGAGGGTGGGAGACGGAGAGGAGCAGATGAGGGATGAGTTAGGCAAGCCCTCCAGCTGGGAGGGGAGGCCCCACCTCCCAGAGCAAGGCCCTGTGTGCTCCCTCTTTTAGATCCTGCAGCTCTTGAGCACCAGGTCAGAACTTAGGGCACCTGCCTCATGTTTGTTATGAACACGTGATTCCAGTTCCTGGGCTGGTGGAGGTGATGAGTTTAGCTTCAGAAGTCTTATAAAATCCACTCCTGGAAGCAACCTAAATGTCCATCAACAGATGAATGGATAAAGAAGATGCGGTACATATATAAAATAGAATATTACTCAGCCATAAAAAGAATGAAATAATGCCATTTGCAACAACAAGTATGGACCTAGAGATTATCATACTAACTGAAGTAAGTCAGACAAAGACAAATATATGACATCACTTATATGTGGAATCGAAAAAGATGATACAAATGAACTTATTTACAAAAACAGAAACAGACTCACAGACTTCGAAAACAAACTTATGGTTACCAAAGGGGAAAGATGGGGAGGAGGGATAAATTAGGATTTTGGGATTAATATATACATACCACTATATATAAAATAGATAATCAACAAGGACCTACTGCATAGCACAGGGAACGCTACTCAATATTCTGTAATAACCTGTATGGGAAAACTATCTGAAAAAGAATGGATATATGTATATGTATAACTGAATCACTCTGTTGTACACCTGAAACTAATACAACATTGTAAATCAACTATACCCCAATATAAAATAAAAATTAAATTAAAAAAAAGTCCACTCCTGGGCATCTGAGAAAACACAAAATCATCTTCTGAAATGAGAAAGCTTCAAACTATGGGACACCAGGACATCCAAGAGCCCGGTTTATAACTACATTAAAAGCAGTGGATTTTCTCAACTTCTTTGCCTCTGACGTGGATTAGATTCACTTCTGACTCTACTAAACGGTCTTCCCTCAGTGTGGTGCCAAAGAGAGCTGCTGCTATTGGAATCCACAGACCCGGGATCTGCTCCCAGCTTTGTCCTTAACTTGCTGTGTGACCTTGACCAAATCGCTTTCCCTCTCTGGGTCTTGGTGTCTTCAGCCATAAGCGAAGGGGCTAAATTTTTAGGTGGATTTTCCATTACTTGAGACTGAAAAACATCCTGAGAAATAGAGATATTTGGGTTCCTTTGTCAGAAAAGCAGCTCTTGGAGGGCTACCTAATCCCACGAGACCTGGTACAGTGCCTTGCACATTATTGAGGCTCAGTAAATATTTGTTACATAAAAAGTGGTCTTGATTTATATTTGTAATTGAAACATGAAAAAAATAAAACACTTTTATCCTCCTAAAAATGATCTATATAAAATAGATAACTAATAAGAACCTCCTGTATAGCACAGGGAACTCTACTCAATATTCTGTAAAGGTCTATATGGGAAAAGAATCTAAAAGAAGAGTGGCTATATGTATAACAGATTCACTTTGCTGTACACCTGAAACTAACATAACGTTGTAAATCAACTATACTCCAATAAAAATTTTAAAAATAAAATACAGATGACAGAAACCTGAAAGAAAATTAAAAAATAAATAAAATAAAATTCAAAAAAAAGGGATGAAAGAGCTGGACTAGATGCCCCTCCCAAGTTGTCTTCTATCCAGAACTGACATTTAGGTTTCGCTCTTCCTGCCTCTCCAGTGCCCCCTTCCCTTTCAGCCCTGCCAGCTGTTATCTCCCCACCCACCCCAACCCTGACCAGGGTGAGGCACAGGGTATGTCTGGGTGCTGTGATCCTGCCGCTCCCGGCTGGTCACCCACACTGACCCAGGAGCAGGCCCGGTGACCAGGCTTCCATAAGAGGTTCTGGCTGTTGGTTTGCAGGACTCTGCCCTGATTATGCCTGAGACGCTCTGACTTCACGCAGATCGCATTTCTGTCACTTGCAAAGGGGAAGGACTGACTGAGTTTGCAGGGGCAGAGGCAGCTGGCTGGCTGGGAAATCCTCTCTAAGCCCAGCCTGGCCCTTGGGGAACAACCCCTCCAAAAATAGGCCTGTGTTTTCTTGCCCCAGAAACTAGCCTGAAGGGGGCCCACCTCTAGGGACTGCTGGAGAGGGACAGGTAGGTCCCAACATTAGACCTTTACAGTCCCTTAGGACAGTCACCAGCTTAAGGGGAACACAGGATGGTTAAAAGACAAAGGGGGCCTGGAATTCCAGCGGTGCAGCTGGTCTGGCTCCAGGATGGGAGGATTTGGGAGGATTTTTCTGCTCTGGGCCAACCCTCCCTGGGCAGTTCAATGCAGTTCCACAGGGACCTCTAGCGACTGTCATGTCAAACTACAGTTTCCCCGGCTCCTCCACAGCTGGCTGCTGACCTCTGACCAGGTTTCATCACAGGACCCCGGAGCTCCCCACCCCTGCTCTGCTCCTGCATGGCACGCACCCAGCACATGATGGGGGAGGGTGTCCCCCAAGGCCCAGTGGAGACCAGTGACTGACACATGACAGGGGAGACCTTCCTGCAGTGTTATGACTGAGAAAATGACTGGTCCTTTGCTCCTGTACAGCCTGACCATGTCATGAGGGGCCTTGGGCTATCCCACATTGTGATGGAGACTAAACAATGCTAATAACCAGCCCCCCACCCTAGGTATCATCCCCGACTTACCTACCCAGGGGACCTCTTGCAAAGCATTTGCCTAAGGCCAGCCGGCTGTGTTTGAGCTGGGATTTGAAGTCAGCCACCTGGCTTCAGAGCTCACACTCTCTCCTGCATTCCCCACTGGTGGCCCTGAAAGATGTCAGCACACTACCTGTGAAAACCTAGGGTTTTCTTACACATGGCCCTTGCCATTTTTTTTAAACTACACACCTCTAATACAAATGTTAAGACATTTCTTCAAAGGACCCAGATGTCACCAGCAGGTGAGCGGTCATTGGATTCTTGGAGACAGAGCTAGGTTTAAGGACAGGGTCTGACAGGCAACTGTGTGTACTCCCCCAGGCTGACCATCTGGAGACTCCAACCTCCTCCCCAAAGTAAGGGAAATAACGTGTCCCACTGACTTCTTGGACTTATTGCAAGGATTAGATAAAATGCTGTGAAAGAACCTATTTTATAAAATTAAGTCCTATGACAATCATGACTTTCAGTTTTTTAGAAAACTCAACCTATAGTTACCAACTGATATTTGAAGCAAAGAAAAGAAAAGCAACTAGTGTTTATTGAGTTTTTTAGGTAGTGGTAACACTACCTAAGAGTTGCCAATTAAAATCACACAGTATTATTTTTACCTATAAATTCAGTGCAGACTGAGCACTTTCATACGCTGTTTGCAGGACTGTTCATTGATATAAAGCCTTAAGGGCAATGTGTAATAGGTCTCACCAACTTTTTTTTTTTTTTATGGCTGTGTTGGGTCTTTGTTGCTGTGCACGGGCTTTCTCCAGTTGCGGTGAGCAGGGGCTACTCTTCATTGCGGTGCGCAGGCTTCGCATTATCGTGGCTTCTCTTGTTGAGAAGCATGGACTCTAGGTCCTCAGGCTTCAGTAGGTGTAGCTCGCAGGCTCTAGAGCACAGGCTTAGTAGTTGCAGCGTACGGGCTTAGTTGCTCCGCAGCATGTGGGATCTTCCCGGGTTAGGGCTTGAACCCGTGTCCCCTGCATTGGCAGGCAGATTCTTAACCACTGCACCACCAGGGAAGCGCCCCCACCCCCCCACCACCAACTCTTTGCTTGGGAATTCCACTGCTGGGAATCTCTCCAAGGAAACAAACAGAAATGTAGAAAATACTCCATGCATAAAGATTTCTGTCTCATAACAGGGAAAAACTGGAAGTAACTTAAATGTTCAAATACTGGAGAAAGTGGTAACAGCCCTTAGCTTTTGCCTGTCCAGTCTCCCTTCAGTTAACATAACTTCTTTCCTTTCAGGACCTCCACTTCAAAATTCTCCCAGTCCCCATGGTTCTGACAAGGGCTGAGCTGAATCCCCAACTGCAGGGGAAGACATAGGATGGAGTCTCGGCCAATGAGGGAACCCCATTCCCAGACACAGGGATTATTCAGGAAGGGCTCCCCTGGCTGGGAAAGATGCATCTTCTTTGCTCTAAGATTGCTGACTGGAGTTAAAACCAGCACAGTGGAAAGAGGAGCCAGGAGATGAAGAGCGAGTTCTGAAGGAATATTTTAAGATCAATGAACTCTTCTTTTTGCTTAAACTACTTTGACTAGGGTTTCTGTCACTAGCAACAGAGTGCTAACATAGACCATTATTTGGTAGCCAAAGTAGATCAACCTGATGAAATATTTGCAGCCATTCTAAGCCATCTTTATGAATGGTTTCCTGTAACATAAGCTTATGATTAAGTGAAGGAAGTGTGATACACAATCAACTTTAGCATGATCTTAATTATATTTAAACATTTTATGGAAGCAAAGATGTGTTTTCTAAGAAAACACAGCAAAATATCAGCTGTCGGCTTCCCTGGTGGCGCAGTGGTTGAGAATCTGCCTGCTAATGCAGGGGACACGGGTTCGAGCCCTGGTCTGGGAGGATCCCACATGCCGCGGAGCAACTGGTGAGCCACAACTACTGAGCCTGCGCGTCTGGAGCCTGTGCTCTGCAACAAGAGAGGCCATGATAGTGAGAGGCCCACGCACCACGATGAAGAGTGGCCCCCGCTTGCCACAACTAGAGAAAGCCCTCGCACAGAAATTAAGATCCAACACAGCAAAAATAAATAAATAAATAAACTCCTACCCCCAACACCTAAAAAAACATAAAACAAAAAAGTTAAAAAATAAATATATTAGCTGTCATGCTGGCTGGTGAAATTATTAAGTTTTAAACTTTGATTCTGTGTAACTTCCACACAAAAATATGTATCTTACAATAAATAGTAAGGAAAAAAAACTAAGGAAAAGATACAGTTTTACTGGTTACTCCCTTAATTCCAAAAAGGTTATCTTTGTCTTCCCAGATGAAAATATACAGAGCACCTTGTTTTGAAGTGACAGTTTGGAATTTCCCTAAAAATATTGACCTACCAGTTTTACACAAAGTAGAACGTTATTTTTTTCAGTACTAAAACTGAAAACATGCCCCACCACAGGAAAGTAGAGTCTGCCCTTCAACGACTTTGTGATCTTCAGTCTGAATATTACTAAGAAGGGAAACATGACATGAACAACCTCCAATCAGAATATGTATGCATTGGCTCATGGAGCCCTGCCTCATGTCATAAAGGGCTTTTCCCCACTCCACCTCATACTTGAAAGGAATTTGAACCTGGACTAAAAGACAGAATGAACCATGACTATTGGCCACAGCCTGGTAAAGATAAATGGCCTTGAAGACTTCCCTGGTGGCGCAGTGGTTAAGAATCCGCCTGCCACTGTAGGGGACACAGGTTCGAGTCCTGGTCCGGGAAGATCCCACGTGCCGCGGAGCAACTAAGCCCGTGCGCCACAACTACTGAGCCTGCGCTCTAGAGCCCGTAAGCCACAACTACTGAAGCCCACGTGCCACAACTACTGAGCCCACGTGCCACACTACTGAAGCCCGCGTGTCTACAGCCCATGCTCTGCAACAAGAGAAGCCACCGCAATGAGAAGCCTGCGAACAGCAACGAAGAGTAGCTGCCACTTGCCGCGGCTAGAGAAAGCCCACGTGCAGCAACAAAGACCCAACGCAGCCAAAAATAAATAAATAAAATAAAATTTTAAATAAATAAATGGGCTTGACCAGCTGAGCACAGACCCAAGGCCAAGACAACATCCGCCAAGCGCAGTCCCCTGGACTCAGCGGCTCAGGGTTCCCTGGCTGCTCCCTCTTCCTACTTCTGATTTTCTCTTTTCTTGATCAGGGCCTGCCTTGCTCTCTGGGCCAACGCTAGTCGCCGACCAAGACACTCATCTCCTACTTGGCTCAGGTCAGGACGCTGCCCCAGTTCTGCAGCAGGTCATGAAGCACTTGACAGGGAGGGATAGATCCATGGAAGCCAATCGGCAGCAGCATGAGACCAGGCCTCGGCTTCTCCTCTTGCCCTGCTGGGCTGCCTTTACTCCAGGGTCATCTCATCGAGGCCATCTCCCCCATCCCAACCCATGGTGGGCTTGATTAGCTCTGCTATACCGTAGTCCCCTCTTATCCACAGTTTTGCTTTCAGCAGTTTCAGTTACCAGTGGTCAACCTCAGTCCTAAAATATTAAATGAAAAATCCCAGAAACAAACAATGCATAAGTTTTAAATTGTGTGTGTTTTGAGTAGCATGATGAAATCTTACACCACGAATCAGCCCTTTGTCCAGCGAATCCACACTGTGTATATCAATACTACCCGTCAGTTAGTAGTAAATGGGGTTATCAGATCAACTGTCTTGGCATCACGGTGCTTGTGTTCAAGTTACCTTTATTTTACTTAATAATGGTCCCAAACCACAAGAATAGTGATGCTGGCAATTCGGATAGTCTCTTACTGTGCCTAATTTATAAATTAAACTTTATCTTATGTATGTATAGGGAAAAACATAGTATATATAGGTTTGGTACCATCCTGGGTTGCAGGCATCCACGGTGGGGGTGGGCGGGGGGAGGGGTGGTCTTGGAACGTGTCCCTGCATGTAAGTTCTTGTTCTTACTGTACAAGAACCGGCGTCTGCACAAAAAGTGGTCCACAGTGCTCTCTGGTGGTCAATCGTAACATAACGGGGACAATCTGCACATTCAATTATACAGGAATCTGCAGCACCTTCCGTGAAAAAGTGGTTCACTCTACTGGGATAATTGGATCTTACCTGAATACAAATGTTTTTACATGGTACCAAATGATGAAGAGAAAACTCACAGTAACTGGGTAAAGGGAGAAATACCGATAGACACCCTCAACCTAATTCTATCACAAGGTACCTTGGCACCCAAGGCCCTGAGGGAAGATCCTTGACAAAGGCTGCATTCTGGCCAATCCCCAAATTTTAACACACGATGAGCTGTTTACCAATAGGAAAGAGTCAAATTGTTCATTTTCAGCTCTGAAGCAGCCAGAAGTTGATTATAAAATAAAAACACAAAAGGGTTTCAACAGTGGACAGTGAAAAAACATGTAATAAATATTAACATCTCTGTGTAAGAAAATAAATCCAACATATTTCATGAAAATAATGCTTTTAATTATTAATGCCTTGAATAAGAAACCTACTCTACCAAGTTTAAGATACATCATTTTTCTTAAAGAGAAGCTGTTTGCTCGATTTCAGATAAGTTCATTTTGTAGTCTTCAAACTCATATTCAACTTCCTCTCTTAGCCATTTAAGGATTCAGTTGCTTGACTCCTGACACAGCTCTTTATGAAGGATCTCATACAGTCTTCTGAAATCATGTATATAGGTAATAAAAGCAAACAGTTTTTTCCCTTCTGAAGAAATGTGATTTCTTTTCTAAAAGTCACGTTGTTTTCCCTCTGATGACATGATTTAGGTAGTAACAGCATTAGAAGCCATTTAGAGATTTGAGGCAGTTGAGGAAGGCTTAGTTCATTTTTGAGAGTAGCATTAGAAAAAAAGCTAGAGAGAGTGGTTGGGAGATGGATTTGGGCCCTGGTTTAAACTGGTCTATATCTGCGTTAACTTAACTTAGAAAAGAACACCAGAAACAATTTACACACAAAATCCCCTCCTTTCTTTTCTTTCTTCGCAATCCCATTTTGGGGCAAAAAAAAAAAATAAAGTGTGCTTGTATCTCTGTATTTTGAGTGGAGGAAACTAATTATACAGTGTCCACCTAGCTGGGGAAATCAAATTCAGAAAATTTTATGAACTTCCTTGATTAAATCAAATTCAGGAAGTTTTATGAACTTCCTTTGTTCTAGATAATTATCACTTTAGACTTCAAAAGCTTTTTTTAAACTTCTTTATAAGAAATAGTCTTGCCCTGTGTTGGATCAACAACACCCAGGACTGTCAGACATAAATGGACCATGAGTGGGATGCTCCATTTGTGTTTCATCACTGTTTGTTTGTCTTGGCAAGATTTATTCAGGTGCACTTGTAACAGGAGCCAAGCCCTTAATACAGGCTAAGGCAGCAGCCGTGGAGGCATGACACCTCTCCCCAGCACAGTGGTTTTCAGTAATTAAAAACACGTACTTGGGTACTTTCAAATGCCAATGGGCAATCTAAAACTGGTACCCACTCCTCTTTAAGGAGCACCATTGGCAAACTATTTGGAATTGATGGAACAAAACTTCTTTGATCATAATGAATGACATGTCTCTATGAAAATGGCTTCAAAATACAAAAAAATATGTAAATATATCCAGCAATCTCATCTTCCAAGAAATGCAGTAACAATCCATCTCAATTCTGTAAACATGCAAGCAAGGAAAGAAAACTGTCTAATATTCTGGAACTTTCCATAAAGAAACATTAAGCGCTTTAAGTCTGCATGAAACTTCCTAAGAAACTTCGCACATGAGGTTAAATTCGCCATATGCTGCTTCACCTAGAGAGGGGAAGAGAGGGGAAGAAAAATTATTTCATTAAACTGAGTTGACAAATCATAAAAGTTAATTCATTCTAGGGAAGGACTAGAGAAACTTCTGATCTGAAAGTTTAAGATCTCAAGTTAATTTCAGCCACTTTAGTGTACTAAAGAATCATCTGGGAGAGGAACCAAGATGGCGGAGTAGAAGAACGTGCTCTCACTCCCTCTTGCGAGAACACCAGAATCACAACTACCTGCTGGACAATCATCAAAAGGAAGACACTGGAACTCACCAAAAAAGATACCGCACATCCAAAGACAAAGGAGAAGCCACAACGAGACGGTAGGAGGGGCGCAATCACAGTAAAATCAAATCCCATAACGGCTGGGTGGGTGACTCACAGACTGGAGCACACTTATACCACAGAAGTCCACCCACTGGAGTGAAGGTTCTGAGCCCCACGTCAGGCTTCCCAACCTGTGGGTCCGGCAATGGGAGGAGGAATTCCTAAAGAATCATACTGTGAAGCCTATTGGGATTTGATTGCAGGACTTCGACAGGACTGGGGGAAACAGAGACTCCACTCTTGGAGGGCACACACAAAGTAGTGTGCGCATCGGGACCCAGGGGGAGGAGCAGTGACCCCAGGGGAGACTGAACCAGACCTACCAGCTAGTGTTGGAGGGTCTCCTGCAGAGGTCGGGGGTGGGGGGTGGGGGCTGTGGCTCACCGTGGGGACAGGGACACTGGTGGCAGTTCTGGGAAGTACTCCTTGGTATGAGCCCTCCCAGAGTCTGTCATTAGCCCCACCAAAGAGCCCAGGTAGGCTCCAGTGTTGGGTTGCCTCAGGCCAAACAACCAACAGGGAGGGAACCCAGCCCCACCCATCAGCAGTCAAGTGGATTAAAGTTTTACTGAGCTCTGCCCACCAGAGCAACAGTCAGCTCTACCCAACCACCTTCCCATCAGGAAACGTAGACAAGCCTCTTAGATAGCCTCATCCACCAGAGGGCAGACAGCAGAAGCAAGAAGAACTACAACCCTGCAGCCTGTGGAACAAAAACCACATTCACAGAAGACAGACAAGATGAAAAGGCAGAGGGCTATGTACCAGACGAAGGAACAAGGTAAAACCCCAGAAAAACAACTAAATGAAGTGGAGATAGGCAACCTTCCAGAAAAAGAATTCAGAATAATGATAGTGAAGATGACCGAGGACCTCGGAAAAAGAATGGAGGCAAAGACTGAGAAGATGCAAGAAATGTTTAACAAAGACCTAGAAGAATTAATGAACAAACAAACAGAGATGAACAATACAATAACTGAAATGAAAACTACACTAGAAGGAATCAATAGCAGAATAACTGAGGCAGAAGAACGGATAAGTAACCTGGAAGACAGAATGGTGGAATTCACTGCTGTGGAACAGAATAAAGAAAAAAGAATGAAAACAAATGAGGACAGCCTAAGAGACCTCTGGGACAACATTAAACACAACAACATTCGCATTATACGGGTCCCAGAAGGAGAAGAGAGAGAGAAAAGGACCAGAGAAAATATTTGAAGAGATTATAGTCGAAAACTTCCCTAACATGGGAAAGGAAATAGCCACCTAAGTCCAAGAAGCGCAGCGAGTCCCATACAGGATAAACCCAAGGAGAAACATGCCAAGACACACAGTGATCAAATTGGCAAAAATTAAAGACAAAGAAAAATTATTGAAAGCAACAAGGGAAATACGACAAATAACATACAAGGGAACTCCCATAAGGTTAACAGCTGATTTCTCAGCAAAAACTCTACAAGCCAGAAGGGAGTGGCATTATATACTTAAAGTGATGAAAGGGAAGAACCTACAACCAAGATTACTCTACCCAGCAAGGATCTCATTCAGATTCGATGGAGAAACCAAAAGCTTTACAGACAAGCAAAAGCTAAGAGAATTCAGCACCACCAAACCAGCTCTACAACAAATGCTAAAGGAACTTCTCCAAGTGGGAAACACACGAGAAGAAAAGGACCTACAAAAACAATTAAGAAAATGGTCACAGGAACATACATATCGATAATTACCTTAAACGTGAATGGATAAAATGCTCCAACCAAAAGACACATGCTTGCTGAATGGATACAAAAACAAGACCCATATATATGCTGTCTACAAGAGACCTACCTCAGACCTAGGGACACATACAGACTGAAAGTGAGGGGATGGAAAAAGATATTCCATGCAAATGGAAATCAAAAGAAACCTGGAGAAGCTATACTCATATCAGATAAAGTAGACTGAGACAAGGATACAGATAAAGTAGACTGTTACAAGAGACAAGGAAGGACACTACATAATGATCAAGGGATCAATCCAAGAAGAAGATATAACAATTATAAATATATATGCACCCAACATAGGAGAACCACAATACATAAGGCAACTGCTAACAGCTGTAAAAGAGGAAATCGACAGTAACACAATAATAGTGGGGGACTTTAACACCTCACTTACACCAATGGACAGATCATCGAAAATGACAATAAATAAGGAAACAGAAGCTTTAAATGACACAATAGACCAGATAGATTTAATTCATATTTATAGGACATTACATCCAAAAACAGCAGATTACACTTTCTTCTCAAGTGCACATGGAACATTCTCCAGGATAGATCACATCTTGGGTCACAAATCAAGCCTCAGTAAATTTAAGAAAATTGAAATCATATCAAGCATCTTTTCCGACCACAACACTATGAGATTAGAAATGAATTACAGGGAAAAAAACGTAAAAAACACAAACACATGAGGGCTAAACAATATGTTACTAAATAACCAAGGGTCACTGAAGAAATCAAAGAGGAAATCAAAAAATACCTAGAGACAAATGACAATGAAAACACGACGATCCAAAACCTATGGGATGCAGCAAAAGCAGTTCTAAGAGGGAAGTTTATAGCTGTACAGGCCTACCTCAAGAAACAAGAAAAATCTCAAATAAACAATCTAACCTTACACCTAAAGGAACTAGAGAAAAACGAACAAACAAAACCCAAAGTTAGCAGAAGGAAAGAAATCAAGATCAGAGCAGAAATAAATGAAATAGAAACAAAGAAAACAATAGCAAAGATCAATAAAACTAAAAGCTGGTTCTTAGAGAAGATAAACAAAACTGATAAACCATTAGCCAGACTCACCAAGAAAAAGAGGGAGAGGACTCAAATCAATAAAATTAGAAATGAAAAAGGAGAAGTTACAACAGACATCACAGAAATACAAAGCATCCTAAGAGACTACTACAAGCAACTCTATGACAATAAAATGGACAACCTGGAAGAAATGGACAAATTCTTAGAAAGGTATAACTTTCCAAGACTGAATCAGGAAGAAACAGAAAATATGAACAGACCAATCACAAGTAATGAAATTGAAACTGTGATTAAAAATCTTCCAGCAAACAAAAGTCCAGGACCAGATGGCTTCACAGGTGAGTTGTATCAAACATTTAGAGAAGAGTTAACACCCATCCTTCTCAAACTCTTCCAAAAAATTGCAGAGGAAGGAACACTCCAAAAACTCATTCTATGAGGCCACCATCACCCTGATATCAAAACCAGACAAAGATACTACAAAAGAAGAAAATTACAGACCAATATCACTGATGAATATAGATGCAAAAATCCTCAACAAAATACTAGCAAACAGAATCCAACAACACATTACAAGGATCATACACCATGATCAAGCGGGATTTATCTCAGGGATGCAAGGATTCTCCAATATACGCAAAGCAATCAATGTGATACATCATATTAACAAACAGAAGGGAAAAAAACATATGATCATCTCAATAGATGCAGAAAAAGTTTTGACAAAATTCAACACCCATTTATGATAAAAACTCTCCAGGAAGTGGGCAGAGAGGGAATCTACCTCAACATAATAAAGGCCATATATGACAAACCCACAGCAAACATCATTCTCAATGGTGAAAAACTGAGAGCATTTCCTCTAAGATCAGGAATGAGACAAGGATGTCCACTCTCACCACTATTATTCAACATAGCTTTGGAGGTCCTAGCCACGGCAATCAGAGAAGAAAAAGAAATAAAAGGAATACAAATTGGAAAAGAAGTAAAACTGTCATTGTTTGCAGAAGACATGATACTATACATAGAGAATCCTAAAGATGCCACCAGAAAACTACTAGAGCTAATCAATGAATTTGGTAAAGTTGCAGGATACAAAACTAATGCACAGAAATCTCTTGCATTCCTATACACTAATGATGAAAAATCTGAAAAGGAAATTAAGGAAACACTCCCATTTACCACTGCAACAAAAAGAATAAAATACCTAGGAATAAACCTACCTAGGGAGACAAAAGACCTGTATGCAGAAAATTATAAGACACTGATGAAAGAAATTAAAGATGATACCAACAGATGGACAGATATACCATGTTCTTGGATTGGAAGAATCAATATTGTGAAAATGACTATACTACCCAAAGCAATCTACAGATTCAATGCAATCCCTATCAAATTACCAATGGCATTTTTTACGGAACTAGAACAAATCATCTTTAAATTTGTATGGAGACACAAAGGACCCTGAATAGCTAAAGCAGTCTTGAGGGAGAAAAATGGAGCTGGAGGAATCAGACTCCCTGACTTCAGACTATACTACAAAGCTACTGTGATCAAGACAATATGGTACTGGCACAAAAACAGAAACATAGATCAATGGAACAACACAGAAAGCCCAGAGATAAACCCATGCACCTATGGTCAACTAACTTATGACAAAGGAGGCAAAGATATACAATGGAGAAAAGACCATCTCTTCAATAAGTGGTGCTGGGAAAACTGGACAGCTACATGGAAAAGAATGAAATCAGAACACTCCCTAACACCATACACAAAAATAAACTCAAAATGGATTCGAGACCTAAATTAAGACCGGACAGTATAAAACTCTTATAGGAAAACATTGGAAGAACACTCTTTGACATAAATCACAGCAAGATCCTTTTTGATCCACCTCCTAGAGTAATGGGAATAAAAACAAAAATAAACAAATGGGACCTAATGAAACTTCAATGCTTTTGCATAGCAAAGGAAACCATAAACAAGACGAAAAGACAACCCTCAGAATGGGAGAAAATATTTGCAAATGAATGAATGGACAAAGGATTAATCTCCAAAATATATAAACAGCTCATGCAGCTCAATATTAAAGAAGCAGGCAACCCAATCCAGAAATGGGCAGGGGACCTGGGTGGACATTTCTCCAAAGAAGACATAGAGATGGCCAAGAAGCACATGAAGGGTTGCTTAACATCACTGGTTATTACAGAAATGCAGAACAAGGCTACAATGAGGTATCACCTCACACCAGTTGGAATGGGCATCATCAGAAAATCCACAAACAACGGGTGCTGGAGAGGGTGTGGAGAGAAGGGAGCCCTCTTGCACTGTTGGTGGGAATGTGGATTGGTGCGGCCACTGTGGAGAACAGTGTGGATGTTCCTTAAAAGACTAGAAATAGAATTACCATATGACCCAGCAATCCCACTACTGAGCATATACCCAGAGAAGGCCATAATTCGAGAAGGCACATGCACCCCAATGTTCATTGCAGCACTATTTGCAATGGCCAGGTCATGGAAGCAACCTAAATGCCCATCGACAGAGGAATGGATAAAGAAGATGTGGTACATATATAAAATGGAATATTACTCAGCCACAAAAAGGAACGAGATTGAGTCATTTGTTGAGACATGGATGGATCTAAAGACTGTCATACAGAGTGAAGTAAGTCAGAAAGAGAAAAACAAATATCGTATATTAACGCATGTATGTGGAACCTAGGAAAATGGTATAGATGAACCGGTTTGCAGGGCAGAAGTTGAGACACAGATGTAGAGAACAAATGTATGGACACCAAGGGGGGAAAACCGCTGTGGGGTGGGGATGGTGGTGTGCTGAATTGGGCGATTGGGATTGACATGTATACCCTGATGTGTATAAAATTGATGACTAATAAGAACCTGCAGTATAAAAAAAACAAAGAAACAACTAATACTAAACTTTCTTTGGGTTATTTGTATGGAAATATGTTAATATAAATGTTTCAGACATTATATGAAATTTCTAAAAATCTTATATGTTCTGGTATAATGTTATAAGTCATAATTCTAGTAATTACTTTAAAATGTATATCTCAGAAATAACTAAATTTCCTTGTCTATTGCATTATTATGAACTTTCATCAAATCTTTAACCGTGGTCATTTTTAAGTCTTTTGTCATTTACAGACAGTTCTGGGTGTACTCTGATGCTTTTGCAAAAATGTTCCTATAAAAGGCTTTCATCTTCAAGGAATTCATGGAAAAGACTCTGAGAGGTACAGGTTTCTGGCTGTACTGACTATACTGCTGAACTGAATGAATAAGCATTTTCAGAACTCTAATGGAAAACTGATGAATTCATAAAAGTGCTAACAAAAGATCAAGATAAAAAAAATAATTACATGGGACTGAGTGAACTGATGAGGATGATTATAATTTTTGTGACTTTCTGTTTGAATAAAAAAAAATCCCACAAGGACTCAGAGGCAAAAAATATACAAATCAATTTTCACTGCAAAGTACAGGAGCTGTTACAGTGGAGGATTCCTGGACTGAATGTCAATATTATGACATAGTGTGAGTGTGTTTCGTGTTTTGTAATTGCAATCATTGTTGCTTTTGTTGTGGTCATCCATTTACAATGCTTGGTGTCAGTTTATTTATCTCTTGTAAAAATAAAATACAGCGTGTGTTTGTGTGAACAACAACAAAAAAAAGATGAGAAACTGAGGCTCGAAGTCACAGAGCAATTAGTTCATACAGTTAGGACTGTAGCTTATTGATCTCTGACTCCAAAGCTCAGGCACTTTTGACTAAGCCATACTACCTCTACATTCCATTCTCAAAATATCTTCCATTTATGTAGATCATGTAACATGTTCACACCACATACAGGCGACTGTGTGTATACACATTACATCAGTGTTCTTCTTTCCTTAAGCATGGCTTTCTCTCTCATCACATTCTGATGAGGAGGCATCCTTTGGAAGATGTGGTCTATAATGGCTAGACTGCAGCTTGCAGCTGAAGCCAAGTGAGGTGTCAGCTATGTGTTGGCAGAGCTTATGCCCCATACAACATACACCAATTTATGCTGCCCTAGAGATAATAACAGGCAGACTACAGAAATAGGTAGCTATCTTCCTCTCATTATGTGTTGTGGGTGGATAAACCGTAAACAATATTTCCTTCATTTGAAAGTTGTAAATGCAACAGATGGGGAAATTTCTGTTAATAGAGTATTAGAAATCTTACGTATCTCTATTTTGTTTGCAAATACAATCTTGTTCTGAATCACAGTGATTTTCTGCCAGTCTGGGTGTGGTGGACATTACTAGGCCTCCTCAGTATCCATGTCCTCTCCATTTCCAGACACACAGAGACCGTACTTCCCAGGCCCCACATGCATTAGGAAGGGCCACGGTACTCGTCTGGCCAATGAGCTGTAAGCAGAAGCAGTGCGTGTGTGGCTTCTAGAACAAAGTAACTTAGTTCCAGATGGGTAAGCTTTCAGAACGTTTTTCTTGCAACAGCCATTGTGGAAGCCTGTGTTAACATGGAGGTTCCACAGGGTCCACAGAGACCAGACTGCGGAGCCAACCAACACACAGAGGATAACTGTCCTGGAGAATTGCCCAAATCCATGGCAGAATTTGCATAAATAAAAATAAACCTTTGACTTTTGTTTTCTTAAGCCACTGAAATTTAAACGTCATCTCTTAACAACGTAAGAGACATAACTTGGACCCTCCTGACTAACGCTGTGGGTGAGGTTATTTCACTGATACCATAAAATAGCATACACATCCTTCTGTTCTAATCCAAAGTAATATATGCATTTTAATCTCATACTCAACGTCTTCTACAAACTGGCCCAAACCTACCTTCTGAAATTACCTTCTACCATCCTCCAAGTGAAACTAAATACCATTCTTTGACCCCATCTCACAATTCCTTGCTCTTTTTTTTCTATGTCGTTCCCTTGCCTAGCATACTGTCTCTTCCTTTCACACATATCAAATTGCTATCTTTAAAAGGCCCAACTCATATGCTAACTCTTCCAATGAAACCTTCCCTAATCCCACTATGCTGAAGTGATTTCTCCTTCCTTCAGATTTTCATATTTCTTGCTGCTTCTTCTAACTGTATATTTTGTATTATGCTTATTTTACACGTAACATTAGTTTCAGGTGCACAGCATAAAGATTTGAAATATGTATGTATAGTAAAATGATTACCCCAGGCTACTTAATTTCTATCACTGCACATAGTTATGTTTTTTTTCTTGTGATGAGAACTTTTAAGATCTACTCTCTTAGCAACTTTCAAACATACAACACAGTATTATTAACTATAGTCACCATTCTGTACATTATATCCTCATGACTTATTTTATAACTGGAAGTTTGTACTTTTTGACCCCCTTCACCCATTTCACCCACCCCCACCCACCTCCCACCTCTGGCAACCACCAATCTGTTCTCTGTATCTATGAGTTCAGGGCTTGGGGTTTTTTCAAATTTTTTATTTCTATTTTTAGATTCCACAAATAAGTGAGATCATACAGGACTTGTCTTTCTTTGTCTGATTTTTTTCACTTAACGTAATGCCCTCAAGTTCCAGCCATGTTGTAGCAAATGGCAAGATTCCCTTCTTTTTTATGACTGACTAATATTCATACATATGTCAAATCCTTTGCCTGTTTTTTAATTGAATTAACTATATTTTTATTGTTGAATTATATACTGTAAGGTTTTAATGTGTCTTGCCAGAGCTTTTTTTCTATTACTAGAGTATGTTATTTTTACTATATGTTTTTAAATGGCATTTATGACACATACAATTTTGTAACTTGCTTTTTAAACTTAATATATTGTGATCATCTTTACATGTCTATGTCTAATTACATCACTTCCAATGACTGCTTTATGGTTCATTATATGAATGTTCCATAATCTAAAATCTAATGCTTTTATTTTTAACATCTTTATTGGAGTATAAAATCTAATACTTTAAATTAAAGTCCATGGGACTTTCCTGGTGGTCCAGTGGCTAAGATTCTGTGCTCCCAATGCAGGGGGCCCGGATTCTATCCCTAGTCAAGGAACTAGATCCCACATGCTGCAACTAAGAGTTAGCATGCCACAACTAAAGATCCCACATGCCACAACTAAAGTTTCCACATGCTACAACAAAGATCGTGCACATAGCAACTAAAGATCCCACATGCCACAACTAAGAGGCAGCGCAGCCAAATAAATAAATTTTTTTTTTTTAAAAAAAGTTTAGGGATTCCTTGGTGGCACAGTGGTTAAGAATCTGCCTGCCAATGCAGGGGACAGGGGTTCGAGCCCTGGTCTGGGAAGATTCCACATGCCACAGAGCAACAAAGCCCGCAACAAAGCTCACAACTACTGAGCCTGTGCTCTAGAGCCCGCAAGCCACAACTACTGAAACTGCAAGCCACAACTACTGAGCCCAAGCGCCACAACTACTGAAGCCCACATGCCTAGAGCCCGTGCTCTGCAATAAGAAAAGCCACTGCAATAAGCCCACACACTGCAATGAAGAGTAGCCCCGCTCACCGCAACTACAGAAAGCCCGCACAGCAACAGACCCAGCACAGCCAAGAAAAAAAAAAAAAAGATTTAGATTTAAATACAGGATTTATTTAAAAGGAAAAGAAAAAAATGCCACGCTGCATCTATATTTTTCAACACTTATACAATCACTTCTTTTTTTAATTGAGGTATAATTGACATATAACATGTTAGTTTCAGGTGTACAACATAATGATTCCACGTTTGTATACACTGAGAAATGATCATCGGGAGTCTAGTTAACATCCATCATCGCACAGAGTTACAAAATTTTTTTTCTTGCGATGAGAACTTTTAAGATCTATTTACTCAGTAACCGACAAATCTGCAGTATGGTATTATAAACTATAGTCACCACGCTGTATACTATATTCCCATGACTTGTTTATTTTATAACAGGACGTTTGTACCTTTTGACCTCCTTAACCTGTTTCACCCACCCCACCCCACCCCGCCTCTGGTAGCCACCAATCTGTTCTCTGTACCTATGAGTTTGCTTTGCTTTGGTTTTTTGTTGGTTTGCTTATTTGTTGTTTAGATTCCACATATAATACAGTATTTTTCTCTGTCTGACTTTTTCACTTAGCATAATGCACTCAAAGTACATCCATTTTGTTACAAATGACAAGATTTCCTTCTTTTATATGGCTGAATAATATTCCTATATCTACATAGAGAGATACAGCAATCACATTTTCTTTTTCTATCCATCCATCAATGGACACAGGTTGCTTCCCTGTCTTGGCTATTGCGAATGATGCTGCAATGAACATGGGGTGCATACAGCTTTTCAAATTAGGGTTTTCATTTTCTTCAGATAAATATCCAGAAATGGAATTGCTGGAAACATGTTAGTTCTGTTTTTAAGTTTTCGAGGAATCTCCATGCTGTTTTCCATGGTGGCTGCACCAATTTGCATTCCCATTAACAGTGCATAGGGATTCCCCGTTCTCCACATCCTCACCAATACTTGTTATTTCTTGTCTTTTTGATAACAGCCATTCTAACACATGTGAGGTGATATCTCATTAAGGTTCTGACTTGCATCTTCCTGACGATCGGTGACGCTGAGCATCTTTTCGTGTACCTGGCCATGTATGTCTTCTTGGAGAAACGTCTGGTCGGATCCTCTGCCCATTTGTAATTGGATTGTTTGTTTTATTTGCTATTGAGTTGTATGAATTCTTTATATATTTTGGATATTAACCCCTTATCAAATATATGATTTGCAAATAAAAACAATTAAAAAAAAGAATCATCTGAGTTTGCTAAAATGCAGATTCCTGAGTTCTGGTTTAGGGTCAGGCCTAGCTAGGAATCTTCATCTCGGCCATCATTCCTCCTCTCCAAGTATGATGCTGACACACTTAGCAAACGCTGCTGGGCTGAAACATTCATCAGCAGCTGTGGCTGCTGTGATCATCTCATTCAAGAATATCTGAAGGTTTAAAAGACAAAAACAATCGAGAACAGAAGGGGTCCTGAACATTAGGGCAAAAGAGCGGCAATCAGCCAGCATCCAGCCGGGGACGTGACCTTGACCCATTTTCCTGTTGCGGCCCCGACCACTGCCATCAGGAAATCCAGCTCCAGGTAAGGCAGAGCGGGCAGGCTTGTAGGCTGTGACCTCTTATTACCTCTGTCTTTGCCAGGGAACACGTGGGCAGCCCAGAGACCTGCTGCTCATACTTAACAGAGAGAGGAAGCAATTGCTGGTACTTATGAGAACTGCTTACTCAAGCATGAGCGCAAATACTTTGGGTGAACATCAACCTTCCATTCAATATGAGTCCAGCAAGGCAAGGACTACTGTATACTCTCTTGGGCTATTGAACAGTTCTGATGGCAAACCTGGTGGGTGGGATGGTGGGGCACCCACTCCTGGACTCTGAAATGGAGTCAGAGGCAGCTGTTCGGGAAGGTCACCTTCAAGTCACTGCCCATTCCTAGGATTCTGGAGTCCTGTCTCAGGATGGATCACACCCTGGGCTAGTCTTCTGTCCTCCTCTCAGAAGGACAGGAGAGAGTGCTCCCTTTTAACTCTGAGCTGCAGAAAAGGCCCACTCGTCTGCGCTAATTAAGTGGGAACCTCAAATTTATCTATTTTACTCACTTATTCAGCGTGGAGACTTATGGGAAAACCCAGTTTTATTTTGTTATTAAAGCAAGCATTGCCCTCGGGCATATTATTTATACAAAGATAACTGTACTTCAGAGATTGTTATGTCCTATAAAAGTGAACTTTAACCTCAAAGAGCAGGCCTCTTACTGGCCTTCCTCCTTGATAATTTGTTGCCCTGCCATAACGTTGTAATTGCTACCTCTGTCTTCCCATAAAGTAAGATGGCTTTTCGTGTCCAGGAGACAATCACTGGCCCAGGTCTCTTCTCCTGCATGCACGGCAGCAGAATAAACACCATGACTGTTAGATTCTTTATTCAAACAAGGAAGTCGAGAATCTTTGTCTCAAAGGATCAGCCTGACAAGTAGCCAGTATTTATCAAACACCCGCTCTGTGCCATGTACTGTCCTAGGTCCAGAAAAACCAAAACTAAAACCTGAGCTTTGCTGTGAAGAGACTTACAGTCATGGTGGAAAGTCAATAGGTCACCACAGAACTGTTGTACAATAGAATAAGACAGAATAAACGAATACTGCGAATTTAAACCCAAACCTGAACTGCAACCTACAGGTCTAGCTTAGCATGTCACCCTAATCTCCACAAACAGCACTCAGTCTGTTGGAAGTAGAAAGTGTTTAAATTACACTGGAATTGAAGCCTGGTCAGCTGCCAGTAAGGTAACCAGAGGGGCAGCAAAACATCTTGGTTAGAAGCAAGTTGAGGGCTGTGGAGCTAGAATGCTGGGGTTTGCATCCCAGCACCATTGCTTACTGGCTGTAAGGCTTTAGGCCAGTTTCTTTCTTTTCTGCGCATCAGCTCTCTATCTCATAAATGAAGAAAAACACTACCTAACTCATAGGATTGCAGTGAGAGTTCAGTGAGTTCAGACATGTAAAGCTGCCAGTACAGCACCAGCCAGCAATGCTCAACAAACGCTACTGCTACTGTTATTGTCATCACCATCCGCTAGACCTTGAGGCTGCCAGACATGCCACAGTGACCTGTGTCGCCTGGGAAAAGTATCAGTCCCTTGTATGGCTTCATTTGTTTTGCGGCGGGGGGTTGTTTTGTTTTGTTTGCTTGTTTGTTTTTCGTCATGCCTTGCAGCTTGCAGGATCTTAGTTCCCCAAATGGGGAACTAAGTGCGAAGTTCTAACCTCTGGACCACCAGGGAAGTCCCTGTATTCCTTCATTTGAACCCTGACCTAATTTCAAAGAATCTGATCAGACCCTTCTTTCCTGTCCCTTTCCCATCTTCAGGTTATGTTCTTCTCGTTCATTCTCTCCCATGACTCCTTCTCTCTAAGTATCCACTTCCTGGAGAGATACACCACACACCTCCACAGGTGCTCACAGGACTCGGGGTTGAGGGGACAGGGGTCACGTGCTCGGACTCGATGTGGATCCTTCATGGTCTGGAAGCACCCAGGTCTGATTCTTATGAGAAAATGCCATCACAGGTCAGAACTGGTCTCCACCCAGGGCCCCAGAAGCATAGCCTTAAAATGGGGTCTCAGGAATTCCCTGGCAGTCCAGTGGTTAGGGCTCCACGCGTTCAATGCCACGGCCCAGGTTCAATCCCTGGTCAGGGATCTAAGATCCTTCAAGCCATAGGGTGCAGACAAAAAAAAGAAAAAATAATAGAATCTCCACCTGGTGTCCTAGTTTGTAGACAGAGTTCAGGGGGTTTGTGATGGGAAAAAACTGGGATGGAACAAGTTTTCATTTTCATTAAGATCTAACTGAAATGTATCATTCTTTTCAATGATGAATGTAGGCAATAAACCACAGTGGTGACAGTGTATCTGTGACAGCCAGCAACAGAAATATAGAAATTGCAGATACTCTCACATCATGGTAGAGTTGCTGCAGGTGTCTTAATATATTCAGTTCTCACTACTCTGAAAGCGCAGAAAAGTTATGGACACGCTAGACCTTATTATTTAACGTATTCATTAAAAAGCCAACATATTACTACACCATGCATTTTATAAAATATTTTTATAAAGGTATTTCAATATAGTTGATTTCTTTTGTAATCCTGTGTACTTCATGCATTTAAAAAATATTATTCCTAGGGGAGTTGTAGGCCTTACCAGCTTGCCAAAGGGATCCATGGTACATGAAATGGTTAAGACCCCCTTGCTTTAGAAGGTTGAGGACCTTCTAAAAGGGCTGTAATATTAGAAAGATGAAAGACATGTAAATACTTACTGAAATGTGGCATTATAATATTCTTCAGGCGTCACTATTTTTGGTCCACCAAAGTAGTCCAGGACCCAGATATTGGTTATATTCAACTTAGCGAAGAACCAATTATGGCTGGATGGCCAGGTTTTCATCTCAGGGTGTCGAATGAATAATGAATTCCTTGCAACATCCATTTCTGCTTCACTCACCTAAAAGACATATGTAAAATAAACCTACTCATAGCAGTGAAATTTTGTTTTCTTGGCTGTTAAGAATGTGTGATTCTAGCATTCCACAAATCCTAAAGAGTTTATTTAGTTATAAATCCTAATTTTTTAATTTTTATTTTTAAAATTAACGATCTATAATTGACATATAACATCGTATTAGTTTTAGGTGTACAATATAATGTTTGATCTGTGCATACATTGCAAAATAATCACCACAAGTTTAGTTAACATCCATCACCACACATAGACACAATTTTTTTCTCATCTTTTTTCTTTTTTTTTCCCTCATGCTGAGAACATTTAAAATCTACTATAAATTCTGATCTTAAGGAATCAAGAGGAAGTAAAGGAAATATGAAGAAATGCAGAGAACAATGGAGATTTCAAATGTTGGTGATAACACATACCATAATAAAGTGGGAAACCATCATGAGTACCAATTTTCACTGCTAAATAGCAATTTTGAGCTATCAGAGTAATTGGCACAAAATGCTATAATAAAATGCTACTGGTGGTTATGCTATGTAACATTAGCACTTTTATCCCATTACATGCACATGTTAAACACGTAGATGAGTGTACACAAAGTATAAAAGTCTTTAGAAGAAGCGCAATGGAACTCAAGAGTATCTGCTGCCCCTTTCTCTTGCCAGTGAAGGACACTCAACTCTAGAGATGCATCCACATAGAATTTTGAGACCACAGATAAAACTTATATGAGGTATTCATGATTGACAAGGTCAAGAAGGTGGTCTGCTGCTTGGCGATCAGATCAGTTCCCATGACCCCCCGCCCTTTGCCCTTCCCATGATTTTATTTAACCTCTTCCCTCTAGCACTCACCCCAAACTGTCTAAATTCATTTCTAGTATTTAATAATGGGTACTCCCCCTTTTAACCTACTAAATCCACTCTCTGCTCTAAGCCACTGTTAAAATATGGAGACAAGGAACCCAAACGTGGGAAATATTGTACAATGTACAACATGGTCAGGAGTATAAACTTTGGCTGAGCAGGTGTTCCTCATATACGCGCTTAATAGCTGTTATATCTGTTCGGCTTCAAAAGATAGTTCATTTTCTTCATAAATATCTTATTGAACACCTATGTGAAAGCAACTGATTAAAACCGTTAGCTTTCATGAAATTACATACTAGAATATATTCTAATTCTGTATCTCAACCACAAATCAATTTTATTTTATTCTAAGATATCTCTTCCTTCATTGTTAATAATATGATGCTCTTCTAAAACAAGTATCTGTTCTTGTGGGATAACGATTTACCTTGATAACAGTTCCTGATAGTATTATGTGAGCACAGAGGGGACTTTGGGGATCAAATCCATATTTCCTGCAGAAACTAGTCTCTGCCAAAGACATGGTCAGCGTAGCATATGGATTCTCCTGTAGAGAGAAAATGAAGACCTCTCATGTGAAATACTGTCTCTGGAGAGGTAATCAATTTCACAAGTTGCATACCGTCCCCAGAGCTTGACCATTCTTCCATGAAAAAATGAATTGGAAAATACCGCCTTCCACTTGGGAAAATTACTACTTGGATAGAGACTGATCTTTACCCTCTCTCCAAAAAAGGTGTGTTGGAGGTTGTTTCATATTTAAAATTAATTGACTTGGTAAGAATTATTTTAACGCTTTTTTTCTCTTAAACTCTTAATTTGTCCCATATTCACCAGAGGAATTATAATTACAGTACCACCCAAATACAAGGTTGATCTCTAGTCTTCACTGAAAGAACTAAAGGATTAGACTAATGTGAAACTGGTGCATAAAAAATACCACAGTGGCTCAACTAGCTAATTGTACAATTTAAGCAAGAAAGTAGCTGAATCATGCTTCTTGGTTATCTTGTGCTAGCAGAAACTGTCATGTGATTTCAAAATTGGAGAACCTGCTCATTCCTGTTCTAGCAATAAGAGAATTCTTAGATTAAAAATGTGAAGCAAGCAAAATTTCTAACTCTTTCTTATTCAGAAATCAGCTTCATAAAAGGCACTGTTGACAGATTACAGTAAAATTCACATGCTGTATTTAGTGTTTTGAACCCCAAGTGTCTTGTGTGGGGAATTGTGCCATCTCACAGTGACCCATCAAAACAGTGAGTCATAAAGAGATCTCTTTGGAATCATTAGGCCAAACTGTTTGCTGTCAACAAATAGTTTGCTGTTGACAAACTATTAGGTAAGGCACTATAGGAGACCAAAAATAGGGGAGGGGGAGACTCAGATAAGGTCTTTCCCTTCTCTGTAAGTTTATAATCTGGTTGAAAAGTCAGACGTAAATAAAATTTTTAAAATGCAGCACAAAGACACAGAAGAGGTCAAAAAGCAGCACATAACTAATTGCCAAGTGAATGGTACAGTTAAGTGTATTTGAAGTTCAGAGTAAGAAGATGTCAGCACAGCCTGGAGTGATATGGAAACACTAGAAAGCCTTATAAGATAGTCAAATCAGCACAAAAGTGGGAAGACATATTAAAGGTAAAGGGAATGGTAACTGCAAAAACACAGAACTGGGAAAGTGTAAGACACAACTGGGAGCAGTGAAAACCCAATTTGCTTGAAAGAAAGGTTTTCTGAGGGAAGGGGGTCGGGGACAAGGTGTAGGGAGGTCAGGGGCTGGGGGTAGTAAGGGTGGTTCACCTCCAAGCTAAGGAGCCAAGATTGTATTTTATAGGCTGGCATCTGTCAGGGCTTTCCAAGAACCACTTACCTGGAGAGCTTGTTAAAATGCTGATTTCTGGGCTCCATTCCCAGCCCAGGTATCTGCATTTTTAACAAACACCCAGGTGAATCCTATGCAGCTCTAGGCAGCCAGATGTTGTTAGAGCTTTCTGGGCAGACGGCAATGCTGAGTGGTATTTTGTTCATGTAAATCTGGTGGGTAGGGTACACAAGAGCAGATAGGAAGAAGACAGAGGTCAGAAGGAGGGGAAAAGTAGAGAGCAGAAACCAGCTTTGACTGGTTAATTGATGGCATCAGAGTCAGACTAATTCTGATGTGGCCATGCCTTTTCACTGCAATCACGAATCTGAAATCCTGGGCAAGTGCCTCACCACTGTCTTTTTCTAGAGATGTCAAAGACCTGAGCTCAAGTTCCACCTGACAGCCATTAGCTGACTAGTCACAAGTGAGTCTCTGCACCTCTGAGTTTGAGTTTCCACATTTCCTAAAATGAGGAAGATAGTATCAGCAAAAGTTTAAATATATTCATGTATAGCAGTGGTTCTCACTGCCCTCCCCCAATATTAGAAGCATCAGGGAGGGATTTGGGGTGTTTTGTTTTGTTTTTTATAAAATGTGTTTTTAGTAAAAGGTCTTGGAATTGCCTTTTTAAAAGTCTTCCCAGGTGACTGTATTTGCAGCCAAGTTTGAACAGCACTGGTGGGAGTGGAATGAGCTTGCTCTGAGCAAATGTCTAAGGGAGTGGAGCGGAGTGGGCTGGGAATAAGCAAATGGTGAATGCGGGTGTATGTGTCTTGGCTAAGGAGGCAGCTGCTTCTGGTTCTGCTCAAAGAATGCAGGCCCCCAGTGCCACAGAGCTTCCAATGTTTCAAGAAGTTAGAAATTTAGACGTTTAGTTGCAATCTCCATTTCTGAATGCTGATAATTAATTCAGATTTATTAAAAACAAAACAGAACTCTGCGTGGGCCAAAGAAAACCAGTCTGTGGGCCTGATCAGCTCATGGGCCACCACTCTATGACCTGTGTTAGGGAAGCTCATGTGCACACGAGGCCTAAAGACTGCAATAATCATTCACGAGGTTGTCTGTTCGCTTCATGCTGCTGAAGGGAAAATCCTTAGCTCAAAAGAATTGGTGTCAAAGAGAAATCCCGAAGCCACTTACACAAAGTGCTAAACTACCCAACAGCCTCTACACCCGGTAAAACTTTTAATAATTAGAGCCCAGTTAATGAGACACCGTGCCCCAAGACGACTCAGGGCTGAGAAGTCCTCCAGGCGCTGGTAAAGAATTCGCCCCAAGTGAATGGCGCGGTGGCGAGGGCGTGTGTGAAATTCCTGGTATTTAGTTGCCCAACAACTGGAAAGCTGCAATGTCAGCCCGGCCAGCGCGGGAGAGAAGAGACAGGGGTTTGGGCTGGGTTCAAATTCTTAACTCTACGAGGCTGGCTCTCCTTCGCAAGCAGAATTCAAGCTATAGTCAAAAGGCTCGCGCTCCGGCCCGCGGAGCCACACGGCCCCGCACGCTCACCTTCAGGTTGCCCACCGACTGCTGCATCGGGCTCAGGTAGAAGTAGGGCACGCCGCTGCCCTTGGCCGGGGGCCCGTCGCTGAGCGATAAGACGTCGGCGAAGGGGCGGCCGCGCACCCCCTCCTGAGTGGAGATGGTGGCCAGCGCGCCCCAGTCGCAGACGTTCGTCACGAAGCGAGCCACCAGCGCCGCGTTCTCGCGGGGCGGCAGCAGCTCGGCGGCGCCCCAGTCCCCGTGGCCCCGGCCACCCCGGCCCCGCGCCGGCGCCACCAGTAGGGCCACCAGTGCAGGCGCCAGCAGGAAGGCGAGAACTGCACGCGCGGACCCGCGGGCACACCCGGCCATGGCGGTGACCCCTTCGAGAGTCCGGAGCCCTATGACCTAGGAGGCCCAAGGCTAGCCCAGCGTTACGGGCCTCTACCAGCACTACCGGCCCCGCCCACCGCGGGCAAGCCAGTCCCGCCCCTCCGAAGAGAACCAATCGGAGTACGGGAGTGGTGGGCGGGGGGGCGTGTCCCTAGGCCTGCTCCTCAGCCTGCTGGGACCCGACTGTTGATTCACCTTCTTATCGTTCCGCCCTGCCGCTGTCAGGATTGGGAAATCGTCCTAAATGGGATTTGTTTTCTTTGACGGATGGAAAAACGGAGGCTTAGAGAAATTAAGCAGTTGTCTAAGTCATACTACTAGGAAAGGACCAGTCTCTTCACCCGTACGCCTTCCTTCAATACCTTTGGATATGACTACCTGGCATCTGAGAGGAAATGCTGCGTTTTCCACGTATGCGTTTACTTCAATATCCGCACCGAAGAGCAGGAAGGGTCCCAGTGGGACAGATAGAAGCCCCCAAATTTAACACCTTATAAACTACTTCTGGCCCAGGAGTCTCTCAGACAGAGACACTCAGGGATTATCAGGATTCCATGCACGAATTTGTTTGTTTTTTAACATCTTTATTGGAGTATAATTGCTTTACAATGTCGTATTCGTTTCTGCTGTATAACAAAGTGAATCAGCTATAGGTATACATATATCCCCATATCCCCTCCCTCTTGCGTCTCCCTCCCTCCCACCCTCCCTATCCCACCCCTCTAGGCTGTCACAAAGCACCGAGCTGATCTCCCTGTGCTATGCGGCTGCTTCCCACTAGCTATCTATTTTACATTTGGTAGTGTATATATGTCCATGCCACTGTCTCACTTCGTCCCAGCTTACCCTTCCCCCTCCCCGTGTCCTCAAGTCCATTCTCTACGTCTGCGTCTTTATTCCTGTCCTGCCCCTAGGTTCTTCAGAACCTTTTTTTTTTTTTTTTTAGATTCAGCATATATGTGTTAGCACCATGCACGAATTTGAACTCATGGAAGCCAGTTATGGGCCTAAGTCATCAGGCTTGGAGGCAGTGGTTTCACAAATGTCTTGCCCTTGCTGACCCCTCACTCCATGTAAGTGGCATTTCCCTTTGTTCCTCCTACAAAGCTCTCTTCAGGGGTGCTTCCTCTTTCTGATACTCTGGGAATTGGTAAGTAAGCTCATATCACCTAATCTGCCGTATTTATAATTATAAGCTTCAGTCACATCTCCTCAGGGTGAGTCCGCATCTTTTTGGCTTGGCCTCAAACCCCCATTTTCATCGTTGTTATAAATGCCGCGTGGTGGTGCTGGTGCTGATGCAGGGGTTTGTCAGCTCTGGCTCTGGCGGACCTGCCTCTCTGAGGCTGAGATGTTCAACAAAGGCGAGGTAACTTCCCTCAGCTGCCCTGGGCCATGAGCAGGTGGGGGCCACAGGTGTGTGAGCCGAAGCCCCGCCTCCATTTCCTGCCTCCAACTCCGCCTCCCCATATTCTCAGGAAGATTCTCAGGCTACCCCCATCAGAACTTGGGTACAGAAACGAGAACTTTTACTCTGAGTAGCAGCCTTCAGTTCCCTCTGGTGGCCAAAGGGTGTTATACACACTGCTTGCACATTAGGTAAGGGGGTGAGCACCTGAGTCAAAGTTGGTTTCCTTTTTAATAACTGAATTTGGGAGAGCTTCGAGCTAGATGGAA
Source organism: Phocoena phocoena (assembly GCF_963924675.1). Classification (NCBI taxonomy): domain Eukaryota; kingdom Metazoa; phylum Chordata; class Mammalia; order Artiodactyla; family Phocoenidae; genus Phocoena; species Phocoena phocoena. The sequence continues at coordinate 124,645,208 of NC_089219.1, forward strand.
AACTAAGTGGGAGAAATCTGAGAGGAGGAAAATCAGGTTTATCATTTTCAAAAAAAATATTTAATACAAATCATTTGAGTGCCTGCCAATTACAAATATTTCATCCCTAACCTGTTAAGGAAAAAAGCATATGGAGTTTCAAATTTGGAGTTCTAATCTCAGCTCTGCCACTATCAAGTCATGTGAATGTGGGACTTCCATCTCACCTCTTTGGACCACTGTTTTCGATTCTAAAATGAGTTGGATTAGATGATATCTGATACCTCTTTTGGTTCTCTTCTGTTTTTCTGTTAACATGCAAAACAGGGGCCTTTTGTAAGTTTTAGAACATGAATACTTTTTTTGCAAGAGGACTACAAAATCTTTTTTGTTTATTGCTATACCACTATCGCTAGTCTATGAAATAACAGTAAGCCCTGTTATAGCCCCATTACAACACAGGTGCCTAGAACTTGGTCTTTTGCATCTGAGCATGAGAATAAGGTCTACAAACCTCCAGTTTTAAGCACCTCCCCTCAGTGTCTGTCTTTGCACTGGCTGTTAAGTCTGCACAAAATGCTCCTCCCTCAGCTGAGGGCATGGCTACCTCATTCACATCCAGATCTCCACTCAGATGTCACTTCTTAAAGGTGCCTCCCTAACCACTCTTTCTAAGAGGTCTTCCTTGGTTATTCTCCATTGGACAACCCTGTTTATTTCTTTCATAGTGCAGTAGTTCAGAATAAGTTGCCCCAAGATGTACCACTTCGGCGTGTGAATTTTTTTTTTTTTTTTTTTGGAGATTTCTGTTTATTCATGAGGCATTTTCTTCCTAGTAAACAATGTTGGTGCTTCTTTGGTCCCTTCAAGAAGCTCTGGTATGATTGCATCATCCAATCTAAGATTTTTTAAATGCCTTTTAACTGCATAACTATAGAACAACATGAGATAATTCAAAGGAGTTACAATGCCAAGATTCATTCATTTGATTCATTACTATTTAGAACCTTTGCTGAGAAGATGAAGCTATCATCCTTTTTTGAGAGAAAATTGGCTAAGTTTAAGAGCCCTCTGAATATTCTGTAGGACATCCTGTTTCTGTCCTATTTCTTTATTCACTGCAGTGATGACAGCTGTATTGAAATTCAGTGCACAGGATTTCAAGTGCTATAAGCATGCGGATTATTTGGAGCTGAAAACAACCAAGGCCCAAAGACTTGAGAAGAACCTTTGACCTTCCCCCTAACTGCCTAAAAGTAGTAGAGGACCTGTTCCAGGAAGGGAGATATCCCCATAGATAACTATAGTATAACATGAACTAGTTGTTTTAGACAGGGAAGAGCTGTCAACCACAAAGTAATGCAGGAGGCTGCAAAGAAGGAAAGAGTTTATTTGGGGTCTTAAGAATTGCAATTCAGGAGACACAGATTTGGGTAACCCTGAAAGAGTGTTCTGAGAAAAAGAAAGAATCAGGGATTGTTAAAGCCAGAAAACCCCAGATAGCCACGAGGTTGTTAAAAGTAGCTGGGCGAGAATTGTGATGACTTTGACTGCAGTCAGAAAATATTTGTCCATAAGGAATCACAAGTTGTTTTAGGGTAGGGGTCCAACAAATAGACAGACTGTCACAAGTTATTTTAGGGTAAGGATCCAATTAATATTTTGAGTATTTGGCAGGTGTTGTGGATGTCTGGATGACTTCATCACGTCAAAAGGTCAGATTCCATCCCAGCTGAGATGTGCATAAGTCATACTTCTTTAGTAGCCTCCTGGCTCCATTTTAGAGACCTCTCTTAGCAATACCTACTCCATTTTTATTTTCCTTTCACAGAACCCAGCAAAGTCTGTTTGTCAAAATTCCTCTCTGCAACCTATTGTTTCTGTATGGTGCAGAAAACATTTGTTTACCAAACGTTTGCTGTTTTTCATCTTCCTCTGAATTGCTTTCTTTCCCTTTGAAGTCCCAGACTTCTACCCCTTTCTCTTTAGTCTGGAATGACATATAGATCTCATTTAGCCTGACTGTCTTTGGAATCTTTCATGGTATGTGGCTTCCCCACAGTCCTTAATTAAATTTGTTTTTCTCCGGTTAATCTGTCTTATGTCATTTTAGTTATTTGACCAGCTAAAAAAACCAAGAGAGGAAGGGGGAAATTTTCCCCTCCCAACAACCAGCAATCATCAGGCTCTGCAACAACCATATTTATTTAGTTAGGTATTTGTTCATTGTCTCCCTTGCCAGAACGTAAGCTCCAGGAAAGGAGGAATGTCGTCTGTCTTGTCCACTTCCATATCCGCAGTGCAGAGTAGGCACTCAATAAATATTTATCGAATGACTGAGTTAATGAGTAATATCTGACAGAATTCTTTGCACGTAGAGCCTTATAAAATCAACATTTAGTCAATGAGGACAACTGAATGGAGACATTCAAGAATAGCAACAGGTGCTTCGGCTCTTAGCAAACCCTCCACGTTGGAGAATTGGGAAAAGCCCTTAGCCAGGAATGGCTGGATCAACCATCCAAATCCCACTGCTTCTCATCTGGACTTTCTGTCCATATTTGAACAGCCTGAACTGATCCCCATCTCCCACAGACCCATCGGGAAATAGTATTCTTCTCCTTACATCTGGGTTCGATCCTGGTGAGGAACGCACCCTTTTACATGGTGTTACCCTTGTTTATTTGTCTGGGTCGCTACCAGCCCAAGTTTCATCTAGTTCAGGAGCTGTGGCTACGTTATCTCCATATCCCAGCACTGAGTGCAATGCCAGGCATCCAGCAGGCATCCATTACGTGCTATTGACAAAATGAATTGTATCAGAACAGTTTTACCAACCGTAGAATGTTCTCAGGCTGTCTGCAATAGCTGAGGAACTTTCTGCTTTGCAGTATACGTGTTTCAAATAGTAGGTTGTTTAGTGACATGGTGAAGAGAGCTAGCTTTGGAGTCAGCCACTTAAGCATGACTGTGATAGGATGAGTTCCTCCTCATTAAAAAGGAGAAAATAATACCTCCTACCTCATTGGATTTTGTGGCAATTAAATGAGATAATAATGTAAAATACCCAACATAGCGCCTGGGACATAGTAAATGCTCAGTAATCTCTAGTTGTTATCTTAGTGATTGTTAGCTTTTGTTCCACTCTTTCTGTTCCTACTTTCTATGCTGCAAATCTGTAGATTGCTTCATTTAATCTCTTTTTGAAATTGAATGCTTTCCACTGTGGCCTCTGTTTAAAAAAACATGCCTTCTGAAAAGATAACTTTACAAAATGTCTGGGAATTCCTCAAGCAGCTACTGAGAAGTTTCATAGCCTACACCTACTTTCAGGGATAAAATGCCCATGCATATTATTTTTCATTAAGCAGATGTCCTTTCCTTCACACTTCTTATCATCCACCCTCACTTTAATCAAATGTTCCCAGACTTTAAAACATAGTAATACAGGGCTTCCTTGGTGGTGCAGTGGTTAAAAATCTGCCTGCCAATGCAGGGGACACGAGTTCGAGCCCTATCCTGGGAAGATCCCACATGCCACGGAGCAGCTAAGCCCACGAGCCACAACTCCTGAAGCCCGGGCACCTAGAGCCCGTGCTCTGCAACAAGAGAAGCCACCACAATGAGAAGCCCGCACACCACAACCAAGAGTAGCCCCCGCTCACCGTAACTAGAGGAAGCCCGCGCACAGCAACAAAGACCCAATGTAGCCAAAAATAAATAAATAAAATAAATAATTTTTTTAAAAAATACCTTTAAAAAAATAGTAATACAAAGCAACCCTTTTGTTGACTACCTTAAGTTTTGTATTTCACTCTTTCATGCATACTTACATTTGAATAACAATGGTTTTCCAGATGTTTTGGAAATAATTCTTGACTCCTGTCAGTCTACAAGACATGTTGTCCACCTGCCTGGATAGTGCTTGGTACATAAAAAGACATATTATCTAATATCTTTTGAATTAAGTGTTTTAAATCAAAAACACATCAACTAAGCTTTAGAAGAGTAATCTTCCTAGTATTTCAATGATTTACTAATATTAATAGGAAAAGGAAGTTATCGGTGAGTCTGAAGAAAATTATTAAATTAGAATTTACACTAAAAGCCAGACTTTCACATCATTATCATAATAATTTAAGGAGTACAAATAAAAGAGTACCTATAACAAGATATATGTCCACTTTGCCTGCCAGATGCCAAAATTTTCACTATGTTTGCATTTGTGTATTAAATTTATGCATTTCACAAGTATACATTGAGTGCTAGCCAAGCCCTGGGGGTACAGTGATAGGTGCTGAGAAACCAAATATTAATAGACATTGTCCCTGCCCTTAAGGAAAATTTCTTCCTAGTTAATTAGCAGGTAAGCAAATAGAAAAATTATAATTCAATGTCATTAGTGCTATATGGAGGACTATACAAGGGGCAAAGGAAACACAGAAGGAACCTAGGCCTACCCTCAAGGAAATGCTTCATATCAGAGACAGTTCTTGAGTTGAAAATTGAAGGATAGGTAGAAGATTGGCAGACAATGTGAAGGTGGGAAAGAGAGAAGGAAGGGAAGAGTTTTACACAGAGGACCTAGGATGTACATGGGCACGGAGACATGATGTGTTGGGAAGGCAGCTGTGGTTGAAGGGAGTGTGAAGAACCATTGGTGGGAGACAGGCATGTTCAGCTGTGTAGGGGAAATGGATCACACCAAGGGCTGTAGTCAACCCAGGGATCTACTGGGAACGGATCCACTTCTAAGCTCTCTCACATGGTTGTTGGTAGGATTCAGTCCTTTGTGTATTGTTGGATTGAGGGCCTCAGTTTCTTGCTGGCTGCTGGCTGGAAGCCTCCCTCCATTCCTTGCCACGTGGGCCCCTCCGTAGGGCAGCTCACACCATGGCAATTGGCTTCTCTTGAAGCAACTAAATGAGGGAGAAAGAAGGCCAGCAAGATAGAAGCCAGAGTCTTTTTATACCTTTTTTTTTTTAATAATCTTGGAGTGGCATCCCATCACTCAAAGAGAGGTGATTAACATAGAACACAAATACTAAGAGGTGAGAAAGACGGATATTTGGGATTGGTGCAGTTACATAACATTAGTGTTCAGTTATGAATTCAGAAAAGCATCTACAACTTATATTTGTTCTCCAGACCAGCTCTGTGCTTTCCCCTGGTCTCATGCCTTAGTCTAAAAATGGAACACGATGGAAAGGGGAAGAAGTGACTAAAAAAAAAACAAAACCACATGAAGTGCATATGGTGGCAATAATGTTTGGCAACAGTGGAGCAGCTGTGGGCTGGTGCAGATCTTCAGTGCTTAACACAGTGGTGCCCCCTGAAAGTGGCTGGACTAATGGTTCTGACAACAGAAGAAGGGCCCTTATGCAGCAGTGCAGGCAGAGCTGGCTTCAGCAGGCACTGGAAGTTGAGCTCATTTGTTTTGAGCCTGTGAGAGACATCTCAGTGATAGGACAAGCTTGGAGAGCAATAGAGGCCCCACTGTGTTGAGTAGAGATGAGGGCCATAGGGCTAGAGTTCAATGTTAACGTGACCTGTTTTATCTCCCAGGCAAACAGAAGCTACCTATGTAGGTAAAGCTTTCACTGGAAGGAAGGAAAAATCATTGGCTAGCTAGTTTGCGGTGAATGAGAAGTTGACTGTGGTCAGAGGTCTTAAAGTGGCAGGCAATGCACTGAATTCAGAACAGCTATTCCTAGGTTCCTCTTGTTTCTTCTCCACAACCTCTGAGAGGCTTAGGCTCGGAGTCAAAATCTTCACTTATCACAAAAGTGCAGGAGTTGGGACTTCCCTGGCAGTCCAGTGGTTAAGACTCGGTGCTTCTACTGCAGAAGGCACGGGTTCGATCCCTGGTTGGGGAACTAGATCCCACATACCTAGGATCCCACATGCCGTGCGCCCAAAAAAAAGTGCAGGAGTGACATGGCAAGGTGTGGGGTGATAGGGATGGCTTGGCTTTTTGTTTTTTTTAATATCTATTTATTTATTTGTTTATTTTGGCTGTGCCAGTTCTTAGCTGCAGCACGCCAGATCTTCGTTGCGGCATGTGGGATCTTTTTTTTTTTTTTAATTGCAGCATGTGGAATTCTTAGTTTCAACCTGCATGCCAGATCTAGTTCCTCCACCAGGATCGAACACGGGCCCCCTACATTGGGAGCTCAGAGTCTTACCCACTGGACCACCAGGGAAGTCCCTGGACTAGCTTTTTGTTAATAGTTTTTCCTAAAAGCAAGAAGGGAAATGAAAGCTAAGTTGTGACAGATAGAGGTGAATTGTCAAGATATTACGTGGCTTGCATATAGAGCTTTATGTCATTTAGATCTCACTCCATACACACCATTACTTAAACCAGTGTTTGATGAATATTTATATGTTTAATGTGAGGATATTTTGCAGAGTAGAAAAGCCACATTTACTAGATCGTGTGCCTTATTTCCAACAATCACAGGCTTTCATAACATGGGGGATGATTTAGTTTTGGAGGTTAAATTGTGACTGAAGGCAGTGTTAGTCACCTGGGTGACTGCTAGAATACCAGATACAGTAACTAGAATTAATTAAAAGTCCTTTAAAAATTTGCCTTATGGGGGCTTCCCTGGTGGTGCAGTGGTTAAGAATCCGCCAGCCAGTGCAGGGGACATGGCTTCAAGCCCTGGTCCAGGAAGATCCCACATGCCGCGGAGCAACTAAGCCCGTGCGCCACAACTACTGAGCCTGCGTGCCACAGCTACTGGAGCCCGCACGCCTAGAGCCCGTGCTCCGCAACAAGAGAAGCCACCGCAAGGAGAAGCTCACACACCACAAAGAAGAGTAGCCCCCACTCACCGCAACTAGAGAAAGCCTGTGTGCAGCAATGAAGACCCGACGCAGCCAAAAGTAAATAAATAAATTTATAAAAGCAAAATAGCATATACCTCCAGCATTGATGAGTTTCTTTGAGGATGCCATTGGTTAATATTTTTAAAATCATAATTGAAGTTGATTTCTTCAAGAAATGTCAGCATCTTATTAAGAAGGATCTGGCACATGAAGCATTGAAATGAGTTCCCTGCAGTTCTGTCTATTATGTTTTAGGAAGTCAGGCATGTTTCTCTTGGGCTGAGGCTGGGAGCCAGCTCTGCATGTGTTCTTTGTTCCCGAGCATCCCTTTGCTTTCCTAGCAGTTATTTCCATAACCCACAGCCCCTCCAGGGCATTGGAGCCAGCACCATGAAAGGGGGTTAATTTACCTCCACATGCCATGTATCTGCCTCCTGTCAAACAAAATTACATTTCCTGAAATCCAAATGGAATGTAGGGTCATAATAAGCTTAGGTGTGATGAATGTGAGAGGACTAGATTGTCTGTAGTATGAACGAAAAATCAAAATGGAGTCGGTGTTGCTAAGAGAGCTCTCTAAAATGGAGCAAGAAAGTGTGACTTATGCATGTCTCAGCCTGGATGGAATCTGACCTTTTGATCTGATGATGTCATCCAGAACACCTGCCAGAAACTCAAGATACTTATTGGACCCTTACCCTAAAATAATTTGTGATAGTCTATCTACTTATGGGACCCCCTACACTAAAACAACTTGTTATTCCTTAAGGACAAATATTTCCTGACTGCAGTCAGAGTCAATCACAGTTCTCTCCAGGCAACTCTAAACGGCCTGGTGGCTTTTCTTCTTTGTAAGTCCCTGATGCTTTCTCTTCCTCAGAACACTCTTTCAGAGTTACCTGAATCTATGCCTCCCAAATTCCAATTCTTAAGACTCCAAATAAACTCTTATTTGTAGCCTCCTGCGTTATTTTTTGTTTTTGTTGAAGTAGAACAGAACTGGGTTCTGTGAAGAGGGTGCAGTAAAATAAAGATTTATGGAACTCTTCCTGAGGTTTTTTTTTCCCTTTTGAGAAGGGATCCACTTAAATTGTTTGTGACATTCCAGCTTTTAAAAATATTTACCCGGGCTTCCCTGGTGGCGCAGTTGTTGAGAGTCCGCCTGCCGATGCAGGGGACACGGGTTCGTGCCCCGGTCCGGGAAGATCCCACATGCCGCGGAGCGGCTGGGCCCGTGAGCCATGGCCACTGAGCCTGCGCGTCCGGAGCCTGTGCTCCGCAACGGGAGGGGCCACAACAGTGAGAGGCCCGCGTACCGCAAAAAAAAAAAAAAAAAAAAAAAAAAAAAAAATATTTACCCATGTTTACCCATGAAGTCCTGAGAGGATTTGTTGAGAGTTAAAGCAGGTTTGTTAGTGGGAGCCCTTCCCCATAGATGTGTAGCCAGGGGAGCCCTGCAGTGGGAAAAGGCTGCCTTGGCCTCCCTGTCAGACCTTGAGGACTCGGCCAGAGCCTTTAGCCTCCTTAAGCACTTCTCTCTCTCTCTCTTTTTTTTTTAATGTTTATTGGAGTATACTTGATTTACAATGTTGTGTTAGTTTCAGGTGTACAGCAAAGTGAATCAGTTTTATATATATATATATCCACTCTTTTATTTAGATTCTTTTCCCATATAGGCCATTACAGAATACTGAGTAGAGTTCCCTCTGCTATAGAGCAGGTTCTTTTTAGTTATTGATTTTATATATAGTAGTATATATATGTCAATCCCAAACTCCCAATTTATCCCTCCCCCACCTTATCCCCTGGTAACCATAAGTTTGTTTTCTATATCTGTGACTCTACTTCTGTTTTATAAGTAAGTTCATTTGTACCCTTTTTTTTAAGATTCCACATATAATTGATATCACATGATATTTCTTTCTGTGTCTGACTTACTTCACTCAGTATGACAATCTCTAGGTCCATCTATGTCACTGCAAATGGCATTATTTTGTTCTTTTTAATGGCTGAGTAATATTCCATTGTATATATGTACCACATCTTCTTTATCCATTCCTCTGTTGATGGACGTTTAGGTTGCTTCCATGTCCTGGCTATTGTAAATAGTGCTGCAATGAACATTGGGGTGCATGTATCTTTTCAAATTATGGTTTTCTCCAGGTATATGCCCAGGAGTGGGATTGCTGGGTCATATGGTAATTCTATTTTTAGTTTTTTTAAGGAAACTCCATACTGTTCTTCATAGTGGCTGTACCAATTTACATTCCCACCAATGGTGCAGGAGGGTTCCCTTTTTCCACACCCTCTCCAGCATTTATTGTTAGTAGATTTTTTGATGTTGGCCATTCTGACTGGTGTGAGGTGATACCTCATTGTAGTTTTGATTTGCATTTCTCTAATAATTAGTGATGTTGAGCATCTTTTCACGTGCTTTTTGGCCATCTGTATGTCTTCTTCAAAGAAATGTCTCTTTAGCTCTTCCACCCATTTTTTGATTGGGTTGTTTGCTGTTTTGATATTGAGCTGCATGAGCTGTTTGTATATATTTTGGAGATTAATCCCTTGTCAGTTGCTTCATTTGCAAATATTTTCTCCCTTTCTGAGGGTTGTCTTTTTGTTTTGTTTATGGTTTCCTTTGCTGTAAGCACTTCTCTTTTTACTTTCAATAAAGAGTCATTCCAGCTTTTTATTTATTCTAAATAATCCTCAAAAAAAAAAATTATTGTCAATGGCTGAAAAAAAAACCTTTCTTCTATTCACAACACTTTTGACATCAAATGTGTCTGTATAGGTTTCCCACATCAACCACCTCAACTCTCTGGCACCAAATGGGTGTCCTACAATTCAATTCTGACACCAACTACCCAGAACTTGCTCAGACCCTAGAGGTTAGGCACTCAGTCCCATAAGACTACAGCCCTCCTTTAGAAGTTTAGATGCTAATCACAAGTAGTAGGTCCCCAGGTTACCCACACTTCTTTCCAACTTAGCTACAAATTGGGGGTTTCCATGACCTCCTCCTCAAGTTTGATAATTTGCTACAGCAGCTCACAGGCCTCAGGAGAACACTTATGTTTACTAGTTTATTATAAGTAATATAATAAAGGATAGAGATGAACAACCAGGTGAAGAGGTACATAGGCACGGACTAGGGTTGGAGCATAGGAGCTTCTGTCCCTGTGGAGTTTGGGAACTCTGAATGAACCTTGTTGTTTAGGATTCTTATGGAGATTTCACTCCATAGGCATGATTGATTAAACCATTGGCCATCGGTGATTAGCTCAGTCTCCAGTCTCTCTCCCCTCCTGGAGGTCAAGGTAGAAAAGTCAGGGACAGGGACGAAATCAAATATTCTAACAAAAGATGCTCCTATCACTCAGGAAGGTTTTGGAACCACAAAGTCTTCCTTCCACAACATCTGGAATTCTATGTGACACACAGGGACACTTGCAGTAAGGAAGGTGGATAAAAACCATGAAGAACCTCCCAGAGGTAAGGTCTGCTGTCAAGTGACTTAGAAAGTCTTCCTGTTTTCAGAGGTTTTGGATTTTCAAAATGAGGATAAGAGATTGAGGGCCTGTAATACATATAAAAGTGCTTAGAATAGTGTTGGGCACATGGCACTTAATAAATATTTGCCATGTTGATTACACCGAGAGGGTTCTGTAACTAAGGAACTGTTACTTTGGGAGCTCAGTTTCACAGGTGCACAGAGTGATCACAGCTTAGGGCAATACCATGGGAGAGGGCATCCTCTCAAATCTGTACTCTGAGAAACTACACTCCAGCACCAGGCTGCCTGTTTGCAATGTGTCCTCAACAGTTCAGTATGAAGGCTCTGAATGCAGTCTGTCTGTAGAGGGCTTTGGTTTCTCATTTGTTAAATTATTTGCTTTTGCATAAGACAATAGGAACAGAATCGGCTCCATAGCTTGAAGAGTGGCCCAGAATTCTTGGGCTTCCTGTTGGGGGTGGGAAGGCACAAAGATGGAAGGAATAAATTCTTTCGATAGAGGCATGGGAATGTAGAGTAGTGTGATCTTTAACTGTCCTCCAAGTTAAATACATGATAGAAGTAAACTCAGCCAAAAATATTTAAAGTATTTCCCATGATTTAATCATCCATTTACTGATTCATTTAACAGTGAGTGCTTTAGTGCTTGCTGTGGACCAGGCACTGTTCTGTGCCCTGGGGATTCAGGGCTGAACCAGACAGACAAGGTCCTGGCTATGGTTACATCCTCCCCAAATTTATATGCTGGAATCCTAACACCCTGTGTTAGAAGGTGGCGGGGGGTTGGGGGGTGATGGTTCTTTGGGAGGTGATTAGATCATGAGGGTGGCGCCTTCGTGGATAGGATTAGTGCTCTTGTAAAAGAGATCTCACAGAGCGAGCTCTTTGCCCCTTCTACTATGTGAGGACACAGAAGTCTGACCCAGAAGAGGGCTCTTACCTGACCGTGCTGGTACCCTGATCTTGGACTTCCAGCCTCCAGAAATGTGAGCAATAAATTTCTATTGTTTTTAAGCCACCCAGTCTTAAAAACTGGTATTTTGTTATAACAGCCAAATGGACCAAGGTAGTCCTCCTCTCTTGGGAGTTTCCATTCCAGCAAAGGGAATGGACTAAGGTGATTATTTATTGTTGCAAGTGCTAGGAAGACAGTAAAGCAGAGTGATGGTGCTAGAAATGGTAGTGATGGGCACATGGCACTTAATAAATGCCATAGTGATGGCTGGAAATGGTTATGTTGGATGGGGTGGTCAGGAAGAATCTCTGTGAAGTCATCTTTACTAGTTGTGAAGGCTGAGAAGAAGCTGACTCATGAAGAGCTCACAGAAGTAAGTTCTTGGAGGAAAGAGGAGCAAGTGTAAAGCCCCTGAGGTGGAAAAGACTTGAGATGTTTGGGGAATGGCAAGGAGACATGTGGCTGGAGCAGGGTGAATAAGGACAGGAGCTGTGGTTTGAGAGGCAGGCAGGGAACCGCTCAGGTGGGACCAGCAGGCCATGCGAAGCAGTGTGTACATTAAGTGCAGTGAGTAGCCATGGAGGGTGTGAGGAAAGAAAGAATATGCTCTGATTTATAATTATTTAAGGAGCATGGGAATTGTTTTGTATAGCGTGTTCCGGTCTATGATTTTTCTCATACCCATAATGGAATTTATAATGCAAATTTTTTTAATCAATTAATTTATTTATTTTTGGCTGTGAGTCTTCGTTGCTGTGTGTGGGCTTTCTCTAGTGGGGGTGAGCGGGGCCTACTCTTCATTGTGGTGTGCGGGCTTCTCACTGCGGTGGCTTCTCTTGTTGCGGAGCATGGGCTCTAGGCGCGTGGGCTTCAGTAGTTGTGGCACGTGAGCTCAGTAGTTGTGGCTTGCGGGCTTAGTTGCTCCACGACATGTGGGATCTTCCTGGACCAGGGCTCGAACCCGTGTCCCCTGCATTGGCAGGAGGATTCTCAACCACTGAGCCATCAGGGAAGTCCCTATACTTTTTTTTTTTTTTTTTAATCTGATAGCAGCAGCCTGGAGAGCCCCATCTCCTTCATCTTAGTGAGACTACTTTCCCCTTTAATATTTAAATTAAAATATCTATTTACTGGGCTGGGAAACTCAGCATTTCCTCACAGAATAATTGAGAACCCTCAGGGGGTTATGTTTCTTGTAATAGTTGTCCGATAAATTATTGATGTAGCTTGAAGCTTTCTCTTCTTTTTGTCCTAAATTAACCCAACAAACACTTTCTCTTAATCCTCCACCTCATAACAAACACTACCCAAAGTGTAGCAGGTTTTTGTTGAGGATTTGGGGGTGGATTTACTTTGCTATGTACCACAGCAGATTATTTTAAATTGAATATTCGAATCTCTTTTCTAGAAAGTTTCCCAGGCTGCTTCAAGAAACTTTAAATTCTTTTTTTTTAATATGGACAGTAATTTAGCTTGAGGTCTTTTCCTAGCCCAGCCACCCTGCTGTGAGGCTATTTTCCCCCAATAAAATGGCTTTCTAAGCATTGTGTTAAATAAAATACACTTCTTTTTCTAAAGAAATTCTGGGGCCTATTTTTAAACTAGCAGGGTTGTTTTTTTTTTTTCTCCCTCCTTCACATTCATAAAACTGCAAAGGGAAACTCTTAAGTAGTTACACAATGTATGCTGATCGAATAAATTTCAAGCTTTTTGGTTGAAATCATTTTATTCCTTCATACCTAGAAAGGAGGAGGGTGGGAAGGAACATTTAAGTGGGCCAAGGGTTATCATCTATTCCATCTGTGGTATACATTTTGCTGTCCACTCAATATTTCAGGCTGTCTGCAGTATTTCAGGGAGGACTGTAGTTCCTGACCGAATTGGGGTTAGTGGGGGTATGTGACTAGTTCTGGCCAAGGAGATACATGTGGAAATGATGTGTATCATCTCCATACTGGTGCAAGACCCACTTTCCCTCTACCTAGGCAGTTGATAATGTTCCAGATTGTGGCTGCTCTGTCCACCTGGACCCTGAAGCATTGTAGAGCATATCCACACGACCCCAAGGTCATCTGCAGTGAACACAGTGAACATGTATTATGATTGCGACATAACAATGACCTTTTATTGGTTGAATTCATAGCATAACTTAGTCTATGTTGACTCATATACTGTCTAATTATAATTCTTGCCAAAACCCTGTGGAGTAGGTATTAATTATCTCCATTTTATTGATGTGATTTCCTCAGGTCACAGAGCAAATAAGTGGTAGAATCTGTTTTCAAACCCACATCTGTCTGACCCAATGCCTGTGCTCACTACCCTGTATTTATAGTTCCGTTTATTAAACTTTACTTTCTGATGAGTGTCCTTACGAACTGATTCATAGCTTTTATAAATTTCAGATTCTGCTGTGCAGTGATGCCAATAAAATAGCACCATAGAATTTTTTTTTTTTTTTTTTTTTTTGTGGTACGCAGGCCTCTCACTGTTGTGGCCTCTCCCGTTGAGGAGCACAGGCTCCGGACGCGCAGGCTCAGCGGCCATGGCTCACGGGCCCAGCCGCTCCACAGCACGTGGGATCTTCCCAGACCGGGGCACGAACCCGTGTCCCCTGCATCGGCAGGCAGACTCTCAACCACTGCGCCACCGGGGAAGCCCCTAGAATTTTTACTATATATTATTGTATTTGATCCTTACAACAACTCTATGCAGCAGGTTCTTCTTAGCCTCATTTTACAGATGATCCAAATGAAGCCCAGAGCCATTAAAGGACTTGCCCTAAGGGAGACAGATATTACAGGACAGAGCCAGGTCTTGAACCTAGATTTTCTGACTTCAAGTGTAGTGCCCTTCCTAATTCAGGGTGCCTTTCAAACCAACTACTTTTCCTTCACTGTAGACCTGAGGTCAGTGAAGCAACCAACAATGATTCCATTTATTCTTTCATTCATTCCACAAATACTTATTGAGCAGCTCCTATGTGCCAAGCACACTTCTTAAACAAAATCTGTTGATAAATTCTGGAAGGAATAAATTAGGAGAAAGAAGATGACCAGTTTCCAGGAAGAAGTTTAAAGTTAGGAAGGGGTGCATTGGTGTTTGAGTCAGTTTTATACCAACCTGTAAGAGCTGATTCTACACATCTCTTGTCTCTGAGTTCCATGACCTTGCAGCAGCTTGAAATTGCCCGTGTTGGAAGTATTTACACCATGGAAATTGGCATATGCTATAAATCAGGGATACTTTTTTCCCCCTGGAGAGCTGATTGTAAATCATCTCTCCACTGATGGGGACTTTGTATGAGTGGTGGCCTTTGCCCTATCACCAGGGAGTGGAAAATAAAGTTGAGTGTGTTCCCTGGTCAACCAAACCCTTGGACCACAGACAAAATTGTCCATAGCTTCCATGTCCAATCTGGGAATAGTGTCTGTTATCTTTTAAGAAGAGGGAGGGACATTAAGTCATCCAGGGAAGAAATGAGGAATGAATAGTGGAAAATCTTCCTAGCAATTCAATCCTACTTTCCCCAAATCTGCTTTCTCCAGACGTGAGAACTTGAGCATAAGGGGAAGCAAGAAGCAACATCAGTAGCTGAGGTGGCGGAAAGGAAGTATATATTTTGTTGTCACTGGCAAAATCTTCAGCAGTGGTGTTGCATAGGGGCTGCGCTGGGCAGCACTGATGGCACTGGGTACCAAGATAAGTCAGGAGAACAGAATCTAGGACAACCCTGCAGTGAAGTGGAAGTCAAGGGGGTGAAGAAATCAAATTCCCACTCTCCAAATTAGTGACTCTGATTTCATCCCCACCCTTCAGTGGGAAGGTTGACAACTATTCCCATGCTACTATCCAATGGACACGTCATTTCTCAGAAGTATTCAATACACCTGACCACTTCATTCTTCTCAAAACAGTCTCTCCCTTTGACCCCCCGATTTTGCTCTCCTTGGCTTTCCACTATTTTGGGCACATCTTAGTGGCCTCTGCCTGTTCCTCCTTTCCTATTTAACTTAAAAAATTATGTTGTTTTTCTTTTTATTGTTGGGATGTAAGAGTTCTTTATATATTCTGGATACTAGACCCTTATCAGGTATATGATTTGCAAATATTTTCTCCCATTCTATATATTGTCTTTTTGCCTTCTTGATAATGTCCTTTGATATACAAAAGTTTTTAGTTTTGAGGAAGTCCAATTTATCTATTTTTTCTTTTGTTGTTCAAGCTGCCACTTCCTAGCTGCATAACCTCTCTCTACCTTCAATTTCTTCATCTATAAAACGGCAATAATAGAGTTGTTGTGAGAATGAAATACACAGATAAATTTCTTAGAAAAGTGCCTGGTGCAAAATCAACACTTGATAAACATTAGTTGTTATTATACTACATTTACTCTCTAGGCCGATGTGGTGTGAGGACATTTCTGTGACATAAGTGTATACCAGAGGCAGAGCATAGACAAAAATTCTAATGAGCGCATTCCCTTACTGTGTAGGTTATAGCCCTCTGGACTTGATCAAACAAATATTTTACTTCCATAAGCTTAGGTATGGTGCTAGCTGCCAGTACTTACTTAGAGGATAATGTCTTCTGAAGATATGACTTTTTATCAGGTTTTGTGATCATCCAACACGTCTGCTGCTTAATTTGTATTTGAGCTCTTCTTTTTTACTTACTCCCAAAGAGCTATCATCCAGATGTGTCTGAAACAGCTTTAGATTTCCTGCCATCCTGACCCCTAATTTCATCCCAAGCATACTTGTATTCTTTTTACCAGGGTTTCAGGAAAAGGACAGTCCTCACTGAATATTGTGTCCCTCCCCGTGCAAAAAAAAAAATTCGTATCTTGGAGTTCTAACCCCCAGTACTTCACAATGTGACTTGATTTGGAAATAGGGTCATTGCAGATGCAATTAGTTAATAAGGTCATACTGGAATAGATAAGAATGTCTCACTGGTAGTTTTCTTCCCCTGAGTCCTTGGGTTCCTGCTTGATCTGTGAACCCTTGGAAATAGTATTAATTCTTCTATATCTGGGCACAACCAGAGCAAAAATATGTTTTTCAGTATTCTGAAGGTTCAGAATAGGCTCGACACCCTCCCAGTCAGATCATGCCAGTTCTGTAGCTAAGAATCTTCTCAACTTAGATTCCATCTAAGTTTGACGGGTGGAGGAGGAGAAAGTCATCAAGGCTTGACTCTGTCGTAAAAAGAGGAACAAGGTGGAGGGTATGAAGTTAAGCTGTCACTCTGGGGCTGGACACAAAACCCTGATTGTCAGGTCAATAAGAAGAGAACAGAGAAGGTGAGGGACAGGAGTGGTGGCTCAGGGCTTCAAGGCTGGCTGCCTCACGGTCCCCCACCCTGCACGGCCTGAGAGGCAGAAGTGGCACAAAGCCGCTAGGATATTCTCTACACAGGAGCCAATAGCCCGTTTAGCGGCCCTTGCACCACTTGCTTTAGACCCTCCCATGCCTTGACTTTGGGAGTTGATGAAGTTGGCTTGCCTCTTTTTTTTTTTTTTTTTTTTTTGGCGGTACGCAGGCCTCTCACTGTTGTGGCCTCTCCTGTTGCGGAGCATAGGCTCCGGACGCGCAGGCTCAGCGGCCATGGCTCACGGGCCCAGCCGCTCTGCGGCACGTGGGATCTTCCCAGACCAGGGCACGAACCCGCGTCCCCTGTATCGGCAGGCAGACTCTCAACCACTGCGCCACCAGGGAAACCCGGCTTGCCTCTTTTTATTCCTTGCAACCCCTCTCTCTCAGGCAGCTGATTCAGGCCCCAAACTTGATGGAAACTTTGAATTTATATCCATCTCCCTTTTCTTGTGTACTTCCTTCCTCCTAGGTCCTTCCTCACAAAAACTTCAGTGACTCCTTCCTCGGCAGTGTTTCCGTGTAACCTCTGAGCCTCCAGATATCGTCTTGTGACTGGCGGTACTCCCCAGGTCCAGAGAACAGCCTGTGGGCAAGCCAGTTCACAGGCAGGGCAGCCTCTGTTTGTGTGTGTTGTGGGGGTGTCTCAGGTCCGGTTTCCCAGGAAGCAGATTCCGAAACAAACATTTGCATGCAATAAGGTTATTGGGAGCGACGCGGGAATCAACACGTATGGGGAGTAAAGAAAGCAGGGTTGGGCAGAAGGAGAAGTTGGGTGTGATACAGTCACAACGAAACACTCAGGCGATCCCATGGAGAGCTCTGGACCTGGGATGGCCTCCCAGATTGTCCTGACTGTCCAGGCCTTTACAGCCACCCATATCAACTTGTCATTAGATGTGGGAACAGGACGGTGGATGATGCAGTTCTCTGCTGAAGGCAATCTTGGAAGCAGTACTCAGACACAGGCTGTCAGCTGTCAACCCTCTCAGCAGCTGGGGAAATGAGGGCTTCATCCGGGGTGGGGGAGGAGGGATCTGGGCAGCACACAGTGCATCCACCAAAGTCCACCCCTTTGCCACTTGAATCTACCTACTTTGTATAAACTTTGGAAGCAGTTCTTTGAGGATTTTTTTTTTTTTTTGGCTGCGTTGGGTCTTTGTTGCTGCGTGCGGGCTTTCTCTAGTTGCCGTGAGCAGGGGCTACTCTTTGTTGCGGTGTGTGAGCTTCTCATTGCGGTGGCTTCTCTTGTTGCGGAGCAGGGGCTCTAGGCGCGTGGGCTTCAGTAGTTGTGGCACATGGGCTCAGTAGTTGTGGCTTGTGGGCTCAGAAGTTGTGGCTTGCGGGCTCAGTAGTTGTGGCTTGCGGGCTCTAGAGATCAGGCTCAGTAGTTGTGGTGCACAGGCTTAGTTGCTCCGCGGCATGTGAGATCTTCCCAAACCAGGGCTCAAACCCGTGTCCCCTGCATTGGCAGGTGGATTCTTAACCACTGTGCCACCAGGAAGTCCCTCTCTGAGGATTTTTCTAGTGAGCCTTTTTACCTGGGGAAAACTTAGAAGAGGATGATTAGTGGGAACAAATGATAGAACTTACTGCTACAACTGGTCTCAACTGCTACTTATAATTTCCTTCTTGTACTGTCTCTTCTAGATTCCTCTGACCCTTCGTGAGCATCTTTGCTGGTCCAGGTGGCATACATGGTGGAGTAACCTAGACCCTTATCCCTGAGGGGTCTGAGTCCCTGATTATAATGTCCTTCTTAGGCCATGCCTGCTGCATTTGCCCATTTATCAGCAAAATTGGGCAAGGGAGAACCAAATGACATCTAAGAGGATCACTGGCATGCCGTCCACGATCTTTTCTGCCATCATTGCATAACAGCAGACTCATCTTCTCCTAAAGATCAGGGTCTTTTCCTGCTGGTTTCTCAGCATGAAAAAATTCAAGAGGGTGGGCGGAAACACTCACCCTCTGGGAGAGCCAGAACCTCTAAATCTGCAGAGTCCAGAACTGTGGAGCAGGGAGCACAAGTTTCCAAAGTGGACCACTTGGGATAATGGTAAGTGAGACCTCTCTTATTCTTACTCCATGATCTCCAGACCCAAGTAGTCTACCTGCTGGGGACGCTGCAGTGGGTAATGATTGGTGGTTGGGAGTATATACTCCATCCAGGAGGATAGCACCCCATCTTAACATGGTACCAACTCCAGCATAGCACCTCACCTGTGCCTTCAGGAGGGAATTCCTTTGTTCTATCAGGATGGCATTTTCTGAGTGTTCTTGTATGTGAAGGATCAGTGAATCCTTTGGTCATGGGCTCACTTCTGCATCTCCTGTGCTGTAAAGTGACCCTCATGGTCCAATGCCATGTTATAGGAGATCTCATTTCTGTGGATGAAATGTGGACTTCCACTTTCCAGAAGACGAAATATTAATTTTCCCTATTCCTGCCACTATGTACAACTAAAAACTCAGACATAAGAAGACTCTGATAGGTGGAGTAAAAGTGTATGACTAGTTGGAGACCATGGGACCTGAGGAACAACACAGTGGTGGGTTCCCTGAGTTTTCTTTTTTTAATTATTATTTTCCCAAGTTTTCTTTTCTGTTTCATATATCTCAGACTTGGAACTCAAGAAACTGGTAACCTGGAATCACAAATGGGCATTGACCCAAAACAGCCCCAACAAATATCTGTTCTCTTTAGTTAAAGACCATGAAAGGAACATTCTAGCAAGACAGAAAACATTTAGATAAGAATCACTCTACCTCAGCCAAATACCACAGAAAAACTAAGGCTCTACCCATGCCAGCAAAAGCAAGTGGAGCGCCTTCGCACCCTTACCAGGCCATAACAACGCCACACCTCACACTCATCAGGCTAGTGTCAGAAAGTAGGGCTCGTGTGTGTTAAAAATTCTTCCAATGTATTCGCTATTTCTTTCTCATAGTCTGAATAGCACTATGTCATTAATAAGGTAGACCGATGTGATGACCATGCAGCATGGCCAGAAAGTCTAGGTCCCTCTGTACTATATTATAACAGAAGGAGGGAAAGTTTTATAGCAGCAAGAGTATATACTGTTGACTATTCCACATGAATGAGAACTGTTTCAGATTCTCCATTCTGATAGGGCTAGAAAGGAATCCACATCCAATGGCCACATACCATCTACAAATTAGTGTTAATTCACTCTAGCAAAGATAGCTCATATGGCACAGCAGCTACAGTTGAGGGTATGACTTGGTAAAGGACACCTCACTCCACTGTTATCCTCCAAGGTCTATCTCAAGCCAGAGTGATAAATTAAACAGACATGTGTTAGTGACCGCCAACCCACATCCTTTAGGTTTTTAAAGATGGCGTGAATCACTGATACCTTCCTCCAGGATGTGATATTGTTTTTGATTTACTGTTTGGATGGGGTGGGGGGACAGTTTCAGGGGTTTGATTTGGGCCACCTCCACTATGACACCTCTCCATGAACAGGCCAATGTGGGGTTTCTGCCAACCCTCAGTGTCCATTTCAAATTATATTACTGAGGATGGGGAAATGACCGCTGGGACAGTCTGTGGACCTCAAGAGACCAGCTGTGAGCTGGACTGAGGCCAGGACCACTGATTACCCAGTCCTCACTCACCCCTACTCTAACAGAAGGACACAATAATGCTTTAGGTTTCCAGGTATCAATATCAACTTGGACCCCGTGTCCTCAGAATATTTGGATACTATCCTTTTCTCAGTCCATAGTTGCCTAAGTAAGTAGCTCTTATTTTTGTCCAGGGAAAGACTACAGGGATCATTCCCATTTAACCTTGTAACTTGCCATGGTTATTAGGCCTTCCCCCTAGGGATTCAACCTCTCCTCAATTAATGGTTTCTAGATCTGAAAACTGGCTCAGGTCTGAAAACTGAAAAAGAGATTTCTAACTTTTTATTGTGGTGGCTGCTCTCAGTCTCCTAATGATCCACTTAAAAAAAAATTATAGGGGGCTTCCCTGGTGGCATAGTGGTTAAGAATCCACCTGCCAATGCAGGAGACACGGGTTCGAGCCCTGGTCCAGGAAAAATCCCACATGCCACGGAGCAACTAAGCCCGTGCGCCACAACTACTGAACCTGTGCTCCAGGGCCCGCGAGCCCCAACTACTGAGCCCTCGTGCCACAACTACTGAAGCCCACGCTCCTAGAGCCCATGCTCCACAACAAGAGAAGCCACCACAATGAGAAACCCACACACTGCAACGAAGAGTAGCCCCCACTTGCCACAACCAGAGAAAAGCCAGTGTGCAGCAACGAAGACCCAACGCAGCTAAAAAAATAAAATTATCTGTCAACTCTATAAGGGGGTAAACCCTTTTTTATTGTTATTAAAACTTTATCTTTTTAGAGGAGCTTTAGGTTCACAGCAAGACTGAGTGGAAGGTACAGAGATTCCCCTATACTTGTCACCACCACACATGCATAGCCTCCCGTATCATCAACATCCCTCACAAGAGTGGGACCTTCGCTACAGTCGATGAACCTACACTGGCACGTCATAATCACCCAAAGACCAGAGTCTTCTTATGTCTGTTGGTGTTGCACATTATTTGGGTTTGGACAAATATATAATAACATGTAACCGTCATTACGGTATCCTACAGAGTTCTTTCACTGCCCTCAAAATCCTGGGCTCCACCCGTTCATGCCCCCCTCGCCCCTGCCCCCCAACCCCTGGCAACCACTGATCTTTTTACTGTCTCAATAGTTTTGCCTTTCCCAGAATTTCATATAGTTTGAATCATACAGTATGTAGCCTTTTTGGATTGGCTTCTTTCACTTAGTAGTATGCATTTAAGGTTCCTCCATGTCTTTTCGTGGCTTGATAGCTCATTTCTTTTTTTTTTAAATTGAAGTATAGTTGATTTACAATGTTGTGTTAATTTCTGCTGTACAGGTATTGACCTTGTTCTCCACCTTTCTGTTTTTCTGTTTGCAGATGCCACCGTGCTCTCATCAGCCTCTGGCCCACCGTCTCCTTGAGGTGCTTTACGGTAGGAGCTTGTTGTCCATCTATTCTATAGATAGCTCATTTCTTTCCTAGCCCTGAATAATATTCTACTGTCTGGATGTGCCATAATTTGTTTATCCATTTACCTACTGAAGAAAATCTTGGTTGGTTCCAAGTTTTGGCAGTTGTCAATATAGCTGCTATAAATATCTGTGTGCAGGTTTTTGTATGGATAAAAGTTTTCATCTTTTGGGGGAAATACCAAGGAGTGTGATTATGGGTTGAATGATAAGACTATGTAAACAATTCTCGTTCCTCCCTCCCATCCCTTGTAGCATTGCTGTCATTCATTTCACTTATATATAAGTATACATAAGCATATATATAATATATATTAGTATGCATAATCGAATGCATTGTTATTATTATTTTGAACTTATCTGTTAGATCAATTAAGAATAAGAAAAATAAGTTTCTATTTTACCTTCGCTTATTCCTTTGTTCAGTGTTCTGGCTTACTTTATGTAAATCCAAGATTCTGACCTATATTACTTTCCTTCTCTATAAAGAACTTCGTTAACATTTCTTGCAAGACAGCTCTACTGGCAACAAATTCCCTCAATTTTTGTTTGTTTGAGAAAGTCTTTATTTCTCCTTCACTTTTGAAAGATATTTTCATAGAATTTACAGAATTCTAGGTTGGTGGGGTTTTTTCTCTCAATACTTTAACTATTTCACTCCACTCTTTTCTTGCTTGCCTGGTTTCTGAAGAGAAGTCAGATGTAATTCTTATTTTTGCTCCTATATAGTAAGTTCCTTTATTGTCTGGCTTCTTTCAGGATTTTTCCTTATCTTTGATTTTCTGTAGTTTAAAAATGATATACCTAGGTATAGGGTTTTTTGGAGTTTATCCTGCTTGGTGTTCTCTGAGCTTCCTGGATCTGTGGTTTGGTGTCTGACATTAATTTGGGGGAAATTCTCAGTCATTATTGTTCCAGATATTTCTTCTGTTCCTTTCTCTCTTTCTTTTCCCACTATATATATATTATGCCTTTGTACTTGTCCCACAATCCTTGGATATTCTATTCTGTATTTTTTCCAGTCTTTATTCTCTTTGGTTTTCAGTTTTTGCGGATGTATTGATAAATCCTCTGGCTCAGAGATTCTTTTCTTTTTTTATCTCTAGTATTTCTTCTCTAGTATTTGCCCATCTGTTCTTGCATGCTCTCTGCTTTATCCATTACAGTCCTTAGCCTATTAATCATATTTGTTTTACATTTCCAGTCTGATAATTCCAACATCCCTGTCACGTCTGGTTCTGATGCTTGTTCTGTCTCTTCAGATTATGGTGGGTTGTTTTTTTTTTTCCTTTTAGTATTCCTTGTAATTTTTCTTGTCAGCTGGACATGATTACTGGGTAAAATGAACTGCTGTAAATAGGCCTTTAGTAATATGGTTATGAGGTATGGGGGGAGGGGAAGCACCCTATAGTCCTATGATCAGTTCTCAGGCTTTTAATAAGCCTATGTCTCTGGATTATGAACTATACAAGAGTTTCTTAGTTTTTCCCTCCCCTCTTAGGTGGGACAGAATGGCTAGAGTGGACTAGAGTTAGGCTCTGATAATACCCCAGCAGGTTAGGCTCTGGTTAACTAGTTTCCCCTGAAGGCAGACCTTTTTAAGAAGAGAATGCTCTGGCATATTTCAAAATGATTCCTTTTTCCCTCCCCCTGCAGGGAGCCAGAGGGGATTTTTCTCTGATATTTACTGTGGGAAGCCAGTGGAGTCTCACAGTACTGTGGGAGCCCCTATGACTGGGTCCCCTTGGAGTTTTTAACTCTCAGAGTTCTCCTCACTGAGTCTCCAGCACTTATCACTCACGGTTCAGGTTTTCCTACCCGGACCCTGGTTCCAGAGGCTGTTTCAGCTCCTGAGTCTCTGCTCTGGGAAGCTGCGACTCCCTGTATTCACCTGCCTGCCTCTCCAGTCTTGGGGGCAGCTGTCTTCCCTGTTCTCCCCTCTTGTACAGATCCAAGAAGAGTTAATTTTTCAGTCTGTTTTACTTGTTGTCAAGACAGAGTGGCAACTTCTAAGCTCATCACATGCGGAACCAGGAAACAGAAGTCTCTCATCCACTCTTGATTTCTTTTGGTTGTATAGATTGAGCAAAACCCTTGCTGACTGCCTGTTCATCGTACCCCTAGGGACATCACATTCTAGTCACTGTTTCAATAGCTCTCTCAGGTCAGGCCCCCATGGCCACCACTTCAACCTTGTTGTTCATCACCATAATTGCACCCAATTTATAAACAGTCTTCTTTCTTGGACCAGTCTTGTCACTAATTGCCAAAGGTCAGGTTCCCTGGACATCAGACTCTGAGATAGAGACTTAGCACAAGAAGTTTCCTGGGGAGTGCTCTTAGAGTCAACCCTGAAGGGAGCAGGATAGGGTAGCAAGAGAAGTTGAGCTGTGATTCAGTCACATCAGAGGCCTCAACTGATGCCACAGGTCCTTTGGAGCTGGGGTGGCCCAGCTCCACCAACTTTTGAGCTGAAGTTGTCCCAGATTGGGGCAGAGGGGCTAGACGTTTATACCCCTGCCTTGACCAGCTGTGCTCACAGCTGAGGGCAATCTCCAGGGAGGGACTCAGCTGCCAGCTGTGAGTTGCCAACACTCTGAGCAATTGAAGAAATGAGTGTCTCAGTCCTGAAAGGGGGTGAGGGGTGGGTATGTGGGCGACACACCACAGCACCCACTACAGGAGGGTCTAAGGAGAGGAGAGCTAGAGAAGGATCCAAGTGCAGACTGAAAGCAGAACTGGTACCTTGAGTGCATGGGCCATATGTCATTTGCCTAACAAACATTCAGGATTGTTTTAAAAACCTTGTCATGGGACTTGCCTGGTGGCACAGTGGTTAGGACTCCGCCTGCCAATGCAGGGAACACGGGTTCAAGCCCTGGTCTGGGAAGATCCCACATGCCGCGGAGCAACTAAGCCCGTGCGCCACAACTACTGAGCCTGCGTGCCTAGAGCCCGTGCTCCACAACAAGAGAAGCCACAGCAGTGAGAAGCGCGCGCACCGCAACAAAGACCCAACGTGGCCAAAAAAGAATATCGGTTTTTATTTTTATGATTTTTACTTCATGGTCACAGGTTGGATGCTCTACCTCCAAGCATCACATTTGCATTCTAGGCCAGAAGAAGGGGAAGAACAAAGGACAAAAATGACTACACCTGTGTCAATTTTCCTCTCTTTAAACTTGGAAAACAAACGCTTTCCTAGAACTATCACCTCCAAGCCCCTCCAGAAGACTTTTGCTGAAATCTCATTGGCTAGCACTGAGTGAGTTGCCACCTCTAGACACCAGGAAGACTAGAAAATTAATATTTAGATTCCCAGCCTCTGCAACAAGAGAAACACATGGGAGAAGGGAATTTGAAAGACTGAGTGAACTGACCTGTAATGCCTGACTCATCTTTCTTCCTAAATTCACCCCAGTGGGGCTTAGAACTTAGAGGAAGAAACAAATAGAGAAGAGTGAACAAAATAGGAAGAAAAAGATAAGAGGACACACACTGAATGTTTACATGTAGGTGGATGACTTTCTCATTTATGTGTGCAGCCCTGACCATTCCTCTCTCCCCACTGTCAAGAACAGTGAAGGACCTGGCATTTTACTCTCCCTGGAAACCAGCAGTTGAGCCTGCCATAGTTCCATGGATGCTGACAGAGCATCCACAAGATTCTTAAATCAGAGGCAAAGGATTTTATTCCTCAGAGCAATAGCAGTGGGCAGAGTAGCAGCATCTGGATGGCTCTCCAAGCCTCAATTCCCACCAGATAATGTGAAGAGGGCCAGGTCACCTGCATACGCAATGGGTTGCATACAGGAAAGGAACCCTGAGTTTAGGGAGCCAAATGTTTTCTAATGGGCAGTAAGTCTGCCTAAGGGACACATTATCCTTGATAACTGGACAGGAAGCAGCCCTGCACTTTGGAGGGAGATGCCCTCTCTATCTTTCAAGGCTGTTTGCTAAACAAACTTCCTTAAAAATATCGTCTAGAACAAAGGCAGCCAATACCTCTGCCCACAAGATGTGCAGGGAGATACCCGTGGAGAATTATCTCCCCACACCCACTCCCATCCTTACCCACAGGATCAGTATGGTGCAGCACGGTACCCAGGGGCACCAGTCTCACTGTATACAGTGTGAATGGTGCCCTCTGGAGTTGTACAGTGGGCCTGTCCATCCCAGCCCAAATCCAGATGTCCACCCGTTCCTTGGATCTCTCTGCTGCAATGCCTGCAGACCCTCTCAAACTCAATGGGTACGAAACTGAACTCGTGGTTTTCTTCCCCCAAATCTGTTCTTCTCATTGGCGTTGATGATGCTGGTTATCTAAGTAGAAATGCTTTGCTGGAATGCACGGCAGATTCCTTCCTCTTCCTTACCACTCCCCATGCCATCTAGTTATTCACCATGACTTTTAAATTTAATCTCCCCAGAGGTTCTCAAAACCATCAACTTCCTTCCATCCCAGCCACCACAGGTTGGGTCCAAGCCCTTGTTCTCTCCAGTGTCAATGACTGAACAGCCTCTCAACTGGCCATCTTGCCTTCATTCCATTTTGCCCCTCAACCAATTTTTCTTCAGAATTTCATCATTCAGAGTTTTCGTCAGAATGATCTATTTTTTTAAGTGACCACACCTCTCCTCTAACAATGTAAAAACCTAAGTTTCCTCATTGTGACACAGCTCTATCTCCCATTGCACCCCTTCTTTACATTTTACATTCTTGCTATGTTGTTTCATTCTTTGTACAGCTTTGTAGAGTTTTGCCTACACTGTTCCCTTACCTCAAACCCTGCAAAGCCTCTTCCCCTGGAATTTCTCAGTGTATTCAGATAGGGTTCCCAGATAAAATATAGGATGCAGATTTAAATTTGAATTTCAGATAAACAGCAAATAATTATTTTAGCATAACTAAGTCTTAGGCAATCTTTGGGACACACACTAAAAAAATATTTCGCTGTTTACCTGGAATTCAGTATTTCTGAATTCAGTGCTGTATTTCTATTTGCCAAATCTCATAACCCTCCCTCCAGGGAACAGTTCACATATGCTCATGACAAATATCATCAGTTACTCTCCTAGCCCATGTTCCCTAGAAAAAAAGCCAGAAGCAAACCTCACATGCTGCAGCTTTATTGCAAATCCCAGGGCAGGAGGCAAAAGCAGGGAAGGAGTGAAAGCAAATACAAGGTGGCACATTGATTAGCTGCCCTCAGCTGCATGAGAAAAGACAGCTGGTTGCTCGGTCATGCAGACTGTCATTCAGACAAGCGAGGTGGAAACACCGTGCCTCAGAACTGTGCCTCTGGGGAGGAAAGGAGAGGGATATGTCAAAGAGGTCTTTCATCTCCTCTGTCATTGTTGCAGTTCACCGCCTGGAGCATTAATTCCCCTGCACTTCTGGGCTGAGTTACACAGACCTTCTGGGAAGTTGTTGAGAAAGTCAGATCCCCTGCCTTCCAGTGTGACCTTCTCCTGGACCCAGAAGTGTGAGAGGAGCCATAGCACTGGGGGTGCATTTGGGAAGAATCGGGGCTCTGGTACTGCTCTAACAAACATGATGGAAGCCATGCCGAAGCCAAGCCCTCTCCTGGGGGAGGCTGAGGCAGTTCGCACTGTTAGGACAGTGGTAGCGGTGGAGGATCTCCGTTGAGCACATAGCCAAGGTCCTGAGGTGTGGAGGGGGCTAGAGAATTGGCTGGGGGAGATGCAGGTGGAGCAGAGAAAAAAAGGGTGGAGGCACATCAACTAAGCCTGGGACAATTACTATACTATACCACATTGGCCATTGTCCTCCCCACTTCCTGCTAGAGCCCTCTCTGCTGGGGAATCTCCCCGAGACACCACTGTCCTTGGGAGGGGTATCACTGCTTCCGCTGACCCCTTCAGATGTATCCGCAGGGGGCCACCGTGGCAGACCCCATGATTCCTGGCTGAGGGCTTCTGCCATCTTCTGTGCCACTGGAGCCCTTCAAGGCTGTGATAGAAAAGGAGGATGGGGAATTCCCTGTGGGTCCAGTGGTTAAGATTCTGAGCTTGCACTCCTGGGGGCCTGGGTTCAATCCCTGGTCGGGGAACTAAGATCCTGCAAGCCACACAGCGTGGCCAAAAAATAAATAAATAAATAATTTAAAAGAAGGAAAGAAAAGGAGGATGGTTCACTTTCCCTGTATTTGTTTCATGTTCTCTTAGATGTTACCTACGAGGACACTGTCTGGTTAACTGTCAGCAAAATCACACTCAAACTGACTAGAGCAAAAAAAGAAAATATTCTGGTTTATATTACTGAAGACCCCAAGAGAAGTTACATATTTACTTTCACATGAATCAAGCATTTTTAAAAAATAAATTAAATTCCATAAGTCAAGTGGGAAAAAAAATAGCAAGCCTAACCCCATTTTACATTTCAACATAAACCAAGGAATAACTTGTGAGAATTACACTATGATTTCTCCATCCCCTTTAACTTATAACATT
This sequence comes from Phocoena phocoena, assembly GCF_963924675.1. Taxonomy (NCBI): domain Eukaryota; kingdom Metazoa; phylum Chordata; class Mammalia; order Artiodactyla; family Phocoenidae; genus Phocoena; species Phocoena phocoena. The sequence continues at coordinate 124,673,416 of NC_089219.1, forward strand.
TGTCATGTTTGACCCCCCACTGCATTACTGCAATGGATAGCGGTAAACTCTACAATGATACAAAACAAAGCTAGATACAAAGTCAGGATAAGCATGGGGTCCTGATCAATCAGCTAACAATTTTGAGGGGGAGATACAAATCTTATTCAGAAAGAAATACCCCAAAATGATAACCAAGACTACCCTTGAGGTAGGATTAGGGGGTAGGGGCTGCGGCAGGAGGGAACTTGCGCTTTTTACTCTTCCATGCTGCTTGGGTTTGTCACGAGCACATATTACATGTGTACAACTTTCAAAAGAGGAAGGTTGGAAAAAAGCAAAGAGATTCTGACTCATCCTCTTTTCAGTGTGTATCTTATGAATTGCTCACGCTTTCAGGAAGCGTGAGCATCTGTGTTGAGATCAGAAAGGCTCTTTTTTTTTTTTTTAACTTCTGGAGCTTGTTCTTTTTTTTTTTTTTTTTAATTAATTTTATTTTTGGCTGCATTGGGTCTCCGTTGTTGCGCACGGGCTTTCTCTAGTTGTGGCGAGCAGGGGCTACTCTTTGTTGCAGTGCACAGGCTTCTCACTGCGGTGGCTTCTCTTTGTTGCAGAGCACAGGCTCTAGGTGCCTGGGCTTCAGTAGTTGCAGCACACAGCCTCAGTAGTTGTGGCACACGGGCTTAGTTGCTCTGCGGCATGTGGGATCTTCCCGGACCAGGGCTCAAACCCGTGTCCTCTGCATTGGCAGGCGGATTCTTCACCACTACACCACCAGGGAAGACCCAGAAAGGCTCTTTTCTGAGGGAGGTGACACGGCTTTGGTGTTACTGGTTAGGAATTTCTTCAACTGGCAACTGACCTTGTCACCTAATCTATGTCCACAAATGGCTATGGCAGAGACTGGTAGATGTCCCCCAATACCCAATTATTTTTCTTCCTTTTTTAATCAGCCCCTAAATTTACCTGGGCATGTGGCCACGCAAAATGAAGATTACATTTCCCAGAGCCCCAACTCCTTGCAGCTAGATATGGCTGTGAGACCAAGTTCTGATCAATGAAATGTAAGCAGATGTGCTCAGTATAAACGTGGAAAATCCTTAAAGGGAGGGAGCACATCCATCTTAGCCCTTCTTCTTTCCTGATATCTGTTGTGTAGAACCATGGTGGGAGCTGCAGCAACCATCTTGGGCATGAAGTAGAGGCCACGTGCTGAAGATCAGAGCAATGGAAGGAAACTGGGTCCCTGACATTGTAGAGCAGGATACTTGCTCAGCACTGCCAACCTCTGAAACTCATTTCTGAGAGACAGATGTAAGCTTCCATGTTGTTCAAGCCACTGTGATTTTTCCATTCCATGCAGCCAAACCTAATCCTAACTGATCTGATAACTTGAGTTTACTCTAAAATGAAATCAATTTTGGCAGACATCTTCCCGCATAAAATTGGCCTGCAGCAGCCATTCTGTACAGCAGGTTAGAGCATTTAGTTACTTGGTGGGGGAGGGGGAGGGGGCACAATTATAAACTAATTTGTACTACAGATTTTACCAGGAAGCTATAGTTTTAAATTAGTGTAAGTCAAGGTGTTTTACCGAGAGATTTTTGTCCAAGTGAGCAATCACTAGCATCTGTTTTGAGTTGTTGTTTTTTCTTTTTCCCCAATTAGAATTATCATAGCCCCACTTTAAGGTGGTATCTCTGTCCCAATTGTTTCTTGAGTTTAAAATGTAGATTCAGTGGCCCACTCTAGAACAACGGAATCAAAATCTTTGGAGCTGGGCCCCAGGACTCTGCTTTCTAAACAAATATCTTAGTATGTGCTAGGCGCACTAAAATTTGTGAATTTTTTTAATGCTTCTCTGTTTCTTTCAAAAGCTGGAGTAGATCCCAAACTGTTTACTAAAGAGATTTTGGCTTCAGCTTCTAGGTACTCCCTAAATTCACCCTCTGCTGAGATGAAGTGGACACCAGTCAGTCACATGTCTGGATAGACTCCTAAATGCTCTTTAAAGGACTTTATTCTTCTCCCTTTCAGTTATTAAAATCACAAGACCTTCCTTTTATCAACAACACAGATTCTTTCGGGAAGTTACAACCAGACACTCTAATCTGACACTCTGCTCGGTTTTATCAAAAGCCCAGTCAGGAGGAGTCGTATCTGCGATGGATTTCCTAAGAACATGCAGTCCACTCCTTTTTATTAGCTCTTCTAAATTTTTCCCTTGAAGTGTATCAGAGTAGCAGAGAATTGCCTGCTTGGGTTATATTGTTTTCCTCCCTCGTTTGGATTTGTTTGTACTGAACTGTACCCTGGAGTTACACTATCAGCCTTCCTTTGAACGTTGTTATAAGAAACACCTGTAGGAAATGTGTTACTGTAGCTCTTGTAGGGCTACTGCTGGGAGTGTTTCCCACTGTAACACAGTCCCTTCCTCGTGAGTACCCATGGGAGAATTCGTCAGGCCTCACTACCAGATAGCACAATACTTCCAAAGAACAATTCATCGTTTTCATCTAATGAATATGATACATACAATCACTAATTATTTTTTCCTCTTTTCCCTGGTTTCTGAGAGATTCCACAATGAAATACCTTGTGACCTACTTTCAGCAAACGTACAGGACTCTATGGTGCACGTTACTTTGTGCAGGTCTTCCTCCTGACCTTTTATTATTGCACACGTTTTCCTTCATCATATCCCCTCAAACTCTACATTGTGTCATTTTTACTGTATGTGTTTTAATAAGTGACTGCTAATCCTTTATGGAAAGAGCAGGAAGGGATGGATGGATGGAGACAAATCCAGATCTTCTAAATGCTCGGTTATATCGGTGCTTCCCTCTTTGCATACCCTCCCCTACCCCCAGTACACACTCAGAAAAGAAGAGGTAAATTTTTTAAATCCCATAAAAAAGAGAAATAAAGATGGTATTGTTTATAAGCAAATATAACTATTTCTAAGAACAGGTAGGGAGAGTTGTGTGGGGAGAAGCAAATGAAGGTATTAAAGTAAGAAAAAGAGAAAAGAAATGGGGGCAGGGGGAAACAGAAAGGAAGAAAAGAAACATGTCAAGAAGCTAGGATCAGGGGCTTCCCTGGTGGAGCAGTGGTTGAGAGTCCGCCTGCCGATGCAGGGGACATGGCTTCGTGCCCCGGTCCGGAAAGATTCCCACATGCCGCGGAGCGCCTGGGTCCGTGAGCCATGGCCGCTGAGCCTGTGTGTCCGGAGCCTGTGCTCCGCAATGGGAGAGATCACAACAGTGAGAGGCCCGTGTTTCTCCCCAGCATGTTTCAAAGTCATAGAAAGCAAAAATAAAAACACAAAAACAAAAACAAGTGTTTCATAGATTAAGATTTTTTTAAATGTACCTTTCTCCTGAGTGCAGGAGAGTGTTGTACTCCTGACACATGAGGGCGCTATTTCTTCAGTTTATAATATTCATGGTACAGAAATTCCTGTAGAAAGCTAGGTCTGTGGAACTCATGGCTGGAGGCGTGAAGAGGAAAAGGGTTTGCTGTGTGGTCCAGGTTCACCAGGTTTTCTGAAATGGATGGAACATCTTCTAATGTACCAAGTGAACAATGTCAAGGGTTTCAGAGCCTGCAAGCTGGCCTTCTGGCCACAGTGCTGCTGGTTGGAACCTCCTTGAGATCAGGACCCACTGCATCTCATTTATCTATGCAGTGACAGAATTAGTGTATCAAAACACCAGCTTTGGAGTCTGACCTACAATCAAAGATGTATGAACTGGAGCAAGTTGCTTAAACTCTTCTTAGTCTAATAATGAAAGTAGTAGCTCATAGAGCTGTGGGGAGGATTAAATGGGATGATCAATCTAAAGCATCTAATGGTATGTGACACATAGTAGGGACTCAGTAAGCAGAAGTTATCGCTATTTGTTGCTTAGCGTGGCTGACATATAATGGTGCTTAATACATGTTTAAGTGAATGAACGAATGAATGAAATGTGTAGAATCACAAAGATTTTACAGCACTGAGGAATACGAATACTTTCAACCTTTTTAAATGTGGAGTCAGTTAGTTGAATCACCTTCAGGGCAAAGTAACCAGTCTGTCTGTAGTAAGCACTATAATTCTGTCAGTCTTCTCTGCTCCCCATTGGAGAGAGCAGAGGTCAGAGGGGAAAAGTGTTGTTCCCCGGGTTTCAGAGCTGATTATGGAAGCAGGATAAGACTCACTCCAGGTCTCCTGAGTACTAGCCCAAGGCTTAATTAACCCTTAGGGACCTCCCCGTCCAGCTGGGAGCTGAAGGGTGGGAGGACCTGGCAGTGGGAAGGCGGGCCTTAATAGACTGATCCTGGAAAACAAATAGGCTTTGGGCTTGGTTTCAACATGCTTACGAGGGGCACCTTTACACAAGTGACCCCATCCGGGTGTGGAAAGAACTAGAACCACAAAAGAGCCTCTTGCTTGCCCTGGGCCACCCATAATTGGCCTCTGATCTGAAGGGATCTACAGAGAGAGACTCTCACTTCCCCAAATATGCTTCTTCCTGTGTCACAAGGAGCCTTGGGTCACCTCCTTCCTTTGTGCAACAAAAAAGAAGTTTCTGCCTCTGCTTCTTTTCTTTCCTGTTACCACATTCTTTGCCTTTTCTGGGACCCAATTCTCAGGACACAGCCCTGCTCCAGCCCTGGTTGGCCTTCTCTATCAGTAGCCTCCCCCTGGCTCCCTGACCTGCACAGAATAACAAAAGACTCTTGAGCCCTGAGGCCCCTCCCTTTCCCTGGGTAAAACAGGCTCTCCTGGGGTAGTCCAACCCCTCTGCTTTTGATCTGCCAGCAGGAAGCAATAAAAGGCACTTTCCACGTGCCTGCTGTAACCATATTTTCCATATTCAAAAGCAGGATTCATTACCCAGCCAGGACACGTGCCATTCTAAGGACTTTCGGACAAAAGAACTTGGAGCATGCCAGGAAACCCAGGATGGATAGTTGCCATGCACATACCTCATGGGAAATTCTCTCCTCTGGGAGATGCCTACTGGAAGTGCCATCTGCTTTTGCCGCAGATTCAAGGCTATGAGTGTGACTCAGATACCAGCCCCAGTAGACCCTTGGTTAACTACTGCTCAGGTTCTGCTAGGAAGCTGGGGATGAACAGTTGTGTCCAGGAAACCTCTTTCCTTGACTTCACTTGCTTGTTTTATCTGTGTAAAGACCCTAGTCCCATGGGGGCTTTGCAAGGTGTTTTTAAACTTCAACTCAGTTATGATTCTTTAAAAAATATCAATCCAATGACTTAAGTATACCCCAAAATACTGTAATGACCCATTTCACATGTCAGCTACTTGGCTGTGTACTGCCAGAGATAGAATGGTGAAAAGGCCATTCATTCCAACTGTTTTGAGTCCCTACTATGGGCATGAAATCACGCTCATACTCAGGGGAGGATCCAGTGACTGAACGTGTGGCTTCTACCCTTTCACACTCGACTATAATGAAGACAATCGTGCTATGGTAGAATGAGAGCCAGACTTGGTGTCAAAGGTCTTGGGTTCAAATCCTACCTCTTCTGCTTGATGGCTGTGCAGTACTGAGCAAGGTGGTAGATTTTCAACCTCCAACTCCTCATCTATCAGTAAGGAAATCATAATATCTGCTGGCACTGAGGCTGGGTGAGAAATAAATACAGGCAAGTTGTCTATGTGCCTGCAACATAATAGAAGCTGAGGAAAGGTTTCCTTCCTTCCTTCCTTAAGGAGTTTAGAGGCTAATAGATAAGAACAGGTTCTGCTATAACTGACACACACTGTAGACTGACACACAAGCTCAACTAGGGATGCAAATTATGCCAAGACTGCATTCTGTGGTTTGTTGCACACAGGGTGGGGAGAAACCGTTCAGATTGGCATCACTGGGGACTGTTGGCTGGTTTCCTTCCTGCCAGTTCTGTTCCAGCGTCTCCACCCAAATCCACTTTGTGAGGAGTAAGTTTCAGGGCTTTCATCAGCCACACACGATTAGAGCACAGAAAGAGCCGGTGGGACAGGTTACCAGTGACTCTCACCCCAGAGAAGGATGAGAGCCCAGGCGCCTGGGGAGAGGTACTTGGTCACAGCGGGGCAGGCTAACCAGGAGAAGCAGATAGGACACACCAAAGTATTCCCCTTTGAGTGGAAATACAAAATAGACATTTCAGATATGTGGTTTTCATCCTAAACCAAGCTGGGGAGCCAGCACCAAGTGCTCACAATTAAAAAAAAAAAAAAATGGAAAACCACATTTGGGTGTCCTAATACAGTAGCATCTCACTTTTCATATGACCTCACAGCCTAGGCTCTCAAAGGCGTGAGTTTGTTTGGACCTCCCAGCACACCAGTGAGTTAAGCCGACTATCGTTACCTAATTGTACAGAGAGGAAAACTGATATTCAGAGAAGTTACACAACTTACCAAGATCACACCTAAGTGGCAAAATTGTGGCTCTAAGCTAAGTGATCTGACTCTAAATCCAGACTTCTTACAGAAAACATAATGACTTATCAATTCATACAAGAGTTTCCCAAAATTATTGTGGTGGTGGCTATCTGATCTCTCCAATATCTATTCTCTTTTTCATAGCAATAGAAGTTTTTACTGCACAGGTGACAACTCAGCTGAAAACTACATTTCCCAACTTCCCTTGTAGCCATAATCATCCATGTAACTATGTTTAGATCAATGTGAGATATAAGTAGAAGTGATATGTGCACTCTTCCAGGCCATCCCCTTAAAATGAAGGTATGCGTTCTCCTCTTTCCTGATGGCAGGGATGCAGAATGTGATGGTAGGAGCTGAGACAGCCATTTTGGGGTATTTCACCTCTGGACTACTCATTTGGAATTTTATATAAGAGAGAAATAAACTTAAGTTTAAGTGATGTATTTTGGGTCTCTTTGTTACACAGCCTAACTGACTCTTAACTAATGTGGGTATGTCTATCTAATAACAGTAGTAATGAGGAAAGTAGTCTGTGGGATGATTTAAAAAAAAAAAAAAAAGGATGGGAGTTAAAGCAGAACATTCTGAAGGATTTGATACCAGTAGGTTTTGCCTGATGCAAATCACCTGAATTACAGCCACTCACCCTTAGGCACACAGACGGTGCCTCCAAATTCTTAATGTATTGAAATTGAGCCAGTGATTACCTGTCTTCTCAAAATGATTTCAAGTGGCATAATTCAAAGAGCGCCAAACTTAAGGTCAGAAAGTCTGAGATCTAATTCTAGCTCTGCTTTTTCTGCCTTATACGAGTTATTTAATCTCTCTGAGTTTCCTTATCTGTAAAATGAAGATGACAGTACCTGCCTCCTGGATCACTGTGAAGTTTGGCTTAGCATAACAGACATCACTACTGTCTCCTGCCCAGCCCCTCTGCCTTGCCCCCCACAGAACAGCCTTGTGACACAGGAGTGTTGGACAGAGTGGTAGCCCTACCCCTACTGTCTCGTGTCTCACTAGCCCACTGTGGACAAGCACACAGGGATGCATCAGCCCTTACCAAGGAGCCTGAACTTTGATGAACACAGAGAAAGTCCCAGAGTAATGCTGGCATAGTCCAGGAGTCTTTTTACAAGCAGAGTGGATCAGCGAAACCTGGAGGGAAGAGAGCATTGTGGCATTTGGGAAACATGACAGTGGGGGCCATTATGTGGCTGAAGTGCTGAAATCATGATCAGAGCCACTGGGCTCTCAACATGACCCTTGGGGTCAGAGGCTGGTTGGTTTGAGTTCAGGGTGCCCCAATCTGGTGGCTCCAGTCTCCACCAAGAAACCTGGGAAAACCTCTCTGTTGGACAGCCCAGGGACTGACATCAACCTGAACTGCTACCAAGTATCAGGAGAAGCTTTCTTAACAAATCCAGAACAATTGGACATTGTGCGAGCAGGTAGATCAACAGTCTGTATCCAAATCCCAAAACAAGCATTCTTGGATATCAGCTTACAGCCCCTGCGGAGAGAGGTTGTTCCTCTGGGGATGTAACTCCTCAACCCAACCTCCAGCTAAGTTCTCAGCCCTGACTGGTCCTCATGCAGTTCTTCTCAGGCAGTGGGGCTCCACCACATATGTGCCTCTGCCCCCCTGGGACCTGCCGGACTCCTAGAGGCTGAGCTCCAGTCCCCACTGGCCCAATCCTTATCAGGGGCCTCTCCATCTCCTCCTAATCTAGTAGAGTCAAGTGCAGGTTTATAAGCACACAAGGCCATCCGCCTCCTCATCTGGACAGGGATCAGGGCTCAAGACTGGTTGGGTACGAGTCAGACCAGCCCAGGCATGGCCCTCCGGACTTTACTGGAATTTCCCAAAGTATGTATGCAAATCTTAGTTTGTAAGGGAATAAAAAATTTACTTCACAGTCATACATTTATTTTAACTGGTATAGAAAAAAATAACTAGCCCACTAAACTGGTGATTTCATGGATATTATTACTTAGGACAATGCTAAATTTAAAATTGAGTAAATTTAGTATAGATCTAAAAACCATATTGAATAAATGATGCTACAGGGCTTCCCTGGTGGCACAGTGGTTAAGAATCTGCCTGCCAATGCAGGGGACACGGCTTTGAGCCCTGGTCTGGGAGGATCCCACATGCCACAGAGCAACTAAGCCTGTGCGCCACAACTACTGAGCCTGTGCTCTAGAGCCTGCGAGCCACAACTAGTGAGCCCATGTGCCACAACTACAGGAGTCCACATGCCTAGAGCCTGTGCTCTGCAACAAGAGAAGCCACCGCAATGAGAAGCCCACACCCTGCAATGAAGAGTAGCCCCTGCTCACCACACTAGAGAAAGCCCGCGCACAGCAACAAAGACCCAATGTGGCCAAAAATAAATAAATAAATAATTTTTTAAAAAATTTTAATTAAAAAAATAAAGAATGCCTAAGAAGCTTAAAAAATTATGCTAAAATAAAAATGATGCTCTTCACTAGGCTGATTGTCCAGTTGAAAGTGAGAAATATGATTGCTCAGTTGACACAAATACTCTTTCCCACTAACAAGCGCAATCTCTTTCCAGGAGGATTATTTACCTGGGGAGTTGAATTAAGATAGCAACGGTTTACTCTTGCACTGTTGGTGGGAATGTAAATTGATACAACCACTATGGAGAACAGTATGGAGGTTCCCTAAAAAACTAAAAATAGAACTAATATATGACCCAGCAATCCCACTACTGAGCATATACCCAGAGAAAACCATAATTCAAAAAGACACATGCACCCCAATGTTCATTGCAGCACTATTTACAATAGCCAGGACATGGAAGCAACCTAAATGTCCATCAGCAGAGGAATGGATAAAGAAGATGTGATACATATACACAATGGAATATTACTCAGCCATAAAAAGGAATGAAATTGGGTCATTTGTAGAGACGTGGATGGACCTAGAGACTGTCATACAGAGTGAAGTAAGTCAGAAAGAGAAAAACAAATATCATATATTAAAGCATATATGTGGAATCTAAAAACTGATATAGATGGTCTTATTTGCAAAGCAGAAATAGAGACACAGATGCCGAGGACAAACGTATGGATACCAAGAGGGAAGGGGTGGGGGGGTGGGATGATATATAGCTGATTCACTTTGCTACATAGTAGAAACTGCACAACAATGGAAAACAAGTATACTCCAATAAAAATTTTAAAAAATATATATATAGCAATGGTTTAAGCAGATCAGATTTGCATTTTAGGGAGGTGATTCTGAAACAGAGTTGCCAGATAAGATACAGGACACCCAATTCAGTTTGAATGTTAGATTAGTCGTTGCATGGGACATACTTATACTAAAAATTATTCACTGATGGTCTGAAACTCAAATTTAAGTGGATGCCAGTCCTGTATTTCTGTTTGATAAAACTGGCAAGCCTACCCTGAGAGTTTAAGTAATTCTCAGCACCTCCTACGTATCCTGTATGCCAGTCCTGGCAAATCAACCTTGTAATATCTTTCAACCCCTTTCCTCCTCTCCAGTTTAGGTCTTCATTGTGTCTCAGCTGACGTCTGCAAACATATTGCCTCTGATTCCTTCTGCTGCCGGAGTCATCTTCCTAAAATGCAATTCTGGCCCCTGTAAAACAGCCTGTGCCATGTTGCCCCCTTTTCTTCTAAAGTCCAAACTCCTTAGCATATCCACATCCAGTCCCCGTGTTTCTCCACCATCCCAGCCACACTGGACTCTGCGTTTCCCTCCCTACTGTGTACCCTTTCATGTATCCTCTGATTTGCTTCTGCTGACCTCACAGCCTGGAAAAATCTGCTTTTGGTCTTCCTCCGTAATGCCAGTGTGGACTCCTCAGTGAAGCCTCCCCAGGGCCTAGCTCTCCCTGCACCTGGCAGAGGGCGTCGGGAGGCCACTGGTCACATCTGTGACTCCCCACCCCAGGTCTGCAGTGGAGCACCTGAGAGGAGGTGACTGAGTGGAGTCCTGACCACAGCAGGAGGAGTCTGGGGACCCTTGAGGCACTAGGAGGTTAGGAGCAGAAGAAAAGGGGTGAGCAGAAGGATGTAAAGAAGAAACTTGGACATGTGGGCGCTTCCTCCTCCTCTTCTATTTTAATCACCATTTATTGAGCGACAGGAGCTCACTAGCCGCTCTGTGCAGACAATCTCATTAATCCTCATGTCAGCCCTGCAGACATCGTGCCCAATTCTCAAACGGGGGATTGACGATAACAGAAGTTGCATGATTTGGCCCCAAAGGCATAACTCGTCAGAACAATAGCTAGACTCAGAGCCCAAGTCTTCTTACTCTATGTTCAGCACTGTTTATGGGACTCTGTGTCCCCCTGCCCCATGTCCCCTCCCCCTTGACGCCTCTACTATCCCAGAATGAGTTCCTGGAAAACAAACCACTTCTTCTTCGCAGGCTGTATGTTCATTTTCTGTACATGACAGCTTCATTTGGCTTCATATATTGACTTGGCAATGATTAGGATTTTGCCATGAATGTTTTCAGAAAAAAAATAAATAGGAAAAAAGAATGGACTCTTTAATGGCTCCTGGGGAAAGCAGCTGGCTAAACAGGGGGGGCTGATGCATTTTGCAAAAGAGAAAAGCAGGATGGAAGTCTGGGGTAGAACAGGAACCATTTCTCTGACCCCTGGGCTATAGAACATTCCAGGCAGCACTTCCCTAGGAAGAGATTTTTGCTTTCTGAGTCACAAGATCAGAATAGTTTTTTAGACCCAAAAGTATTGTCTTAAATTTCACCATCACTTAGGTCTCTCTTGAAAATTCAAAGCACTTCTAGGGATTTTTTCTTTTCCTCCTTTTAAAAATTGAGTTATGACATATACTATAGCGTAGACTACACAAAGCACACTGTTAAATGTCCAGGTCAATGGGTCCTTGCATATGTACACACCAGCGCTCAGATCAAGATGTAAGACATTTCCATCACCTCAAAAGGGTTCCTCAATGCTCTTCCTGGCCAATACCACTGCCCAGGAATAGCTCTTCTGGCGCCCATCACCCTCAATTAGTTGTACCTCTTCTTGAACATCACAATATGTATTCTTCTGTGTCTGGCTTCTGCTCTGCACCATGTTTTTTGTTTGTTTGTTGTTGTTTTGGCCACACCGTATGGCATGCGGATCTTAGTTCCCCCACCAGGGATTGAAGCCGGGGCCCTAGCAGTGAGAGTGTGGAGTCCTCATCTCTCCACCACCAGGGGATTCCCTGCACTATGTTTCTGAAATTCACCTATGTCATGTGTGTCCATAGTTTGTTTCCTTTAATCACTAAGTAACATTTTATTGTGTGAATGATCCACAATTTATTGACTAGGTATGGGGTTGCTGGGTTATGGAGCTGACTCTCAAAGTTTTAAGGGAATGAATAAGGTAACTCCTCCAACAACCATATGAAGGAGACTGCCTTTAAGCAAAGCTGTAATGTAGATAAAGATGTGTTTGTTGATCTTGAAGTTTTTAGTGCCCCTTCCCTCTCCTACACCAAGACCTGTCCTGGGTACGCAATCAACCTGCGTCTGTTCACTGTTTTCCCATGACTATGGAAATGTATAAAGATACAGAAACCCAGAGAGAATAGTGCTGCGAATTCCCATATGCCCACATCCAGTTTCAACAATGATCAATACATTCCCAGTCAGTCCTACCTCATCTATTCCCCTAACCACTTTTTTTTCTAGACTATTTTAAAGCAAATCCTGGACCTCACATAATTTTAGCGTGAATACTTCAGTGTGTATATCCAACACATAAGAACTTTTGTATTTAACAACACTCTCATATCTAAAAAAGATAACATGGATTTCTTAACATCATCTGTGTTCAAATTTTCCCATTTGTCTCAAAAACATTAGTGTGTTTGAATCAGGATCCAATGAGGTTCTGCACATTGCATTTTGTTGATTCTTCTCTTAAGTCTTTAAATTTATAAAAGTTCCTTCTTTCTCTGTCTTTACCTTTTAAGTGTCATTTAGTCATTGAAGAGACCAGTTCATTTGATCTACAGAAATCCCCCATCCAGGCTTTGTTGATTAAATCCTCATGGGTCATACATGGGCCATATGCCATATTTCCTATAAACTGGGAGTTAGAACTAGAGGCATGATTGGACTGTAGTTTAGTATTTAGGTTTTTTACTTTTGCAAATATCACATCATAGGTGGCCCCATGTACTCCTTATTGCATCATATCAGGAGGAACATAATGTCTTGTTTCCCACTTTGACAAATGCTAAGATTGATAGTGCTGTCCACTTTTAAGCATTCCTTCCCCTCTCACTCCTCCCAAGGCTTTGCTGGCTTCCTGATCTATTCCTTGCCCCTTCCTCAGTGCCTGAATACTGCCCCCTCCCCAACCCACCAGACACACCTTGAAATAGCTCTCTTACACCTATCCACTCAAATGGGGCTTCAGTCTGTGGCTGCAGCAGTTAATCTTATGGCCTAATCAGAGAGAATGCGATAGTGTGCAAAGCCAAAGGGCCTTTCGCCTCTCCTATTGCCACTTCTCAGCCCAATTTTGTGGTTTATAATCCAAGAATCTCCACTTTCTTAGTTGGGAACTAAGAAAATCAAGCAGTTTGAACCTATCGGAACCTGGATGCTTTATAACATCCCCCTAAGTGATTGCCTGAGATTGGCTTGTGATCTCTGCTACTGGAGAGCACACTCCTTCAGAGAGACCACAGCTGGAAGGCTAGTTGTTATAGAGGTTGATGCCTCTTTGTTGATGACAAATCTGCTTTTTAAGAAATTTTTACTCAGTCACAGGCCTGGCCTTTGAAGTAAACCCAGAGGAGTGGCACCAATGGAGGCGATTTATGCTTAGGCATATTAAAAAGTTTATACTTTTACTTCTTGTTTTCTCTTTTTTAGTTTTAATTGTGGTAAAGCACACACACATACACTATAAAATTCCTCCTCTTAACTATTTTTGGTTTTGTTTTTTTGTTATTTTTCTTTTAACCATTTTTAAGTGTACAGTTCAGTAGTATTAACTATACTCACGTTGTGTAACAGATCTCTAGAAATTTTTCATCTTGCAAAATGGAAGCTCTATACCCATCGAATAACAACTCCCCTGTTCCCCTTCCCGCAACCCATGGCAACCACAGTTCTACTTTCTGTTTCCATGAATCTGACCACTCTACATACCTCATAAAAGTGGAATCACACATTGCTTGTCCTTTTGTGACTGGTTTATTTCACTCAGCAAAATGTCCTTAAGGTTCATACATTTTGTAGCATGTGACAAGACTTCCTTCCTTTTTAAGCCTGAATATTATTCCATTGTGTGTGTGTGTGTGTGTGTGTGTGTGTGTGTGTCTGTGTGTGTGTCTCTGTGTGTATCACATTTTCTTTACCCATTCATTTGTCAATGGACATCTGGGTTGCTTCTACCTCTTGGCTATTGTGACTAATGCTACAATGAACATGGGTGTGAAAATAACTCTTTGAGATCTTGCTTTAAATTCTTTTGGATGTATACTCAGAAGTGGGATTGCTGGATAATATGGTAATTCTATTTTTAGTTTTTTGAGGAAACTCCATACTGTTTTGCATAGTGGCCTCACCATTTTACATTCCTACCAGCAGTGCATAAGGGTTCCAATTTCTCCACATCCTTGCCAACACTTGTTATTTCCTGTTTTTGTTTTGTTTTTTTTATAGTGGCCATCCTAATAGATGTGAGGTGATGTCTCCTTGTGGTTTTAACTTGCATTTCTCTAATGATTAGTGATGTTAATCATCTTTTCATATGCTTGTCGGCCATTTGCATATCTTCTTTGAGAAATGTCTAGTCATGTTCTTCGCCTATTTTTAAATTGAGATACTTGGTTTTTTGTTGTTGAGTTGTAGGAGTTCTTTATGTATTCTGTATGTTAACTCCTTATCAGATATATGATTTGCTATTTTTCCCCCCATTCCATAGATCGCCTTTTCACTCTGTTGATTGTTTCCTTTAAAGTGCAGAAGTTTTAAAGTTTGATGTAGTCCCATTAGTCTATTTTTGCTTTTGTTGCCTGTGCTTTTGATTTCATAGCCAAGAAATTATTGCCAAATTCAATACCATGAAGTGTTTCTCCTATGTTTTCTTCTAGTTTTATAGTTTTAAGTCTTAAGTTTAGGTTTTTAATCCATTTTGAGTTAATTTTTGTATATAGTATAAAGTAAGGGTCTAACGTCATTCTTTCCATGTGAATATCCAAACACGGTTTGTTAAAGTGACTCTCCTTTCCCCATTGTGTAGTCTTGGCATCCTGTTTAAGAGCATTTGACCATAAACACAAAGGTTTATTTCTGGGTTCTCTTTTCTGTTCCACTGGTCTTTGTGTCTGTATTTATGCCTGTACCTCACTGTAGTTTTGTAATATGTTTTGAATCCATGAAATGTGAGGCCCCCAACTTTGTTCTTTTTCAAGATATTTTGGCAACTTGGAGTCCCTTGAAATTCCATATGAATTTTAGGATTTTTTTCCTATTTCTGAAAAAAAATGTCTTTGGGATTTTGAAAGGGATTGCATCGAATCTGTAGATAGCTCTGTTAGTATGAACATTTTAGCAATATTGTCTTTCAGTGCATGGGCACATAATGCCCTTCCATTTATCTGTGTCTTCTTTAGTTTCTTTCAGCAATGTTTTGTAGTTTTTAGTGTATTGGTCTTTCACCTCCTTGGTTAAGCTTACTCCAAAATATTTCACTCTATTTGATGCTATTGTAAATGGAACTGTTGTCTTAATTTCCTTTTTGGATTGTTCATTGTTAGTTATAGAAATGCAACTGATTTTTGTGTGTCAATTTTGTATCCTGCAACTTTGCTGAATATGTTTATTAGTTATAACAGGTTTTTTGGGAGGCGGTGGATCTTTAGGGTTCTCTACATATAAGATCATGTTATCTGCAACAAAGATAATTTTACTTCTTCCTTTCCAACTTGGATGCCTTTTATTTCTTTTTCTTGCCTAATGGCTCTGGCTAGAACTTCTAGTACTATGTTGAATACAAGTGGCAAGAGTGGGCAAACTTGCCTGGTTCCTGATCTTAGAGGGAAAGTTTTATGTTTTTCATTGTTGAGTATCATGTTAATTGCAGACTTATAGTTTACCTTTTTTTTTTTTTTTGCGGTATGCGGGCCTCTCACCGCTGTGGCCTCTCCCGTTGCGGAGCACAGGCTCCGGACACGTAGGCTCAGCAGCCATGGCTCACGGGCCCAGCTGCTCCGCGGCACGTGGGATCTTCCCGGACCGGGGCACAAACCCGTGTCCCCTGCATCGGCAGGCGGACTCTCAACCACTGCGCCACCAGGGAAGCCCTAGTTTACTTTTTAAAATATAGAATTCCTGGACAAATTCTGAAATATAAAATTTGGACAAACACTAGCAGGCGTTTGAAATGATAGCTCAGGATTACCAACTAGCAAAAGAAGATCTGTATATGGATTTTCTAGATGTGGTTTTATGGAGACATATGGTACCATACCTGTTTTGTGAGCTATGTTTTCTCGGACTTAAGTTTCAAGGACAGGGATTGACAAAGCATATCCAACCTGTGTGACTATAAGTCATTTGCCTTGTGTGATCCTTTAAAAACCAACCTTGGCAGTTTACACATGTAAGTTCAATGGACCAGCTACTATAATGAATGAGGGATACTCTCTTCTTGGGTCTGTTGAAGAAGAACTTGGAGAGAGAATAATCACCACTTTCCTTCTAGCCACTTAGTGGCTTTAGAGATTCATGGTCTCTAAGTTTAGAGGTCCTTCCCCTCTAAACTTGAATGAGAGGCAGTAGGAAAAAAGCAACCAGGACAGAACAAAATAATGCCCTCATGAGTCTTGGAACAATGTGTTACTAATAAAAAATAGACTTTCAGCAAGCAAGGAACTTGCAGCTACAAGAGATTCCGAGATATTATCTTGAATAGACCAAGTTGCATTTGGGAACTGTCTTGGCTTTTTAAGTGCTAGGCTGACTTGGGATAAAAGGAAGGACAGAAGCTTCATTTGTTTATTTCCCAACTGCTTCCTAAGAGAAAGTAAGTATGAATAAGCCATCTGCTGAGTAGGCACTGTAGAATATTGAGAAGACATGCCCACACATCACTCTGATATGAGGTACAGATAAGCACCCTGAAGCAGTGAGGAGGGGTGGCTCCGGAAGTGCACATTGTTCATGATTTAGGAATTCCTCCTCAGCATTTACAGCTTCCCCTCAGTGATGATTCCTGAGCAATTGGTCACCTTCCTTAGCTCATCAACAGCTAGTATTACGGTCCCTAAAGCGCTTTCTTCTGCCCCCCTCCCCAATTCCTTCTTACCAACCCTACTTCTCATTCTGGTCCACCAGGCTTATGGTAACCACGACTTGGTGCATGGCTGTGAGAGAAAAAGCACCAGGCAGACAGACAGACAGTCCCAAGACACAGAACCAGACAGAGAATTCATGAAGCCTTAAACACAGCTGCAGAATTAAAACAAAAATGTCAAGGGAACGGAGTGTTCCAGCTGACTTAACTTCCTGTTGATAAGTCTCTGGGGAGGAGGGGTGAGGTCTGGAGTTCTAGACTTGGAGTAGAGGACTGCAGGGGGCCTGGCCAGAATGGGGTGGAACGCCTTTGCAGGCATGGTCACTAGGAGTTGGGTTCCCATCTGCAAGGCTGTGGACACTCAATTCCTGAGCCTGGTCGTGGTCAGAGGAGGCTTTCAGCTACTGATGTGCCCAACCCTCAGAAAAACAGGATATTAGCTTTCAGATCTGATTAAGCCATGAGATGCAAATTCCTTCCCCACCCCGGCTCTGCTCCCCGACCACTGCCATCCACACCATTCCCCCTTCCCCAGCAGAGATGCATCCATCTCCCTGTGTGACTTCCAGCAGGGGCTGTCTGCGTCCTGTGCTTCACTGCCAACTCGGCTGTGCGAGGCCAGATTGAGTGCTTAACCCATTACATTATGGCTTTAGATTTATGGTCATTTTGATTAGGAGTTCCTTGCCACATCCCTGGGTGACTAATGAGAATTATCATCAATTAGGAAATGAGAATGGTGAAGTAATTTTGCCCTTTAGGGCTTCCCTGGTGGCGCAGTGGTTAAGAATCCGCCTGCCAAGGCAGGGGACACGGGTTCGAGTCCTGGCCCAGGAAGATCCCACATGCCACGGAGCAGCTAAGCCCGTGTGCCACAACTACTGAGCCTGTGCTCTAGAGCCCGCAAGCCACAACTACTGAGCCCACGTGCCACATCTATTGAAGCCTGCACACCTAAAGCCCATGCTCCGCAACAAGAGAAGCCACCACAATAAGGAGCCCATGCACCGCAACCAAGAGTAGCCCCAGCTTGCTGCAACTAGAGAAAGCCTGCGCACAGCAACAAAGACCCGACACGGCCAAAGCTAAAAATAAATAAAATAACTAAATTTATTAAAAAACAACAAACAAAAAACCTTTGCCCCTTAGAAAGCACATATGTGGTAGGGTCCTGGAGTCCCCAGTCCTTAGCTTGGTCCCTTTGCCTACAGAGTCTTTACAGGTAAATGGTTGTCATGTCTCTTTCCCTACTCACTCTCACCCCATCTCTTTGTCTTTATTGCTGCCTAAAATCCCCACCATGTGCAATAAAGGAAACAAGAAACAGAAAATATAAATCAGAAGCAACTCTGCTCAGGTCAGTAATCTTCAAAATGCAAATATCACCTATTTTTACAGAGGCAAATACCAAGCGTAAAACATTCTCAGAACAAGACTCCAGGGGCAGCAGGCTCCCTATAAGGAGGCCAGGAAGAATTCCAAACTTAATGCCCACTTAAAGGGCTAATGTGCGCCATGTTGGAGCAGACACTGCAGACCTGAGAAGAACAGTGAAAGCTGGCCTCTGTCAAACCCTCTTGTCCCTCTCCACTCCCTCCTCCAGGCTCCCGGAGCCCTCTGCTCACACGACCCTTCAAGGTACCCAGAGCCCCACCATCCCCATCTCACCAAGCTCGCCTAGGTCAGCTTCCTCTTCCTCCTGCCCCCGAGGCTTTCCTTGAATCCTCCATCCTTGTCCCTCTGGCCTTCCTCAGGACCCAGCAGCATTCAGTTTCATACTGCTTCAGGACATTTAGCATTTAGTTTGCGTTATGATTCAAATATTCCAGGATCTATTAATTATTGCCTTCTCAGATAAATAAGTTTATATGATAGGGACCCTATGTGTGCCTCACGGGCTGAATGATGCTGGAGAGACCAAGATGTGAAAAATATGAAAACATCTCAAATACTATCACAGGGCAGAAAGCAGAAAAGGTGAATGAAGATGGATGAGGGTAGGAAATGTAATAATGACATACTCCAAAACTGGAAAAACTTTGGCACCAGGAGTTATGAGGTTATACAATGGGATGAGAGCAAGTAAACTTGTCAATAAGTGGTCAGATTTAGGAAAGAAGGTCAAATCCTTGACTACGCCAGAAAAAAACCCATTGTTTCTGTGCATTAAATTTATGCATTATTTAAATCAGTGTGACTTAAAACTGGTTTCCAAAATGAAACACTGTTCAAGATAGTGAAATTTATTCAGATTTGAGATGTGAGGAACTCCCCTCCCACCATTTTTTTAATTTTTGGCATGTACAAGCAAAAAATACAGAATTGAATCTGAACTTAGAATATTCTAGAACAGTCAGATGAGAAGAAATAAGACAAAGATGAGTCTTTCCTCCAAGGTGAAGCTGCAGCCAAGCAGATAAATTTATTAAAAGTAGGTGAAAATTGGGAATTCCCTGGCGGTCCAGCAGTTAGGACTTGGCGCTTTCACTGCCGAGGGCCTGGGTTTGATCCCTGGTTGGGGAACTAAGATCCCACAAGCTGTGCAGCATGGCCAAAAAAAAAGAAAAAAGTAGGTGAAAATCATGAGTAGATAGCTTGGAACTAAGAGATGAACATGGAATCGTGTGGAGGCAGCTGCATTTGGTGACTGCCCCTGATTAGAATCACTTCTTCATGATAAAATGCTGCTCCTATTACTTCTATGACAATAATGACCCAGCCTTTATCACACTCATTATTTGTTAGCGTTATTTTAAGCATTTCACATGTATTAACTCATTTAATCCTTACAACTCTATGTGGTAAATTCTATTATTATCCCCATTTTACAGATGGAGAAACAGAAGCAAAATTAAGTAACTTGATTAATGTCACAGTTAAACCCAGGAAGTCTGGTTTCAGTGCTGATCTTTACACGGGCCTCTCACGCTTGTGGCCTCTCCCGTTGCGGAGCACAGGCTCCGATGCGCAGGCTCAGCGGCCATGGCTCACGGGCCCAGCCACTCCGCGGCATGTGGGATCTTCCCGGACCGGGGCACGAACCCGCGTCCCCTGCATCGGCAGGCGGACTCTCAACCACTGCGCCACCAGGGAAGCCCATCAGTGCTGATCTTTAAATCTCTGTGCTGTCCTCTGTGTTACAACTTTCCATGTTTGTACTACATTTTTAGGTGGACATTCAAGAACTGGATTACAAAATGGATTATCTACCTCTTTTGCATGGAGCCAGTGTCCATTCACTCATCCAACATGTATTTACTCACCAAATTTGAACCCAACATCAATCATAGGAACTTAACCGAGGCAGAATGGAATGTGCTCTCTTTAAGAATAAAGTTTTGTGGTAGGATAAAGAAAGTAAACAGGTAATTATAAAGTAATCTTTGCAAGGACAGGAATAGTGCAGGCATGAGGTGCACATAGGAAGCACATCTCTTCCAGGTGGTGGGAATTGGAGGGGGGTGGTCAGGACCATCCTCCTGGAGGAAGCCTAATCTGAGAACGAAGAGATGAATAAGAGTTAATTTTGTTCTTTGTGCAAAGTAAGGAATGTGTTCCAGGCAGAGAAAAGAGCTCATTCAGGGACCTGAAAGCACATCAGGATGGCTTGACTGTGCAGTACTGGATGTTCTCTGTTGAGAAGAGCCTGGAGAGGTGAGCATTACCATGTCGGGGAAAGTGTGTAAGTTACACCCTCCAAAGTAATCTTCAGAAAGATTACCGCCTGTGGAGTGGAGAATAGATGCAGGGAGATGGTGAGTCACGGTTGGAGTCAAGGACAACAATTAACAGATATACAGATGAACTACAACACTGTTTTCTTAATCCAGATGAAAGATGGCAATGACTGTGACTGGTGGGAGGTTGCGGGGAGGAATGTCATTATATTTTAGAGCTAGAATTGTAGCACCTGGTTGGTGAAGATGAAGAAAGAATCAAGAATGACTCCCGGGCTTCCCTGGTGGCGCGGTGGTTGAGAGTCCGCCTGCCTGATGCAGGGGACGCGGGTTCGTGCCCCGGTCTGGGAAGATCCCACATGCCACGGAGAGGCTGGGCCCGTGAGCCATAGCCGCTGGGCCTGCACATCCGGAGCCTGTGCTCTGCAACGGGAGAGGCCACAACAGTGAGAGGCCCACATACTGCAAAAAAAAAAAGAATGACTCCCAGGTTTCTGGCATGAACAAATGGATGGATAGCAAGACCACCACAAGAAGGAAAGAGAAACAGTTGGGGACACAGGTTTTTAGTAGAATTTTGCAAATGCATACTTTGTGCAGAAAACTTTCCACATAATTCTTTGCCTGTTGCCCATGAAAAAAAAACAAAGAGGATGAGCGACCAGTGGGAATTGGGTACTATTCTTTCTTATAACCTGTTTCACTTTATTAGTGTAGAATCACTGAAGATATTCATTGTAAGGCCATGTGGGTAACCTCCAGCTTTGGACAGCTCCTGCCCAATTCAAGCTACTGATTCATATTAGCAAATGCCTTTAGTGGCAAAACTGCAACATCACTTGACGTTACTAACAATATCCTAAAAGAAATTGTGGTATGAAATAACTTCATGAAAACATACCTTTATTTATTTATTTTCTTTTGGCCAGGCTGCGCGGCACGTGGGATCAAACCCGTGCCCCCTGCAGTGGAAGCACGGAGTCTTAACCACTGGACTGCCAGGGAATTCCCAGTTCTTTTCCTTTTTAATAATAAGAAAATATAAAGGACTGCATAGCACAGGGAACTATATTCAGTGCCCTGTAATAAACCATAATGGAAAAGAATATGAAAAAGAATGTATATATATATGTATAAGTGAATCACTTTGCTGTACAGTAGAAATTAACACAACATTGTAAATCAACTATACTTCAATAAAATAAATTTTTGAAAAAGAAAAAAGACAAAGGATTATCTAGACCACCTGTTGTCTGAAATTTAGGTAGGAATTAAGACATTAAAAATTCTGACAGTACTCTTATTTTTTCAATCTGAATTTTTTTCTTCCCCAATGGATATTAGTTAGGTTTCCCACTCTCTTTTTCTGTTTCACATTCTCCCATCTGTGTGTGTGTGTGTGTGTATGTGTGTGTGTGTGTGTGTGTGTGTGTGTGTGTGTGTGTGTGTGTATGCACTTCCATGCCAGTCTTTCTCCACATCTCTGCTGGACATTTATCTGAGGGACTGCTTCTTTCTCTGTACTGGTATATGTGTCTGATTTTGTCTTCTTCTTGTCAGTTTGTGTATATCTGAATCAGTTGGATGCTTTTAGCTATAACAAAAGATCATACTCAAATGGCTTAACTTTGAAATAAAGAAATTTATTGCTTCACATAACAAGAATTCCAGGGGATAGTTCCTCCGGAGTTGGTCAATTCAGTGCCTCGACAAAATCATTTGGTCAACAAAGCCATTGGTTCCTTGTTCAATGAATATTTATTGAATGGCTATTTGTGTCCAGCCTTGATTTAGGTACATGGGATATACACTGACAAAAAAAGAAACAAAAGTCTCTGTCCTCATGGAGTTTATGTCCTGAATCTTCCCAGCTTTGTCTCATAGTAGCACAATAGTTGCTGTAGTTCCAGGCATTACATCAGGTAGGACAACACCTTATATTTACACAGCATCTCTTCGTATGTGTTTCTTTAGCAGAAAGGATAAAGATGTCCCCTTTTATCTCATTGGCCAAAATTTCCTCACATATTTCTCTCTAAACCAATTTCTGGCAAGAGGAATGTTATTTCCATAATTGGCTTAGACTATTCAAGATTTACCTCTTTACTGAAGCTTAAAAATAAACTGACACACCAGGCCCCACTCTGTGTTCACCTACAGGAAGTGGGTGGGTCAGGCATAGCTATTTTTTCAAAGCTCCCTGGGTCATTCTAATCTACATCCAGAGTTGAAGCTGGTGCTCAGATGCTCTGCATGGTACACTTTAGGGTTGAGAAGGTTTGGGTTTCCTTGTAGATCTGTATCATTTCATTCCTGAACATTCCTCTGCCTCAGAAGGAGAAGGCTGCAATACGTTGAGGCTTCCAGACGGTCCCCTTTGGTTTTTTTGTCAACACTGTTCTTTGGCTTCCCCCAGCCTCACCCCAGGAAATCCTTAGTTGGCCCTTCTCAGCCATAGACTCCCAACCCCCTTCTCAGTGTATGGCCAGCCTTCCTTCAGTCCAATTTGGTTTGGTTCTTGTGTTTTCTTCCCTTTTTTTTTTTTAACGTTAAATCTCTCCTCAAAACTGTATCCAAAACTTTAAATTTCTCCTCAAAACTTTAAATATCCATGTGTTTGCTTCAACCACTGAAACATCACAAAGATATTGCTACAAAAAAGATTTGAATAATCTTCCCCTTCCTGTCTCCAACCACTATCATTCCAGAAGACTAGGCTCTCTCTCTTCTCCCAATTATCTATCTATCTATCTATCTATCTAGCCATCTAGCCATCCATCCATCTATCTATCCATCTATCATCTATCACCAGTGTCAACAGGCCCCTGGCCCATCCTATGGATCTCTGGGGGGGGATGGGGGGGAGGAAGAGATGATGAAGGGACTGGGTAGGGAGTTAGTCTGGAAAAAAAAGAAATGGGAGGGTTCAATTCTTATCCCCACCACCTTTTTTCTTAATTTTTTAGTTTGAAATAATTTTTTATTTTATTTTATTTATTTATGTTTGGCTGTGTTGGGTCTTCATTGCTGCGCAGGCTTTCTCTAGTTGCGGCAAGCGGGGGCTACTCTTCGTTGCGGTGCGCAGGCTTCTCATTGTGGTGGCTTCTCTTGTTGTGGAGCGCAGGCTCCAGACGTGCAGGCTCAGTAGTTGTGGCTCACAGGCCCAGTTGCTCTGCGGCATGTGGGATCCTCCCAGACCAGGGCTCGAACTCGTGTCCCCTGCATTAGCAGGCAGATTCTCAACCACTGCGCCACCAGGGAAGCCCGGTGTGGTCTTCTTATTGCATCCCATCAGGTAGCACGTGATGTCAATTTGTCCCATCACCAGTGGTGTTTATTTTGACCACTTTTTTAATATGGTGTTTGTTAGCCTTAGTCTCTGTAATGTTACTTTTTCCCCTTTGTAATTAATGAGTAATTTATAGGGAGATAATTTGAAATTATGTAAAATCCTATTCTTCATTCAATTTTTTTTTTTTTTCGTATGCGGGCCTCTCACTGTTGTGGCCTCTCCTGTTGCGGAGCACAGGCTCCGGACACGCAGGCTCAGCGGCCATGGCTCACGGGCCCAGCTGCTCCACGGCATGTGCGATCCTCCCGGACCGTGGCATGAACCCGTGTCCCCTGCATCGGCAGGCGGACTCTCAACCACTGCACCACCAGGGAAGCCTCTCATTCAATTTTTACCCACTAGATTTAGCATCCAATGATGTTTAGCATCCAATTATTATAACTGTAATTGTTGTAATATGGCAATTTTCTTTTTTTTTACATTTGTTCGTCAGCATTGTGCTATGAGAAAGAGCTTTCTCCCACTTACTTATTCACTTATTTGTTTATATCAGTGTGGACTCATGAACTCCTATTTTATTTAAAGGGCATAATACATTGCTATCATTGTTTATTTTGATCCTTTTATTATCCCAATATTGTCCTAGGAGTCCCTGCAATCTGTTTTCTATGTTTTTTTTTAAACATCTTCCTGTCATTTATGGAGCACTTCCATATTTTCTGGCACAAGATGTTCCAGGCTTATCTTGTTCTTTACCTTCCCCAGCCCTGTAATCAGCCATTTTCTCCAAGGACCCTTGGTTCCTTTAGTGGAGAATGGTATTCAGAAACCAAGATCTGGGCTCTGTGTGCACTGATTGCTACTGGCGTATCATTTCTCCCAGGCCCTCTCAGTGAATCAAACTAAGAAATATATGTATGTATGTATACACATTTATATCTACATCTGTGTATTTACAGACTGAAAACCATGAGTTCACACGAATACCTCCCACTCCAATTCAGCACCACACGGTTCATTCCAGTCCCCACTCCCCTTGCATATTTGTATCTCCCTTCCCCATCAGAGAGAATCTTGTCTCCCACTGGCTTCTACACGTCAATTTCTTTGCTCAATTTCCATATGTAATCAATCTCCCAGTCCCCAGAGGGCCAGTCAAAAGACTTCCTCCTGAGGTCGCCAACCGGTGCTGGCTGCCTGCTCCACACTTCAACATCCTCCCTGTGGCCCAACTGTTACCCTGCTACCTTCCTCCTCAATTTACATTTCCACATGCTACCATCTTCCTCTGAGAAACCCTCCACTGCCATTCCCTGAACACATAAAGGCACTCAAGCCTTGGTGCTTTCACTTCAGTATATTCGACTCTGTTCCCCACTGACAGTCACTTGTAGCGGAATGAGCTGTTTTATTTTATTTTTGCCACATTCCCAGGACTTAGGGCTGAAGTATATATGTTTTAAAGTTAGTATTTATACCCATGAAAGAACATCTGCTTGTATATATATAATTTCAAATTTATACCCATGAAAGAACATCTGCTTGTATATATATAATTTCAAATTTCAAATTTTCAAAATGGACAAATC
The DNA here is from genome assembly GCF_963924675.1 of Phocoena phocoena. Taxonomy (NCBI): domain Eukaryota; kingdom Metazoa; phylum Chordata; class Mammalia; order Artiodactyla; family Phocoenidae; genus Phocoena; species Phocoena phocoena. Next base: position 124,698,739 of record NC_089219.1, read on the forward strand.
AGCAGCACAGTGCGGCCACTTGCTAAGAAATGACTGATTGGAGCTCTTTGCAAGTCTGCTTAAAAACTTAGTTACCGCTTAACTTGTACCCTTCCGCGATCTTTTCTCCCACGGGGTCTTTTCTCCCACTGAAGACCCATCTATGGAAAAAGGCTCTGCCTTTGGTTTAAAAGCAAAGATCCTACTAATTTGCTTCATACATTCATCCACTCACTCATTCACCAAATATTTATTTGGTGGTATTTATTTGATGGTAATATGGGCTCCCCTGCCCGGGCTGCTCTGAGGTTTCTTGTTCTTCATTCTGCACTGGCCTGTATTTACTGCTTGGCTGGTTCAGACTACCAGGGTGTGTGAAGCGGGGAGAGTAAAGGAAGTGAGTCCTTGTGAGCCAACCAGTCCCCAACAGAGGGAGGGACACCACCCCCTCAGAGCCACTTTCCCTTCCCCTTGGGTTGTCAGCGTCTCCCAGCACACAGAGCAGCAAGTCAGAACCCCAGATAGCCCAGCAAAAGCAGGGTGTTTACCAGATGGGTTATTTCCATTCTGGCTTCTGGGGACCTTCAGGAGGGGTGGGAAGGGAATATACGGGGAGCACAGTCCCCATACCTTCTCAGGGCTGCTGAAACTGAGCTCTGGGCCTCTGCCCCTCTCCCAGTTTTCCACTCCCTCCTCTCATGAAGGTCTCTGTCTAGGGCCCAAATAACTAGGGAGCAGCATCCCACCCTGAATGTTCTGAGACCCAGGAGCATGGTGGAGGCCGAGCTTATTTGCGTTGTGCGTCATGGGTTCTTACATGGCTGAGGGAAGGCCTGAGCAGGGCGTGGGCTACAGCCGCAAGTCACCTTGAGTAACTGTGATGCTATCTAAGTCTAACGGTTTCTTTCGAGTAGGCACTTCCGCCATCCTGTTTGTGAAGCAGAAACCTGTGCTGGGACAGCCCTGTTCTGAGCAGAAAGGAGGACTAGATGGAGGCAGAAAGGAAAATGCCCCATGAGTCAGAGTTAGAAGATATGGGAAGAGACTATGCTCCCATCACCAACTCAGTCCCGCACCTTTAAAAAGAAGAAAAGGAAAAAGAATCACAAGCACGAGTATGCATTGCAAGGTACCAAGAAACTTCCTTTCTTGCTGCCAGCTCTGCCCTAGTGCCCTCACCTCTGTAGCTGTGTGGCTGGAATAGGAAGGGACTCACCATTAATTCCTGGGAGTGCAGGCCCCATTCACTGGGCCTTAGAATGCCTGGCAATAAAAGAAATATTGGGTCCCTATTCATTTGAGCTTGTACATGAGACTAAGCATTATAAAAGTAGCTACTGTTTTCAGAGTGCCTACCAAACTATGTAGGTGAGGCAAATGAGAATCAGAGTGGGTAAGCGACTTGTCTCAGAAAACATAGCTAGAAAGTAGAAGAGCTGGAATTCAACCTTCAATCTGTTTCTCAAATCAAGGGTCTTATCTTTACGCTCAGCTGAGTTAAGTGAACTAGAAAACACTTTGGCATTAGCGCTGTTAGTGTTTTTTGTGGGGTGTTTTTTGCGGTACGCGGGCCTCTCACTGTTGCGGCCTCTCCCGTTGCGGAGCACAGGCTCCGGACGCGCAACCTCAGCGGCCATGGCTCACGGGCCCAGCCGCTCCACGGCATGTGGGACCTTCCCAGACCGGGGCATGAACCCACGTCCCCTGCATCGGCAGGCAGACTCTCAACCACTGTGCCACCAGGGAAGCCTGGGCTGTTTGTGTTTAGAAAGACAAGCCTTAGAAGATTCTACAGGGAAGAGGTCATATTTCTAAGGCTGGTACCCAAAGAAGCAATCTAAGTGCCCGAAAGTCTGCAGGTCGTGCTGGGTTAAGGAGCAGAATCAGGGCAGTTCTTTGCAGTGTGAGCAAACTCTCAGCTGGTTTCTTTGATCAGTTTCTCCATATATCTTTCTTCACAGTGCTGGTGATCACCTGGCCCACTGTCTCTTTCCCAGGGTGAGTTGGGTCAGGGTTTGGGGTAGGGGTGGGGACGCAAGAACACTGCAGAAAGACACAGAGGCATCCCTGCCAGACGATGCCCTTCACACTCACAGGTCCCTGAAGGCATTCCCCCTCTGCTTCTCTGTGAGCAGTTGGGGGGGGATCCAGAAGGGGCACCTAGAGCTGATGGCCAGTGTATGAACTGGTAGCAGAGAGAGAAGCTGCTCCAGATTCCAGTTCCCCTGTTCCTCCCATGCAGCTTTGTTTTCTTCAGCCTCCTTGCTGCCCAGAGAGCTGGGATGGCCCTGGGGGAGGATTGCTATGTTGGGCCTATGGGAATCGGAAGTTCAGGATCTTGTCCTTTGCGCTCTTTCTTAGAGTACAATTAGGAACAGCAAAAGGGCCCTAAGGCAACAAGAAGCTTATGGGGGCTGAAATTCCACAAAATCGAACGCATCAATCATTCGGGGAGAGAGAAAGACTGCTACAGGGAGCTTGGAAAACTGCTTGGATTGCTTGTTTTTCACTTCCTCCTCCTCTTCCTGATACATAGATGAGAGATGGATAGATTGAGAGTGGCTTCCTGAGAATCTGAGACCGCGAGGTGGAGAGGAAAAGAGATGACAGAGGGGAAGGCGGTCGACGCCGTCTAACACTGAGCATTGAACGCACTACCTGAACAGCCCCTCTGGGGGGGGGGGGGCGAGGGGGGCAGTGGGAGAACAACGTGTCAATCAGGGAGGGTTCTCACTCTCCGCCTAGGAACACCAGGAAAACCAGGTATGCTGTGAGTGCAAGTTTTCTTTAAATGAGGAAAGACAGGGGGTAGGAATGTACATAAAAGAAGTAAATAGAAAAGACGGGAGATAAAAAGAATGAAAGAACGACTCTAACCTCTAGGGCAAGAAAAATGAAAAGAGGCACGTTAAAGGAGGAAGAGGTGAAGAAGGACTGACACCGGGGCAAAGACCAGGGTCTTGGAGAAACTAAGAGAGAAAGAGGGGCCAGGCGGCTGTCCCATCCCCATGTTTGGGCAGATTAATGGAGTCGTGGCTCCCTCGCTTGCGTCCTGACCCGGGAGGGGACAGTATCTGTTTAGATTTGTGTCTAAATTTAAACCCTGATCGCCGGCCTCCTTGCTCCTCCCCCCTCCCCCTCCCCCCCCCCCCCCCCCCCCTTCCTCGTTCTCTAGCGCAGGGCGCGGGCGGCCCGAGCAGTCCCGCAGCCAGCCAGCCGGGCGCGCAGCCGCCCACTTACGCTGTGCCCGCCGCAGCCGAACCCGGCCCAGGCGGGAGCCGAACGGAGAGCGGGGATCGCGAGCCCCGGCCAGAGCGAGCGCGCGCTGCCGCCGCCGAGTCGGCACCTGGAGGACATGGAGGTAAAGGAGGCGGTGGCGCGCGGGCAGGGCGGCGAGCGGGGCCGGGATCCGAGCGGGGAGCCGGGAGTACCGGGCTCATTGCTGCCGCCCCGGGAGCACGGCGAATGCCCGCCGCTCCCACGCCTCCTGGCCAACTCCGGAGGCTCGCCCCTGGTCCTACCTAGGGAACCTCTCTGATCAGGCAGGGGGTCGGCGGGGGAAGACCTCAGGGAGAGGGGAGGGGCCTTTCTAGAGATACAGGTATTTTGCGTAGGGACCTAAATGCTTCAGATTAAAAAAGTGCTGTAAACTTTGTAAATGGGCAAATGTGCGACCAGAAACTCTCAAGAAAGCAGAAGCCGCTAGATCTGAAGATGTGGGTATTGAAAGAGAAACAGAACTGTTAACGTGAGGCACTTTTTTTGGCCAGTCCGTTGGCTTCCCTTTTCGATGAACATTGGACTTTTTAGAGTCCGGTCGCCCTCTTGCTTCTCAAGTCCCGCTTCTGTCGGTCACATCTTTCAGAACTTTCTGAAAAGCTCCCCTCGTGGGCAAATGGCGCTCCTTCTGATTAGACTTCAGACTCCCCTGTATGTCCCTGCGTGCATGGGAGTGTGCTGGCCACATATCTGGGGGGGGGGGGGGTTGCTGCAGGGTGAAGCCCACCACTGCCCGGCCTGGGATTTTCCTGGGACCGCTCCAGTGGGATCCAGGAACCACCCTCCAGTGGAGGAGTGGCCGGGTGTATTCCCCTCCTCCCTGCCTTCTCCACATCCTGAGGCTTCCCCAGATTTTCCCCTTGAAACTGAGTCCTGACATTTAGCCCTAAGCCAGTCTTAGCCAGACTTGGGCTTGCTTTTGAAAAGAAGAAAAGAGAAGGTGTGAATGTTACCTAGCTTTCAAGGTGATTCCCACCCTTTCAAAAGCTGAACTGCTGCTTCCAAGGCTGTGGTCAGCACTCTCAAGATTCACAGTCAGTTCTGCTAGCTCTTCCCCGCTCCTGGCTCTACACCAGAGCCCAGGTTGGCTCTTCTAAGCGAACCTCACTGCTTGGCCTACAAAGCACTGTGACTTCTCTGTGAGGGCAATAGGTCTGTCCTGGGCAGTTGCATTTAGGCATCCAGCTCTACCAGTTGTCTTCAGGGATCACCCTCAGGGAGGCCTTATAAAGTACAGGGGACTGTGGGATCCACCAGAGGCTGAGCTAGACCTTCTGGAAACAACTGTAAACTGGCGAAACTCCACGCAGATTAAGGATGGGAAAGGGTGGGAGGGAAGCCCAGCAGTGGGTGTTCACAAGTCTACTCAAAGATAGCCCAGAGCGATAAGATCCTCTCTGGCTGGCTACAGCTTCAGGGCAGAGGAGGGAGATGGCCCCGGGGATGCCCATGGGCTGAGTGAAGGTTCCTGAAGAAGTTGCTTTAGGAGTGGGTTTCCTCCTCTGAAAGTACAGGGTGCCTCAGGCCCCCAGGTAGAGGTACAGTACGATTTAGGACCTGTCTAATCTCTTGCAGAAATGGATGGAAGATGAGAGCAAAGATTTAGGCTTAAAAGCAGGTTGCTTGCAGCTTGAGGGCCAAATGCAAGTTTGAACTTTGTTCTCAGAAGACACAAGGGACTCCTTCCTAAGGTACTTTTTTCTCCCTCAGTTGAGGAAGGAACAGTGTGTGGCAGAGGCCCTGAAACTGTCGCTTAAGCAACTTCCTGTGTTTGGGGGGTGGTGAAAAGAGAAGGTCCTCCAGTGTACAAACCAAGACATGTAGTCATTGATGGGGGATTCTACCAAGATGGGGGCATTGCTTGGCCAGCCAGGAAGCCTGTCAGTTCGCGCTGAGTCTGTACAGGGCATGGGTTTGCTGGTTGGCAGTGACTGCTTTTGAAGTTCTTTTGTCAAAATGCCTGGAAAAAGAACTGCAACTGCTAGCGCTGGTAAAGGAAGTAAAGAGGAAACCAAGAGGCTGGAGAAGTGACGTTTCTCAGCCAGGACGTAAACTTTTCATGGTGGGACATGATATGCAGGAGTGAGATTTGGGAATTCCTGAAAAATCTCATAGTAAAACCCTCTTTTGAGAGGTGAAACCCACTTTTGAGACATGGAAGGACCACTATATATATTTGGTGAGAAATTGAGTTATATTACTTCCCAGTACTAGGAATTTAAACCAGGCCAACAAGAGTTACTCAGCATTCATTCTCTAGAGCCCACTTGCCTACTGGAAGTCTTTGGGAAATCTTTTCTTTTTTTTTTTTTTTGCGGTACACAGGCCTCTCACTGTTGTGGCCTCTCCCGTTGCGGAGCACAGGCTCCGGATGCGCAGGCTCAGCGGCCATGGCTCATGGGCCCAGCCGCTCCGCGGCACGTGGGATCTTCCCGGACCAGGGCACGAACCCGTGTCTCCTGCATCGGCAGGCGGACTCTCAACCACTGCGCCACCAGGGAAGCCCAATCTTTTCTTTTTTTAAGTTACTTTACTGCTATCAACATCAATCATTATTTCAGCCCTCTTTAAGCCCTCCGCAATAAACAAGATAAAGATGCCTTTTAAAAGTTCACAATCCAATAGGGAAAATAAGACTTACCATTATATCTTGTCATGTATATAATTTTCAAATGCTTAAGTGCCAAAGGTATGGCAGTTGCAGACCAAAAGTTCCACAGTATTTCAGTGTTTCTATTAAGTCTCAGAAGAAGTCATAAAAGAAAGGTAGGTGGTGAGGATGAGAAGGCATAAGGAATGGGTGCCCAGAGAACATGCCAGCTTTGTGTAGGAAAGCAGGCCAGTTGGCTGGAGAGGAAAGTGGGGAAGCAGAGAGAGAAAAAAATGAAAGTAATAAGATAAAAACCACAGGGCCTCTGAGTATAGTGGATGCTGGCCAAGTGGGTGAGTGGGAGCTGGAATTCAAGCCATCTGGAAGAAAGGGTTACTTTTTCTTTGTAAAAAGTCTCCTTGCCTAGCTGTGCCCCAAAGGGGGCCTTTTTCTAATTTAGGCAGAGGCCAGCTGCAGCCCTCAAGGCCAGATAGTGAATGGCCCTGGATTCTGCTCCATGGACAGTAGGAAACTGAGTGGTGTTGAGTAAGATGGCGGCCACCATGTAGCAGGGATGATATGGCAGAAACACCAATGCATAGAGTGAGCCAGGAAACCAGACTCAGGAGCTTCTCTGAGAGTCGAGGCATATTCTGACTTTGAGAGAGAGCAAGAATGGAAAAGATGGAAAAGTAAAGGCCACGTGTTATAAGAGAAACCAAAAATGACTTCTGTGTTTGAGCCTGCCAGGGTGCCCAGATGAGTAGAGTTCTCTAAGATGCCAAGGAGAATGGCAGTATTGTTTTTATGCCTCTATAAGCCTTTTGTAGGCAGGGACTGTCATTGGTCTTTAGGTCTCCAGAGATTTGCACAGTGCCTAGATAATCATATAATTTCTCGAGAAGAACTTGCTTGATAAATGAATTGACAGAAACAGGGAACTCTTCCCCTCTCAGCCTGCAGCTCCAATATCTCTACCTTGGGAACCTTCACAGATGCCCTCAGACTCTACAGCACTCTCGACACTTTTTTCAAACTGAATTAGAGTACCAGGCAGAACTGTAACTGTCTGCTTACCTGGCTCTCTTCCTGGAAAATTCCTTGAGGACTGGGGCCATATCTTATATATCTAGGGCTTGATGGCACTCAAATGCTTGTTGAATGAGTAAATAAGTGGTTGAAGATGGGAGAAAGATCAGATATTTTTTTAAAAAAAAAAACAAGGTTTAGATATGTTAGTTTTGATTGTTCTAAGCAGGAATGTCCAGCACTCCATGAGAAGTACAGACCTCTTATAATGAAAATATGATTCTTCTCTAGAAGAGATAATAGGTGAAGTTACTCTGGATAGGAACCCAGAAGGGAGAAACGTATAATAAAGAAAGAGCTGGAGACTTTGGACATCAAAATTAAACTAATATTCTTAGTTGCTTAAATATAAATTGTAGGCAGTACCAAATAACCTAAGAGTGCTTGAAAAAGTTTAATTAAGACACAGACCTACTAGAGAATGGACTTGAGGATATGGGGAGGGGGAAGGGTAAGCTGTGACAAAGTGAGAGAGTGGCATGGACATATATACACTACCGAACGTAAAATAGATAGCTAGTGGGAAGCAGCCATATAGCATAGGGAGATCAGCTCGGTGCTTTGTGACCACCTAGAAGGGTGGGCTAGGGAGGGTGGGAGGCAGGGAGACGCAAGAGGTATGGGAACATATGTATATGTATAACTGATTCACTTTGTTATAAAGCAGAAACTAACACACCATTGTAAAACAATTATACTCCAATAAAGATGTAAAATAAAAAAGTTTAATTTTCCACTGAATAAGTAATGAATTTCTAATTTGGATGAAGACAGTTAAGGAGCCCTTTTCCTTAAGGTAACTCCAAGTCCTTTCCAGATATTATTTGTCATTCATCCATTTGTTCAGTGTTTATTGAGCATTTATTTTGTACTAGATCTTGTGCAGTAAATGTTAATTAAATATTTGGCTATCATGTCTTTTCATCCTCACAGACTATCAGTATTACTGATGGTGGGTCTGTGTGTATGTGTACATGCTGGTACATATAATGTGTTCATTTGGTAACCTACTTTTTCAATGATATATTTTTACTTCTTTAATTTTTTTTTTTTCTTTTTGACTGCGCCAGGAAGCTCAGAGTCCTAACCACTGGACCGCCAGGGAATTCCCATACTTCATTAAATATCTTCTACCACAATTTCACCAACAGCCTTTGCTGGTTCTGGACCCAGCCTGTCACTGAGCCATGTGTTGGCTGCTGGCTGGAGCCTACGGCTCATAATTAGGGATTGCTTGGCCTCTGGGAGCTGGAGCTTGGCTGGTGGACTTGCAGGCCTGGCCAAGTACCCCGCACATTCCTGTCTGGCTCCCACTCTGTGGGACCCTCTAAGTACCACCGGCTTCCACTTAACAGGCACTTGCATTCAGTGGACCGCAATGACAGGGGGAAGTTCGGGTAGGCAGACTGGAAGGGCCCAGGCGCTATCGCAGGAGGGGGTGAGCCTGCATTCCTGGAGCGGAGTCAGGTTTCAGAGCCCGATCCGCAGCGTGGCTCCTCGCAGCCAGGCGAGCCAGAGTCTGGCGAGCACGGTTCCGTGGGAAATCTGAACACTGGCGGCTCAGCAGCCCAGTAATCTTATCAGGGCCTCAAGAGAACGTTTCGGTTCCAGAGAAATCTGAAGGCAGATCTGCCTTCCTCAAGTAATAGTGTTGGGTTTGCAGAGTCAGCTTGACCACCTCTACTCAACTCATTAGAATTTGAACATCTCAGAGCTCTGGGTGGAACGAAACAATCTCTAATTGCCATACTGTAAAGGAGAAAACAAGAAGCAGAGACTGAGGCTGCCTGGGGATTTAGGCACCACTGGACCTTTGGAAAGCCAACAGCTTGCAATTTTTCTCTCACCTGGGGAGGAGTAGTTCAGCCTTAAGAGGGAGAATGGTCAGTTTCATCACAAAATCAATATCCACCTCATGTTTGGCCTTCAGAGAGTTATGTAGAAGTTTTTAATCTCTCTCTGCAGAAGAAGATACAATGAAACTGCTAATACAGTACTAAGGCTTGGTCACCAGCATCAGTATTATTGCTCTAGGGCCCTACAGGAGCTCATCTCCCCAGTGGATCTACCTGAGTCACGCCAGGGGGGACAGTGCCCTCATACCGTGGTCTTTTGGGGGAGTGAGCTCCCCATCTTTTTCCTTTTGGGTTTCCTGAATATCTATCTCCTGGGCATTGTGGGAAATGACTGCTGAGCCGCTGAGGCTCACCTGTAAAGTCTCATTTGCATGGGTCAAATCTTATCTTGAGGGAAGGGGCTCCAGCCTCTGCAATTTCAAGCTCTGGCGCCTCCATAGGAGAGGTGAGATGGCCATTCAGGGCCTTTACACCTGTAAGAGACCCTCCTGAGATGCCATCAGAGCCCATCCTTAATGGAGAATGTTGTGGACCCCAGGCTGGAAGCACTAAGAAGTTCCAGACCTTGGAACTGGACATTCTCTCCACCCAAGATGCCCTTCATTTTGAACCTGCTTGTAGCCATATCGGGGCCACCTTCTTGGCCTTGGGGTAGCAATCACATATCTCTCTTAAGCTGGATCTTCCATAATCGATTGATAGCAAGTCATAGGACACCACACACTAGCTCTTTTAATTAGGTCCAACAGACATGCGTTGAGGCCGTACTGCCTGGCAGGCAGTGGAGATACTCGGCAGGCAGTGGAGATACGAAGATGAATGTTTCACCCTGCTGGTCTCTGAAGAGCTCAGGTCTAAGAAGGGGGCAACCACCTACAGGCGTGTGGAGAACAGGAGTTTGAGTTCATGTGGACAGAGGAGAGGTGTCATACCCCGCCTGGGGTTCAGGGGGCTTCCTGTGAGAGATGTTTCTAAGTGGAGTCTGGAGGGATGCGTAGGAGTTGATCAAGTGCAGACATTTGGGAAGAGCCTTCCAGTCAGAGGGAATGACGAGCAAAGCACTGATGCTAGCAACAACATGGTATGAGTTACCAGCGGTTCGTTTCTGGAGGATAAAGCAAGATAAAGGTATTTGAAGTTGGGGGACTAGATGAGGGGTAAGAGAAATATAAGTTACAGTTCCTGCCATAAAAGGAGCTCTCTTCTGTTTGGGGAAACAAGATATACACATATGACACAACAGAAAAAAATACAAGATTGTATCCTGATAAGCTCTAAGGTGTGTGGGAGTTCAAAGTCAGCTTCTCTAATGGAAGCTAGAGAGAACTTGCTTCCTGTGCTGGGGATTCCCCCTACAAGTGTGGCTCTTCCCAGGCCCCCTGGCAGCCCTGGTGGTGCACAGCTAACAGGGGATCTCAACCCAGGGATTAGCACACTCGGCCTGGGACCTGCACTTAAAAGCTTTTGCTGAGGATATCTAATTTGAAATAGGCTCCAGGCCCCAAGGGAATGCCTTTGGTCACCCCCCAAGGCCCTCTTGCCTTCTCTGGCAGAAAGAGGCCTCTGGGAATAAACCACATTCACACAAAAAATCTCCTCTTTCAATTCACACCTCTACCTGCAGCCCCACTCATTCCTCCCACCGTGATCACACATCCTGTGCATGCTCCAAGAAGCCAGCATTTCTCCTTTTTGTCCAAAGGCAGAACAGGGGCAAGCTGAGGTGGGCCCAGGAACAGCAGCCAGCCACGTGCATCAGCCTGGGCTGGGCCCAGCGAAACAGTGCAACATAAACGAGAAGCTGAGCCTTGTGGCTTGCTGTTACACAATCCAAGCACCCACACCAGAGGTCACAGAGAATTTATACCTCTCAACATGCCATAGAGGGCTTCCAGCTTCCTTGGGGCCTCCCTGCTAGACCCTTACCCTCCATAGTTCATTCCAAGCACATGAGCCAGATGGACAGTTCTCCCACCTTGATGGGGCCACGCACACCACACACACACCCCCGCCTCCATCTCTGAAATACATTTCCAGGCTTCAGGCTTCTGGCTTGTCTTGCTTTCGAGATATGTTTTCATGGATAATGGGAAATCCATTTCTGAGCATCCATACTGATGTCAGTGTGGGAGAAACCTAAAGCTTGCTGCATGGTAATCACTACCACTTGTTGAATGCCTACTTATATACAGAAGTTTTGCATAAGTTTATCTTTTTAATCCTCATAAAGTCCTATTCCATCTGTTTTCTCTTTTTTTTAAGGGTTTTTTTTTTTAACTTATTTGATTTTTGGCTGCGTTGGGTCTTCGTTGCTGCGTGCGGGCTTTCTCTGGTTGTAGCGAGCGGGGGCTGCTCTTCACTGCGGTGCGCAGGCTTCTCGTTGCGGTGGCTTCTCTTGTTGTGGAGCACGGGCTCTAGGAGTGCAGGCTTCAGTAGTTGAGGCATGTGGGCTCCGTAGTTGTGGCACATGGGCTCAGCTGCTCTGCGGCATGTGGGATCTTCCTGGACGAGGGCTTGAACCGGTGTTCCCTGCATGGGCAGGCGGATTCTTAACCACTGCGCCACCAGGGAAGCCCCTTTATCATTGTTCTAAGCAACAAGTGCCAAGAGATCCGGAGCTAAGTCTGGGAGGGCCCCACCCCACCAGGGGCAGTACTACACCCTGTCCTTCTAGCCTTCCTTTCTGTGATGCCCTCAAGGGGTCTCTCTGGAGGAGTCCTTGGCCCCTGCTGCCTAGTCATGCCTGAATCCCCTCACAAAAGCCTGAATTGAAGTACTTGGGAGGAGAGGAACAAGGATGATTCCAAGCCCTTGTGGAAATGCATGGGAGACTCAGAGGGATCCCAGTGCTCCAGGCTACTATAGACTGAATGCCAAAGTGCTGCCCAGATGGGCATCTAAAACCAGTGGAGTTGGCAGTTGCATGAGTTTGCTAGGGCTGTCATAACACATGACCACAAATGAGGTCACAGAAATCTATTCTCTCACAGTTCTGGAGGCCAGATATCTGAAATCAAGGTGTCACAGGAGACCCTAGGGGAGAATCCATTCCATACCTCCTATAGCTCCTGGTGGTTGTGGCTTTCTTGGCTTGTGGCCACTCTAGTCTTTGCCTCTTGTTCACTTCACCTGCTCTGTGAGTCTCTCATAGGGACATGTGTCATTGGATTTAGGACCCACACTGATAAGCCAGGATGATTTCAGGATGAAGAGCTACTTAAGTTTATCTGGGATCAGGACTTCCCTGCTGGTCCAGTGGTTAAAACTCTGCTTTCCAATGCAGGGTGTGCGGGTTCAGTCCCTGGCCAGGGAACTAAAATCCCACATGCCTTGGGGTGTGACCAAAAATTTAAAAAAAAAAAAAAAAGATTATCTGGGATCATCTCCACCCTCAGAGAAGATTGTGCCTAGCAAGATTATAGAATTAGGGCTTCCCTGGTGGCGCAGTGGTTGAGAGTCCGCCTGCCGATGCAGGCGACGCGGGTTCGTGCCCCGGTCCGGGAAGATCCCACATGCCATGGAGTGGCTGGGCCCGTGAGCCATGGCTGCTGAGCCTGCGCATCCGGAGCCTGTGCTCCGCAACGGGAGAGACCACAACAGTGAGAGGCCCACGTACCACAAAAAAAAAAGATTATAGAATTACATTTTATGTGATCTCATTTGATATTCTGTGATCAAGTACCTTATTCATGCGTTCTTCCATTCATTCATTTAAGAACATGTACTGAGCAGCTACCAAATGAGAATTTATAAGACACAGTGCCTGTTCTCAAGATCCATACAGTCCGGAGGAAGAGAGCAGGGCAGAAATGGAAACAATGATTGCAGAACGATGTGATGGGCTCTGTAAAGTCAGCGTGTAAGCAGTCCAATTGGACAAGCGAGGACAGGTGATTGTAGTGGTCTAGGCAGGCTAGCCTCACTGTAAAACAATTCCATAGTCTTACTTGTTGAAAACAATGAAGGCTTGTTTCTCACTCTGCGGAGGGTTGGCTGGGGACTCTGCTGCATGTCACTGTCGTCCTCCCTGTGGGACCCAGGTTGACAGAGCAGCCACCATATGGAACATTGTCGGTTATCATAGCAGAGGGAGGGTTCCAAAGGACTTGCCCCGGCCGTGGCTCTGGCCTGGAAGGGTTGGAAAGAGCCACATCAACTCGACCACAGGGATGAGGAAGTGCAATCCTCCTACATGCCCCACATGATGAGAGCTAGATACGTTTCGTGACCATCCTTTGGGTCCTGGTGGAATCTTAGAAGACTTCACAGAGCAGATGATCTTTGAGATGGTCTGGAAGTAAGACTTGTGTCTTTCAGGCTGACAAAGGTGTGAAGGCTGAGGAAGAAAGCATTTATCTGTGCCACTCCGGGCTCACTCACTTGAGACTTAACAAAATTCTCATGGTAAGAGATGTCCTTCCTGATTAAAACGAAAGCTGCTTTGCAGGCACAAAAAAATGTTTTTGGTGATTTCAGTTATTTTTCATGCTTTGAGATGTGATAAGGAGGAGTAGGTAGGTTTGAAAGGGAAGTCAGAGGGTGAATAGAATATATGCCCCATTTCTATAGGTTAAAATATCAATGAAGGGCTTCCCTGGTGGTGTAGTGGTTGAGAGTCTGCCTGCCGATGCAGGGGACACGGGTTCACGCCCTGGTCCGGGAAGATCCCACATGCCGCGGAGCGGCTGGGCCCGTGAGCCATGGCCGCTGAGTCTCCGCATCCGGAGCCTGTGCTCTGCAGCGGGAAAGGCCACAGTGGTGAGAGGCCTGCGTACCGCAAAAAAAAACCCAAAAAATCAGTGAAATAGACATAAGCCATTAGGTGCAGCTGTTCAAAATGTTTCTCAAATATCTTAGCCCCAGAACAGCCAATACCATAGGCCATGCCATCAAGAGAGACGGCTTACAGGCATCCTTTTTGATTTGGAAGTGCTCCCCCATAGTGAATAGGGAATCTATGCCTTTTTCTACATGTAGTTATATAACACTTGGAATTGCCTTCTTTTCCCCTATAAGCCTGTAAATAAGCCCTGCCCTTGGTGCCTAAGGAAGGGGTTAGTGAAAGTCAGCCTGTGAGTAACATGGACATTAGACAATGGAATTTGAAGGAAGTGGAAACACCAGGTTGCCTTCTGCCCTCTGTTCTTTTTAGGTTTCCTTTGTTGGTTGATTGCATCTGGGATAGGCCAAGGGTGTTGCTGTGTAGAGAGAGAAACCATGAGACCTGAGTTTCAGGTCCAGAGTCAGTGACTAGCCTTAGGGTTCTTGTTGGTCCCTCTGTCTGTAAAACTGGTACCTGCTTTCCCTACCTTATAGAGCTATTTTGAAAAGAAAATAAGATCATGCATCATAAATAAGATACTTTTTTAAAAATTTATTTATTTTATTTTTTATTTTTGGTTGCGTTGGGTCTTCGTTGCTGTGTGCGGGCTTTCTCTAGTTGCTGCGAGCGGGGGCTACTCTTCATTGCGGTGCGCAGGCTTCTCATTGCCGTGGCTTCTCTTGTTGTGGAGCACAGGCTCTGGGTGCGTGGGCTTCAGTAGTTGTGGCACACAGGCTCAGTAGTTGTGGCTCGTGGGCTCTAGAGTGCATGCTCAGTAGTTGTGGCACACGGTCTTAGTTGCTCCATGGCATGTGGGATGTTCCCGGACCAGGGCTCAAACTGTGTCCCCTGCATTGTCAGGCGGGTTCTTAACCACTGCACCACCAGGGAAGCCCAAGATACTTTTATAAAGTACTTTAAGGTACTTTATATCCCATATATATAAAATATCCCATAAAGTCATGGTGATATGATTATTAATATCTATTACATGGAGATTGTGCAAAATTGTAACAACCCTGAGTGTCTTCTGTAAGAAAGCTCTGGTGTTCTGTTTGCCTAATAGAAGGTGGCAGAGGGAGTACAAAGAAGGTGATGTTGGAGAATATGAGCAAAGCTAAGGCTTCCATTATGGACCAAAAAGGACACACAAAAGAGGCTTTGATTTGTGCAGTGGTGATAAGGAAAATACTTTACAATTCTGCCGTGCTTTTTTGTCAAAGCACTTTCCCATATCTCTTAAGTTAAAGCTCTAAAAATTCCCATCATTGGCTCTAGTATGCTACAATGCACATAGTACAGTTGAACCTTGAACAACATGGGTTTGAACTGCATGTGTCCACTTATACTTGGATTTCTTTCACTAAGTGCATCGTACTATAGTCCTACGTGATCCACGGTTAGTTGAACCCGTGAGTTTAGAACTTTGGATACAGAGGGTTGACTATAAAGTTATACATGGATTTTCACAGATTATTGACTTTGGGGGAAGGAGGGGATTTCTAACCCTCTCGTTGTTCAAGGGTCAACTGTATGTATCAACACACCCTTTTGAATGAACACAGGAATGCTTCATATTGCTTCAGGGTAGCACAATGTAGGGGTTAAGAGCACAGATCTAGGAGCCAGACAGCTGGATTTGAATCCTGACTTTGCCAGCTACTAGCTTGTGGCCTCTCTGTGCCTTGGTTTTCCCATCTGTAAAAATGGAAATAATCATAGTACCTACATGATTGAATTGTGAGGCTTAAATGAATTAATACCAATGTACCTCAGTATCTACAGGGGATTGGTTCCAGGACCCCACCCAACCTCAGATTCTGTGGATGCTCAAGTCCTTATATAAAATGGCATAGTGTTTACATATAACCTACACACATTCTCCCATATACTTTAAATCATCTCTAGATTACTTATAATACCCAACACAATGTAAATGCTGTGTAAATAGTTGCTGACCCGTGGCAAATTCAAGTTTTGCTTTTTGGAACTTTCTGAACATTTTTTTCTGAATATTTTTGACTCACAGTGGTTGAATCTAAGGATACAGAACCTGTGGTTACAAAGGGCCAACTGTATTTGTGTAAAGTGTTTAGAACAGTGCCTGGCGCATAGTTGATGTGATATGATTGTTGACTAAAGTTTTTATAGTCATTTAAAAGAGAATGGCCTCTTTTGCTTTCGGTGCAGCTTTGACTGGGACCCAGGATGGGCTGAAGTTCTCCAGCCTGAGAGTGTTGGGTGGAAGGGTGGTTAGTGCCCGCTGCATGCTGACCTCTGCTGGTGGAGCTCTCTGGACTTCTGTATGCGGTTGGTCCTCGGTGGCAGTGCTGGAACAGTACCCACATAAGTCCAGAGTAGAACCAAGGAAACAGCCCCGGGGGAGCCTTAGGCATGGAACAGCAGCTGCAGGCTCACAGCGCATCCAGGGCCTGCAAGAAGAAGGGAGTATTATTGGCTCAATAAATGCATTTCAAAGAAAGGGAGACAGCAAGTGTATTCTGTGGTTCACCCTGGTAGAGCAGGTGAAATGAGGAGGTAGGAAAAGGGAAGAAGACAGTCCAACTGAAGTATGGCATCCCTTCCTCTTTCTCCTTCTTGCTTACATTGGTCACCCCTTCCCTGACCTGTCCTCACCTTTCACACCTGCATGGGAGTCCCCTGCTGGGGAGCTGAACAGGGTGGGATTCTGTGATTGCAAAGGCAGCTGCAGGGATTGGAGACTGAGAAGCTAACCATTCAGAGCCCTTCTCAGCTGACATCAGTCTCAGCTTGACATCAATCCCGAGCTTCCTGCCGTGCTGAAGAAATTAAGTGCCTTCATATGCCAGCAAGGGTTTTCTGGTTTCTCAAATAGTCAGGGTAGCTCAACCTGCTCTGAATTCATCCTGCCAAGATAATTACTTGCAGTAAGTAATGCAAGTAAGGGGTTTTGGTAAGATGGACTCAGAGGTGGTTGAGCTACCTAACACCTAGCGTAGCTTCACTGCACTTTTTTTTTTAAAATAAATTTATTTATTTTATTTTTGGCTGCATTGAGTCTTTGTTGCTGCACGTGGGCTTTCTCTAGTTGCAGGGAGCGGGGGCTCTTTGTTGCAGTGCACAGGCTTCTCATTACGGTGGCTTCTCTTGTTGCGGAGCATGGGCTTTAGGCTCATGGGCTTCAGTAGTTGTGGTGCACGAGGGCTTAGTTGCTCCACACCATGTGGGATCTTCCCAGACCAGGGCTCGAACACCGTGTCCCCTGCATTGGCAGGCGTATTCTCAACTATTGCGCCACCAGGGAAGCCCAGCTTCATTGCACTTTGCATCCCAGGTCCTTCCCAAGGGAAGTCTCCAAGGGCAGGCCACCGGGCTCTGTTGTTGGCCCTGGCTTGTTAAACATTTTTGTTAATGACTTGGATGAAAAATAGAAAGAAACCAGATGACCCACAGCTGGGATAGTTAATATGATAGATGACATATTCAAGTTCAAAATGATTTATATAGGATGGTATGCCGGGGCCAAAACCAACATAATGAAATTAAACAGGAATGAACGTCAAGCCCTCTGGTTAGCTTTGGAATGTCAGGCACCAGCGTAGGCCAGACCTGGCTTGGAAATACACACTCATTTGTTCAGTCAATTCCACATATATTTATCGAGCCCACTGTGTGAAAGATGCTGTCTGGATCCTCAGAGGGAGTCAGATATAAAAATAGGATCTCAATAAGCTGAAGGTTTAGTAGCGGTGCAGGGAAGTGATACGATGCATCTCCAAATAAATACAGGGTACCGGGTAAGAAGTGTCATGTAAGTGACAAGACCACAGGTCTGGGGGTCTTTCTCAGAGACAGATCATGCTCAGCTGGTGCAACTGGAGAAGGCTTCATGAGAGAGGGTGAGTTCACAGTGGGCACTGAAAACCAGGAGTTTGTTTCTAAGCAGGTAGCTATAGTGAAGGGCAAAGAAGTAACAGTAGTGGGCAGCTAAGTGATAAATTGGGGGAGTGGGGAGCTATGAGTACCCTCAGTGACTGAGTGGGCATGTGTGCACACATGTGTGCGTGAGTGAAACTGCCAGAGAGGATAAAACTACACTGTGCACAGACCAGAAAGACAGTGTGATAACGTGGGCTTTCTTCAGTGGGTACTGAGGGTCTTTGAAAAGGGGGCTTCCGGAATCAAAGGAGCGCTGGAGGCCCGTTCCCCTGGCCCCAGCGTGCAGGATGAGTAGGTGGGAGACTCCAGAGGCTGGAATACCAGTTGAGAGGCTAAAGCACCAATGAGAGAGGGCCTTGAGATTGGAAAGGCAATGAAACTGTGGAATAAACTGAGGCAAGGACTCGCAGTATTTGGCATTTGGTGGGAGGCTGCCGTGGGTGTTAGGGTTCGAGAGAAAGTGATCAGCGTGACTGCATTTTCAGTCCGGGAGCAAGGAGAAGGATTGGGCTGGCTTGGGTGGCGGAGAGGCTGCATTTCGGTTGAGGCCTCGACGGGACATTCAGAATTGGAAATTCAAAACTGGAGCGTAGAAGGGCACTGGGCTGAGATGGGTTCAGCAGTCATCTGCACAGAAATGGTCTCTGCAGCCCGAGCAGTGAGAGGCCACTGTAAAGCAAGGAGCAGGCCAAGGACAATGCTGTGGGCATCCCTCACATTTGAGGAACACCAGGACGACTAAAGTTAGTGAAGGACCAGTTTATGTGCAGAGGGCTGGGAGTTTTAGCTGACCACAAGCTTCCCGTAACCTAACCCTTTTCTTTTAAAAAAAAAAAAAAAAAAAAGGTTCAGTCTCAGGCTTTATCTCTGTATCCCACAAATGTAGGACTTAAAGTTTTTCATCCTGCCCAGATGACCTCTCCAGGACTCTCTGTGTGATCACATCTCCTTTCCCCTAACCCTCTCTCAGCTCCGGGAATGGAGACCTCAAGGGAATGGGCCTCAGTACTTCTAGACTGTCACCTGAGGCTGGGATGTGGTAGCCGAGGTTCAGAGAAGGGAGGGAGAGGGGACAGAATTATTTGTCCATTAGGCAAAGGTCTTTTAAGTGCTTTTAGTGGCAGTCAGGTCGTGCGTGGGTCCCACATCAGATTAATTTATAGACGCACAGCCACACCCTGGGAATGTCTTATGTTCTTGTTATTATTTTAAAAACAATGATAAGACCACAACCAACAAAAAGATCCCTTTTGGAAAATCCTAGGACTTGGTGTTCAGGGGTTTCCCTTTAGTTTTAAAATATTACTTTATTATTAACCTAATGTTAAACATTTTAAGGTAAAATTGTTAGAATTATCATCCTAACACAGCTAAATTTTTTCTCTTTTTCTTGCTCCCTTCTGATCCTCCATTTTACCCCCTTTATCATTAAAAAAAAAAAAACTGGGAGAAAAAGACAATACTACTTAATATAACGACTGTCATTATTTTTAGCCATATATGTAATTCTTACAAAATTACAAGTGTCTATACAACTCTGTACGGTATCTTTTCACCTAATGCTATTTCCAAGACAATATCCTTGTTCTACAGAGTCACATTTTCACTTAAAATGTCTGCATGATATTCTATTACACAAATATAACATCATTTAATCATTTTTCTATTTTGGGACATGGCATTTGCTTCCCTTTTCTCCTTATTGTAAATAACATAGCTATAAACAGTACATGTATCTTTTTTTCGTCTCTTGAATAGTTTCTTTGGAAGCAATTCCCAGGAGTGGAATTATTAGGCCAAAGGATATGGTTCTTGGTAAATGTTGCCAAATTAGCCCTGGGCTGCCTTCCTTCTGCAAAGGCTCACTGTACCTGGTACACAAATTGCAGACTTAGCGAGGTGTGCCGGGAAGACAATGTGAGGTGAGAGCACCCTGTGGAGGCTGGTTCAGCACAGAGCCCCATCTTCCCACTGTACTCCTGTGGGTTCCCCATTCTGCCAACAGGGAGGGGGAGGGGAGGGCAGGAAAGGGGTGTGGACACCCTGGGAAATGAAGCAACCATCTGGACTTCCTGCTGGAGCAGCTGCAGACGATAGGGGGAAATTATGTACCAGCAAGATGGGGGCAGGGCAGAGTGAGCCTGGGGTCACCCAGAACCTCACCCACCATCAAGGATGGAAGCAGAATAGCCTGCTTGGGCTGGCTTCTAGGAAGCAATGACCCGCTCCTAGGAAATCCCTTGCTGTGGTGGGCAAGAGTGGTCTGGGTTAGGGAGGAGAAACAGTCACCCACTCACTCCCTCACTTCATAAGGATTTCAGGAGTGCCCACTGTGTAAGGTTCTCTGCTGAGAATTCTGGACACAAAAGGGAACACAACTGGGATCCTGCCCTTGGAGAGCCTGTGGTCTAGTAAGGGAATCAGAAGGATAACAGGTGATTATAAGAGTTTGGTCAAGTATGCTGATAAATCTGTGCTCAGGACACAGATTTGGGTATGACCTGGGGGCAGGAAAGACTTCCCAAAGTAGGAAGGTTGAGGAGGGGCTGGAGAGCTGAAGAGGGAAGAGAAGGATGTTGTAGCTGGAGGGAGAGGCAGGAGAGAGGAGGGCATTGGAAGTACAGTTGGATTTAGTGGGTAGGCCATGCTTGACTCCCTAGAACTTGACCTCGGAAGCTCCAGGATTTCCACACAGAGGCCTGTGGAGACACAGTCCTGTTGCACAGGGAGTGCTTACGGGGCTAGCCTTGAAGCTGAACCTGTAGGACAGGCACACTTCTTAACTTAAACTGGGTATGTATTTGGCGTGGCTGCTGAGATTACAGGGAATGTTCAAGCTCTCCAAAGCCACCTCTTTGTGTTGCCACTTGTTTTATTCCCCAGGCTGTGGGGGACAGGGGTTAGGTGATCAGATTTACACTTTAGAAAGTTCACTGTGGCTATGGTCCCCAGAGAATGGATTGGAGAGAGACCTTTAGGGGGCTGTTCAGTCGCCTGGACTAACAACCAGGCAAGGTGGGCTTCGGAAAGGACTGGGGGCGGAGGCGGAGAGAGGAGATTGAGCGGGGACCCTTCCTCACAGACCGAGAACTTTCTACCTAAGCCCTAGCTGAGGGCTAAAAAAAGAGGCAGCACGGTTCCCAGGGGCCTGTGTGCTCATGGGGACGCCATAGCATTGAAAGGGCATCAGATGTGGGCCTGGGTTTCTTGTGTCTATAATGAAGAGCAGCTCACCTGTGCCTCCTGGGCACCTGTGCAGGTACACTGTGTATGCGTGTGGTGGAGGAGAACCAGGTGAGTGTTACAGTCTAGCTGGAAGAAGCCAGGCGTGGTGGTGCAGGAGTTCAGGGCTGTGGACCAAATTCCATTGCTGTGGAAATTGCTGTGTGGTCTTGAATCAATGGCCCAAGATTTGGGGCTCTCACCAGGATGATAATTCTGTCTCTGCCTGGCTTATTGGGGGGATTAAATGAGTTAATGTGTTCATCGCCAAGGACTTGGAAGAGGTAGAAAGGACTGGACAGATGCAAGGTGTTGTCACCTCTGTGTTTTGGAAAACATAGGGAAATATCTGGAAATAACTTGGTGCCTCAAAGAGAAGCAGGCGCTCTGGAGCGTGTGGGGCAGGGTAGGGGTGAGAGATCTGTGGGGCGTGCACTCCCCTTGGGCCTCTGCTTCCTGCTCTTCTTGTGGCTTTTCTTTGAAGCTCAGAGCAGCTGTTACAGATGAGAGGCCAGGTTGGGCCCTGCCCAGATCACTGCTCAGAGGCACAGGCCGTGTTTGAAGCTACAAAGAGGCAACCAGTGGGGTTGGCAGGACTTCCTGACTCTAGCATGTGGGTCCGTCCCTGGCCTGACACCCCAGGGGCCCACCAGGAGGCCTGGGTCCTGAGGAAAGACCTGCCGTCCACACCAGGGAGACTACTGCCCTGTGCCTCCATGCAAGAGCTCTGTTCCAGCCACAGTCAAGGGCAAAGTTCAGGAGCTATAGGGATTCCCCCTCAGTCCAGTGAACTGTTTTGAGTTTTAGAAGCAAAAGCACCAACTAACAGAGCACGGAGGGGAGAGGGCCCAGTAATTGCAGCCCAGCCAATGGCTCTGCTTGTGTGAAGTTAGGCAGTTTTTCTTTTTTTGGCCGCGCCTTGCAGCATGCGGCATCTTAGTTCCTGGACCAGGGATGGAACCCGTGCCCCCTGCATTGGAAGGGTGGAGTCTTAACCACTGGTCCACCAGGGAAGTCCCTGGGCAGTTTCTATAGAGTAGGGAAAAAGGATTCAAGGTGCTTTTACCCTGACAGCATGCTGTGAGCAAGAGTATATATACATAGGGCTTCCCTGGTGGCGCAGTGGTTGAGAGTCCGCCTGCTGATGCAGGGGACGCAGGTTCGTGCCCCGGTCTGGGAAGATCCCACATGCCGCGGAGCGGCTGGGCCCGTGAGCCATGGCCACTGAGCCTGCGCGTCCGGAGCCTGTGCTCCGCGACGGGAGAGGCCACAACAGTGAGAGGCCCGCGTACCGCAAAAAAAAAAAGAGTATACATAGCATGACAGGGCAAGGAGAACATGGGGGCTCAGCCCCAGAGGCAGCCTCCACAGGCCAGGTGCAATGCCTGTATTAGTCTGCTAGGGCTGCCAGAACAAAGTACCATGGACTGGGGGGCTTAAACCCAGAAAGTTATTTTCTCACTGTTCTAGAGGCTAGAAGTCCAAGATTAAGGTATCAGTATGATTGTTTCCCTGGGACTTCTCTTGGTTTAAGATGGGCATCTTCTCCCTGGGTCTTCACAGAGTCTTCCCTCCCTGAGTCCTAATCTCCTCATTTTACAAGGACACCAGTCACATTGGATTGGGGCCCACCCTAATGCCTCATTTAACTTATTGACCTCTTTAAACACCCTCTCTGCAAATACAGTCTCCTTCTGAGGTACTGGGGGTTAGGATATCAACATATGAATTTGAGGGACACAACTCGGTATATAACAACACCCCCAGACCCAGAGCCTCACTTCCGGCTGTGGGTGAGAATGGAAAAGTTGCACTGGAGATCACCAAGCCACAGGGGCAGAAATGGAACTCAGAGGGCTCTGAACACCCCACCTGTGGCCTTTCACTCCTTGCCTGGCTACTTCCGCCACTCCTGTCCCTCAGCCACATCCTAGAAAGAGAGCTCCGGGGCACCCTGCATTCTGCACTGGCAGTGCTGCTGTGCGGCTCTCCTACTCTCCTGCTGTCCCCTGACCCCAGGCACAGCTTCTGTTACCCCCTTCTGGGTAGATAAACTCATGTCACCCCTCCTGCCAACACAGAGCACAACGCGATGGACTCCGACCGAGCTTTCGGCCTTCTCTGTCTCGTGGAGCTTTGCTCCTGCTGGCCTCGCTGCCCCGAACTTCCCTGCTCTTCCCCAGCCTCCTGTGAGTAGTTTCATTACGCTGGGGCGTTTACTACCCAGTCACTAGTCCATTTATGGGGCCAGGTCTGCCCAGCCAAGACGAGGGGAAGGGGTGAGGCAAGGCAGGGGGCAGGCATGGCAGGGCCCGTGGTCAGCCCTGACCCACCAGCTCCCTGGCTCCCCTCTGTTCTGATATCACTGGGCCAGCAAGAGGAGGCTGAGCCTCTGACCGGCGTTCTCCCACTTGTCCCGAGAGGCACTGCCCTCTGCCCCCATCTCCACCCTTATCTGGAGGGTGGGCCTCAGATGCTTCCTCTCCCCACAGACGGTCACCAGTGCCTTTTCCCACAGGAGGGTGGTGCCCCGTTACCAGGACCTGGGAGGAGATTTCCCCACCCCTGAATCCCATCCCTCCTCACTCTCCATTCCTCGTGGAGCCAGTGATATCCCCCTTATCATCTGGTCTGGAGAGGATATGAGTTTAAAGGGAACCAGGCCCCTTTAAAGTTGAAACCTCACCATGGCCAGATACTAGAGTGTATTTTCAGCCAAGAGGCCTAGGTAGAGATACAAGCAGTTGTCAGACTGGGACCAGGCCTGGCCCTCCATAGAGAGGGACCGACCAGTTGCTGCCCCAGCTGGGGGCACACGTTTTCTAATGACAAAACCTGTGAACAACTTCAAAGCTGGTGGACATTATGTTTTTTTTCCCCCATCTTTCCAAATTCACTTCTAGTTTTTGTCGAAGTGTATTTGTTTGTTTTTGTGTAACTCTCATCGCTGTGTACAAAACGCTGTGAATTTCTCAGCCCTTTTCTTTCCTTTTTGTTCCATACATATCTCCATGTGTTAGAAAGGTTGAGTGTCATTTTTAATGGGAACATGGTGTTTTATTGCCTTTATGGTCTATAATTTACTTCAACTGTTCTCTGAAATGTAATGTTCAGATGGTTTTAAAGTTTTCACCTCATGTGAAGAGCAATGCTATAGATGATTTTGTATAAGCTGCATTTTCCTTTATTTCCTTAGCATATATTCTAAAAATAGAACAAAGCATTTTCAAGCTCTTGTTACATAGTCCCAGATTATTGTCTTGAGAGGGCAGAATTAACCAATGTGTAATGCTAACAGCGGTTTTTAAGGGAACAGTTTTCCCCATAATCCTCGTAGCTCTGGCTTTTTATTATTATAACATTTTGCCAATCTGATAGTTGTGTACTGATACCTTAAAGGTACTTCGCATTTTAGTATTAACTATCAATGTCCTGTGTCTTCCCAAATGACAGCTCTGGGTCAGTATCTTCTCCCCATGCTTTGGAAGTTTATCTTCTTTGATGCTTTCTGGTGTTCATTTTACACAGATTTCACATGCATAAATACGTTGTGTGATTTCACTTAGCAAGGCTCTCTCCCTGGCAGGCTTTGTCTCCACTAAGTCTTCTTTAGATCAAAGCCGTGGTTCTCAACCCTGGATGCATGCTGGAGTCCCGTGGAGGGAGTTTCTAAAATACAGGACCTGGGGTCCCTTGGGAAATAAAGGAGAGGAGCTGGGCAGACTGCTGCTCTCATCTAACAGATGGAGATCCCAAGGCCCAGAGACTTGATCCAGAAGCCAGAGCCTCGATCTTTTACAATGGCTGGTGTCTTTAAACCAATAAATATTTATTGCACACGTACTATATGCCAGCCACTCTGCTAGGAATAGGGGAAAGTCGAGATAAAGGCTGTGGCACGTGCCTTCAAGGGGCTCATACTCTGGTGAGGGGGACAGACAGCTCAATGTAGCAAGGGAAGTGCTACGAGAGAGGTTTGCATGGCTGGCTGTGATGACACAACCCAGGGGAGAGGTCCATGAAGGCTTTTGGGAGGACGTAGCAAGAAGATGGGTCTTGGATGAAGAAGAAGAGCTATCCAGGTGGCAGGAATAAGGATGAAGGCATTTGAGGTAGAGCAACAGCGCATGTGCAAAGACATGGAGGCATGGAAATGCATGGTGTGCTTAGAGGGCTGCAGAGAGGTTCACGGCGGGCAGAGTCGGGTGTGGAGTTGGGCTGCCAGGGTTGGAATCCCAGGTCCACCACAGCTTTGTCAGCTTGGGCAACTCATTTAGCCTCTCTTAAGCTCTGATTCCTCCATCTACATTGTGACAATCATAATACCTGGCTGGTTGGTGGTAGATCAAGTCAGCATCTTTTTTTTTTTTTTTTTGGCGGTACGCGGGCCTCTCACTGTTGTGGCCTCTCCCGCTGCGGAGCACAGGCTCCGGATGCGCAGGCTCAGCGGCCGTGGCTCACGGGCCCAGCCGTTCCGCGGTATGTGGGATCTTCCCGGACCGGGGCACGAACCTGTGTCCCCTGCATGGGCAGGCGCACTCTCAAACACTGCGCCACCAGGGAAGCCCCAATCAGCATCTTTTTAAAGCACTGAACATAGTATTTGGCACATGGTAAATGTTCAGTAAGTGTTGGCTGTTCTTATTGAGAAAAATTATTATCTTCTAGGGAGGAAAGATGGACAGGAGCCTTACATTCTACATACTAAGAGGTACTCTATCGTAGGTAAGCCAAGCAAAGACGGTCAGACAGATTTTAGACAGATTGTGTGGGCAGCAGAGGAGAGAATGGACAAGAGGAAGAAGATCAGAGGCAAAGAGACCAGTTACGTGACCACAATCTCTCCCCACAGTCAAGAGAGAGATGATAGGGGCCCTTAAGTGCAGTGACCACAGCGAAGGTGAAGATGCCAGGCTGGAAACAGAGCTAGAAGACAGATGACTAGGCTTGGTGACCTACTATTTGTGAGAAAGCAGGGGAGAGAGTAGGATCTGAGGTTTCCTAATTCTACCACCTTTAAATCCGCTCCTGTGCTCAGCCAGGTCCTGCAGGCTCAGCCATCACATCCTTTCCGAATGGGCCTGCCATCTCTGATCTCCAGGGCTCCAAGGAACTGACTGCCTGGGATTGGGAAGGCTGTGGAGGAAAAGCACAAGGGCCTTTTATGTCCAAAACTAGATGGAGTCTACCCCTCTCCCCAAGGAAATGAGCTCAGCTTCCTCCAACCCTCCCTCCTACAAAGGAAATCTGAAGCTTGGGGACTTGGACCCTACTCAGGACCCTCATTGACAACCATCTCAGGCATCCGGATGTCCTGGGCTGTCAAAGCGTGTGGTCCAAGCCTATGTCTGCCTGGGGAGGGTGGCCCACAGGAGGGATGTGCTTTGCAGAGCGGAAATGGCTCAAACCAGATATTACCTTGTTTGTTTTCCCTGTGAAGAAAAGAGACCATTTTACTTTCCTCTTTTATTTATTTTTTAGGGATCAGGCAGATATTTTTAATTCCTCTAGTTTCCTGCTCTCTACAGGTGTTTCCTATGGTGTTGCTCTCAGAAAGGACAGAGCCATGACATAATCAGTTTTGTTCCTGAGATTTCCAAAATGTCTCCCCACTCTGTGTGTGCCGCCTCAGGTCCCCTGTGGGCAAGGTGACGTGAATACAGACCCCCTGCATAACGGGCTCTGTGTTCTCCACCGTTCACCTGTGGTGCAAGGCAGGGCTTGCTCTGAATACCAACCTAAGCAGCACTATTGGGGAGAGAGGATGAGAGGAAGGAAGTCTTTGGTTTCCAGCCTTACTCTGGTAGTTGAGCCCCTAGCAACTGTGGCCTTACAGAGGTGCCAGGTAGCTCCAGTAGAATTACTTTTTTTTTTGGCCGAGCCACACGGCATGTGGGATCTTCCCCAACCAGGGATCGAACCTGTGCCCCCTGCATTGGCAGCACAGAGTCTTAACCAGTGGACCGCCAGGGAAGTCCAGAATTACTCTTTACTTCTCATAGGTAGGACAATTCTCCCATCTCCAACCAATTATGACAGCCTCGTAGAACAGGCAAGGATGTCTTTGCTATTGAAAGGGCAGAATGCTTGTTCATTTTTACCCCCAAAAAAGTTATGCATAAACTAAAATTTTAGGGAAGTCATCATGTTTTTCATGCACGACAGAAGCCCACAATGGGAAATCCTTTTATCAAGTGAAGAAACCATTGGTAAAGCAACATAATCTCTCTCAATTGATCTATTTTACAATATTTATGGAGCCTCACGCCTGTCTTTTAGAAGGAATGGAACAAATATTTATTGAATACCTTTACTACACAGCTTGTCTTTTAAAACCTTCACAGCTGTTCTGTGAGTTGGGTATTACTGATCCATTTTATTGATTAGGAGACCAAGGCTAAGAATGGTTAAGGGGTCTAGTAACCCTGGCGGGCAGGAACAGAACTTGAAGTCTTCTCCTTCCATCTGGAGTTCTATATTCTAATCCCCCTTAAAATTCAATGAGGAGGTAATAATACCTTTGATATTATTTAATATTAAGAACAGTGATATAATGATGTACATATAATTAAAAACATTTATATATTAAACCAAAAGATACCCCCTGGGATTATCCAGGAAAACTGATCGAATAGGGTGAAAACATTCTTCCCCTGAATCAGGAAGTAGCAAACTGGTAGCTTTCTGGGCCAAATGCTGCAGGCAGACATTTTCTACCCTCACTGAGGTTTTCCTTTTCTTTTTTTTTTTTTTGGTAACTGAGATGATGTTAAAAACGGAATCAATACATGACACTTAAAAATCTGGATTTTAATCTCTTGGAAATCCAGATCATCTGGTGATGCTGGGCCTTGAATGATCTTTTGAAAAGTGGCTCAGTGTGCCCCAGACAGGCAGTGGGCTGGAGCTGAGTAGCAGGGTCACCCACCCCCGCTTTCCATTTCCTGCCTGGCCTCTGAAAGCACTGGAGTTTGCAAGGCCCACCCCAGATGATGTGGGAGAGGGGTGTGGAAACAGGCTGCAAAGTACACCCAGGATCTGCATGGATCTTACACGTTGGGAAAGTCTCCGTTTCCCATCTGCTCCCAAAGAGGTCATTGCGCCCAGCTGTCAGGCTGCATTCTCAGAATGGCAGCTCCTGTTCAGAAGTTACATCGTTGACATCTAGAGTAGAAGTAGATTTCATAGAAGGGAGGATGGCTGGGTCGTATTAGGCAGTCAGAGTGGCCTGGTTTTGAACCCAGCTCCACTACATGAGCATGTGACTCTGAGGAAGTGACTTTATCTCTATGATTACTAGTGAAATAGGACTAATAATCTAATAATATCTACTTCTCAGGGCTGTTGAGAGAATTCAGTGAGCTCCATCTGTGATGTGCCCTGCACATAGTAAGCACTCAGTCAATACTGATTCCTGATCTCTTTTTCCTTTCCAAAAGTGATGAATACATAACCCGCCCCACCCCCCCGCCCCGAGGGCCTTGTTTATCACCAGGGATGTAAATGAATACATGCTGAGCTGTACAAGATCTTTAGAAAATCAGGGTGTGGGGTCGAAAGGAAATCACCCTGTTTCTTTCACTTTTCTCTGGTCTGGTTATTTGGTTTTCCTAGTATCTACTGAGATGGAAGGGGACGTTTTGGCTTCGCATTGATCATTTCTCTTCGCTATTACAAACTGCAGAGAGCAGTCTGTAATAGCGAAGAGAAAACATTTTTAAATGTTTGGGGAGCTACTACAAATGGGGTAAGTGGCCCTAGATCTTAGTAAACCTGAAAACAGCTTTAGGGTGCATGTATATAAACTTAGTGGCACAATAACTTTATGGAATTATGCACTTCACCTCCTCCTTCCCTCTGGGCATATGTGTCCTGTCCCCAGACGCTCAAGCCCTTGTTTTGATATTTTGAGAAGACTGACAACTCACTACAAAGTTGTTTTCAGGTATTTATTTGTTCACACTAGACTTTCCCAAAAGATTTGGGGAGTAGAGCTTGAAACTCTCATTTCAGTATTTTAAAAAAAATTTTTAATTTGATGTTTTTCATATTGTCTTGGTAACTTGCTTTCTTTTCCTTGAAAATATATCATGGACAGCCCTGTGAATTAGTTCCAATTTACTCATTCAAATACACGTACACAGGGCTTCCCTGGTGGCGCAGTTGTTGAGAGTCCGCCTGCTGATGCAGGGGACACGGGTTCGTGCCCCGGTCCTGGAAGATCCCACATGCTGTGGAGCGGCTGGGCCCATGAGCCATGGCCGCTGAGCCTGCGCGTCTGGAGCCTGTGCTCCGCAACAGGAGAGGCCACAACAGTGAGAGGCCCGTGTACCACACACACACAAAAAATACATGTACACAGTTTTACATGACTGAGATCATAGCAGCCATGCTGGTTTTTTACAGGCAGTGTTTTTCTTTGGGTTTGCCCCTCCCAAATCATCTCTCCTCCCCTATCACCTCAGCTTCCAGAAACCTTTCTGTAGGATATTTCATATTCTTTAACTATATAAATTATTACATATACATTATACACACACATATGATGGATAGGTATGTGTACACATAGACACATATGGGGGTAGACAGTGTTGCTTTATAAAACTGGGA
Organism: Phocoena phocoena; assembly: GCF_963924675.1. Classification (NCBI taxonomy): domain Eukaryota; kingdom Metazoa; phylum Chordata; class Mammalia; order Artiodactyla; family Phocoenidae; genus Phocoena; species Phocoena phocoena. The sequence continues at coordinate 124,728,107 of NC_089219.1, forward strand.
TCATATTATACACATTTCTCTGCATCTAACTGTGCTCACTTTACAGTTTTTCATGGAAGTTTGGAGTGCTCTGATTCATCCTTTTTAATGGTTTCATAATAGCTTGTTATGTGAATGGACCATAAAACATTTCCCTTTTCATGGCTATTCACTTTGTTTCCAGAGTTTTGCTGCTGTAAACAGCGCTGCAGTCAGCCTCCACGTCCTTATATACCGGGGCTTGTGTGTCTGTGGAGTAGATTCTCAGGAGTGTGGGGTTGAGTCGAAAGATTTGTGCAATCTAATATAATAAATGTTCCCAGATAACTTTCCTAAAAGGCTGTACAACTCATATTTCCTCCAGCAATCTGTGGTGGTTCCTTTTTCCTGTTTCTGAAACGGCAATGGCTGTTTTTTTCTCTCTCCCCTCTCCTTGCCTGCCTAAGCATAAAGAGAAATCTCAGTGTTAATCTAATTTGCAGTTGCCTGACAACTAGTAAGTTTGAACATCTTTTTATGTTTATTGGCTTTTTGAATTTGCCTTTCTATGAAATGCTTATTTATATCCTTTCTTATATATTGTTCTTGTCATTTTGTGAAAGCACTTTGTATAACAGATATCTCCTTTTCATCTGTGTTACAAATAATTTTTCAGCTCTACTGTGTTCTGTTTACTTCATTTATAGTATTTTTGCCATTAAAAAGTTTTACTTTTTTATAGTAGAGGGGCAAAAAAATGTATATATATGTGTGTGTGTGATATATATATATATATATAAAATTAGCCTCTGGGATTTCTTTCTTAGTTAAAAAAGGAAATGTTTCATTTTAACACTCTTCTATCCTATATTCTGCTATTACATCCTTTGTTTCAGCTAATTAATCTCAGTTTGCCTTCAAAATGACATGAACCCCGGAGGCAGGCATGAGAAATCAGCAAAGCATGCTGGGAACTGTTATCACAGGCTCCCCTAGACCACGTGTCCATTCTCTGGCCAGATCTTATAGCTGATACCAGTCTGGAATTTTTCTATCCCCAGCTCTTAGCCTCTGTCTTCTCCTCCCTCCCCTGCCAGTCCCCTCCCCCATTTGCTCCTTAAATAGACGTCTTCCTTCCATCTTCTCAGCTCTCTTCTATATTTTGTCCTTCTTTCTGGTGGGATAGATGGGGAATGTCCCTGAACTCTCCATGTGCCTGCCCCAGGGCCTCCTAGGGTCACAGGGTCCTTTCCAGCTGTCTGAGCTGGGTCGCCCTTCCCTTAATGTCCAGTCCTCTCTGCAAAAGGATGTCTGCATCACCGCGGGGGCTGCCTGACTGCCCCTTTGCAGTTCTGGTTTGCATAGTGGGAATTCAGGACAAATGTTTTCCTTTAAACTCCTTGCCGGATTTACTTCTTCAGGGTAAATTCCAAATACCTTGGCTTCGTGTATAATAATGGCCTGCATTTAGCGAGCATTTATTGTGTGCCAGACTCTGCTGAGTACTGTACATCTCTTTTGATTCTTACACAAGCCTATGACGCAAACGTTGCTATCCTCACTTTGCAGACAAGGCCCCTGAAATTCAGAGGCTGGTTACCTGCCCTCGGTCACATAAGGAGCAGAGTGGGGATGTGAATCAAACATTCTGTCTCCGGAGCACTGTATGTAACCCCTTCTGATCCAGCCTTACCCCCGATCCTTACTCCATCACTTCTCCTTCCTGGGTCTTCGGACGCAGCCACATTTACAGCCTGTGCTGCTCCTTGGGCCATTAATCATGCCTACACGGATAAAACTTCTTGTACCACTGTCTGCTTAACTTGCTCTTGTATTGAATCGACCTTTGCTTCATATTTCCCCAACTGGACTGTCAGCTTCAACAGAACACGGACCATGACTTAATTTCTCTGTAACTGTCCCCTCCCCGACATGTGTTGGTCGATTGTTTCAGGAACCTTCTCCAGCCTTCACTAAAATGTTTAACCAAGACTCTGTAGGAATATTGAATCTTCTTCTGTCTCACTTGGCTTTAAAATACCTGCAACTATGGACCCCCCCCAAAATCTCTGCTTAGCTTAGGGTCTTGACTACTAAAAAGATTCTAATGCCAGCATAAGCCAGTTCTTGGCCTTATCAAGTGAAATCAGTGGAAAGTAGGAACAATCAATCGATCAGTATTGGCTTGTAAGACTTCCCATGCACGTTTCACCTCATCACGATAATGACCCTGTGTAGTAGTTCTCGTTCCCATTTTACACAGGAGAAAATGAAGTCCAAAGGAGATAGATCTGGGACTATGAGTCCTCTTCGAACTGCATCGCAACCACCTGTGCCTGGATGGCAGGATGATTGCAGAAGGGCCAGCATGGGCCAGTCTGATCTCATCACCAACACCATGCTGACCTTGGGGTGGAAATGAGCACCATTTCTACTCCCTGCTTTCTGTGGGGGTGGAAGAGGGGTGGAGGAGGTCCTTCTGCAATCCCAGATCCTCTCTGTGTGAAGTGGCCTGGAAGCCGGTAAGCGTGGAGCCATCTCTCCTGGAAGAGCCACAGCAGCTGCCATCCTGGGCTCCCTGGAGGCGGCCTGGAGGTGTAAGTGTGGGTGTGCTGGAGTGATGGGATAAAGTACTGCTGGACTGTCCATAAGAAAACCAAACCGTCTTGTGAGTCATCCGCTCAAGTATCTACATGAGGAGCACATTGGCCATTGTCCAGAGAGATTTCTCATGCATGTGGTGGAGGGCGGTACAATTGCTGATAAGAGGGGAGCAAGGGGAGGTTGGTTTACTTGTATCTTAGACCTTCTACTCATGTTTCTTCTTGTGCTGGGGGCCTGTATATTTCTGTGTTTGCTACTGGGAGGATCTTTCTTGTGAGGAACTTCTGCTCGGAGCCTGGGAGCCCCCCTGCAAGAAGGGCAATCCCTCCCCTCTCCCTTGGGGCCCCAGAGAGTCACTCACCCTAGAGCGTTCATGAAAAGCTCTGTCTGTATCTACTCCCAATGCTTTCCTGCAGGCCTGTTCTATTCTTAGAGCCGCCCCTGGTTCCTGCTTCAGAACCGTGAGGCTCTCAAGCTGGCCAAGGCACTGAGCCCTTGGTGTAGTAGGTAGTAAAAAAAGTAACAGGCCGAAGGGTGTGAATGAAAGAAAACAAAACCTGTAGTCATTCCATCTTTGTATGACTTCCCTAGGAAACCAAAGTGAGGGTTTTTTTTTTCCCCCAGCTGGGCAGCAACATGCCTGGGGAAAAACCTGAACTCTCTACTCAGTTACTTTTCCCCTTTACAGTTTGTACTTCTTTCCGCCTTTGTATCTCTTCAGTGGTCATTGTTCCTTGTTACTAATTTCTCACCCACTTTCCTCTTTAATGGCTTTTAAACGCCTAGGTTGTTTGAGCCCTGTCCTCTCCCTCTCCTGAAACTCTTCTTTTTAAGAGAATAAGTAACCCCGGTTTGCTAATTGGGAATGAAGGGATTATACTGCATTGCCATTTGATTCCTGGTTTGAGAATAGGAGAGCATCCCATTCTTAGAATCTTCTTTGGAAGAGGCAGATACAAGAGGGATGATGGGGTGCTTTACTTTGCAGAGCTGTGTGTCAAGGTGGTGGGGGCCAGGGGGTAGTACTGATGCATTTCCGTGGGAATTCCTGAGCTTCCTTGCAGAGTTTTTCCTGATTCTGCCTAAACTTAGTCAGGTATCCATCCACCGGTTCATCTACATGAGAAAGGTAACTTAAGCGTTCCCGGTTTTCCTCAGTGATGTTAAAGTAAAAAAAGTAGTTAGCCAGCGGAAAGGGCCTTGGAAAGCATCCTTGACAAGCCCTTCATTTTACGGGTGAGGAGACGGAAGGGCAGAGAGGGGTCAGTGGCCTTCCCCTGACTGACTGCTGGGTCAGTGGCCTTCCCCACCCCCAAGGTACTCAGCTCTTGAAATAACTCATCGGGATCTTCCCTTCTGACTGTGCAGGACAAAGCATGTCTGCCCAGAGACATAACCTCTTATTCCCACTCCCTGCATCATTTGGACCCAAGCATGTTCCCTGGAGAGCTACTGTGTCCATTCACCCACCGTAGCCCCTGAGGGCCCCTGCTTCCACTTGATAAACTAGCCTGATTAGGCTTGGCCCTACAGGAGCCGGCACCACCCTCAAACTCTGGCCATGGGGCTTTCCTTTTATGGTCTTTCATGGTGCAGGGCCCTGGGTGAAAGGCAGGACTCTCCCCTCCTACAGAAGAAGCCAGAGGCAGGCTTCCCTTTGATGGCTCGTCATGCCCCCATTACTCCACCCCACCTCCCCGAAACATCCAACTGAAACCCAGCACGTGAACGGCCCTGCTATGAGTGAGGCTACTCGTGGCTGGCGTCCAGAATCTCACTCCAATTAGCCAGTCTGCCCTTTTGCGTGATTCAGAAAATTCCCATTTGTAAATTCCCCTGACATGAAGATGCAATGCCAACCCACCTGGTCTGCAGACTTGTTCTACAGGATGGGAATGGAAATGACTTGGCGGCAGCAGACCCCTACTGTCCCCCTGCAACTCTTCAGGGCCAACGGGCAACAGCCTGATATCCCTATAAGGCATGCAAAGGAGCCCACATTCCAACTAGTACCTACTGAGTGGTGACCAGTCTCTTAGGTGACAACGATAGCTAAAATGGGAGGCAAAGCTTATTATGTACCAGGCATTAATTATCTCATTTGGGCTTTATAACGATCATATGAGACAATTGCTATTATGAGCCTTATTTTACAAGTGGGGAAACTGAGGCTCAGGGAAGTTAAGTCTTGCCTAAGATCACACATCGAGTAAGAGGCAGGATTTGGATTTGGATCCAAACTGTCCTATCAAACACTATCTCTTAGCATCTTCACAACCCCGTCGGGGGGTGTATTAGCCACATTTTACAGATGAGACTCTGAGTAGTTCAGTCAGTTGCCTGTGATGGCACAACCCATAAATTAGAGAATGAGATTCAAACCTGAGCTTGTCAAGCGCCAAATTCTGTGCTCTCATCACCATTCTTGCTTCCTGAGTGCTGGTGGCTGCCCTGGGTTGGACAGGAATGGCTGGGTGTGGCCTGTTCCTAGCAGCTGCCAGAGGCTGCCAGCCTCCAGCAGCCACAGCACCTTCTTGCCAACAGCCAACACGGTGGGGCCCATGGGGCTGGCATCCTGGGACTAGGCCGACTCCCCTACCCCCGGGGCAAATGAACGAAGACCTCATGCAGAGGGAGTGTGCCTCAACCTTTTCTTTTTTAAACTATGGTGAGCACATTTTTTTAATTAAAAAAAATTTTATCACATTTACGACATAAAATTTGCACACGATAAAATTCACCTATTTTTAAACTACAATTTGATGAGTATTGACAGCTGTATATAGTTATGTAACCACCACCATCACAAGATATAGATCACGATCAAGATATAGAACATTTCTTTCACCTCAAAAGTTCCCTTATACCTTTTGTAGTCAGTCCTCGGCCCCTACCCCTGGTCCCAGGCAATCAGTTAGTTGCTTTCCATCATCATAGCTTTGCCTTTTTAAGAATGTTATGTATATGGAATCATACTGGTAGTTCTTTCATGTCTGACTTCTTTCACTTGGCGTAATGCGTTTGAGATTCCTCCGTGCCATGTGCATATCACTGGTTCCTCTTCATTGCTGAGTGGTATTCTATGATTTGCATGTAACATAGTATGTTTGTTTATCCACTCACCAGTTGATGGACATTTGGGTTTCTAGATATGGGCTAGTAATAATAAAGCTGCTCTAAAATTTGCATACAAGTCTTTATGTAGACACGTTTTCATTTCTTTTGGGCAAATACCTGAGTGGGATTGTTTGGTCATCATGTGGTTGGTGTTTATGTTTAACTTGATGAGAAGCTACCAAAGTATTTTTCCAAGCGCCTATACCATTTAGCATTTCCTCTAACCATGATGAGCATTCCAGTTGCTTTGCAGGCTCACCAGCGTTTGGTATTGTCGGTTTATTCTATTTTAGCCGTTCTTGTGGGTGTGTAGTGATGTCTCTTCGCAGTCTTAATTTGTGTTTATTGATTAATGTGCTGATTAGCCATTCATATATCTTCTTTGGTGAAGTGTCTGTTCAGATACTTTGCCCTTTTTTTATTGGGTTGTTTGTTTTATTATTATGGAATTTGACGAGCACTTTTTAACCCCAAAATGTGAACTCTCAAATGCTTTGGCTCCTGGAGGCATGTAGCATTGGGGTTCGGAACACAGGCCTTCGTAGACCATCTGAGAGTGGATTCTAGACCTACCATTAGTAGCTGTGCAATCCTGGACCACTTACTTGAGCTCTCTGAGTATCAGTTTTCTCATGAGTAAAATGGAAGTGATTATGAAACCCATGTCACAGAGATGTTGTGAGGACCGGAAAAGAGAATCTTAACATAGTACCCAGCACAATAAACTTACAATAAATTAGCTGCTTTATTATTGTTGAGAAAATACATGACAAAAGGCTGCTATTACGAATTCAAAACCAGTTTCTAAAGAGAGCCATTTGAGCAATGGTAGTAAGTGTAGATAGAATCACCCGGTAGGGGGATGATGCTGGGCACAGAGGGGACTTGAGCAGCTCATCAGGTCTGAACTCCTGTGGGACTCTTGACCCTAGAGTGCTCCCAGTCAGAGCCTGGAGGAGACACTCCCGCTGTGAATCAGCCCCAGGCCCAAAGGGAGCAGCCAGAGGGAAGGACAGGTGGAAGAGAGAGATCAGGCCGTCTACAAGCCTCTGCAGGCTGACCGTCAACCCTCCGCCCCACTCTTCCCAGTCAGCTGTTTTGTTCTATGAAGCCCAGCAGACCTTTCAAGTGAAGCAACTTAACTCAGCTTGGTGGTTTTCTTTTCTTCTCTCTCCTTTGGAGGGTGTGGCAAGAGGAGATGGGAAAGATAATTAGTATAACTGCTTCAGGAACCTTTTGGCCCCATCCCAGTGAGTCAGCTTCTAAGGCAGGTAGAGCCTGTCCTGTGCTTTGCATGGGGCCTCTTTGATATACTGGAGATTATGGACTCCTGCCTGGAGCATGGGGGGAAGCAAGGTAGGGAAGGACAGCCTTGGTGTCTGAGAACAGCTGCAGAAACAGACCAGAGATGTGGATTTCAGATCCTGGGCAGACACCATTCCACACCATTCTACCCTGATAGGGAGCCCATGCCTCCCTGTGCCTCAGTGCCTCCTTGATGAAATGTGTCTGAAAGTCAGCAGCTAACAGAAAGATTCAACCATTCTAGATAAAGAAATAGACACATTTAAAGTATTTTTTAGATAGGTCACGTTTTAGGATAGATTGGGTTATTAAAACTAGAGAAAACAGATATACCCAGGGATGGGAATATGAAATTATAATGCATTTCTTAGCTCCGAGTCTGGAGGCTCAAACTGTTAGGTATTGGATTCGTCAGGGAAGGTCTCATTCTTTGCCCTCTAGTTATATTCCAGTGACCTTGGACTAACTATTCAAGCCTGGTGTGCCTAGAGCCAACCCTGGCTGACACTTTGTTTCCATTTTTACTTCAAGGCTCTGATCTATGTTTATCAAGCCCTCACAATGTCAGCCCATTGGTGTTGGTTTACTGAGGCATCATTCATTTATTCATTCATTCATTTACCAGCATTTGAGCACTTAATATGGTAATGGTTAGGGGATGGTGCTTACAGAAAAGAAATAAGCTTGCAAAAACCCTGGGTATTTGATAAGCTTGCAAAACCCTGGGTATTTGATAAGCTCCCTGAGTTCCCGGCCACATTCATTGGCCTTCTTTTCTTTCCTCAAACCCCTCCTGCTCTTCTCACTTCCAGGCCTTTGTGTAACTCTACTTGGAAGGCCCTTGGCTACCCCTGCTCCCTTCCCTACCACGCACACTTTGCTTGGAACCCTTCTACTTGTCTTTCACATCTCAGTTTAAACGGCACATCTTTGGGTCGGGTCCCCCTGTCACTTGCTTTCCTAGTCCTTTCCCTCTGCAACATTTATCGCCCGAATAAACAGTAAACTGGGGTAAAAATAATGATGGTTGTTGAACAGTTACCCGCACTAGACTATAACTTACATTATGAAAAGAGTCTGTATCATCCTGTTCCTAGCTATATCCTCGTGCAGGGCCTGGAGTACAGGAAGAATGAATGAATGAATGAATCCAAGATATGGTAAAAGAAAAAGGAGCAGAGGACCCAGCACCACACCCTGACAGGGTGACCCAACCCACAGAGCATCCTGAGGGGCTTCCTGCTAAGAGTCCAGCTCCAGACTGCAAGGGAGGAGGGGAGGGAGTGAAGAGCAGCCGCTGTAACAGGAGAGGCTGCAGCTGACTGTGAGGCAGGCCCTGGTCCTTGGGCGACTTGTTCTAATCTTAGAAGGTATGCCTGGGCTTTCTGCTGTGGCATGAAGGGCAAATGTCCCAGACCTCAGGACACACTCATTATCACTCCTGCTTGGGAAGTAGAAATGGCCCCCAGGGAAGGATATTCTTGGGGGGGGACTCTGGCTGCAGCAAACCCCAGGAGTCAGAGGGGCTCGCGGTGAAATCAGGTTTATTACAGGACTAACCAGCACAAGAGAGCACGTGACAGGAGTCTCTGGACTCTCCCTGAAGAGCCAACAGATTGTAGATTCACTTGTTGGCCTACGTGAGTGAATCCTTCTGCATCACCTATGCTAACTATGCAGAAGCATTTCTTCCACACTCTTCCCCTTTCCCCTAAAAAGAACAAAAAGAAGAAAAAAAAAAAAACAACTAACTGCTCTGAGGCTGCCAGACTGAATTTGGGACTGAATCAGGGTTGAATTTGATCCTGCCCCCCTCCCTGCACGTCCACTGGTGGGAGGAGGGAGAAGAGGAAGATGGCTGTGTGTGCGCCGCCTGGACCGCGAGGTGGCTGCTTCTGCCTCCTCATCCCAGCACCGTCTCCATCTCCTTCCCAGCCTCCACTCACCCTGCCTGTCTTCAGACTCGGCCATCACCTTGTAACAGGAGCCAAGTTTCAAACCCAGCTTCATCTGACTCCAGAAATCCCAAGCAGGTCTTTCAAGGGTCTGTCCTGGACCCTCTGCTCTGTTCACTCACCCCTTCTGGGCATCTATCTTTCCCTTCTCTTGCCACCTCTTGGCTCTATCTTCCCAGCCATGCTCTCCCCGGGGCTTGCCATCTCTGTGGATGGCGCACCCCTGTCCACCCAGCAGACAGAGCCAGAAACCTGGGCAGTATCTTGGCCCCTCCCTGCACCTACCTGGTCAGTCACCACTTCCAGTCAATCCTTCTCCTAAGTATCTTTATTTATTTATGGCTGCGTTGGGTCTTCGTTGCCGCGCGGGCTTTCTCCAGTTGCGGCGAGCAGGGGCTGCTCTTCGTCGCGGTGCTCGGGCTTCTCACTTGCGGTGGCTTCATTTGTTGCAGACTCACACACTCCAGAGATCTACAGAGTGTTGGCTCCAACCCTATGTCTAAGCCATCCTTAAGATAGTTACTAATTCCCAGATGGACTTATCTGCTCATGGTCACCCTTGGTCCCAGTTTTCTGCCTCTACTGAATCCTTGTTCTCCATTCTCCTGTAAGCCTAGTAGACCTAAACACCCTGTGAATACCTGGCATGCGTAGGGCTCATTAATATCTACTGAATGGTTGAATCAAAAACCTCTTCTTGCTGAAGGCATTCCTTTACCAATGGTGGGCCATAGACACTTTTGATTCTCACAGTACCCCTTTCAAAAGCACCCACAAATAAAAAGCTGCTGCTTTCAGTAGAACTTCCACTGAAGGTTTGCAGGTTGCAGGAAGCGATCATAATGATACGACACAGCTAACAACTGTAAATCAGTGACCAGAGATTCCTGTTCATCAAAACCCTTTTGGTCACCCCATCATCAGGGGTTTCTTTCATAGTGGCCATTTCCCCCACAAGTGGCTGACACTGTCCACTCCTCAGGGTCTCAGCTGCCCCATCCCCTCCTGTTGTCCTCTACAGTCTTCTTCCCAGCTCCCTTGGCAGATCCGGACCCAACAGGAGGCTCCGCTCAGTGAAAGGACTTTTGGGGGCCAGGATCCACCCTCTGTAGGAGGCAGTAGAAGGGACTGCCCTGGCAGTCCAGTGGTTAAGACTCCATAGGAGGCAGTCGGTTGTCAATTTGCTCATTTTTTTACCTTTCATGACAACAGCAGTGGCCTCTGAACTGGTCTCCCCACCCCCACTGCCGCCAAAGGGACCATCAAAATAAATCCAGTGGTTTTACTCTTTTGCTAAAATCCCTCCAATGACTTTGCATGGCCCTAAGAACAGGGTCCCAGCTTAGAGGGCCCTGCCTGCTCTGGCCTCTGTTTCCTCTGCAGCCTCATCTTGCCCCTCATACCGCATGCCCTGTACCAGACTTAGGGACTTCTAGTAGTTCCCTGGGATGCCCCTGGCCTTGCAACCTTCACATGCAGCTAGCTCCCTCAGCGGGAGAGTGACCAACTCTGCCCACCCTTCAAGCTTGGCCAGGTTGGTGGTTCCTCATGGAAGCCCTCCTGGATGCCTCTGGCCAGGTTGGGTGCCCCTGCTGTGCTTTTCGCCCTGTCCTTCTCCAGTCACAGCATCCTGAACTCAATGTCACCTCCCTCTGCTTCTCCTCGGGGAGGCCTCCTTTGACACGGCACCTAGCAGTAATCACGTACTACAGGTGCACTTGCTTATTTGTTCACAGCCTGTCTGTCCTCTGAAACTTGAGCTCCAGTGAGAGTGGGGACTCTCTCTGCTTTAGCGCTGCACCCCCAGAGCTCAGAGCCCTTAGTGGGTGCTCAGCAGTACTTGCTGACTGCTTTAGTTTCCTATGGCCAGTGCAACAAAGGACCACAAACTTTGCAGCTGAAATAACATAAATTTATTATCTTACAGTTCCGGAGGTCAGAAGTTCAAAACAGATCTCACTGCGACTAAAATCAAGGTGTTAGCAGGGCTGCCTTTCTTCTAGAGGCTCAGGGGGAGAGACCGCTTCCTTGCCTTTTCCAGCTTCTAGAGGCTGCCTGCATTCTGCCTCTTGGCCTCTTTCTCCATCTTCAAAGCCAGCGATAGTGGGTCAAGTCTTTCTCACATCCCGTCACTCTGACGCTGACTCCTTTGCCATCCTCTCCCACTTTTAAGAAACTGTTGGATTGCATGGGGCCCACTTGGATAATCCAGCATAATCTCCCTATTTTAAGGTCAGCTGATTAGCAACCTTAATTCCACCTGTACCCTTGCTTCCCCTTTGCCATGTAACCTAACATATCTACAGGTTCCAGGATTCGGATGTGGACATCTTTGGGGGCTTTCATTCTGCCTTCCACACTGGCTGACCCATCATACTTTAAATACTTGCTTAATTGCCCCTGTTCCCCAGTAGGCCATAAACTCAGGGGTGCAGACAGTATCCATCCTACCCATCTCTGTGTACCTCTCCTCCAGTGTGCTGTCATTCACTGTGTCCTTAGAGCCTCACAGCTATCCCAGGAGGAAGGCGAGGCAGGTGCTGTTCCCATTGTACCGATGAGGAAGCTGAGGCTTCACTAGCTCATGTGACTTGACCAAGGTGGCACGAGAAAGGGCTCCAAGTCCATGCTCAGGACTTAGCCAGCGTCCTTACTGGCAAGCCTCCGAGAGTTCCCTGAATTAGGTGGCAGGAGAGCATATAAAATAATAGCAATAACCATAATCAGACGAAGAAGGAGGAAGAGAGATGGAAGGGTAGAGGAGAAGGAAGAAGGGTCATGACCCTAAAAGCCATAAAATTAAACTTAGCTTTATTATTATTATTATTTTTAGTTTTTTGCAGTACGCGGGCCTCTCCCATTGCGGAGCACAGGCTCCGGACGCGCAGGCTCAGCAGCCATGGCTCACGGGCCCAGCAGCTCCGCGGCATGTGGGATCTTCCCGGACCGGGGCACGAACCCGTGTCCCCTGCATCGGCAGGTGGACTCTCAACCACTGCGCCACCAGGGAAGCCCTATTATTTTTTTGATTGCTAGTTAGTATGCACATCAGTTTCTCTGGGCTGGTTTGAGAGCTCAGGAATGGAATGTCTGTTAAGTGTAGCCCACCAATGGCTGACCCGTGACGGCCCACTCCTGGACTAAGCGTGGCAGGAAGCAGCAGGGAGCACAACCTAGCCAGCTGGGGCTGCCTCTGGGAGACCTGTGCCCCAGAGAGAATGGAAGGGCAAGGGTAGACTAGATGAGACGCTGGGCATCCCTTGGTGTATTCTCCCCATTTTACAAATAGAAACTGAGGCACAAACAAGTTAGGCAACTTGTCCAAGGCCACAGAACAAGTATATGCAGAGCCTGGCTTTGAACCCAGGCAGTCTGGCTCGAAGCCTGAGCTCTGTGCTCTCCTGCCCCAAATACAGCACCATAACCCCATCATCTGTGCACTATGCCCGGCACAGACAGGCCTGATTCTGAATCTTGTGGGGACTCTGGGGATATTGGCTACCTCCTGCTGTCCATGGGAGAAGGGTGGTGCAGCCTCCAGACTACAGGGGACATGTTGCGATTTGGGTTGGGGCAAAGGCTGATGGATGTTAATAATCTCATTTACCAACGAGAATGCTGAGTCTCAGAAAGGTCCACCCCGATCATATGTCAGAGCCGAGACTGAAACCCAGGTCTGATTCTGAATTAGCTGTTCTTTCCACTCCTGTCACATGGCCCCTGTGCATCCACAACCCCATCAGACTCAGAGTTTTATCCTTACGCTTATACAACAGTTAACAGGTTTCACAGAGAAATTTCACATACGTTATCGCTGAGATTTCATTGATAAGGTCCTACACTGTCATGCCATTCAGAATGAACATCTCCCTCCCACTTCTCTGTTGTCCCTGCTGTTACCTGGGAATGTACCTGGACACTAACCCCGCTGACCCCACCTGGCTGGCCAGCCAAGCATCTGAGGCTGTGGGCTACCCTGCTTCTACTGAAGCGGTCAGGCCGGTGTCCAGTGACTGAGGGCTGCTGGACCCTGTCCAGGCCACTGGGCTGCAGCACCACGTCCTGGGAGGAAGTGGGAAGCATTGGAGGTCCCACGGAGGGACACTCTACCCGGGGCATGGCCCGTGGATCCTTTGTGTTAGCAGAGCATCCTACCTGGGTTTTTCCCTGGGAGAGAATCGCAGAGGCCAAGGACCTGCCATTTTCAGATTCTTAAAGCCGACAAGTGGGTAGGTAGGGGATATTTGGGACTCTTTTGGTCTTATGTGAAAGAGTCGATCAGCGCTCACGTGTACCTGTTTCTCTTCTGCCTTGTCTAGTTGTCGTTCTTCTTTTTCACCTCCTCTCCATGCCGCCACCACCACTCCCCCAATCACTGTTATCCCAGTGCATCCTGCAGTGTCTACAGATGTTCAATAAGCGATGACTACATGACCCAACAGCATAGATGGAGGACACGAGGTTTCTTCCTTCCCGTGACATTCCAGGGTTTTATCCTCTATCATCTAAGCCGAAGAACTCTTCTGGCCTTGACCCATCCTGTTGGCAATCTGCACCAAAATGTCTGTAAGGCTCCCACTGGGATAACAGGAAAGGTCCCCTCCTTTGTGAGTGAAAGGCAGCTCAGTGCTAATAAGGAGACACAGCTAATATAAGGAGTTCAGTCTTTGGACCTCTCCCCTTCCCTGTTCTATATTTCCTGGTTTTATACTGTCCTGTGACTTCAAATACTATCTCTATCTAGTGACTCTCAAAGTTTTGTTTCCAGCCTGGACACCTCCCCTGAACTCAAGACTTGGGTATATATTCAACTCCCTCCACTGCGTCTCAACTTGGATGTCTAATAGACATTTTAAGCTTTCATGACCGAGAAAGAAAGAGCTGTTCACTCCCCATATACCCTCACCCACATCTCTGTCTCCAACAAGCCTTCCCTGACCCAGGAAAAAATACCCCCACGCATCCTGTTGTCCACGTCAAACATCTGGGAGTCATCCTTGATTGCCCGATTTCCCTTACTTCCCACAGTAAGGGAAGTAATTACTTCAGTGCATCAGTAATTCCTACGTCCTACGTCCTAATTCCTAAACTGTCCTACGTCCAGATCCACCCCCTCTCACCATCTGCTGCTACAAGCCTGGTCCGCTCCACCATCGCTGCTCAGCTGGAGCACTGCCAGAACCTTCCTCCTGGTCCCCTCTGCTTCCACTCTCATCCATCCTCCACAGACAGCCTTTTGATGTGTAACTCAGGTCACGTCCCTCCTCGAAACCCTCCAAATGAATAAAATACAAACTGCTGATTTTCCCCTTCCAGAACGAGTGTTGTTCATTTCACTTTCTGAAATAAAATAAAAAACCTAAAGAGAAAGGTCCCCATGGTCCTCGGGGCCTCATGCAGTGGGCCCCAGACTGCCTCTTATCCTTTGTCTCTCCTCCTGTCTCCTGGTTGCAACAGGTCCCTGCCACACCTCTCTTTTTCTCTGTCCCTCAGCCTTTGTTCCTCTCTGTGCTTTCTGATCAGAACAGTTTTCTTCCCATCTTTTCCCCAGCTGGAATTCAACTCACATGACTCAGAGATGTCTGCCCATACCCCCATAGATAAAGTGCCCTATTTCCTCTTTTTCATGGCATTTAACATGTTATCTTACTTTTCTGCCTCTCTGTTTACTCTTTGCTACCCTTGCTGGAGTAGCAACTCCTTAAGGGCAAGAACTCTGTCTTGTTCACTGCTTTACCGCAGGGCCTAGGACAATAATGTTTACTGATGAGAGACTGACTAAGATGACTCTTGCAGTGAAAGTCTAGAGTTAATATAGCATGTCCCTGTGGAAAGAGATCTTCAGATAACGCTGGTGCTGTACTTACTAACTTGAAGAGTGAGTTAGCAACTCTGGGCCATTTTCTGTTCTAGAAGAGGTATTGTGAGAGTGGTAGAAAATGTATCAAGTGCTGTAAGGACAGTGCCTCCCTGATAGCAGCTGCTCTAAGTAGGTAGGTAAGTCAAACGGGCCAACCTGGTTCCCAGTCCATTGTCCTTTCCATCGTCCCCGGGTGGTAATGGTTAAACATTGGGGTGAATTGAAGAGTTAAGGGTAAGGTAAGTGTAAAGGAAGACCCTGGAATCATTGTGGCATCCCAAAGAGGCTGTCTGTTGTTCCTTTTCAAATGATGGTTTAAGTATGGTTATATTGGAAGGGGGTAAGTGGTCTTAAAATCCACTACAGTTCTAGGGGCTTCCCTGGTGGTGCAGTGGTTGAGAGTCCGCCTGCCGATGCAGGGGACGTGGGTTCGTGCCCCGGTCCGGGAGGATCCCACATGCCGCAGAGCGGCTGGGCCGGTGAGCCATGGCCGCTGAGCCTGCGCGTCCGGAGCCTGTGTGCCGCAGCGGGAGAGGCCACAACAGTGAGAGGCACGCGTACCGCAAAAAAAAAAAAAAAAAAATCCACTACAGTTCTAGAAGAGCAAAGAAGCAAGCGTACCTTATACTTTGAGGCTCTGGCTTGTTTGGCCTGTTTCTGGTGAGCGAGATAATCTTCCTTTTAGCTAAGAGCAGGGGTTCCTCAGCCCCCAGGCAGAGCCCTCTCACTGCTTCTCCCCCAAGCTATAGATGAGGAAGCCTCCCCTGGTACCTTGTTTCCCTAACCCGTGGCCCTGAGACTGGTAGATACTTAGACCTTGGACCAAGGAGGAGGATGGAGAAACAGGGGCCGAGCCAGGGAGGTACGTAGAGCCCGATTTAGGCCTGTACACAAAGGTGCCACTATGTGGATGGTCAGCGGTACCCAAATTGTATTTACTTAGCATGGCAACAGTGAGGGGGAAGTTCCATGCTGTCCAGACACAGGGGTTCCTCAGTTCTCAGAAGAAAGTCCCATAGAAACAGAAAATAAACACCAGAGGTGATTTTCTTCTGGCCTCGGCACTCACAGGAACCACAGGAGTGGTTTCCAAGCTTGCTGGCAGAGCCAGGCTGGAACGGTGGCAGTGAGGGCTTGGTAAGCAAGATCTGGGCCCAGGAAGATGCAATGGGGTCAGGGGGACTGCAATCTGTAAAGACGAGGGTCAACTAAAGCAGGACGCAAAGGGAGATGAGTTCAGAAAACAGATTTAAGATGTGGAAACTGGCCCCAAGAAGAAAGGACCAGCTGAGGTCAAAACTGACCAAGACCCGGAATGTGGATGCAGGCGAGAGAGGGGTGAGCTTAGGGTATCAGTGACTCTGGGAACAGGTGCCCAGGCCCTGACATCACAACTGGGTTGGATGGGGGGAAGGGAAAGAAAGCACCCTTCGAGGAGGACTTTCTGTGTTCCCGGCTCTGTGTTCAACACTTAATGGACATCTTTGGAACAGAGAAAGAACTCTAAGTCCCAGAGAGGCTGGGGTGGGGGGTGAGTTCCCAGGAAATCTGGGGACTAGGCAGGGACATTGAAGTCATTCTCAGATCTAAGAACAATCAAGGTGGGAGCAAGACCTTCCCAAACCAGCCTCAGGGCTGAGACAGAGAGAGAGAGAAAGAGAGAGAACACCTGCAGGTGAGCTGGAAGGAGACTCTCACCTGCCTGGGGCCAAGGTGGTGTGATGTTGAACCACTGGAAGAGGTCACTAGTGGTACCTGCTAGACTTGCAAGGCAGAAATCCAGGCAAAGCCTCAAACAGGCTGAGCCACGGTGCCTGTCCACGCCCAAAGCCATGCTTCTTCTGCTGTACCTGCGTAACCCAGCAGCTTATAATAGTTTCACTATTTATATATCGCGTTACAGTTTTCAAAGCACTTTCACAAATTAGGCTACTTAACTGATGTCCACTGCTGGATTATCAGGCGGTGAGAGTCAAGTGTTTCACAGATTATTCTGTCTGGCTTCTCCTGTGTGACTCTGGCTAAGCTACTTGCCCTCTCTGGGCTTCGATGTGCCCAACTGAGAGGAGGCAACAATCAGTCATTCTTCTACAACATAGGATGAGAAGCATCTGGAGAGGTGCTGGTAGTGAGTGGATTTGCCAGGCTTCAGCAAGCTCTGGAGTCCATAGACATTCTAAAGAAAACCCATTCACTGGGCTCCAGGAAAACAAATTCAGACGTATAATAATCTTTCCTTCAACCCAGCTTTTAAGCCCTAAATGCTTCCAGAAGCCTTATCGTTCTCTTGCCCCTCGCCAAGCCTGGTTTTGAGACAGGGAAGTTAGGGAGGAGTTTCTGATTCCTGTACGGCTCTATTTTTATCTGGAATGTATCTTCCTGCACCGCTAGTGATTGGCGCCTTCGGGGCTGAGGGTAAAGTGCACTGTCAGCAGGACACGAGCAGTATATAGCAAAGGACAGAGAGACTGAGCTGTTATGGGGGCGGGAAGTTAGACAGATGGACAGACTGATGGGCCCAGCATGTTTGCCAAGAGCAGCTCAATTAATTAATCACAAGGACAAGATGTTTGCCTCTGACCACGCCTTGCGTGACACATGTAGGGCACTAATCAGAGCGGGCATTGGGTTCCCTGCTCGCGCCAGCGCTGTCGGGGACTCTGGCTTCTTGAAGAGAGGTGCATCCTTTTACATCTTTATGTGAAATCAGCATCTGATGTTTAGGCTGGAATGAGAATAAACTTGACTTACAGCAGGAAACAGTAAAGAGGGACCTGTCTTTTCCTCCAGAGCAGCCTGTTCGCAGATCTGAAGATCCGTGGCCACTGCAGTTCTTTCCTATCTCTAAGCAAAGCCCCCTTCACAAAGCTTGGCCCCCATGTAACTTCACCCGAGGCGGTGGGGGGCGGCCGTGTGTGCCTCCCCTGCTCCAGGGGCAGCATCACGGTGTGACCAGCGACGTTTCCTTTGGAGGGAGCACCCAAGTAAGAAAGCTTGGAGACACTTCTAGCGCAAAAAGGAGAGCCTAGGAAGTGTATGTGAGTGTGTGTGTGTGAGAGAGAAAGAGAGAGTGTGTGTGTGTGAGAGAGAGAGAGTCGGGGTGGGGGTGTACAGGGATGCAAGCTTGCAGCTGGAGCGGAGCATGCTTGGTCTTTGTAGGCCATGAGCCCCGTGGAAAGACAGAAATGGACTTTCTCGAGCAAACTGCTACCCAGATCCTCCCAGTTTCAGGCTAGACGTGGGCAGAGGGAGTTTGCAGTCTGTGTACGAAATGCCATCGTCATAGTCACCAAAAACCAAAGCTGAATGTCTCTGAGACTGGACATTTAAAAAACATTATTAAAACTGTGTGGTTCCCTAGGCCGCATGTAACAAGGCAGAAGTGAGGGAGCCGTTTCCAGTGCTTAATGACTCACCGTATGAGTCTTGGTGACAAATGGCACATGGGAGTGAACAGTGGCCAGGGTGCATCTTGGCCTCTTCAGGGGGCCTAGAGGCACCTTGGGGGAGGGAAGGCCACAGGAAACCAATGTTTGCATTGGGGGTAGAGCAGGGGCATGGTAACCAGCTGGTCACCAGTTTGCAGAAAGCTCACAGCAAAAACGAACAGAACAGTAAAAGGGGTGAGTCTCTCTCAATTAGGACACTGTAGAGAACAGTAATGCAATATGCAAATCCCTAGAACTGAAGTCATTGCAGTGTTCTTGGAAGGAAGGACCCCGTTGCCCGTAGTAATAATAACGCTTCTATAGCTCTTCTTATGTCCTAGGCCTTGTCCTCACACTTTAGATGTATAGTCAGTCATTTAATCCACAGAACAACCTTGTGAGTGATGTGCTACTGTTATCCCTGTCAAGGTACAGAAAGGTAAAATCATTTGCCCAAGGTCACTGAGCTAGGGAGATGGAGCGACTCAGCTGTCGAATCCAGATAGTCCGGTTCTCATCGCCGTGCTACTTGACTCTCATGTTATCTGAATATTTTCTGAACATTTCTATGCCCAAGGCACTCAATTAAGTAGGGGAAACAAGACACAAAAATACTTGTCAAAAGTTCAGTCAAGGTGCTTCCCTGGTGGCACAGTGGTTAAGAATCCACCTGCCAATGCAGGGGACACGGGTTCGAGCCCTGGTCTGGGAAGGTCCCACGTGCCCTGGAGCAACTAAGCCCGTGCG
Source organism: Phocoena phocoena (assembly GCF_963924675.1). Lineage (NCBI taxonomy): Eukaryota > Metazoa > Chordata > Mammalia > Artiodactyla > Phocoenidae > Phocoena > Phocoena phocoena. The sequence goes on from NC_089219.1 coordinate 124,747,081, forward strand.
CCACAACTACTTAGCCTGCGCTCTAGAGCGACAACTACGGAGCCCGCGTGCCCTAGAGCCTGTGCTCTGCAACAAGAGAAGCCCGCACACCGCAACGAAGAGTAGCCCCCGCTCGCCGCAACTAGAGAAAGCCCGTGTGCAGCAACGAAGACCCGATGCAGCCAAAATAAATAAAAGTTCAATCAAAGACGTTTTCTCGTCCCATTAGATACACTTACAGGCCTCTCTCTCCAGTGCATTTTGCCAGCCTACAGTTTTCGAAGCCTCATGTGACAACGGGAAGATGCTGTCCCTGATAGAGCCCTCTCTGGGCTGGGTCTCCGTGGGACGAGGAACCGGGCCTTGTCCTGCCTCCCAGATCCCTGGGTACCCTAACCTCCACCCCCAGGCAACACCAAGTTTTATTCCTTCCCAGATCCCCAGAGCCACACCCAGGGCCAAGGACACTATAAACATTCACTAAATGCAGTTGACTGAACGGGTTTTTTACATCTTTGAATGCAGGAGCCAATTGCAAAACGCTGTGCAAAGACCTCACTGTGGCAGCATCCCTGCTTGCGGCCACATAGCAAGCACCTTGTGTGGCCCCCGGTGCTGATGCTCAGCAGTGCCAAGTGCATATTTGCTGGTTCACTTTGGCTTCCCTTTGGTTTGCCAGGAAAGGCCAGCAGAGACCAACGCCAGTGTGGACGACTCAGCGCCCCCCTCGGTGGCCCAGCTGGCCGGGCGATTCAGGGAGCAGGCGGCCGCTGCAAAGGTGAGTCAGGAGGCTTCAGAGGCCCTCTCCTGGGATGGGGCTGGAGGAAGGGGAAGTCTGGGTCAGGCCCAGAGGAGAGGGAGGGAGGAGGCTTGGTAGTTACCAAATTAGGAAGAGAAGCCGGAGAGGGGTCTCTCTGAATGTGAGGAATGTCGCCATGCTGCTGGGCCTGGGCAGGACCGTTCCCCACCAGAGTGAGGCTTACCCTGTGGCCAGGAGGGCTGAGAGCTGAAAGCCCTGCTGTTAGAGACGGGGGGTCTGAACCCGGGGCTTGTCCACCCCAGTCGTCCACTGATAGAGACTTAGATCTTGCGCAGCTGTGCCAGGCCTGGACTGCTTCAGAATAAAGAAGTCCCCACACCAGGCTCCTCCCCGGAGCTTAGGAAGCTTAGGAATCCGTTACAAGGGTGGATTCCAGAAGGAGAACTGGGAAGAAAGAGAGGACGGAAACGGAAGCACCTTCAGATAGGAAGCCAGGGATCAGGAAGGAAAGGGATCCGGGGACCAGTGGATTCTAGAATCCTGCTGGAGAGGTCAGTGTCAAATGGGGTATTGCAGCATTGGAGAGATTTGGGCTAGATTTTCTTGAGTCCTACAGTGTGAGGAGCTCCTTAGAAGTGAAATGAGGGAAGGGAACCCCAGTGTGTGGGGAGGTTTATCATGGCCCCTTGGGACAAACGAGAGTGTAATTGTCATGCTTTTTTAGGTGCGTTGTTTTGCGTTTTTATTCTCCCATCTGAAAAATCGGTCCATAATTTCAGACACGATAAGAATGTCATAAAGGGTGAAGGAGATAGTATCGATCAAAGGTGCTGACAGTGCTTAGAAGCTGGGTGTGGGTGTCATTGTGAGATGTTGCTTCAGGCAGGCCAGTGAATCACAAGTAAAAGAGGATGTTCCAGCAGGAAAGGACTGGGAGAGTCTGAAAAGGACTAGAGAGCCTGAAAGTCAAAATGGGTAGACAGTTCACTAGAATGAATTTATGGGCAGTTAATGGGCAGTTGCAAAGACATGCAATCCCTCCCTTCATTCTTTTCTCCACCAGACATCCCTAAACATTCCTAAAACCAGTTTCTACTTCCTTCCTCTTCCTCCCTGTTGCCTGATTAGCTCTCTCTCTTTTTCTCTCTGTGTGTCTGTCTGTCGCCCTCCCTCTAGACACCAGCCAGTAAGCCAACAAGAAGGAAACCGCCCTGCTCCCTCTCTCTGTTCCCCCCCAGGGTAGAGCTGGGCCAGAATGGTGAAGAGGTAAGTGCTTCTGCTGCTGGGGGCTCAGAGGATGCTGGTTATGGACTTTCTTTCTCCTTTTTATAGGAGGAGGCACGCAATTCACACTTTTAGACTTGAAACCTGTGCAGGGAATTTCTCCATTTCAGATTCAGGGGTGAATGTCCTTAACACTTCCTGAATCCTTTACTTTGAAAACGAGGTCCCTTCCTACCCCCTGTTACTGAGCCTCCCTTATGGTTTTCAAGGACAGGACCACTATTTTTCAAGCCTGAGCATTTCCGCCAAGAGAATGGGTCCGTGGAGTATTTTACCACACCAGATTCAGGAGTCATGAAAGTCATGTTTGACTCCCAGGTCTGACTGATACGATCTTCCAAGTGTGCAGAGCATCTGGAAAGAGGGCTGCACTCACGTAAAGCAGAACTGCAGTGTGAGAGAGGCGTGGGTTTCTGTGGTATCTTGAAAAGGCTGGCTATTGTTCTGGATCACTGAAAGAGAACCAGAGCACACAGGAGGCTTCATTGCCCTCAGATATAAATAACCAATGTTACCAACATAATAAAGGCTCTGGTATCATAGATCATAGATCATAGCCACCAATGGATTCCCGGCCTGCATGTTCACCTACCCTTATTTATCTAATTGTAGCTGTAAGAGCAACCTGTCCACACCCTCCCAGGAACCCAGGAAGCTTCACTGTGGTCGTGGTCCCCGCCAGAAATGGATTAGCATGTTCTCTTGTCCAGCCTGGGAGGCCAACCCCAAAATAGAGCAAGCAAGCCAAAGACAGTCCAATTCCCACATGCCAACTGTGATACCTCTTTCCCCCGCTTCCTTTTTGGGGGCCAGCATCCCGACGACAGACACTGGATAGCCATGTGGGCTTGGGCAAGGCCCTTGGTGTCTACATTTTCTCATTTATAAAGTGAAACATTTGGAGTCGGTCAACGGTTTTCAAACCTTTTTGTCAACCCAAGGCATATGAGCAGAAGCCCATCAGATAAAGCAGAAACTCAGAGCTGCTCTCAACCAAGTGGGAAGGGGGTGGGGCCCCCCATATGCTCTGAGAATACTCCCCCCACCCCAAAACTGGACAGGGGTCTTCTGGGATGAGAGCGCCCCAAGAAGCCCAGTTTAAAAAACACTACGTTTTTCTTGGGGTCTCCTCAGGTGCTGATATCATGATTCTGACCCCATCTTCGTGGGGTCATCAGCCAGCATTCCGATCAAAGCCATACCAACAACTTCTCTTTACTGAGGGTGAACTTCTCCCGTGACCTTCACCCTGAGGGCTTGGAGTCTATGTTAGGCAATAGGCTGAGGCCGTGGCCACTAGGTGCCTACCGTGAGGCTGCCCCCTGATGACCTGGACTCAGCCCCAGAGAAGTCACTGCACTGCACCTGCTTCCTTTTTTGTAAAATGGGACAAGAACACTGACCAGACATGATAGGGGCCAGATGGGGACTTTTGTCCCCTGGATAAAAGTGGAGGGAGTTCAGTGGCTCTGGGAGAAATACGTTTACATGTTCCATCCCATGGGGCACCACCAGCAGCTAAATGGCATGTAATAGCCAAGGGCTGGATGAATGGGAGGGTGGATTTAAGAGGGAAGGTCCCGCGTGGAGTGACAGGCTGCTTGCACGTGGGAAGGACGTTGCTTCCAGAGATCAGTGACTTTTTGTCACGAGCTTGAAATTCACATAAAAATAAAACGAGCAGCCAGCTCTGTCTGGCTGGGTTAGAAAACTGTGGAGGCTGCTGCCACAGTTCTCCTTCCGGACTCCCACGACACAGCCTGCAGGAGCCCTAGTGCCGGGAGCCTTGGGGGCCTGGGAAGGCCTCAGTCAAGCTACCCCTCGGTTCCCAGTGCACAGTGCCGGAGAGGGTCTTCCCATCCCTTCTTCATCCCTGCCCCCTCCCTATGCCTGCACAGGCCTGAGACGGTGGAGCCAGCCCCTGCCGACAGGGTATCCTGGAGTTGCCCCTCTCTGGAGGACCCACCCAAAAGAGTGTTTAATATGGCCACTGAGCCTGCCTTGCCTGCCCACAGAAGGGCTGGAAAACAGTTCCATCTGAAAAATCTGGTCATTATTCTAGACATTATAGGAATGTCATATATGGACATATATACATACATAAAGAGAGATGTCAGGCTGACTTTTCTCCACCAACTGTATGAGCGGAGGCCACTTGTTAAACAGTAGAGCTGCTTGTTAAACAGTAAAGGAAATACTGCCACCTTCAGCCGTTCCCAGGAATGGCATTGGCGGCTCTTCTGGATTCTTCCCGCTTTGCAGTTCATTCAATTCGAATCAATGAGGATTTTGTAGGGCATGAGCTGGGTTCCCAGCACTGTCCTACGATGAAGGGGCTGTGTTTTTTGAATTTTCACTCTTCAGAAGATACTAGTCCGTTGCAGAAGAGAATAAAGTATTACATAAAGTGAGTTTTGTCAGCACAATTGTTGCTGCAGTTCCTAAACAGTATCTTCAGAAACGCGGCCTCATATGAACTTTCACTGTAAAGCCCAGAAATTAAGGACAACTGAGTTTGGGCTGGAAGCTCTTTGTTCTCACGGTGGACACAAGGCTCCTTGAAAGACTGACTGCCCTGGAAATATGTCTGATGGTGTAAACTCATGGAGCCAGAGGCACCTGAGAGCTGGAGGAGGCCTTACAATCATTTATTCCAACCCGCCCACCTGCCTGGGTCTTGGCTGGGGAGGCTGAGGCCGGGGCAGCCATCTGGCTCCTGTCAAAGCCGGATTTAGCAGGGGCTGGGGAAGGGAGCTCCTGAGTCCCAGCCAGTGGCTGCCCCACGCTCCAGCACCTCCCCCGCCCTGCAATGCTGGGCCTTAAAAAGGTCACAGGGAGTTCAGTTGAGTGAGTCTGTCTCCTTCCATCACTAAAATACAATCATCTCACTCAGTGACTATCTCAGAATATTTATAAGAAATTGTATTATTCTTCTTATGATTCAAGTAAATTAGCACATGGGTGCGAGGAGCAGGGTCCCCAAGCTATAGGTCTCTGTCTGACAGCGTGGAAGTCATCTTTTTCTTCATCACCATCACCATCATCATCACTGTCATCGTTCCTGCCTGTTGAGGATCAACATAGCTGTGGAACTAGAATCAAGTTGTAGGGATTTTACACAAAACAGGAAGGAGTCAGTCTTTTTAGATAATATAAAATCCAAAGACAGGCAAGATTCCTGACAATACACTCATCGCAAAAATATCCCAACTAACAGAACATATATATGGGGGTGTGTGTGTGTGTATATATACACAAGATATCTCAGACACTGACCACTTTCAGAGGGTAGGCACTCAATCATATTCATTTTTGTGTAACCAACACAATGCCTGGAATGTAGGAGATACTCAATAAATGTCTGTTTCATCAAAATGAATAGTCAGTGTTTTAGAATATGATAATTTATAAACAACACTATTGGTGGGGTTTTCCAAAATATTATTAGTTTAAGGGAAGAACTTCAAGTATACCTCTGTCAGGTTTCACTCCGGCTCTGTGGTTTCTTATGTTTATGACAAACAGAATGGATGGTCTCTGTGCCCTTTCTCGTTGAAATCCCCTCCAATTGTTGGCTCGTGTTGTTGAAGGTCATGAGGTGAAGATCTTGTCCCCCTCAGACACAGTCTGTTCTCTCATAATGACCATGAAGGCATTCTTCCTGGAACAGGAGGCCTGCTGTGTTTCAGACGTCCTGCCTGCTCTGATCCATAGATTCAAGTGGTCTTGTTAGTGGTAGGGTGAGGGAGAGGGGAAGGGGATTCTGCCACGCCCAGGACCTCAGGAGGTAAGTGAGCTCCCGAAGCTAAGTGATGAGGTGGTAAAACCAACTTTTTCTTCTCTTCTTATTCCAACTGTGGCTTCTGGGCTCCAGCCAGAACCCCACCTCCCTTCACCTCACTCATTTGCTTGTTTTGGTCCATTTGCTTTTATAGAAGTCACCGCCCAATGCAAGCCACCCTCCTAAAGTCAAGGTGAAGAGCTCGCCTCTGATCGAGAAGCTCCAGGTAAGTTCAGAATCGATGTTACCTCCTATCCAACCCCCTCTCTTATCCAACATTTGCATGTCTTTGGGGCTCCTAGGGTAGTCCCAGATGTCACCTGGACAGTTGACCTCTGATAACCAGCTAGTGATCAAATTGCCCTGAAGGATGAGGGGCTCTACCTGGGGGCAAAATGCTAAAATAAGGACCCTATCAAACATGAGCTCATGTCATTAGTACCTAATGGAGATTGAAGATAATCAGATGCCTCAAGAGTCTTATGGGAAAGGATGTTATACACGGGAAACACTCCAGGAATAGCCAAGTCCTCTCCATGGCCTGAATGCAGCCACAAACCGTTTCAGCTTTACACAGGGCTGAAATTCAGGTGCTAGTCATTATACCACTACGGCCAAGTTCATTGTTTGGAAAGCATTCCATCCTGCCTCGCCACCTTATACATCCAGAGCCCTCACCACTGTGCCCACAGTGGGGCTGGCTTTCCTGGGAGTGGAAACGAAGTATATGACACTGCACTTGATCTCGCAATCTTGTTGGGGAGACAAGGTTTTCACACATGATACAATAAAAGACATATAGGAGAGTAGATACTGGAGATCTAAATTGTGGGTAACTATCAGACTCCTACTGCTCTAGACCAGGACTTTTTTTTTTTTTTTGGCGGTACGCGGGCCTCTCACTGTTGCAGCCTCTCCCGTTGCGGAGCACAGGCTCCGGACGCGCAGGCTCAGTGGCCATGGCTTACGGGCCCAGCCGCTCCGCGGCATGTGGGATCCTCCCGGACCGGGGTACGAACCCGCGTCCCCTGCATCGGCAGGCGGACTCTCAACCACTGTGCCACCAGGGAAGCCCTAGACCAGGACTTTTTACCTCGGCATTATTTGAGCTGGTAAATTTTGTTGCAGGGGCTGCCTTGTACACTGCAAGATGCTTTAGCAGCATCCTTGGTCCCTATCCACTAGATGCCAGCAGCACTCTTCAGTAAACTGTGACAAAGAAAAATGTCCCTAGACATTGCCAAATGTCTCCTGGAGACAAGATCATCCCCCTGCCCCCTACCCCCGCTGAGAACCACTGCGGTAAAATTTTAGAGCGAGAAGACAGTCAACTGGGCAGGAGTAATTAACAAATGCTTTAGGAAATACCTATTTCCTGAGTCAGTCCTTAGGAATAGTGGCTGGAAAGGAGGGAGGAAGGTACTCCTGGTGTGAGAACAGCATGAGCTAAAGCACAGAGGAGGGACAGGCATGATATATCTGGGTGGGACCTGTAGAAGATGCTCCAGCTTTCACCGCAGTCTCTGTGCAGGAGAACAACAAGGCTCTCCTGCACTGGATCCTCCCCTCTGGGTCCAACTAATAAAATTGGCTCGTCTACCTTGTTCTGAAGCCATTATTAGGGGTGTGTCAAGACAAGTAGCCACAACCTCTGCAGTTCCCAGCTATGTGAGAGACCAGGGATTTGGCCCCCAGCCTGATTTGGGGTTAAGGGAAGCATCTCTGGTTTGGGTTATGAGCCTACCTCATCGCGGGGGGGGGTCTCCCCTGAAGTTTAATTCATACTGAGAAGCCCTGATCCCACCCCAGCTGCAGGGAGGGAGTGGGCTGCCCATCGCTGTAGGAGGCTGCAGGGCTCCCATATACATACCAGGGATCTCTCAGAAGGGACCCCAGAACTCAGACATTCCCTCCTAGCAGCCATCCAAAGGGTGTAGCCAAGAACCCCTACCTCTGTCTCCCGGCAGCCTACCACAGACCTCATCTAAGTGCCAGAAGTTAGTTTGCAAATGCTGTGTACCCTGCAGTCTTGGTGTTATTCCCCTTTCTAGTCATTAATAAGCCTCTTTGGGAAACATCACAACCTGAGAATGAGGGTTTAATCTCTAATGGTTTAATCTCATGAAGAATGTCAGCGACAGTATATAATTTGGCCAAATCCCATAGGAACCTTACTTTGTTGGAAATACGTGGGGAAAGAACTAAGAAGTGCATCACCAGCTTCATTTTTCTTCTAAGTATTCTATTGGATGAGTTAGGAACTATGATTTTTCTTCACTAGAATAGTCCATAGTTCAAAGTTCAAGTTTTCCGCTGGCTAGCAAGACCCATTTTATTTGCAAGGAGTCTTACAGAGGGAATGTCCCAGCTTGACCCTGAGAGGGCAGGAAGACCTCCTTTAATGCCCAGTTAATATCCCCTCTGCCATGAAGTCCTCTGAGCCATCCTAGCACACCATCTCCCACAGCCTCTGTGGTCCAAACCTGTCGCTTTGTACCTGCAACATGCTGCTTTTAGACATGGCATGGGCTCACACTGTTGCTGTTTAACTTTTATATTTTTAATTGGACAATGACACAATCTTGTCTATATTATAAATTCTTTCTTAAGATCACAATTGAAATACGAACATCGTCCTAAACATGTGTAATGTTCTATACTGTGCAAGTCCTAAAGTACATGTTGGAGTTCTCCAAGGTGACAGAGCCTCGGCTGGCAGGAGGGTGGCACCGAGGGGAGTCTGGAGGGAAAGGGTGTGAGTCGGGTAGTGGCAGGAGAGAGTAAGGGGACCAGATCATAAAAGACTCTAAAGGTCAGGCTCAGTTGATGGGACAAATAAAGACTCTGAGACACAGAAAGGCTACTGGACTCGCTGTAGGTCACACAGCTATTAAGTGAAAGAGGCAACATCTGGAGTTGGGTGTGTCTGCGTGGAGAGCATTATCTGCCCCTCCAGCCTGGTCCCTCCCCTTGGAGGCCTTGCTGCTGGCTCTCCTGCTCTGGAGGATGCAACTGCGCAATGATTTGGAAACGCAGAGGTCAGAGCAGGAGGAACAAGAACCCCTAGGTGGCGCTAGAGGACCCAAGGGACTCACGTTCAGTCCCTCCGTAGACATCTGCACCAGCACCTTCCCCGAGGCAGTCGGATAGATCTGCGACCACCGCCTCCTCCCCCACCAAACTCATGACTCCCTCAGGCCTCGGTTACCTTCGGGTAACCCCTCCCCTTTGCTTGCCCTCGGGGTTCATTCTGGTCTGGTTGCACCTGCACTGCGATGCTGCAAGTAGGGTCACACACTGGCATCTGCTCCGCTGGCTCCCCGCTGGAAAGGCGTGGTGGCCTGCTGTGTCCACCACTGTGGTCTACCGAGAGAGACCCTGTACTTGGAGACTGAGGGACAAACAGACCTGGCTTGAATCCCAGGGCAGATTCCTTAAACACTTTGATAATTTGTTCCATGAGAACAAAACCGAACATGTAGGGTGGTTGTAGAGAGGAAAACTGCACATGCCCAGCAAAGAGTAGGCATCCAGTAAGCGGTAACTGCTCTTGACTCTGATGAGAACGATGGTAAAGGGTGCTGACAGCATGAGAGCCTGGTGCCTGCAGGTGCTATTCTGGCCTCTTTGTCTATAAATCGGGACTGTTCCGATGCATTTTTGCCGGATCAAATCAGTGCTTCCTGGGCATTTACGGAATGCAGCCTGGGTTTGAAATTCCTCATCTTTTCTCTACAGGCCAATTTAGTCTTTGATCCAGCGGCCCTGCTGCCTGGGGCCTCACCCAAGAGTCCTGGACTCAAGGCCATGGTGTCACCATTTCACAGCCCGCCTTCTACCCCCAGCAGCCCTGGCGTGTGGTCTCGGGCCAGTGAGCCAGAGGAGGTGCCCGTCAGCTTTGACCAGCCTCCTGAGGGCAGTCATCTGCCCTCTTACAATAAGGTAATATCTGGGTCCTAAGTACTGTGGTGTGTCTGTGGAAATGCGGACACTGGGCAATTCTGAATCACCTCTACCCTGTTGTCCTGGAGAAAGGAGGACACTTCTGAGCTGTGGTAAGATGTGGTTTTTAACAAAGGAAATTTCTTCTCTTCCTGGCAGGGCTCCCATATACATACCAGGGAGCTAAGATCACCCTCTACCTGAGCTAAGATCACCCTCTACCTAGCCTGCCTCTCTCATCCGCTCTCCCTGTAACTGTGCCACTCACCTGAAAGACAGGTGCAGGGGATAGAGCGCTCCATCCTTTGTGGAGAGAGGGGCAGGAATTCAGTACTGATCCCAGCTGCACAGAGAGTTATGTCAAAAGCTGAAAACAAAAACTAAAGACCTGATCAGTGACCCAGCAGAAGGGAGGGCAGGGTTACTAGGTTGTCCTGTCCTGCCCTGATATGAATACTCCTAAGTGTCCCAGCACGGGTTCAAATCATTCATACTGCATCTTGCCCCAGTTGAAGAATATCCAACTCGTTCCCTTTGCAAAAAGATGTATGGCAGCACCTGTTTCTGTAGATACTGCCCTAATACTTGTGTGTATTTCATCAGATCCCTGCCCTACTAGAAGGAGGTAAGAATCAAGAGAATCAGAGGTACACACAGTCCAGTACACTCCAAGCAGGTACCCAGCAAATTTGGACCAGAGCCAGGCAGGGGCTAAGAGTTAAAGGGCTCTTTTCTTTTTTTTGGTTGCACCACGGGCATGCGGGATCTTACTTTCCCGACCAGGGATCGAATCCGCACCCCCTGCAGTGCAAGCGCAGAGTCTTAACCACTTGACCACCAGGGAAGTCCCTGAATTAAAGGGTTCTGATGCCAGGAAAAGTTAAATAAATGTGACCTTAGAATTAAGGATGGAGAGAGCAGGATCTACTGGGCCCTTCCAGAGGATCCATCTAGGAAAGAGGTCAAATGTGTTGAAACAGGTAGGGCCCAAGGAAACAAAAGTGGTGGCGAGGAGGTGATGGGGTAGGCTTGAGCCTGCTGGCTGGGGACAGAGTGGAGATCCTTCAGCCCAGGGCAATGGAGAGACCCCCGAGAGCAGAGAGGAACCCAGGAGAGAGCCCTGTCTTCTCACAGGATGTCAGTGGGATGTAGAGGCAGGGAGGGAGGCTCTGCCACCTGGTCATAGTACTGGGGGCTTTAGTCTGTGACAGCAGTAAGGGAGCAGGCAGGATTATTTCTGAACCCTGCTGGCCATGAGGGCTGGGGCCTTGATAGCCTGCAGGGCTAGCCTCACTGTGGTCTCAGGAAAGTTCCCGGGAAGCCCTTTTAAAACCAAGTATTCAGGGCTTCACTGATGGTGCAGTGGTTGAGAATCCGCCTGCCAGTGCAGGGGACACAGGTTCGTATCCCTGGTCTGGGAAGATCCCGCATGCCGCAGAGCAACTAAGCCTGTGTGCCACAACTACTAAAGCCCGTAGACCTAGAGCCCGTGCTCCACAACAAGAGAAGCCACTAAATAAATTTATTAAAAAAAAAAAAAGTATTCATTCCAAACTTCTGAGACAACTAGGATTGACAAATACCAAAATGCAAATCAGTGAGAAAATAAAATTTAATTTGCACATAAATTTTTAAAGACACATCACTTGAGTAAGGTAGGACACCCACTATAAACACGCCATTGAACTTCTGACAAAGTCCAGTGGACCCAGGTGAGGCCTGGTTCTGAGATTCACACACTTCCCAGAGAGAAAATGGTTTTCAGGCAGTTCTGCTGGGTGTTTCTAAGGTGTGGCTTCTGCTAGAGTTGGACCTCGCTGGAGAAAGCAAAGGATTCTGGCTGCTCAGTTCTCCCGGGGTTAGCCAGCTTTGGTGGGGGTGGGGGTGGGGGGAAGGGAGGAAGCTGATCACCAGCTGTCCAGCTCCACACCCGTGAGGTCACGGTACCAGCCACCCACAGACCCCCAACCCTCTCTTCTGTTGGGTTCACCTTTGTCAAAGTAGAAACTTCAAAATGTTAAAACATGACTCTGGTACGAAATAGAGAGAGATTTTGTTCAACTTGTTAATTTAGGAGGGATCCTGTAAGACGGTAAAGCTCATTCAAAGAACTGGTTATTTATAGGCAATTAAAAAGGACAAATGTTAGAATAAAATTGCTAAGTTAGACACTGAGTTGATTGTTATTTTACAGGCCAGTAAAATCTTAGGTTATTTTTTTTACTGAATAGACAGCATTTTCATCTTCACACACACAGAAAAAAATCTGCAGGTTACCATGTAATACCACAGCCCCATAGGGCTCTAACCTATAATAAATAGCAAGCAATGGTACATCCTCCTAGAAAATCAAATGATCCTCAGTTGGGCTTGTGAAGCTGTGCGTGCGAGACTGACATCGAAAGAACATGCGCCCTCCCTGTTTGGCCTTTTTCACAGGTGTAGATCATTTTCCTTAACACTTTCTTGCAGGTGCGGACAAGGGGCTCCATAAAAAGGCGCCCTCCCTCCAGGCGATTCCGAAGGTCTCAGTCGGAGGACTGTGCGGACCTGGGGGGGCTCAGGGCCGAGGAGTCCTCCCAGGAGAATGGTGCCAAGGAAGAGAATGGGGACGAGGTGTTCCTAGCCAAGAGCAAGACCCCAGGATCCCCTCCTCTGAGGAGGACGCCCAGCTGGACAGAGAAGCAGGAGGAGAAGGGCAGGGCTTTGAGGGTAGCCCAGCAGCACGAAAAGGCCGTGGGGAGCTCCGAGGAAGGGGCCAGCCAGCGTCCAGCCCGAGCCTCCAGCCCAGAGGCAGAGAACGGGGGTGGGAGCCCCACGGAGGAGAAACCGGCTGAAAGGCAGATGGAAGAGCCTACAGAGGTGAAGGAGAGAGCGGCCAGCGAAGAGGAGGAGCCTGAAAAAAGCAGCCAAGACACAGAGGGGCTGGAGGAGGGAGCTGTGGGGAAGGAGACCCCCCAAAACCCCCCTGGAGGAGGAGAGGGCGACCACAGTTCTGAGCAGGGGGCTGGCAAGGAAAAGCAAGATGACGGGACCATCCTCGAGCCAGGCTGTGACCCTGTCACTGGCCACGCCCAGCCGGACACTAGCAGTGAGGTCCCCAAGACGGAGGTAGGTGGCCTGGCTTGTCCCCCCGACCCGGACAGGGCAGGGCCAGCGCATCCTATGTCCCGTGCCCTGTTCCTGACATCCATCACCAATCAGCTGGGTGTGCAGTAACACAGGGACTGGATTGAGACGGGCTGTCACTGATGGGGAGGGGACAAAAGGACTAGAAAGGGAAGCGTGTCCCATGCTCTCTGCTTCTCGCTGCCTCGGGGTTCTGGCGCCCTTCTGGATGTGACAGGCCCACACACCGAGGCCTCCTGATGCAGCGTCCTGGACTGGGCTCGCTTCTGTGGGGCGTTCTCAGAGGAAAAAGGGGTGCTCCTTTCCATACAAAGCTCACAGTAATAGTGCATGAGACCAGCAGCTCCTTGGGGCGCCGTAAAGAAGGCAGAACACGGCAATGGGCAGGGCTTCCCCTAGGGAACCTTTAAAGGAGGCTTTATGTTCCATCCGTGCACGCACAGGTGTTAGACACCGAGAGCACATGAGGAGGGGCTGCCTCAGTCCCGCCCTCCTGCTGGGCCTACACTTAGTCATGTGGCTCCTCCCACCACTCCCAGGAAGCCCACCTTGAGCTCACCTACTTGTGCCCTCAGGAGCACAACCAGCCTTGCTGGTTTCCACAAGAAAAGCTCTGTGTCCCGCCCCCTACTTCCACCCCTAACAATCTTCTTTTTTTTGGTACACGGGCCTCTCACTGTCGCGGCCTCTCCCGTTGCGGAGTCTTCCCGGACCGGGGCACGAACCCGCGTCCCCTGCAGCAGCAGGTGGACTCTCAACCACTGCGCCACCAGGGAAGCCCCTCACCCCCCCCCCTAACAATCTTATCAACAAAGTCACCTTCCAGTGTTTCCCCCTTCCCTTTATGTTAGTTCATTCATTCATTAACACAAGCCCCCGTCAGCTTCCGACATTAGCCTCTTATGTCACTTCCTGCTTCCACTTTTTCTGCCTACGTAGTCCATTCTCTGTACAGCAACCAGAGGGGTGTGTGTGTGTGTGTTTACTCATTGCTAAAATTACTCACGTCCTGTGTTAGTTTCTTAGGGCTGCCATAACAAATTACCACAAATTGGCAGCTTGAAAACAATCGAAATGTATTGTCATGCAGTTCAGGAGGCCAGAACTCCAAAATCAAGGTGTTGGCAAGATTGGTTCCCTCTGGAGGCTCTGAGGAAGAGTCTTTTCCAGCCTGTCCCCTAACTTCTGGTGGCTGCTGGCGACCCTGGGAATCCTCTCTTTTCTCTTCCAGCTTCTGGTGGTTGGCAATCCTCAGTGTTCCCTGGTTTATAGACTCATCACTCCAACCTTTGCCTCTATCTTCACATGGTCTTTCCCTGTGTCTGTGTGTCTCAAATCTCCCTCTCCTTTGTCTTATAAGGACACCCGTCATTGGATGTGGACCCACCCTAAGTCCAGAATGATCTCATCTTAAGATCCTTAATTACATCTACGATGATGCTCTTTCCAAATAAGGTCACATTCACAGGTACTGGGGGTTAGGATTGGACATATCTTTGGAGGAGGACACAACCCATGGCACCTCTGCTCCCCCTTGTCCCAGAGCACTCAAAACACAGATTCCAAACCCTCTGTGAGGCCCTGCGTGGGGGGCCCCTGCCCAGCTCTCCCTGACTCTCCCCCATACTGTGCCCCAACCGTGGTGATGTTTTTTGGTTTTGTTTGTTTTTTACAGTGGTTAATATCTAGATCCTTGAAGTGACTTGGTGAAGTAATTTATAAGCCCAAAATTGGTTGAACAGACTCAGAACCTGTAGCTTTCCAAAATGCCATCTGAGAGCTGTTGTTTAGGACCGTGCCCAAATCACACAGGGCTGGCATGTGTACATCCTTCCAGCCTTTCTTCTTTGTGGTTGTATTTTTATACCCCAGATTGATAGTGTTCAGGTTCTAAACGTGTTGCTTTCGAATGTTCATTAAGCTTTCTTTCATATAGTAATACTTTAAAAAATTGGGGGAATTCCCTGGTGGTCCAGTGGTTAGGACTCGGAGCTTTCATTGCTGTGGGCCCGGGTCCCATCCCTGGTTGGGGAATTAAGATCACACAGCCACGCAGCATGGCCAAAAAAATTTTTTTAATTTTTTAACTTTTTTTTTTTTTTTTTTTTTTGCTGTACGCGGGCCTCTCACTGTTGTGGCCGCTCCTGTTGCGGAGCACAGGCTCCGGACGCACAGGCTCAGCAGCCGTAGCTCACAGGCCCGGCCGCTCCACAGCATGTGGGATCTTCCCGGACCGGGGCACGAACCCATGTCCCCTGCATCGGCAGGCGGACTGTCAACCACTGCGCCACCTGGGAAGCCCTAAAAAAACTTAAAAATTTGGATTTTTAAATTTTCAAGACACCATTTTCATTTTTTGTTTTATTACTTAAATGCAAGGTGCTACCTCTTTATAAGAGCTTAACAGCGTATAATTTCTCATTTAATTGCACATGTCAGATCCTCACTATGGGCAGAACACTGTACTAGCTGTAGTGTGTGTGTGTGTTTGCAACAAATGTGAACACACATCCACTCCCAAGGAGATTTTAAAGAATATTATAAAATTCTTGAAAAAATTCTTGAGGATTTAATATATTAAATTCTTTAATATACAAGGATAAAGATGGGTATGTGTTTGAGGTGCCAAATAAACAGCAAAAAGACTTGGTTGAAAATATGTCTTTTCCAGAAATTGTACCTCTAAACTTTCCGTTTTTCCCTTGAATCATACTACTAATAATTTGCTACTCACTGGGGCTTTTCAGTTCATTTACTTTTCATAAGGAATTGGCAAAGTTTGATAAGGTGAACAAAAGGTCTGGTCTCTAGATTCCTGTTGTGGTTTTAAAATGGAAGCAGGCAGACATAGCATAGCCTTTCTCCTATTTTGCCTATAGTTAACATCAATTCATAAATTAATGACTTAAGTAGTAATGTGTTAGAGTCATTTTCCAACTAACCTATATCTAAAATTACTGGTAAAATTGTCTAGAATAATTTTTATTCCATAGTGCATTGAATACAATCTTTTAAAGATTCTAGCCACATAGAAGTATGGAGAACTGGGGCTTCCCTGGTGGCGCAGTGGTTGAGGGTCCGCCTGCCGGTGCAGGGGACGCGGATTCGTGCCCTGGTCTAGGGGGATCCCACGTGCCGCGGAGCGGCTGGGCCCGTGAGCCATGGCGGCTGGGCCTGCGTGTCCGGAGTCTGTGCTCCGCAGCGGGAGAGGCCGCAGCAGTGGGAGGCCCGCGTACCGCAAAAAAAAAAAAAAAAAAGAAGTATGGAGAATGAAAAATTTTATTGAAGTATAGTTGTTACAATGTGTTAATTTCTGCTGTACAGCAAAGTGACTCAGTTATACACATATATATTCTTTGTCATATTCTTTTCCATTATGGTTTATCACAGGATATTGAGTATAGTTCCCTGTGCTATACAATAGGACCTTGTTGTTTATCCATCCTATATATAATAGCTTGCGTCTGCTGACCCCAAACTCCCAATCCTTCCCTCCCCCAACCCCCTTCCCCTTGACAACCACAAGCCTCTTCTCTGTCTGTGACTTTGTTTCTCTTTCATAGATATGTTCATTTGTGTCATATTTTAGATTCCACATACAAGTGATATATGAGAATGAATTTTGTATCTCTACCCTCGTCTCCCTCTTTGCACCTCTCTCCTTAGTAGGCATAATCACCATATACAATTCAGTGTTCATATTTTCAGTCCTATTTGGGTTTGATGGACTGAGCTGCAGTTATTTTGGACAGAGATGTGGTTTTTTTTTGTTTGTTTTTTTATAAATTTTATTTATTTTTGGCTGCGTTGGGTTTTCATTGCTGCGCGCTGGCTTTTCTCTAGTTGCGGCGAGCGGGGGCTTCTCTTCGTTGTGGTGCACGGGCTTACTCATTGCGGTGGCTTCTCTCGTTGTGGAGTACGGGCTCTAGGCACGCGGGTTCAGTAGTTGTGGCACACGGGCTTAGTTGCTCCACGGCATGTGGGATCTTCCTGGACCAGGGCTCGAACCCGTGTCCCCTGCATTAGCTGGTGGATTCTTAACCACTGAGCCATCAGGGAAGCCCCAAAGATGTATTTTTTAATTGCTAAATATATTTATCCCTTCCTCTTGACAGTCTGACACTGAGCATTATTCCTCTTGTAGTTTATCTGATCAAGATACTTCTACCAATCAAAGAACAAGATGGGGATTAAATCGGGGCCGGAAGCCGTCTCTTTAGTGGTGCGCGCTGCCTCTGTTGAGATACAGGAAGGAACTTGGACAGGCATGGTGTGCTGGGGAAGCCGTGACACAAGGGGCCCACTTCACAGTTGTCTTTACTGGGGAACCCTTTGGCACCACTGCCCGAGGCATTTTGGTTCTAACTTTTTTTTTTTTTTTTTTCGCGGTACGCGGGCCTCTCACTGTCGTGGCCTCTTCCGTTGTGGAGCACAGGCTCCGGATAT
Source organism: Phocoena phocoena (assembly GCF_963924675.1). NCBI lineage: Eukaryota > Metazoa > Chordata > Mammalia > Artiodactyla > Phocoenidae > Phocoena > Phocoena phocoena. The sequence continues at coordinate 124,764,402 of NC_089219.1, forward strand.
GCAGGCTCAGCGGCCATGGCTCACGGCCCCAGCCGCTCCGCGGCATGTGGGATCCTCCCGGACCGGGCACGAACCCGCGTCCCTTGCATTGGCAGGCGGACTCTCAACCACTGCGCCGCCAGGGAAGCCCTTGGTTCTAACTTTGACCAGGCTTGAAAAGACCAAAAGAGCATTGGAAGCAGTGCCCCTCCCAGATTAAATAAGTTATGTAGATGTACAGAGGTGCTTTGTGAAGCAGTTTATTCTGATGAGTAGCGCTGGTGTCCTTCGAGTCAACATCGAGCTCTGTGACCTTGGACAACTCCTGTCCCTTCTTGGAGCTTGGGTTTCTTCCTCTGCAAAACCAGGGGGTTGGACTAAGGTTGTCAAAGTTTTGCCACCTTCCTCCGCTTGCGTTTCTACCTCAGTCCCTCCCTTAGCCTCTGAACTACCTTCCACTGAGATCCCATGTCCCTGCCCCGCAGGCTTCCTCCGTGGCCAGTCACTTAACGAGCTGTCCTTCCACATGTTTTGTTGTTGCTGTCCTTCTGCACTTTAATCTCCCTCTCACCATCGACCTGCTCTATCTTTCTGTATTAATCCCCAAAGCTAAGTCACTCTCACACCCACCTTCTCTGCCAAGACTTGTGTCATTGGTGGAATTCACGAAACCATGCTGCCTGGATCTCTTAAAAACTCTTACTGACCCAGATGAACCGTATCCAACCTCACTGCTGCCTGATACCCTCTCACTGCTTCTCTATGATCCTGTTTTCATCACCGTTCGTCCAGCTCGCTCCCTACCTCTCCCTCTCCCACTCTGTGGATGACCTCACCTCCTTCCTGTTTACCTAAAGGGAAGACCAGCCTGTTTGCCACTTGCTCATACCCTCTGAGTCTCTTCTTCCTGCACATCTGAAGAGAGGCCCCTTTCCTTGATAAGGCAAACCCCCTTGTCTGCTGTGTCTACCATTTTCTGCACTTTTCTACAAGATATTTGTGGAGCGTGTGTGTACATTTTAAGTGAAGTGTTACACTAAGATTTCCCCATTCTGTTACTCTTCTGTATTTCCAGCTCCTCACTAGCTCACCCCTTTCTGCCTACAAACATGTTTGGATCTCTCACCGTTGTGGCCTCTTCTGTTGCGGAGCACGGGCTCCAGACACGCAGGCCCAGCGGCCATGGCTCACGGGCCTAGCCGCTCCGCGGCGTGTGGGGTCTTCCTGGACCGGGGCACGAACCTGTGTCCCCTGCATCGGCAGGCGGACTCTCAACCACTGCGCCACCAGGGAAGCCCTTATCTCCTTTCGTCAGTGACTCCTACCCCTGGTCCTCACCATTACCTGCCGGCCCCTCCTGACTACTTAGCACCAGCCGGGCTCTCACCACGGTCCCAACCACACATCCACAGGCCCACCAGTCCCTCACGCTCCATATCTCCAAAACCAAACTGCTGCTCGCTTTGTTTCTTCACTTACATTTAACTGAAACCTGAAATTCCGTTGTTAGCCTTAACGCATTTCTTCTCATGAGGTACTTTTCTTCTTTCTCTTTGATTCTTGAGCAGTGTTTCAGGATGAGGAAATTAATGGGAATGAGTGAGGAAGTAAGAAGCTAGGGTAAGGAGGACATGGGAAGCCATGCATCAAGGAATAGGCAGTGTCCTCGTTGAGGGCTCAAGCTCCGGTCCCGGGGTTTAAATCCTGACCCCACCACTTACTAGCTGTGTGACCTAGGGGAAGTCACTTGACCTCTCTGTGCCTTAATTACCCCACCTATAAAACAGAGCTAATAGAACTACCAAACCCTTATTGCTTTCGTGAGGAATAAATGAGTTGATGCACGTGAAAAACTATGTCAGGCACATAGCATTATTATCACTATTACTACTATTACCCGACGTAGCATCCCCAAGGACACAGGCTGAGTGTCCAGATTTCCTACTTTCCTCCTAATTTATTCCTTCCTCCTCTGCTCACAGGATAATACCCCTGTCCAGGACACTAAAATGTGAAGAAGATCTCATTGTGCCTAGTGATGAAGCTGCTGGAGCCGTGTCCTTGAAGTAGCAGCAATGATTGTAGCGGCAGCAAAGGAAGCCATCGCAGAAGCGGGATGGGCTGAGGGTCTGGAGTCAGCCTGAGGACACAGGGTGCCATTTCCCGACCTCAGCACCATTGTAGACAGAGATTGGATCTGAGGGCAGCAGACTTTTATCAACTTGATAAAAGTTGTGTCACTTGATGGACTTGGTTTAAAAAAAAACAACTTATTTAAAACAATTTACTATGGTGACAACTCCCCAGGAATACTGGTCAAACTGTGGGGCCCATATACTGTCCACACCCACCTAACCCTATAGCGGACCTCAGAACTGGACTGAGATCTACCTAATCAGATTGTGTTTGTGTAAGGTGACAGCCTTTTTATTGTTCTTAAGTTTTCATGATTCTCAAGTATAAGTAAAAACTCATTTCAAGTAGCTAGAAACAAAGTAGTATCACTGGAAATATAAATCCTGTAAGTTACAGAGGACCTTAAATTGTATGGAGACCCTGAGACAGCCTTTCAGCTTGGTCCAGATTTGACTGGCCAACCAATTTTGAAAACATTGGCCGAGAAGAGATAATTATTGAAACATTTAAAAATATGTGTCTGTTCCAGCAACGGGAGCTTTTCCATCAGGTAATTCTCTAGCTGGTGATACACTGGGAGGCGACCAGCTCGGCTCACCTGCTTCTGCCAGGGGGAGAGCGAGCAGAGGCGGGCAGCAGCTCCTTTGGAGAGGCAAGATGTCTCTGTGCTGCATTTCCTCATCCTGTAAGCAGAGCAGTGACACCTGGACAATGCCTGCCCTCTGGTTAGGATGAAGTTTGTGCTTCCGGAGGGGGAGCCTCGAGCACGGATTAGATATCTCCTGGGAAGTGCTTTGAGCTTCGTGATGTGCAAGCTACATAATGAGAACATCCTTCCTGGCTTCTCTGACTTGAACGGAAACCCAGGCTCTCCTCCCCGACTCAGGAGGGGTGGGGCGGGTCTTCTGTCTGTTCCTCCTGGGTAGCTCTTGCTTTATCGGTCTGTTCGGAGAGTGCGTGGGGCTTCGCCGGGGACAGGGGGCCTGATACCCCTTCCTTGACATATCCTCTCCCCTCTTCCCACACTCCTGCTGAAAGATGCTCGTCCAAATAAATGTTTAATCTTAAGGGTTGGCCCTTATTCAGATTTGAGTATTTCAGTATCTCAGTATGCTGACTTGGTAGCTGGAGCAGTCATTTTTCTGGAGGTCTCTTAGACCACACTCTACTCTGACCACAGAAAGTAGTTTTCCAGACTTAAAAGGCCTTATCTCACTGCTGGTACCTCGGTTTATCACCCCATTTACAGTTTTTCTAACTCCAGGATAGTGTTAATATTTGGGATATATATTTTTTCAAAAACTATTTTTAAATCAAATGCAGCTTCTAAACCTTGTAATCTAGTGAAGACTGATACCATAATAAGCTTTGTATTTTAGCAGAGTTTGGGAGATATGTGTGTCAGTTATTTTGAGATCTGTATAATATCTATCATCTATCTAACCTATCATCTATCTGTCATCGACAGAGAAGTATACCCCCTAAACAATACATGGATTTATTTATATATGTCTTTGGGCTGTTTATATATTCGTGCAAATATCTGGGCAAGAGTTTTGAGAACGTGAGCATGACTGCAATGAAAAAGGGAAATCTGCCACTTCTCTTACTAGAAAAAGGAACGGGACAGATGGGATGTAGATGTAAAAATAAAACTCTATTTTTCTTCTGGAGGGTCCATACCTTACAGTAGCAGATGAAGAAGGAGCAACAAAAACTAAGAATGTGACACTGAAGGAGCATGTATGACGGTGTCCAGTTGTCTCCCCAGTTCCCTATTAGTCACATAATTTGATCTATTTTGTGAGAACACAAAGGCCCCGCCGCAGGCGTTGTTATTAGTGATGGGGTTCTTGGCGGGGAATTCGTGAAGCAAAGGCAGGACCTGTTCCCTGTGGGCGCTGCAACCTGGCTGTTTAATGCTCTCCTTTCTCGAAGTGACCGTGATTCAGTGTTGCAACACCATGGCTGAGACTGGGATTTCACACCGTGGATTGAAGAAATCCATTTGTGTCTTAGGTGGCACAGAGTCATCACCAGGCCAGGAAGACTTTTATCAGGATTCCTTAATAGGCTTGAAGGAAAACACTGATTCTTCACAGCTACAAGGCTGAAGAGAAAAATCAGAATCATTCTTCCACTACCTTTGTAACCCAGCTTGAATATTAAACTGTGTCCTTCCTTTCTCCAGAGAGGGAGCAGGAAGAAAACTTGAATGCTTTGAAGGGATATGCCAGTATTGAAAAGGGGGCTGCATGTGGAACTGGGTAACCAGATATGACCATGAAGAAGAGCTCAGGGACCTCAGAAGTCCACTCTCCCCACTGAGGTCACCCTCAACAGGACCCTGTTTGCCAGACCAGTTTTGGCCTGTGACCAGCTGACTAGTCACTCCGTAAAATGTCAGATAAGGGAATAAAGGAGTGGACAACCAGTTCATCATCTTCTTTTGATTCGGTACTCTTGGGAATGTAAAACTTTAATACAGTTGAATGAATGAGGACCTTCAGTTGCTAATGAAAGGAACCCAACTCAAACAGGCTGATACAAAACAGCTATATCTATGAATCTCCCTCTCTCTCTCTCGTTCTCTGTCTGTCCGTCTCTCCCTCCCTCCTTCTATACACTGAATAATACGTTTTGACAATCCATGGACAGACCTGAATACAAGCACTTAAGCAATGTCAGAAATCTTTCTCTGTTATTGGTCTCTGCTTTCCTCTGTGTTGGCCATATTCTCAGGCAGCCTCTTCCCAGCCTGCAAACCCAATGGAAAGAGCTTATTTTTTTCCCAGTAACTGTGGGGAAAAATCCTGCAAAGGTTTTCTATAGGCTTGGTGGGGATCCTATATCTATACCTGAGCCAATCATTATGACCAAGGAGATGCAGAGATCAGATTGGCCGGCCCTCTGTCACTCTCCTGCAGTTAGGGGCTAGGTGAGTTAATTCTATTTCATCTGCAAGGACTGTGAATGGAGCAAGGTAAAATCAGAGTGCTGTTACCAAAAGATATGATGCTGTGTGGGAGAAACAACAACAACAATAGAGCTCTGAGCAAAATTCGAGTGCTACTCAGATAAAACGGAATTTGTTTTCATAAGCCACCAAAGAAAAATCAGTCTCGTTTTAAATGTAATAATGTATCACTGTGTCCAGAGCCAGCCTGGAGCTCCATGAGGGTCAAGTCTGTTTGTGTAGTTCATTGTGCCAGTGCCTCACGTATTATAGGTGCTCAATAAACATTTGGTAAGTAATGAATGATTAAACTGATTTCAGAGCTGGAATAGGATTATTTTCAACATCTGTCGCTGCCCAAAAACTCCCTCACTGATTCCAGATGCCTGAAATGTTAGCAACTGATTCCGCTGGCTCTAGTCTTCTTCCCAATCAAAACGTGTATCCTGAGAGAGGTAATATTTTAGGTCTCCTTTGTCATCACATCTTTTTTTTTTTCCCATGGTCTGTTGTCTCCTTGAGGTAAGTTAGAGGAATGATGGGCTTCTTCTTAAGGGGAGGTACTTAAAAGGAGGTCATTATTCTTGGCCGCTTTGTGTGTTCGTTGCTGCGCACGGGCTTTCTCTAGTTGCGACGAGCGGGGGCTACTCCTCGTTGCGGTGCGCGGGCTTCTCATTGCGGTGGCTTCTCTTGGTGCGGAGCACGGGCTCTAGGCACGCGGGCCTCAGTAGTTGTGGCTCTCACGCTCTAGAGCACAGGCTCAGTAGTTGTGGCACACGAGCTTAGTTGCTCCGCGGCATGTGGGATCTTCCCGGACCAGGGCTCAAACCCGTGTCCCCTGCATTGGCAAGCGAATTCTTCATCACTGCACCACCAGGGAAGTTCGGTCGTCACATCTTGAGCTGAGTTGGTTCTAGAAAGCCTTCCCAGAAGGGGTTGAAAAAGAAGAGCAAAGTACGTGAAACTCTAGGGGCAATTGACACACTTTCCTGACTTCCCCGTCTTGCTTAGGGTAAGTCAGCTTCCCATTTAGCCCAGTGATGTCCTGACCAGAGTGGCTATGGAGGCTGAGAAAACCATTACTCCAGTTCTGCCCTCAAATTCGAGGAGAGCTGTGGGAGAGGCCCCACGGTGGTCAAATGAGGCAGGAAACTGTGGTTCTTTGATCCTGTGCAGAGGAAGAGGAGGTGAATGTGTTAAATGCCTCACAGCACCAAGGGAGCCACCCACTTCAAAAACAGGAGCAAAGGGATTTCTTCTCCTCCTCCTCCTGGAAAGTTCTGGGCTCTGCATGGGACCTGCAACGCCTAGGCACAGCCAGGGAGATGCTATGAAGGAAACAGGATGTAGAAGGAAGAGGTCGAAACAGGCTAGGGTTCCCCACTGCACGCTCCTGTCGGTAACGACCCTGAGACCCTGACCCTTGATGGTGTAGTTTTAAATGAAAATGTGGAAAAAATGCCTTAGGCAAACCTGTAATGCCAGTTATTACATTTATCAACTGCTTCTGTTTTAAATCATGAGTGGGCTGAATTGCACTTAAACCAAAATTCAGAAGCAAGATTCTAGAATGATTGTATGGTTGGTACTCAAAGGACGGTATTACCAAGAGGCAGATATTCCTTCTGCTCCAAGAAAATAATAGGACCTCAAACACTAGTCGCTACTGTTGGATTGTCTAAGGAACCCATGGGTGCTGGGTGGTGCCAGGCACTCACCATCACGGCCGAACCTGGCCCCTCAGGAGCACCAGTAGCGGCCTTCTTGACGACTTCTGGAAGCAGCTGGGATGGGAAAGGGCAAAAGGGCCTGCTCTGCATCACCTCTAATTCTGTGCCTCTTTTCATTCTACCAAGCAAAAGGAAACATGTAGTTATTTAGGAGCCCTGTTTTCTCTGTGATTTAAAAATATTAATTATCTTTATTTTTTCTCATTATAAAAGCAATACACCTTTATTTTTAAACATTTGTGGAGAAAAAATATTTTAAGTAAATAAAAATTATTCATAATCCCACTACTAAGAGATAGCTAGTGTTAATATTTTATGGATTTCCCTCTAGTTTTTTTAATGTGTGTATTACATGTTTTGTTGTTAATTCGTTGTTGTTCCAAAACTGGGATCTCACTGTGTGAAACTGTGTATTCTTCTCTTCTGTAACATACCATCATGAGCATGTCTTCCAAAACAATCACAATTTTGATCATGAAAACTGTAAACTTCTGTCTTCTTCTATTCAACCAATAACATCCGGAGTAAGACCAAATGTGTATAAAAGAGGGGTAATAATATGCCCTGGTGGAAACGAAGGTGTTGTGGAAAGCAGTTCTTTTCACAGTCTATATCTTAGATTCCTATCACATTTATGGCCTCATGCACTCTCAAAACTTAAAACAAGTGAAACATTTGAACGAAAAATCAAAGGGCTGAGGCAACTCCAAAATATCATTCCTAATTATTTAGGGATTGCAAAATTCAGAGGGAGGCATGAGATAAGTTTCTGAAAAAGGATCACTGGAGGGAAAGCACAAAGAAATGTTTGTAGTAAAAACTAGCTGAAGCTATTATAGGCTATTGGACTGGAGTCTGGAAAAGGCACAAATGTTCAATCTGATCCCACTTTCTGTGTGGGTCAGGACATGGCTTGCAGTGAACGAAGCAAACCTACCAGCATGACAACGGCAGTGGCCTGCGAGCCAGTTAGCGCTTAACTGCATGGGCAGCAAATAAGACGCAGCACACTGTCCTGAGGCCAGTCCTGTGGGGCAAGTTAGCCAGAGGTTTCCTTCGAATGGCAGACCCACACAATTAAATTGTATTCTCACTTCCAAGGGCTGACCATTCCAAGTCAGAGCCAAGTCTGTTCCACTTAAGCCCAAACTGTGTCAGAATTCAGTGGCAAGCAAACATTAGTGACAAAATACACAAATCCCTCACCATAAGTGTTTGTAAAAGCCATTCACAATTTCAAGGCATCAACCATGACATCATCTTAGAGTTATTCTAATCATCTACTAATGGACCTCTTCTTATTCTCATTTCATCTTCGCCCTCACATGCAGCTGAACCCAAGTCAAAATTGTTATGTTCAATAGTACTTTTAACATACCACCATTCTCAAAGGCTTTAATGCCACCAAATCCCTTAAGTCAAGTTAAAATATTTAATCATGGCTTTTAAAGTTCTCTGGAAGCCCCTGGTACTCTTCTTCCACATCAGTTTTCATCTTACTTGCTAACCAGCTAAGCCCAGCTCATTGGCATGGAATTACATGGAGAGCCACAAAAGCGGTTATCCCAGCTCTGGGAGTAAATCCTAAGGAAATCATGTAATACGTGGGGAAAGTATATACACAAATGGGCCAAACAATATTTATATCAGTGAAATGTTGGACACCAATGATTTATTATACAGTAGAAGAATTATTAAGAAAATTATGCTATCAGAATTCCTTGGCAGTCCAGTGGTTAGGACTCTGTGTTTCCACTGCAGGGGGCACTGGTTTCAATCCCTGGTCTGGGGGAACTAAGATCCTGCAAGACGTGGTGCGACCAAAAAAAAAAAAAGAAGAAAAGAAAAGAAAGAAAAAAAAGTATGCTATATTGTCTTGATGGAATAGTCTAAAATTATTACAAACAACTTAAAGGGATGGGAAAACAGGCATGGGGAAATTGAAAAACAATAACAACAAAAACCTTGAGAGTGGACACTGGCAAAGGTAGGAAAGGTCTCCAGTCTTGCCATCTTTCATGGCACCTTGGTGAGTGAGTGAGATACAGCTCAGGCAGGGCAGAGGGAGCCCTCGAAAAGGCACAGTCTGAAAGGGGAGGGCAAAACCTAGATTGCTCAGGACTCCGCCTGAGGAGAACTCCTTCCTCACCCTCCCGAACCCATTCTCAGACTACAAAAGAGTGGATTAAAAGTAAAATTTTAATTTTACTGGTGGCGCAGTAAAATTTCCTGGTGGCGCAGTGGTTGCGAGTCCGCCTGCTGATTCGGGGGACACGGGTTAGAGCCCCGGTTGCGGAGCAACTAAGCCCATGAGCCACAACTATTGCAGCCCACATGCCTAGAGCCTGTGCTCCACAACAGAGAAGCCACCGCAATGCGAAGCCCACACACCACCATGCGCACAGCAATGAAGACCCAATGCAGCCAAATAAATAAATTTATTTTAAAAAATTTGCATACTATCAAAGCAAATGGAAGGCTTAGAGCGGCCCATCCTACACATGTCCTTCTACTCCAGGGAGCAGCATGGCTCTGGGATCTCTCTACATGGCCAGAATGGGTTATAGAAAGGTTTTCCAGCTTTAACTCTTTGTTTTGAAGTGTTTTCACTTGTATTTCCCCTGTCACACTCCCCAAGGGTGTGAGCTCTGGTCCTGACCTTCTATATTCAGTGGCACTCCCAGAGCCCACTGGCATCAGGAGGAAGGAAGGGACCACGGGATGAGCAGAGAAGCTGGTGCAAATGGAGAGCTTTCAGTCAAAGGGTGAGAGGACAGCAACACCACCTGGACCCTCAGAGAACAGTCTGACCAGGGTTCGGAGGAAAGTATTCCAGTGACCCCCAAATTCAAGGTACCTTAAGGATGGAAGAGGGCTTCAGAAATGAGAAGCCTCTGCAACCCAACCACCAACTCAAGGGTGTTGGGGAGGGAGAGGGGAGTGCAGGCCAAAAGCAGACAAGGCTAGCTTAAGACCCTGCACTCCTGGTCCACTGGAGTTAAGGGCCTTAGGATAGGCTCAAACTATGCGGCACAAGTGGGGGGGGGGTCGTGTTAAGGAGTCCAAGCTGGTACCGCTCACTCCTCCACAGGGCAACAAATCCAGAGAAGAGTCGCTGAGGCAAGGAATAGCAACTTTATCTGGAAACCCAGCAGACTGAAAAGATGGTGGACTAGTGTCCCAAAGAATCATCTTGCCCAGGTTTGGATGATTGTTTCTTTTATAGAACAAAGAGGGGGAAGTGAGGAGGTAAAGTTTTTTGTTTTTTGTTTTAATGGATGACCACAACAAAAGCAACAATGATTGCAATTACCAAACACGAAACACACTCACACCATGTCATAATGTTGACATTCAGTCCAGTAATCCTCCACTGTAACAGCTCCTTTACTTTGCAGTGAAAACTGAATTGTATATTTTTTGCCTCTGAGTCCTTGTGGGATTTTTTTTTTTTATTCAAACAGAAAGTCATAAAAATTATAATCATCCTCATCAGTTCACTCAGCCCCATGTAATTTTTTTTTCATCTTGATCTTTTGTTAGCACTTTTATGAATTCATCAGTTTTCCATTAGAGTTCTGAAAATGCTTATTCATTCAGTTCAGCAGTATAGTCAGTTACCAGAAATCTGTACCTCTCAGAGTCTTTTCCATGAATTCCTCGACGATGAAACCCTTTTATAGGCACATATTTGCAAAAGCATCAGAGTACACCCAGAACTGTCTGTAAATGACAAGACTTAAAAATGACCACAGTTAAAGATTTGATGAAAGTTCATAATATCGCAATTGACAAGGAAATTTAGTTATTTCTGAGACATACATTTTAAAGTAATAACTAGAATTATGACTTATAACATTATACCAGAACATATAAGAGGTAACGTTTAAAAAAAGAGAGAAAGAGAGAAGTTATTGCAAACATTTCCTGGTTCTGGCCAGACTCTGGAACGGATGTGTTACTTCCTTCTTTCCTGCAGCCATTCACAGGTGGCCCTGGTCAGGATGTTTCCTGTGAGCTTAAACAAATGTGTTTTAGCTTAACTTTCAGGCATGGGAGGCAGGGTTACCAGAGATGGGCCATCATGTGTACTTTAAGCTACAGGCAACAGCCCTTTAGTAATTAACTTGTAACAAAAGCAATAGACTACAAAGGTTAAAGTAAAAGATACAGATCCAGTGAGTCAGATTTGTGCTTCCTATTACAGTAGGGGATGGAGGTGGGGTGGCGCCAGAGCGAAGGTCCTGCCCACTACCACAGCCTTTTCCACTCCTCCAAGCTACCAAGGCACCCAACTCTGCCCCCTTGCTCCTCAGCCCCTTTCACGGCCCTCGCTATTAACCCCACCTTCCACGACCTCGGTAGTTCCTGTGCCTGCGCTACCACTTCCTTGCCGCCGTGTGGCCTGAGTTATCTCACTGCAAAATGAGGATAACAGTAGTAACTAAGGGAAAATTGTTACAAATATGCAGTGAGTTCAGTACATGTAAAACGCCTAAAAGAGTGCAGGATCTCAAAATGAACGTTCGAAATAAGTTAGCTGTTAATACTCTCTCCTTTGCAAATTCTTCGCCCCGTCACTCCCTCCCAGGGATAAGGTGCATCCCTTCCCATCTCTCGCCCGCTCCTCCGCGCTATTTCCCGCCCCGCCCACCCGCGAGCGTCGTCCCGCTGCAGCACAGGGGATTGGGATGGGGACGGGGGTGGGGCACGCGGCACACAGCCAAGTGCTCTGAGGATGGTCTGAGTGAAGAGCGGCGGGAGCTCCCCGCAAGGAGCGAAACTGGCAGCGTGGAGACGCTGGGCGGCGGACACCCGGCGGCGTCCAGTATGTCCGAGGGGCCCTGCCCGCGCCCTCCTAGCTCGGGCTCCCAGCGCCCAGCAGCCACCGCGCTGCAGGGGCCGTCCTGGCTTTGGGGAGGCGGCTTCTCGGATCGAGGGCGGACGGCCGCAGGCCGAGGCGCAGAGCCCGGGCGCTGGGTGATACCACCGGCCCCGCTGGGCAAAGTGCACGTCCCTTCCTGGCGCTCCTTCGGGTGGCGAGGAGGGTTTTCGACCAGAGACCTGGGGAATAAAAGAAGGGTCAACGGCTGGGGTCAGTCAGGCAGTGCGGCCAGAGGCGATGCAAGGTTGAAGAGAGGCGCTGGGAGCGTTTTTGCGGAGAGCGGCTCGTTGGTCTAGGGGTATGATTCTCGCTTCGGGTGCGAGAGGTCCCGGGTTCAAATCCCGGACGAGCCCGAACCTTTTCTGTCCACGCCTAAAATTTAGAAAACAGCTTCTTTTTCTTACACGGCTCATTTAGAGGCTGAAATGAAACTAGTCCGGTCCCTTGAGCTCGAATCTTGATCGTCTTCGCCTTAGGAAGTAAAGGATTGGATGAGATCAGTTCGTTCAGTATGTGTGTGGTCTTTGTACGTCTGAGGGCAAGGTATGAAAATGCTTGTACCATTTAAAACACACGTACTTGGAAAAGAGACAAGCCTCGTGCGGACTCCTGGGCACCCCTCGAACACTCCAAACGTGAGCAGGGGGCGCCGTGGATTAGCGGGACCAGGGTGATGGGGCGCGCTGTCCTCCTCCAGCGGTCGCTGTGCGTGCGGACATGCGCGGGCCTGGGCAAGTTTAAACCGCACCTGTAGGCAACCGAGATCGGAACTCAGTCCCTAACACAAGCGCTCGACTCCGAAACTGGCAGGAGTGGGGACAAGCATTTTCAAAGTATTACATGGTTAGCAAACTTTCTACGTTTTCATGTTACGTCTTTTAATGGTATTTGAACGTAAAGTGTGCTCTAAGTTCAAAAAGTCTCAATTTTGTATTTTCCACCAACGTGTATTTATTACATTTATGGATCTATTCTAAAATTAATTTCTTTAGAAATTATTAATTCCTGAAGAAGGAAAAAGGCGGGCTCGTCCGGGATTTGAACCCGGGACCTCTCGCACCCTAAGCGAGAATCATACCCCTAGACCAACGAGCCGTCGTATCTTTCGAGTTCCCGTCATTATAAAAGAAGGAGGAACTACTTAGTCCCGCGCCCCGCGCCCCCAAGTGGTTATCCGTGTAATATGCTTATATCCTTCAGCTGTTTCGCGTTCTTGTGTTTTCGATTTTCTTTCTTTTCTCTCTTGATCTTTGAAAATCAATGACAGAGAAGAAAACAACGGTGTCACTACCAGTAGCATATTTACAATTCCATTTATGTTTATGGCTGATAAGTTGCAGTGAGTGTGTGGCAATATCCCTGTGGCAGGCGGATTCCAGATTCTCTCCCTTGCTGCGTTCAGGATGTTGCTCTTTCCAATAGTAGTAAAATTGTCCGTTTCTCGCCTACACCTTTCATCCTAGTGTTCAAAGCACCACCTTTCCAGCCTTGCAAATTACCATCACTGTGTTTTTACTCAAACTGTTTTCTTCAGCTGGAAAATCTGTCTCTCTCTCTCTTTTCCATAAATCCCAAACTCTGACCTTCTCAGAAAAAGATCCTTTAACATATTAAAACCAATTTTATGTGGTATATAATTGGGTTGCAGTCTTGTCTCCTCTAATCATTATTTATTAGAGGACAAGACATCAACACTAACAGCAACACTGAATTCCACTGTATAATTGACAACCAATTGTTATATAATTGGTGCCCAATATTTTTAACGCATGGCTTCTTTACTATATTTTGAATTATTAAATACTTAGTACTGAGGCTTATGCTGGCAAAACTGGTGCTCAGTGAATAATTTCTGAATGACCACCATTTGTTCCAAATCCCTTAAAAATACAAATTTTGGTATTTGGACAATCACTAATTGTGAATTGCAACTTTAGCAAATAACTAACCAGATAGGAAACTACAAGTAGACAGGGTGACTCTCCTGAACAGGCCTATTTGTTTATTTTATGTCATATAACATTCATTCTCCAGTTTATTCATTCATTTGATTGCTCATTTGTTCAACAAACATTTAGAAGCGCTATGTGCCAGACTCTGGGTTGTCAACTTTCTTCTTATGGTTTGATACGAGTAAATTGCAGTTCTGGAGCTCTAACGTTCAGTCCCCACCCTTTGTTTTATTGGAAACTGTCCTAACTTGAGTCCTCAGTCCTCCTTAGGGCCCAAGGCAAGGAGAATAAGAATACCTTTTAAGATGTTCGTTAGTTCTAGATGCCAGCAGAGTTTATTCATCAGAACCTAACTGGAAAAAAATGTGCCCTGGACACTTAAGAAATTTCTATTTCTCCCAAGAATGAGGAAACTACAAAATATAACTCGTTAGGTAAAATAATGTAACCACTTCAGTTTTCTGGAAACCTCCATCTCTACAGTTACCAAGAGGTCTGTCGCTATGCTCATCTTTCCTACTTGAATTTACTACAGTTATTATCATTTTAGGGCTTTTTTTTTTTCTTACTCCTACTTCTCTCTAGTGATTGAAAGGGTTTGTCTTTTACTCTGCAGGTGCCACTAGAGTATCACATTTGCCCTCCCAACCATGATACAGGAAGACTGACGGTAACGAAACTCAGGATATCAATTGCCCAACTCACAGTGAGAAATGTCTCTATCCTGGTGAGAGGAATGCCTGTGCTCTCTCTCCAGTGTACATTCTCCCCTCATAGGTGAGGCAGTAGTAGTACATAGGTGGCAGCAGGGCACAGGGAGACAGAGGACCTTGAAGAACATTTTATTCCAGCCACAGTAAATGAAGAAGCCTGGTGGCATATCCTTCTATACAATGAACCCTAAAGACCCCATTACCCATGTTCCCCCAACTTGGTGCCCAGGGACACTCGAATTTTCAGATTTTCAAAAAGTTCCTAGAAAAATGCAACCCCTTTCCTGGATTGAGACATTCTCTCTATAGAAATGTTAATGAAACTGGTTTAGCTCCAGGTAAATCTTTCTCAGTGTGGCCTGGGATTCATCTTTGACTCTATCTGATATTCATCAAATCTCAGTCATCCTGGAATGGCTTGCTATCACCACCCACAGATCACAGCATTCCATTTTCTTCTGGCAACAGACCTTAAAAAACAAGGAGGGAGAGAACGCCAGTGAGAGTACAGCGGGTGGAAGAGAATTCTACTACAATCACAGAGATGTCGGAAATTTTGGTGCCTGACACCCTCTTCCTACTTCTCCCATTCATTCCAGCTCTAGAAAATTCTGTCCATATATATTTGCCATCACTAGCTGCTCCTGGGTGCCCCCTATCTGATCTCTATTAAGAGAAGACTTAACGCCCTGAGATGTTCCCAAGGCAAAACCCCTCCTTATTAGTGCATTTATTGTGCAGCGCGTGGAGCGGGAAGTCTTTGAGGCCAAGGGATCTGCACATAGGTAACTATTATCAGACAAGACTCTGCACATGATTTTCCTTCTTACTGACTCTGTGGGGAAAATTCTCCCCAAGGAGCCCATTCTTTTAGAGGCAAGGCATTAAAAATGACTTTTCTCATCTGATGGAAAGTCTTCAGTTGATTCTAACTGTATGCCTGGACTGACTGAGCTGGAAAGAGGAGTTTCCAGGAGGAAGAAGGAGGTATCTGAAGAGGAGGTTTGTTGAGTGAGACCTTCAGGCTCACAATAGTGATTGAAATCCAACGCTTTTGTTTGTTTGTTTGTTTTCCATTTACTATCTCTACAGAAGAATCAGAAACTACAATACAAGGCCTATGGCTAAAACAACCTCACATGATTTTGTTTTTCTTTGTAACTTCTCTAGATTAAACATTCATTCTTCTATTCATTCAACAAATATTTATTAAGTATCTACTGATGGTCTGATATTGTTTATCGTGGAAACACTTTGCTGCCCCAGCAGGCTCCGATTTCACGGTAGCCCTTCTGTTGCTTCCTTGGGCTCCACACCTAGATATCTAACTGCCTTCTGATTGACCGTCTGGGTGTTCTCAGCTCTTTCAGCTGTGTTCAAGGCCCAGCTCATTAGCTTTCCTCACAGACCAGGTTCTCTTCCTGGGTTTTTAGTCTTAGTTAACTGGTAGCATCATTCACCGCTCTGGCTAGAAATTGGAGGTCACATCTGTCTTTGATTAGACTTCCCATCTAATTTATACCCAGTTCTGTCATTCCTTTTGTGAAATGTTTCCACAGTCCTCACCTTCCTCTCCACCATCACTGCCAACACCTTATCTCATGCTCTCTTCACTCTTGCCTTGTCTGTTGCAGGAGTCATCCTTTTAAAACACAGATCTGAACTCGTCACTTCCCTCTCATCACTCCCCACTGCCTATACGATAAAGACAACCCCAGGCTCTTCAAAATATTACCACAGCCTACTTTTCCAGCATTCTCTCTTTCCCCTCTTTCACTCATTCCCCCTGAAGTTCCAAACCACACAGGATTAACCCACTATTCCTTATACCCGATACTGCTTTCTTGTTTCTGAGTTTGCTTTTCCTGTTTCTCTCTGGTGAAAATTTATTCAGCCTTTAAAATCCACCTCAAATGCTACATCCTCTGTGCATCTTTTCCAGACACCTCACAGGCCCGTGGTTCTCAGAAGAGGGAGGTAGCTGTATTGAGGTACATCACAGTCAGTGGAGAAGCTTTAGCTTTTAACATAACATGTGTCTTTGAGAACCACTGTCCCTGTTGGCCTTACGGTTTCTCCTTTGTTCGACCTTCTCTTCAAGCATTGAAAAAGATTTAGTTCAGTAGTTGCTTGCTACACTGACTGGTAGACTCTGTGCTTCTTGAGAGTAAAGGCTAGGTATTCTACATCTGCAGCACATAGTAATTGCTCACTTAATGCATTTGTATTCTTTCCAACCTATGACATTCCAGAAACACTTCATGAGGATCTTGCTGAGAGAGAAATAGAGTGAAATCGTTCTTTTTCTTTTTCATTTTCCCTCACTAGTGCTAAAGTAATTATTATGAGTTTGCTGAACTATAAGGGTAGCAGGGTAAAATAGCTAAAATATCAGGAAAGGTGTTCATAAGGTTGACTTGAGACAAAACCCTGAAATGAGGGGCTGCATTTGGGTGCTCTCACCATGCTCTTCTCCCACTCTCATCCTAATTGTCTAATACTTGTTTCCTTCTCTCACACTATTGGCCTCCCATCTGGATTTTTTCCTTTTTTTCCTTCACCCTCATTTTTCTTGTGCTCCTGTCCTTCCGTTTCTCCCTTTTGTGGGCTGTTCTCATAAGGACTCTTCCAAACACTTTCCAGAATTTATTGGGCAACCAGTAAGTGGCAGACACTGTTCTGGGCCAAGGTAGCCAAGTGGAGCCGGCTCAGAACGGCACTTCAGAGTCTGGGTGGGGAACTTGACAATTTTTATTGACAAATCGAGGGATATTTTGTTTACAAAAGCAAAACAAACAAAACCCCATTCATTTGTGCTCCAGGTAGTAGGAAAGAGTTCCCCGTTCCCAACCCTTTTTAAGCCAAAACAGGGGTCTCCTAAGAGGAGATTCAGACAAGATGGAGACTTCTTTTTAAGCTAGTAGATTTCTCAATATGCACACATAAATTATCTGATCCAGGCAACTGACAGGCCTTAGAGACAGGACAAGGGGAGAGATGTGTTCTATCTGAACGACTGAATCAGAAGTCTCTCCCCATCGTAGCCCTCGTTCTTTTTTTTTTTTTTTTTTTTTAATTTTGTAAACGAACTGCTTCTTTTCCTTTAGGTAAGTAAGGCTCAGAGAAACAGGGAAAAGCTGAAACAGGCGAAGACAGACAATGAATAGATCTGGAGGACTGGACCCTTAAAGAGGCAGAGGAGACGCTGGCGGGGGGGCGGGCGGGCCAGGACAGACCAGCGGACAGCCACGCAGGCAGGCAGGCAGGCAGAGGGCTTGGCGGCGGTCGCCTCGGACAGCCGGGGACCTCCAGCGCCGGCATAAGGAGCCTGGGTGGGACCGAAAAGGCGGGGCCCCGCCTGCAGAGAGGGAGTGATGGACAGTCGGTGCCTTCCAATCGGGTCCTTCAAAGTGCGCGGAGCAGGCCAATGAGCGGACAGCTGGGGCCGGCGCGGGGCCGAGGTCTGGGCGGAGGGCTGGCTGGCAGCGGCTGGGGCCGCGAGCGGGGATTGCGGCGTGGAGGTGCTAGCAGACGCCGGCGGCGGCGAGTCCCGAGCCCCCGGGCCGGAGCCGAGCTAACCGCAGTGGGGACCGGGGCCCAGAGCCGCGGCGGCTGCGGCCGGAGGACGATGGCAGCGCCCGCCGGGGCCGGGGCACTGATTGCATCCCCAGACCGCAGGCGCTGGCTGTGGTCGGTGCTTGCGGTGGCGCTCGGGCTCTGTGAGTGAAGCCGGGATGGCGGGGGCGGCGGGGCCAGGTGGCGGGCCCTGCGCGCGCGGGGCGCCGAGGTGGGGAGGGGGCGCGGCCTGCACGCCCTGGGGCCCGGGGAACGGAGCCGGCGGACCCCGCGACGGGCTGGAGAGGCGCGGAGCCTCTTTCTTCTTCCTGGATCCCTGCGTGTGGAGGAGGCGGGGAGAACTCCCTACCTTGCTCATTCCTGGGGGGCTGTCTGGGGAGCGGGCCCGGCGGGAGGCCGCATTGCGCCCTCGCTGAGTCGCCCACCGTCTCCGCCTGGCGACTCTGGGTCGCCCAGGCCCGCCTGGGATTCCAGTTCAGGAACCCGGGCTGCTGGCGTTCTCCACCTTTGGGAGGTGGCGGAAGGTTGCAGGGTTTTCATTTGTAGGGCCTTTGTTGATTGTTTCCCTTTAAGCGACCGTTTTGTTTTACCTTGTTAGTTCCATTTCCAGTGCTCTCCAGCTCATTTTTTAAGCCTCTGAGATAGAAGGGTCCCGGAGTCTCATTTGTCTCATCTCTGTCGTCCGCAGAGCACCAGGAAGAAATTTACATTACTTCTGTGTTAGGATGCAAAGAGCTGGGAATACCACTGGAGTGACCTGGCTTAGAAGAGTTTGGTCCAATCCATAATAATTACAGCCCTAGTCGCCGTAGTTTGACAAGACATAGGACATTAAAAGTCTCATTTTTCTTTAAAAAAAAAAATCACGTTTTTTTCCTTGCCAGATTTCATGAGTGAGACATAAAGTAAACCTCAGGCTGGATTTATTGAATTGGATGAGTTGTTTTACGGACATCTGCAGTGGTGTCTGCCACAGGACTTTTTTTGTGTGTGTTGTTCAAGGCAGAGTACTTGTTGCTGTCTCAGAATGTGGTTAAGTAATGGTTATAAAGAGAGCCAACTCCTAGAAAAACACGGAGACTTGTTCAGTTGCATGACAATATCTGAACATGAGTATACTCAGTAATTACTTTCATGGAAAAGTTCTTAATGTAATCTTTGGAGCCAGGAAAAATACCATTTAATGAATGATTCCAGGAGCTGTAAAGTATAAATGTAAAAGCCCCCCCACCCTCTGGAGGTTGATAGGTGAATATATACTTTGTATATATAAGACAATCCATTCTGTATAAATATCTCTCCTGAGGGGGGAAAAAAAGGGTTAAAAAGCATGGGGGTTTTTTGGTGGTGGTGGTGGTGGTGATGGTGGTAATATTCATGTTTTAAGTGAAGAAGTAGGAAATAGCTTAAAACTAAGGTGTATCAGAAATCTTGTGTGTTCAGAGAGAATTATTATGCATAAGAGGCAGACACCCATCTTTATTGAGGACAAGAGCAGTCAGAGTAATCTTAATTAAACTCAAGGTATTAAAAAGTAGCAGAACTGAAAAACTGAATATTAATGGATACTAATACAAAAAGATCATCAGAATTACATCTATATACACCTTGGACATACGTAGCTCTTCCGTAATGAAGGATGAATGCTGATACGTGAAAGTCAGCAGCTGATGTTATTGGTTAATTTCAGAAAACTACTGAATGTTTCTTCTTTCAAGCTACCTTTTCTTATCATGAATAACTGTACATAGCAGTTCATGTTTGACAGAAAGTCTTCTCAAGTTTGATCTAGATACAGGTATTCAGCAAACATTTACTAAGCATTTTTTAAGTATTAAGCACCAGAAGTATTCTAGGAAGGACAGTCCCTGGCCTCGCATAATTTATCATTCAGTGGGAGAAACAAAGTGTGATAAACAATATGAGAAGTCTTTCATTAATGGTTTGCTGTGAGAGCACTAAGGAGAGTCATCATCTCAGACCAAAGTTCAGGCTGCTAGAGAAAGGGATACTTAAGCTAAGTAGGTGTTGGGAGAAAACAGTATAGGCAGAGTCATGAATGAACCTGTTGGTAGGTCAGTGTCGTGAGAAATTGCAGTGTGTATAGGAGAGATGGTGGGAATTGAGGCAGGAGAGCCAGCCAGAGGCACGAACTCCTAAAGGACCTTGTTTGCCATTCATAAGGCTGAATTTTATCCTAAGGGCTGTGGGGAGCCTGTGAAGGATTTCTGTGTTTATTGAGATGTGAAGTGTGAGATAGAATGGTGTGAGGCTGAAGAAACCAGAGGGTTATTGTAACAATCCAGAGGAGGAGGATTGAAGACCTGAATTAAAGCAGTGGGATATGAAGAGAGGACATATCCATGAGCTTGTTAGAAAGTGAATTTGGTGGGGCTTGGAAATCAATTTGATGTGGACTGGAAAGAGAGGAGTGTAAGATAACCCTAAGGTTTTGAGCTTGGAAAGCTGGGCATAGTTTTGGAAAGTAGGGCTTTTTACAGATGAAGATTATGGATGAGGGGAAAGGAGTGTTGGAAGAAGAGGATGGTAAAGTTACTTTTGGATATGTTGAGTTTAAGATGCTGCTGATATATCTCATTAGAAATGGGACATTTGGGTAGATAGTTTTAGAGGTGAGGAGAAAGTTCTGGTAGGAAATAGAGAGCTGGGAGGCTTTATGCGGGTAGTAGTTAAAGCTATGGATTGCTTGGATGAGGTCAGCAAGGAAGAGTGTGTTGAAGGAAATAGCAGAAGGCCAAGGACAGAGTCTTGGGGTATACAGAGCCTGACAAGGAGGCTCGTTGAGTAAATGAAGAACCCGAAGAGTGTGGTGTCTTGGAAACTGAGAGAGAGTGAAGTTTTAAGGAAGAAGTTTTAACTGTGTCAGATGAAGAGAGAGTGAATACTTCAAGGATTCACTGAATGTGGCAATTGGAATGTCTTTGGTAACCCTTAGGTAGGAATGAACACACAGTATATGAAGAATAAATCTCAGTAATTTGCATCACCCATTTCAGTAAATGGTACCACCATCCATCTAACTGCTCAACCCAGAAACCTGAGATCTGCCCTTGATAATGCCCTGTCCTTCACTCCCCACATCCAATCAGTTCTCCCATCTCCAAAATACTTTTCTAGGAATCAACCACTTCTTTTTTTTTTTTTCTCTCACCCACTTTTTTTCTATCTGTGGTCTACTCCTAGCATTTTAGTCGAAATCACTGTCATTTCTTGCCTGTGATACTGTGATAGCCTCCCAGCTGGTCTCCGCATTTTCCCCTCTTGCCTCTTTTTAGTCCATTCTTCACACAACTGCAAGAATGACTTTATAAAAATGCAAATCAGATCATGTTGCTTTCTCGTTTAAAATTCTTAATGGCTTCCCGTTGCACTCTGAATGACATCCCAACTTCTCCCCATGGCCTATAGTTGTCTATGTGATCTGGTTTCTGCCCGCCTCTCTGACTTCAACTTGTGCCCCTTGCTCACTATATTCAAGCCATGCTGCCATCTTTCTGCTCTTAGACACTCATTCCCACCTCAGGTCCTTTGCACTTGCTTTTCCTGCTGCCTGGTGTGCTCTTTCCCCAAAACTGCCCAGAGCTGTCTCCTTTTCATCAGTGAGGCCTTAGCTTAAATGTCACTTCCTCAGAGAGGCCTTCTCCAACCACCCTATCCAGTGGGGTCCCCTGTTATCATTTCTTGGCCCTTTATGTCCTTATTGTAATTCCTCACTATTTGGTGGTTCTTCTCTTTTCTCCTCCACTAGAATCCAGGACAGAGATAGTGTTGGGCTTGTTTATAGAAGTATCCCTAGTGCTTAGCGTAGTGGATATGATAGATACTAATAAATGTTTATTAAATGGCAAGGAGGCGTAGGTGTGTCTTGATAACAGTTTGTTAGTAGTTTGCCACACGTAGTTAGGATTTAGCCTGGCACATAGTAGGTATTTTTAGCCTGGCACATAGTAGGTATCCAAGAAATGTTTGTTGAAAGAAGGAATATTTTTTCCAAGTGTGATTTTTATACATTATCTGATAATTGTCACTCTTTGAGTACTATTTCATATTTCTTCAGAAATGTATGGAATGAATTAACGTTCTTCAACCACTTTAAGCACTATAGTTTTGGAATTACTACTTATTATATACCAAAATTGTTTTATCATGTTTGTTATAGTATCTAAGTGTTTTATCAATAAAACTTTTATATTTTTTGATGTTTGTTGACCAAATGGAGACTTCAAATATTACCCCTGTAGTTGAAAGGCCACTAATCTAATTACCACTTCCCACAGCCTTTTACTCCTTATTTACTAGTTGAGATAATAAAACAAAAACTTAGTTTTGTATTTTTTAAAAAATATTCGACCACTCATTTTTACCCTAATTCCAGGGTATTCACTAGGCTCAGAAGCCGCCAAAAAAAGAAATAAAGACACTATTAAGTGAAAGAGAGATATATGTGAAAAGTATATAAAATGCAAATTTGTGTTTTCACAAAGTCTTTATTCACTTATTCAACCAAATGAACACCTACTGGGTGCCAGGCACTGTTTTAGGTACCGTGGATGCAGCGGGGAGCCTAGATTCTAGTGGGAGGTGACAGACTCTTCAAATAAAATAACACCAAAGGACGGTTTAAATTCCTGACAGTCACCACATTTAAGATATTCACCTATTGTGAAAGGCTGCAGTAAAAAAAAAAAAGAGGGAGAGGGAATACTATTGGCATTACAAAATAGATGTTTTTTCTAACTTAAAAAGGATCCATTGTGGGATTTCATTAATGGTTGCTCTTTGCTACTGAGTTTAAAATGTGATTTAATTGGGAAAAACATAAGGCTTCCCTGGTGGCGCAGTGGTTGACAGTCCGCCTGCCCATGCAGGGGACGCAGGTTCGTGCCCCGGTCCCGGAAGATCCCACATGCTGTGGAGCGGCTGGGCCCGTGAGCCATGGCCGCTGAGCCTGCGTGGCTCCGCCAACGGGAGAGACCACAACAGTGACAGGCCCGCGTACCGCAAAAAAAGACAAAAAGCAAAATATAATACACACAGTATTTTCAGAAATATTGCTGCCTCCCCTCCACCTAGTTAATGCTGGTCTACCTGCTAAATATTTCTCACATTCCTTTCTATCGCCACTGAGGCTGATTTAGTGCAGCCACAATCACATTTCTCCTTGATGATTAGAATCTTTTAACTGGAGCCCAGTTGTGTTTTTATTGAATTGTATCTTTATCTGAGAATTTAGATTCTCTGTGTAGGACATGAATCTCACGTGTACCTAAACCTTGCAAAGATTTTAATCTTGCTAAGACCATTGGTGTCATTTTAAAAAAGAGAATAAATGGTTTGCTTTGACGTGGAATTCATTATAGGTTAGTTTGGTCTTTAGCCTCCATCAAAGGAAATTTAATTATTAGAAGAGCTAAAAGCATTGCCTGAGGTCTGAAGTACCAGATGGCTCTGGGTCTCGATCCCTAAGGCTGGTGAGGTATGAAGGCTTAGTATATCTTGAGTGATAGTCCTTTCTTCCTTTTCCACTCTTTGCCAAGTGCTTGACATTAGCAATGCCCTAGAGTCTAGACCAAAGTCATTGGAATTTTGGCTGCTAAGAAGGCAGAGGTCAGTTGGCTTTGTGACCATTTGTAGTGCCTGAATTGAGAAATTGCAGTTGTCTCCTGGGACCTTTATATCTTTGCCCTTAAACCTCTTTATTTATTTATTATCTTTTTGAATGCATGTGGACTGCTGTAATTTTTTTTTTTCACTTATAATTTTCCCTTGGTCCCATTAGGCCTTTATGAAAAGGATAATTTCATTGATAGATTCTTCTTCAGTGATTTATTCCTTTTTTTTTTTCCCTTCCAAACTCAAAGTCTCTTTAGAAATTGAGATCCCTTGTAATACCTTTGATCTACTGTCAGGGCCCGTGGCTTGAATAGTTTTCTAACAACTGTGATGTGTTGTACCCAGTTCTTAGGTTTAACTAATTGGCGTTAGAGAGGCAGTATGTCTTTGTTGAGCCTGAGTTATTTATTATTATAGATAAGATTGCCCCTTAGAATGAAATCCCTGACTTGAGTTTGTTAGTACTGTGCTGTAACTTGTAACCAGCTGAGCAAATGTCAGTGAATTTGCAATGAACATTTTCTATACTGAGACTCTGATATTCTACTTTGGGATCTGGGGAGTTCGTTATGTGCAATTTTTGTTTTTTTTTTTTGCGGTACGCGGGCCTCTCACTGTCGTGGCCTCTCCCGTTGCGGAGCACAGGCTCCGGATGCGCAGGCTCAGCGGCCATGGCTCAAGGGCCCAGCCACTCCGCGGCATGTGGGATCTTCCTGGACCGGGGCACGAACCCGCGTCCCCTGCATCGGCAGGCGGACTCTCAATCACTGCGCCACCAGGGAAGCCCCGTTATGTGCAATTTAAAACCATTTTAAAAATGCTTTTATCAGAATTAAGAAATGGCTTCTTTTCTCTCCAAACGTTAGAGAACCCAGTGTGCAGTTATGCAAGTTTAACGTAATCCTGTGCTTCTTCCAGATAACGCTTTAAAAGATGAAGGTGCTATATTGTAGACTAGGCTTCAGTAAGAACTTATATGACCCTGTGGCAGACAGTTTCCTACAGTTACTCACATCCAGGTCATAATTGCTATTTACCTTCCTCTGAAGGGTGTTGCTAGGAAACATAAGCAAAGGACTCAGCTTCCTAAGAGAAAAATGTGTTAAAATGCAAATATTTGAAATCTCCTAAATGGTAAGAAGGGCAGAGAGAAAGTGAGTAGTTAGGGAGAAGTTTTGAATTAATGAACTCACATTTTATCTATCTATCTGTCTAGTTATAGATACAGATTTTATATATATATTTATCTTTATATATATCTTTTTCTTTTCAGCCAGGTATAACTTAGAAGTTTGGATATAAAACTGGGTTCATGTTATTTCTTTTGTTCTGCCCTCATTTATTGAGTGTGTACCATGTGCCAGGCCTTTGCTAATCAATTTACATCCATTATCTCATCTCCTTACAACTCTGTGTGCTAATCATTATTTTTATTAATTTTACAGATGAGGAAACTAAGAATCAGACAGGTTGCGTAACTTGTGCAAAATCACACAGCTAATATATGGTAGAGTTGGGACTCAAAACTCCAAAGTATATATTTGCAACCACTCTGCATTATTATAGAATTTCTCCTTCAAAGTTTCTCACCACTTTTTCGGAGGCTTCCAGGATGTCTTAAATGTTTGCAAAGAGTCTTTTAACTGTCCCAGGGCATCCACCAATGTCCTCGTCTCTGTGGTCATGTTTGTGCTGAGAACCGCATGCCTTGATGCTGCTTGCTCCACCCTAGAGGGATGAAGCTGTGCGTTGAAGCCCTCCTCACTAATGATGCAAAATCGTGCTCTGACTGCTCTTCAGGGATTGTTAAGGGTGTGGTTCTTGTAGTTTCTCACTCTGATACTGCTCCCTCTGGCAAGGACACAGCATGAATCCATTTATCCAAGTGTCTGACACCATACGAGGCTCAGCAAGTTTCCTTGCCCTTCATCAGGAGGCACTACATGTTGACAAGCCGCTGAACCTTCCCTCTTCACTTGGGCTGAGTTCTCCCTGGAGGCTGTGCAGATCCTTCTGCAGTTAGACTCCTGGCAGGCTTGCCCTACAGGATGTCCAGACAGGCTCAGTGTGTTCAAACCGGAGGCTTCTCACTGGCCGCCTTTCCCTGGCCCCTCCACCCCATTGGAAGAGGTTCTGTAGCCCTGCTGCCTTGCTGCCTACCTTGAGCAGAACTTCCAGCCCTTGTCTCTTAACTAGTAGGGACTTTCAGTCTTGATCACTTTCAGCTGTTTGGAATTTAATTCCTCCCTCCCCCCCCCCACCCCAGTGACTGCAAGTATAGAAGAACCCCAGTAAGGCTTGCTGAACTTTATACACTAGAGAAATTAGAAAATATTTCAATAATAAGCAGAGGTGATGCTGATTTGTATATGGATTTCAGAACAGAAAATGCTAAGGGGCAATTTCTCATTCTCATTTCAAATTATAGGTCCACAGTCTCTTACCAGCAATTCCAAAATCCCAAAAGCTCTGAAACTGAAAGTTTTTTCCTAAGTTTGATACAAACTTTTTTTTTTTTAATTTATTTATTTTTGGCTGCGTTGGGCCTTCGTTGCTGCGCGCAGGCTTTTTCTAGTTGCGGCGAGTGGACTTAGTTGCTCCGTGGCATGTGGGATCTTCCCGGACCAGGGCTCAAGCCCATGTCCCCTGCATTGGCAGGCGGATTCTTAACCACCGTGTCACCAGGGAAGTCCCAATACAAACTCTTTTGGCTGCAAAATTTGACCTGAACTAATGAGAGACTATTTTCAATCGTGATCCACTTGGTAAGACCAATTATATGTTTCAATACAGAAATACTTATGTGTTTGTTTATGGGATGCTGCCCTATACCCAGTTGGGGCTGTTTATATAATATATAGTATATGCATTGTATTAATTTTCTGAAATCTGAAAAAGTCTACCTTCTGAAACACATCTAATACATAAAGCTAATGGCTTGCCACTTAATCGCCTTTAATCTCCTTTCTTAATTTATGCTACTTTGGACTCGGCCTCCTCTTTATTCAAGGGGTTCTAGATCTGTAAACTGGCGCACGTCTGGGAATTGATGGAGGAGACGTGACTTTTTGTTTTTATGATTCAAGTTAGACTTTTGTTCCCGTGACCTAGAGCTTTTCTGCTTATGTAGATCAAGTAAGAATTTAGTTGGCTGCCCGTCTGTATCACTTCCAGGAACACTGTGATCACCTAACCAGCGTTGTGTGTCCCTGTGAGTCAGACTATTCTGGTTGGCTGCTTTCCCTCTGCTGTCCATTATGGTAACTATACCTGCCTTGCCTTTGACAGCTGAGTGCTGCCACTTCCCCTGACACTCCAGGATCCAGTTCCTTCCATTGCATTTAGGAAGCATCACATCAGTGTTAACAATTCCCTCTGTAAGTTCTGGCTTACAGAGAAGAGTGGTCCCGGGGCTCTTCAAAGATGCTGGGGCTCCTGTCACAAATTTATTTCTCATAGTTATGCTGAAAGGCATGTCTTCTGGACCTTCCCAGAGTGGATGATTGTGTCTTAAGTGACAGATCCACTCTAACTTTCCAATCTTCCTGAACCTTCATTAAATCCCTTCCCCTAGGGACTTCCCTGGTGGCGCAGTAGTTGGGAATTCGCCTGCCAGTGCAGGGGACACGGGTTCAAGCCCTGGTCCGGGAAGATCCCTCATGCCATGGAGCAACTAAGCCCGTGCACCACAACTACTGAGCCCGTGTGCCACAACTACTGACGCCACATGCCACAACTACTGACACCTGCATACCTAGAGCCCGTGCTCCACAACAAGAGAAGCCACTGCGATGAGAAGCCCACGCAGTGCAATGAAGAGTAGCCCCCACTCGCCACAACTAGAGAGAGCCTGCACGCAGCAACAAAGACCCAATGCAGCCAAAATAAACAAAGTAATTAATTAAAAAATCCTTTCCTCTACATTAAGCCAAGGCGGGTCTGGCATTCCATGTTCATTTACTGTGGGCCACTTTGGGTCCACGTTGTAGCCAAGGAACCAAAACAAACTGCTAGAGCTCTTTCTAACGCCCTGAGTTGCGGCATTAAATGCAGAATATCTATTTAATGGGCTCTTATCGATCTCTTTGGCCCGATTCAACTTTATGTTCCTTCCACCATTATCCCACATGCTTAGTATCCATTCCACACATATTCCCTGATTTCTGTCTGTGTGAATTAGAAAAATAAAGTAGTTGTTTTGCAGTGTAGTGCATCTCCTCATGGGTCACACTTTGTACCTGTAGGGGCCTTCTATGACTTGAGTCTGGTGATAAGTCTAGAATCAAAGAGTGGGATGGGTGGTCGAGACAATCAGCAGTGTCTTTCAAGGCTGCTGCCTCAGGGGAGGCCATTAAGGTTTCCTCCAGCAAAGCAGGGTTAATCTCAGGCCGGGGTCTGCTTCTACTGGCAGAGAAGACTCTGATATTTTGGGGTTCAATGTCCCCAGCTTTATCAGGGTCTTCCCAGCAGGGTCCCCACTCCTTCTCAGTCAGTGCCCTCACTTTAACAGTAGACACCTGTGAAGTTGGGAATTCAAATTGCTTTGTAATTCAGCCAATCTCAGGATGAAATTCTGGATTTGATTTTTAGCAGTCTCAGCCCTGTGGCTGTAGGAGATAAGGGTCCCTTTCAGGGTAGACATAGAAGTTTTCCGGTCATTTATGAACACTTGAGCTGGGAATTTGAGTCCTTGAACTCATCCTTTCCCCACTTTGTCTAGTGACTTTAGGAGCAATTAACCAATATCATTATCCTCATTCGTTTGACAAAAATGTTCAAAGGTGTTATATACATGGTCATCCAGAACCTTGCCTTTTGTAAGTGTTTGATTAGGGTATTCACTGGTGATGCTTTGCATATCTCTGTGACCACATTGTGTCATGGGCTCTCAGTGCTCTCTTTACTACTGGAAATAGTCATTAGTGTCTTTAAGTCTCATCAGAGTGGAGAGCCAGTTCCAGAAACCCCAGAACCAATTCAGAAAACTCATCCTTAAGATTCTCTTCTTCCAGAACTGTTCTTGGTACAAAAATCTGTATTAGTCAGAATTCTCCACAGGACCAGAACCAGCAGGATAAATGGATGGATGGATGGATAGATAGATAGATAGATATTTTAAGGAAATGACTCACACAACGGTGGCGGCTTGGCAAGTCTAAAATCTGCAGGGTAGGCTGGCAGGATGGAAATTTAAGGAAGTAGTATAGTTGGAGTCTAAAGGCAGTCTGCTGGTAGAATTCTTTCTCATAGAGGTCAGTCTTTGTTTTTTTAAGACCTTCAGCTGATTGGACGAGGCTCACCTAACACTAGGCAGGATGATCTGCTTTGCTCAGAGCCTGCCAAATTCAATGGTCATCTCATCCCAAAACACACCTTCATAGAAACATCCACAGTAGTCTTTCAACAAAGATTATTGGTCCAGCTGGTGGCCCAGCCAAGTTGACACCTAAAATTAACCGCCACACCAGTAATGAATTACAAAAGCTAAGCCATAAGTGGAGATCTCAAATTGTTGATTTCCCTTGATTGTAAACATTTCTCTCCCTTGCTCTAGTTTAGCACTTCCTGTTCACACCTCAGGTCAGTGTGATCTGACTTCTGCCTCCTCTCACCTGGTTGACACTTTGATAAAGGTCCCCTGAGGTTGCCAAACCAACTGACCTATCAGTATTTCAGGTCTTTTCTTCCTGGACTACTTTGCTTCCTTGACATTTTTGACCACCTTGATCCTATTTCCTTTGTCTTTGTGACATTACTTGTGATTCTCATCCCTCTTCCCTGTCTGCTCCGAGCATCCTCCCTCTGCCTGTGCCCCAACATTGATTTTAAGGTTCTGCTCTCAGCCATCTGCTAGTCTCATCACGTGCTCATCTTTGGTGACCTCATCCGATTTTCTTCTTTTTACTGCAGTTCCTATCTGGCAGGTAAGGCATTCGATCAAGATTTGTTAAATAAATGGTGACTCCCAAATATATCTCCCATGGTCTGAACTGCAGACTCTTACCCACTGCCCACATCCATCTGAAGGTCTAGCAGCACCTCAAACTTTGTATGTTCAAAACTCGACTCCATGTATCTCTCCTTTCCAAACTCTGCCTCTCCTTCACTCCAGTGGCCATTATTCTTGTCGTTTCCCACTGTCCCATTTGCCTCTCTCTCAGACAAGAACTTGGACGTCATCTTAGAATCCTTCCTTTCCCTCACCCCACCTCCATGGGTTTAATCAGGGCCCTGACAATGTTTACCTTCTATTTCTGAATCCACCCCTTGTTTTCCATTGCGCTTGGACAAGTGCCAATCTTTCTAAGTCCAGATGACTGCAGGAGCGTCCTAACCGGTCTCTCTAATGCAAGTCAAGTTCCGCTCAGGTCCACCCTCCCAGTTGTTGCCAGGGGGACCTCTCGTGGGCAGCCTTAATTGTGCTACCCTCTGCTAAGACCCTCCATCCCTTCCCGTAGCCTCCAGGGTAAGCCCAGGTCCTTAGCTTGCCTCATGTGTTCTGCCCTGTCACCTGCCATTCCCTCCCTTGTGCTTTATTGATGGTTTGCAACGTTTCTGCGTGGTTCGCTATTTCGTCTCCTTGATTTTCCGTGTGGTATGTTCACTCTGCCTCCTGATTACCCTTCTCCCTATTTATTTACTCGGCTACCCCTATTTAGCCTTCCTATCTCAAGTGCAAGCTCATCCGGCAGATATTCTGAGGCAAGGCCAAGTGCCCTGCCTCTAAGCTTCTGCCCTGTCACTTCATCTGAAATTATCTTTTTACATGATTGTTTCTCTAAATGCAGAACCGTGCCTTATTCGTCTTTAGGTCTCCAATACTTAGCACACTACCTGGAACGTAGTAAGTGTTTAGTAGATATTAGGTGAACTGCTGAATTGAACCCCATGTAGGAGCTATAAACATTAGAGCAGAGACTGAGTGAAAATAAGGAGGTAGGTCCTTCTGGAACTTGGAATCTCGAGATGCAGGGAGCAGTCAGATGTCAGTTTTGTAGTTCAGACATTGGATTTGACAGTGATATGGCTCGGGGGGAAACTGTCTAACCAAGCTCTCAAGGGCATTGTATCTAGTAAGAACATCATGTCAGCTTATTGATTTTCAGTGAGCATTATAAATGCTGGGGTGCTAGAATGTTTAAGTGGATTGAGTTGTTAATGTATTTTTCTCCCTGTCCAAAGACAGACTGTCCTCACAAGATTGCCCAGGGATTATGGGATCAACTCAATGGATGTCTGTTGAATGACCATGATGGCTATGATCGTCAAGCCATGATAGCCTGAAACACCCCTCTCTCCATGGTAGGCATATAACTGGCAGATACATTGGATTGGTTAAGTCGTCCTCTTCACTGGAGAGTGCTGTCGCATACTGACAATGACACTTTAGACATGAGGAGACAGCCTAGAAACCTTCATTGGAAACCTTGATAGTTTCCTGCATCTTGAGAGTTTTCCTAGACAGAGAGCCTATCGTATAGAGTGGATTCTCTCTACAGATGACTAACATCATCAATTGAGTGTTGATAGTTCTTGCAAAATTCGTAGACCTTTTTTTTTTTCTTTAAGTAATCGGTTCTGTACCAGATTTCAAGGTATATAATATACTAATGTTGAATGGGAAGAACGTTGGACTTAGGAGTCAGAGTACACAAAAGTGAACACAAACACAGTGAACGCTCATGTCAATTACCAGTGCAATGGCACAAAATGAAATGAGCATACAACTGCTAACCCCATTATTTGCTGGTCTCCATTGCTGTAGTTTGTATTCTCCCTGCTGTTTATAGCTGAAGATACATTATTTCTTCACTGTATGTTTCTTCTTTCTCGGTTCTTCCACTAGAGTATAAATCTCCACTAAGGCCCAGAAAGTGCCTGGGACATAGTGGGAACCCAGTAAGTGTTTGTTGAATATATTTGTTGGGGGTGGGTAGAGTGTTGCTATAGTACTTTATTAAAGTTTGTTAGTTGAAAGTTTTGAAATAAGAGAGCTTTTTGAAGTTTTAAATAAAACTCTCTAAAACTCTAAGGTATAATTTACCTTATACAACTGTGGAAATTGAGCTCTGGAATTCTCAGTAGGTGCTGCCTTCCCATACGCATTGCCATGACACCCTAAGAAGCCCCAGGGAACCCACTAAGCAGCTGTATACCTGGGGAATGCAGCCAGAGAACTTGTTTGTCCCTTACTCTCGGAGAGTATCTGGATTTACCCTTTCATTCTTCATATCCCCGTTGACCACAGTCACCTGTGGGAGGTCCCTGGGTGCACGCTGTCTCTTGAGGAGTTGTTTCTTACTACTGAGAACATCTACCGTGGCCATCTCTCTTACCCTTTTGTCTTCTCTGAGCCTCGTCATCACCAGAAAATGCACCAACTCCAAAATCTCATCCTACTCTTCAAGTGCGACCTCCTCCTTACAGTCTCACTGCAGCACTTTCTGGAACTGATTAAGACATATGATTCTTTCCAACTCTCTTATTTACATTAGTCACTTCCCTTCTGCTCCTCTCTCTGTCTCCAGCTTGGAGTCCGTGGTCCATTGTTGTAATCACTCCCTTTCAAATACTCCTACTTCCTTTGCCCTTCTGTCCCTCCATTGTAATCAGCTGGCCAACCCCCAACCCTATCATCTCTTTTCATCTCCTCAAGGATCTGTTGCTTTATTCATTGCCTCTCTTTGGATCATTCTTAGTACAATACAAACAAGCTCTAGAATTTCTAATCTTTAAAAGTCCTTTCTTGGTCCCACAGTCTCCTTAGCTACATTTCTGAAAAGTTGTCTGTACTCCTGTCTTTGTGCACATCTCTGCCCTTCCCACCCGTTCTCACAGGCTGCCCCCTCCACACCGCTGAAACTTCTCACGTCAGGGTCACCAGTGCACCCCAAGTTGCCAGACTCTCTAGATCCTTTTCTGTAGTCATCGTCTGAGACCCCCTGCCATTCCTCTTCTCTTTTCTTTCCTGACACCCCATTCTCTAGTTTTCTTCCCCTCTCCCAATCTGCTCCCTTTCATTCACCTTTGGCAGGGTCTTCCTTCTCTCCACACCTGCCCTTACAGGGTCTGGTGTTCCTCCAGACTTAGGCCTGACCCTCATCTTTCACTACATTATTTTCTGAGGTGATGGCATTTTCTTCTGTGGTTTTCAGTGCTGTACCACCTGCATGCTGGTAACTTCAGAAATTTATGCACAGCCCAGACCTCTGAGTTTCAGACCTGCATATCCAGTTCCCTACTTGACTCCATCTGGAGGTCTCATAGGCATCACAAGCTTAACATTTCCAAAAGTGCAGGTTGATTTCTATTCCTTCTCCCCATTTAAATCTCTAGCTCTGTAAGCACTTTACTTATTCACTTGCTCAGGCCAGAAACTCAGGAGTTATTCTTGGTGTATTCTTTTTCTTCATTCCCATATTAAGCTATCAGCAAGAAATCCTGTTGGTTGTCCATTTCTCTTTCCATCTTCTCTCCTCCGGTCCAGGTCACCACCGCTCTATCCCAGAACTATTGAGGTATTTTTTTTTTTTTTTTGCTGTACGCGGGCCTCTCACTGTTGTGGCCTTTCCCGTTGCGGAGCGCAGGCTCAGCAGCCATGGCTTACCGGCCCAGCTGCTCCACGGCATGTGGGATCTTCCCGGACCGGGGCACGAACCCGTGTCCCCTGCATCGGCAGGCGGACTCTCAACCACTGCGCCACCAGGGAAGCCCTATTGCGGTAAATTCTTAATGAATTTCCCTCCTGCTGCCCACATTCCCCTCCATTAGAACTATTTTAAAGTGCACGTCATTTACCTGAAACGTTTTAAAACCTGTTGGTCTGATCAGATTATTCTTGTTTCCATAATGTCAAAAGCCTGGAATATAAGCATAAGGGTATATTGCTTAATTGTAGTATTATGGGCAGATATATTAATAGTAACTTTCAAATGAAAAAGATACTGTCCAACTTTTACAATAAATATACATGGATTGCCTTAAGGAATTTTGGTAAGGAGTCTGTTATCAGTCTACCATAGTCATAATAGATAGTTTCATTTTGTAACTAGCGCACAAACTCTAGATATGTCGTTTTCTAGGTGGTGGTGATAGTGGTAACTTTAAACCAATGTGTACTATGTTTGATATGGTAGAGAGTTGTAAGTGTGATAGAGGGATGTCTTTTTTAACTCATTCAGTTGGTAGGTTTGTTGATGGGGTTTATCACTCAAAATCAGACACTTTGTGAGAACATTCTGCAGATCTTTTTATGGCTGTTGGAGCCAGCTTCATACGCAGGCAATCAGCACAGTCGCACAGGACCTCACTCTCAAAGGACCTTATAACCAGCTTGGCGTTTACTGCTCTGAGGCCACCGTCTTGAAAGTCTTAATAATTTTATCTTTGAATGTGTACTTTGTAAGTGAAGTCTGATGAGGCAGTGGGGTGTGCGTGGGGCTCAGAGCCTGAGCTCACATGGAAGCTTGCCTCCTGCAGCCTCCTTGCCTCCCAGGGATGGGTTTTTGGCCCACTGCTCTCCAGCCCCAGGTGCCTTGGGGTATCCTTGGGTGGAGCGGCACGGTGACCATTCCCTTCCCCCTGGGCTGGCAGCACCCTGGTGAATTTGGTGGGCAACTCAGCAGTGTCCTCTTACCCTCCTGATCCAAGTACCAAGCCCTCTCCCACCCCTATCTTGGGCCCTGCAAATTGTGTAGCTCCTGGCTGTGTAGGGTGACTGTTAGCAAGTACTGTGGGAAGTTTCTGGACTAAAATCATATTGCTTATGCTTTATGGTCTGGAGTTGGCAGTGTGACCAATCATTTGCACTTTATACTGGAGCAATCCCAAAGTCATTCTCTAAGAGAAGTGTTGCTTTGCTTGCCCGGGGCATTCCCATGGCTCACCTCCCACCCATGGGCGAGATGGCCACAGATCTAGGTGAGAGGTTTGATTTGGCACCTCAGTTTTTACAGTCAACCTGCTTTGTTCTTTGATCTGTCAAGATTGTGGATCTACCTTTGATAATCAACACAGACCCACACTGGCAAAGAATATAACAGGAAATGTTTCACCGAACAACTTTTATCAGGAGCCCAGCTAAGGGAAGTGATATTTGTAGAGTATTGTTCAAGTGATATGCAGTCCATTTATTTCTGTAGCTGTTCCACGTCCTGTCTTTGGTTTACCTTTGTACTTGGACAGTCATGCTTTGGATCCTTACACAGTTGCTTTCTTTGAATCCTGTTGTGGTGTAATGTCATCAGCATTTTTTTTAAGGGGTGTCAGGAGAGCCTGCTTTATAAAACTCACTGTTGGACTGCTCCAAGTTGTTCTTGAAGACGTGCCCCCTGCATTACTCAGGGTACCCTATATGAGAAATCTTTCCTGGAGACGGTGGCCAGGAAAAGCTTTGTTTTAGCCAGTATATAGACCGTATCTCCTGCATAGATGTGTTCTGTTACCCTACCCTCAGCATTGATCTTTTAATGGGTATTATCCTGATTCCATGTTTTATTTAATATTTACGTTCATACGTATTTTTAGGAAGCCACATCAACTCCTTCATATAACTAGGCAGAGTATAAATAAATGAAAGTAACGATGCCTCTTGCTTCCAGTAGTCAAGTCGTAGTGTTTTATTTTCCATTGCTCTGATTCCGGTTAACTTGGCCTCTGTCTCTGGACTCTGCATGAACAACTGTTGACCATTATTTACTTAGAGGTTACTTTAGAACACCTTCCATTTCAAAAAAAAGTAGATCTCATGGAGGCGGAATGGGCAGGCTTTCTGTCCTCTACTTTCAGCACTGTTTACACCATTCTCAAAGCTAGCCAATCCACTAGCATTGCTGTGTACACCTGGGAATCCTGACACTGTGAAAGTGCTTGGCAGGTACAGTAGAGGACTGTGGGAATGACCTCTGCCCTCAAGGTGCTTAGAGTCCATTTGGAGAGATAACTAATATGCATGAAGTAAATGGGACTGACATTTTTAGACTCCTTACTAATGCAATAGTTTTTCAGAGAAAAGAGGCTATTGTCTATTTTGATAGATACTTTTTATAGTCCAGAAGCATCACATTGCACAAATACACCTAAATGTTTTTGCAGCTGCTTATTTATTTATCAAATAGATGTATGGAGCTTATCATAGGCCAGGTACTCTAATAAGCCCTTTATAAATATTAACTCATTTCATTTCCATAATAACCCTATGAGGTAGATACTATTATTAGAGTACATTTACAGCAGTAGCAGCTGAAGCACCAACAGGTTTTTGCCCAAGGTTGTTATTTCATTATTCCTTGTTATTTCAGGTAGCTCTCTGGCTGCTAGCGTTGCAGACCACAGAGCCACACTGGTGGTTTCCCAGGAAAAATTGTAGATATCTTGTAAAAAACTTACCTTACTAGGGGGAGAATTTTTGAAGTGTAAGATAAATAAGATCCATTAGAAAGTATATCTGAATGAAGCCAAGAGGTTTTTTTTGTTTGTTCTTTGGCCACATGGCTTGCGGGACATTAGTTCCCCAACCAGGGATCGAACCCAGTCCCACGGCACCAAAAGTGCCAAGTCCTAACCACTACCGCCAGGGAATTCCTCCCAAGAGTTCTGTAAGAACTTACACATCTACAGATGGGTTTTCCCACTTCCTCCCTCTGAAATAAGTTTACATATAGGCCTTAATAAAAGTCCTTATTATGGCTACTTTACAATAGTGGGTGAACATTTTATCCATTTATATCATTAAATTTATTTACTTTAAATTGGGAGTGAAATCATAACAGAATAATATCTGCTGCCATCAATTCAAGAATAAATATTGCTGTGATCACTCCACAGAGGTGAGATGGACACCAACAGCCCCACACCCCGTATTTGGTTCAGATATAAGAATTGATGATGCCACATAACGTACCAAGAAAGTATGAAGAGATTTGTTAGTCATGTAATAAGGCTTTCTGGGAAGGGCAGGGCAGGCTTCTCAAGCTGGTCCAAAAGTGGCTTGAAAGAACAGGGAAATAAGTCTGGCTTTGCTTTTATTTTGATTAGATGATGGGGCCTGAGGTCAGAGCTCCCATCTGTGCTTCGGGCCAGGGCTTGATTTTAGCTTCCCATCTGCCCCAAAGGAGGGATAACCTGGGTTTTCTTATCAGCTTCCCCTAGGGGAAAGGGGATTGGAACAGCTTGAAAGTTGTCAGCAAACATCAGATTCTCTATTACAAATATATTTTTAAGTGCTTATCGTTGTTTATATTGTGGGGCAAAAATGTTGTCTCTGTACTAAGTAAACACCATTAATCTAATGTTGCAAATGGAAGATTCAGCACATTCTGTTGAGAATGTTTTTGGAACCCCAGATACAAGGGCATATCCTGTGTATCTTTCAAAAACACTGAAAAATTTAACATCTCCAATATGTGTGGGTTAAAAATGATGCCGAAGGGCTTCCCTGGTGGCACAGTGGTTAAGAATCCGCCTGCCAATGCAGGGGACACGGGTTCGAGCCCTGGTCCGGGAATATCCCACATGCCGTGGAGCTACTGAGCCTGTGCTCTGGAGCCCGCGAACCACAACTACTGAGCCCGTGCGCTACAACTACTGAAGCCCACGCACCTAGAGCCCCGTGCTCCGCAACAAGAGAAGCCACTGTGCTCCGCAACAAGAGAAGCCACCGCAATGAGAAGCCCCCACCACAACGAAGAGTAGCCCCCGCTCGCTGCAACTAGAGAAAGCCTGCTCACAGCAACAAAGACCCAACGCAGCCAAAAATGAATAAATAAAATGAATTAATTAAAAAAAAAAACAATGATGATGAAATATTGGGTATTTCCTGAGTCACTGTGGGCAAAGAAGCTTTTTTTTTTTAAAGCATTTTATTTTATTTTATTTTTAAAATTTTATTTATTTGTATTTGGCTGTGTTGGGTCTTCGTTTCTGTGCGAGGGCTTTCTCTAGTTGCGTTGAGCGGGGGCCACTCTTAATCGCGGTGCGTGGGCCTCTCACTATCGTGGCCTTTCTTGTTGCGGAGCACAGGCTCCAGACGCGCAGGCTCAGTAGTTGTGGCTCACGGGCCTAGTTGCTCCGCGGCATGCGGGATCTTCCAGACCAGGGTTCGAACCTGTGTCCCCTGCATTAGCAGGCAGATTCTCAACCACTGGGCCACCAGGGAAGCCAAGAAGCTTTTTTTTTTAAGCTTTATTTTTATGGCATTAATGATTTCTAAGTTTTATCACATTCTTTTTGTACTTCATTAGACAGATCCTTAATAAATAGGAACTCTTTCTTAACTGAGTTTTTAAAAAAATTTACCTGTATACAATATTTTTTTTTTTTTTTTTGCTTTTTTTTTTTTTTTTGCGGTATGGGGGCCTCTCACTGTTGTGGCCTCTCCCATTGCGGAGCACAGGCTCCGGATGCGCAGGCTCAGCGGCCATGGCTCACGGGCCCAGCCACTCCGTGGCATGTGGGATCTTCCCGGACCGGGGCACGAACCCGCGTCCCCTGTATTGGCAGGAGGACTCTCAACCACTGCGCCACCAGGGAAGCCCCTGTATACAATATTTAAAGGTTACTTTCCATTTACAGTTATTACAAAATATTGACTGTATTCCCCGTGTCATCCTTGAGTTTATCTTACACCCACTAGTTTGTACCTCCCACTCCCCCACCCCTATGTGCCCCTCCCCACCTCCCCACTGGTAACCACTATATCTGTGAGTCTGCTTATTTTTTGTTATATTCACTAGTTTGTTATTATATTTTTTAGATTCCACATACAAGTGATATCATACAGTATTGATTTTTTTTTTCTTTCTGACTTATTTCACTTAGCATAGTGCTCTCCAGGTCCACCCATGTTGGTGCAAATGGCCAAATTTCGTTCTTTTTTATGGCTACGTAGTATTCCTGTGTGTGTGTGTGCGTGTGCGTGTGTGTGTACGTGCATGCACGCGCACACGTCTATCTGTCTCACATCTTTATTATCCACTCGTCTGTTGATGGACACTTAGGTTGTTTCCATGTCTTGGCAATTGTAAATAATGTTTCTATGAACATTGGGGTGCATGCATGTTTTTGAATTAGTGTTTTTGGGTTTTTTCGGATATATATCCAGGAGTGGAATTGCTGGGTCATATGGAAGGGAGGTTGAGAAACCTCCATACTGTTCTCCACAGTGGCTGCACCAACTTACATTCCCACCAACAGTGTAGGAGGGTTCCCTTTTCTCCACATCCTTGCCAACATTTGTTATTTGTAGACGTTTTGATAATAGCAATTCTGACAGGTGTGACATGATATCTCATTGTGGTTTTGATTTGCATTTCTCTAATAATTAGCGATGTTGAGCATCTTTTCATGTGCCTGGTGGCCATCTGCGTTTCTTCTTTGGCAAAATGTCAGGAACTCTTATTTTTAAATTTAAATACGCTGGACTCTTATTTTACACTGCATATCTTGGGTTTTAGGTTCTGAGCTAATTATTGGGAAGAAACAAATGTGAGTAAAATCCAAAATCTTAGATGCCAAAGGTCTGGGAGAGACTGGGAAACAATTTACCTATAACAATCAAGAGACGTGTTATAGGTAAACAGACAGATGGAAGACAACATCTTTACCTTTGAGCTTTGTGGTTTACTACATTTTAAAAATTTGAAGACAGTTTTGTACATTTTAATATCTCTGACATTGGGATGTACTTTACAGTCACTGGTGAGTCAGAGCCATCATTTTTATTTCCCAGTGACACATAAAATAATGTTTCTTGTCATCAGTGGTGTCTTCAAGTTTATGAAATATCCTAATTTTTTATTACTTTATAAGTCTTTTTAATATAAATTCATTGAAACTTCAGAAAAAATATCCACGATTAGACCCCAAGTTAGGGGAGCCTTTACAGAGGTGATTATCTTGGAGTTGCCTTGAAGGAAGCACAGGCATTGACCCAGTTTGAGTGAGTGAGTTAGTGGAGGTGGCATTCCAGACCAAAAGAGTAGCATGTGTAAAGCATATTGTTGTTAAAGAGTGTAGTGTGTTGGGGAAAGGGCTAGAAGTTTGATGTGGCAGAAATGTAGGATCTGGGGTGAGATGGGGAGAGTGATGAACTGGCCACAATGGTAACCTGCAGCCAGGCTTTGAAGGGCTTTGTGTGCCCAGCTACGGAGTCGAGCTGTATTGACACAGCCGTGCAGCTCTCGGCGTCATCAAGGGTGTGTGTGGCATTGACATAATAACATAAGAGCGTGGATAAAGCAATATATCAGATAAGATCGACAGTACAGAACTCTGCAAAGTGCAGAACTACACTGTGATTCCAGCTGGACAGTGTGGAATTAAGTAGAAGGGAGAACTTCTTCATCAAGCGGGGCTACTTCCTTCTGCCCCTGTTGTGAGTGGAGTTGGGGTTCAGTGTCCTGTTTTGGAAACCTGTTTCTGCACTAGCTCTATGACAACGCTGGTGAAAAATAGAGAATGGCTTTCAGAGGGCAGTTTTAATCCACTCGGTTGGAAATTTAGGAGTGGAGCATGTAGGAAGTAGTGTTTCGAAACTGTTTTAGACTTTTTCCTAAGGGTCATTTATTCTTAAATTTATTCCTAAATTAAGGGTCATTTATTAGTCTTAATTTCCTCTAGAGTATAATGTCTGGTAGAGGGAGGTTTTATAATACATTTTTTTAAAATAGGTTTTTTGCTCCTTTTTTTTTTTTTTTTAAACACGTTTGGGAATTTGATCCAATATAGAAGAAATTTGTTCAGTTTGGGTTTCCAAATAAAAGAGGTACAGAAAATTACTTCATCAAAGAGCCATTGAGACATAAAGAGTTAGAAGACCAAAAGGGAAGAGTTAACGGAAGCAGATTTAAACAGTATAGAAAAGGAAACTGTACTGATTTTTCTGTTACTTCAGGCTAATTTCAGTAACTCATTACCGTCTACAGCCCCCAAGTGTGTTGTTTTGCATAGAGCTTTGCATTGTCAAACCAGTGGAAGGACCTAGTCTATTAAAAACATTTTCTAATTTCATTTGATTTCTAACTAAAAATTTTGAATAGTACTATGTTGACATAGTTCAAACGTTTAAAAAGA
This sequence comes from Phocoena phocoena, assembly GCF_963924675.1. Classification (NCBI taxonomy): domain Eukaryota; kingdom Metazoa; phylum Chordata; class Mammalia; order Artiodactyla; family Phocoenidae; genus Phocoena; species Phocoena phocoena. Next base: position 124,805,033 of record NC_089219.1, read on the forward strand.
GCACATAATGAAAAATCTTCCCCTGTCTCCAGTCCCCTTGCGGAGGAAGCCAATGTTAGTTTTCTAACATTATATCTTTCCAGAGATACATTATGGAGATGTGAGCAAATCTGTAAGTGGTAGTATCCCATACATTATTGCTCAACAGCTTGCTTTTTTTTTTTTTTAAACAGCAGCTTTACTGAGATACAGCTTGCATACTATGAAATTCACCCTTTTAGAGCATAGAATTCAATGTTTTTTAGTAATTCACAGACTAGTACAGCCACCACTACTACCCAGTTTTAGAATGCTCATTACCCCATAATGAAACCCTGTATTCATGAGTGGGGTCAGTCCCCATTTCCCTCTGCCCACAGCCCCCAGAGTCTGCTTCCTGTCGCTATGGGTTTGCCTGTTACGGAAATTTTGTGTAAGTGGAATCACATAGTATGAGGCCTTTTGTATCCAGCTTTCACTTACCATGTTTTCAAGGTTCATCCGTGACATAGCATGTATTGATATGTTATTTCTTTCTATGTCTAAAAAATATTCCATTGTATGGATGTGCCACACTTCGTTTATCCACTCATCAGTTGATGGGCATGTTTTCAGTTCTCTTGGATATATACTTAGGGGTAGAACTGCTAACTCATACGGTAACCCTACGTTTAACCATCGGAGGAACTGCCAGTCTGTTTTCCAAAGGGCTGCGCTACTTTACATTCCCACCAGCGATGTAGAGAGTTCTAACTTCTCCACATCCCAACTGATACTTGTTAGAGTGTTTTTGAATAGCCAGCCTAGTGGGTGTGAAGTGGTATCTCACTGTGGTTTCATTCGCCTTTCCCTAATGAGTAGTAATGTTTGAGCACCTTTTCATTTGCTTATTGGTCATTTGTATATCTTCTTTTGAAGAAATATCTATTCAAGTCCTTTGCTCATCTTTTAATTAGTCTTTTTATTGTTGGATGATTTTGTTGTTGTTGTTGTTATTTATTTTATTGGATGATTTTATTGTTGGATGATTTTATTGTTGGATGATTAATAGATAGATGATTTGCGAATATTTTCTCCCATTCTATGGGTTGACTTTCTTGATGGTATCCTTTGAGGCACAAAGGTTTTTAAATTTTGATCAAGTCCAATTTACCTATTGTTTCTTTTGTTGCTCATGCTTTTGATATCATACCTAAAATCTATGTTGTCTTCAAAGAATTTTATAGTTTTAGCTCTTACATAATGTCATTGTACATTTTGAGTTAATTTTTGTATATGGTGTGTCTACCTTTTGCTTTTTTCATTTAATCATATGTCTTGGAGATCATTTCATATCAGCACTAAAGAACTTCCTCATTCTTTCTTATAATGCCAGGGTTTTCCACTGTACAGATATATCAAATTTATTTAAGCAGTCTCTCCCCGTTGATGGAAATTTACATAAACATTTGGGTTTGGAAATTATTTCAAAATGTACTGTGGCTTGAAACGTTATTTCATACCAGCCTCCTCAAAATGGCAGTTTCAATCATTTGACAGACTTTTTGTTCTAAGCAATTCTTTTTTTTTAAGATGTTGGGGGTAGGAGTTTATTAATTAATTAATTAATTTTTGCTGTGTTGGGTCTTCGTTTCTGGGCGAGGGCTTTCTCTAGTTGTGGAAAGCGGGGGCCACTCTTCATCGCAGTGCGCGGGCCTCTCACTATCGCGACCTCTCGTTGCGGAGCACAGGCTCCGGATGCGCAGGCTCAGCGGCCATGGCTCACGGGCCTAGCTGCTCCGCGGCATGTGGGATCCTCCCAGACCAGGGCTCGAACCCGTGTCCCCTGCATTAGCAGGCAGATTCTCAACCACTGCACCACCAGGGAAGCCCTCTAAGCAATTCTTGCCATCCAGAAGCCTTTGAGTAAATGCCAGTCCTCTGGGGAGAATGACCCCAAGGAATTATTTCGAGAGCTTTCCCTCCATTAGATGTTTACAGTAAGTCAGGAGTCAGAAGATTCTTTCAGTTATCTGAAAATATCTGTAAAAATGCTTTTGGAGGAACAAGGTGCTCTAAAATTTTGTTGTACATTTTAAACTATAGTCAGTTACAGATGACTTAGTAGCATGTGTCCTCCTTTTACTGTTTTGTGGCGTTGTTGTCTCTTGCGTATGTGAATGTAAGTGGGTAAAAATCTAAACTTTGGGCGATTCTGCCAGCCACTCAGTAAGTGATAGAGTATCCAGAGATTTTGAAACATGTGGGTTTTTTTTTTAAATAAAGAAGAAGGTTAGGGGAAAATCTTGAAATACACCAACATTTTGATAATCTGCAGAGGTTTATCTGGCCACTGGAAAGTAAGCAAAGAGAAGGCCAAGGGACAGCTAAGATTAATATGGCAAAGTCCATTCCTTCTAGATCCTGAGTCTTACTTGTAACACAGTTCTTTTTTTTAATGAAAAAAATTTTTTTATTGAAGTATAGTTGATTTACAGCATTGTGCCAATCTCTGCTGTACAGCAAAGTGACTCAAGTTTTACACATACATACTTTTTAAATTTTTTTAAATATTTATTTATTTGGCTGCGTCGGATCTTTCGTTGCGGCACGTGGGCTCTTTGTTGCGGCGGTGTGTGGGCTTCTCTTTGTGGTGCACGAGCTCAAGAGCACACAGGCTTAGTTGCCCTGCAGCCTGTGGGATCTTAGTTCCCCCACCAGGGATCAAACCTGCATCCCTTGCATTGGCAGACAGATTCTTAACCACTGGACCACCAGGCAAGTCCCTACATTCCTTTTTAATATTCTTTTCCATCATGGTTTATCCCAGGAGATTGGATATAGTTCCCTGTACTATACAGTAGGACCTTGTTGTTTATCCATTCCAAATATAATAGTTTGCATCTACCAACCCCAAATTCCCAGTCCATCCCGCTCCCTCCCCCCTCCCACCTCCCCTTTGGCAGCCACAAGTCTGATCTCAGTGTAACACAGTTTTTTATTAAGAGACTGTTTCCTCTTATTTATACACTGACCAAATTAGCATGATGTCACAAAAAGAACTTTGGAATTGTTCAAATCCTTTTTCTGTTCTTGATGATAATGGATGCCTTCAATAAGTTACTTACCCTTTCTGGATTAGAGTCTTTTCATCTGTAAAATAAACATGAACTAGATGAGTTTCCAAGCCCATAATAGATTAGAGCAATTAATTAGGAGGTGGAATAGAGGATGCTGAAGGCAAACTGCCATCAGCAATGCTGACAACTGATTACCTGATTGGAATGGTAATTGTAAGAAAATGAAAAGCATTTACAAAAGTTCAAAAATAATCATGGCTGGAGACAGCTAGGTAGGGGCAAATAGCCCTACATATCTGAGTGGCCCCAGAAGTTATCACTAAATTATATTATGTTCTTGATGTCCACACAAGTCCTGAGTTACCAAAGAGTTAGCCAAAAATTCAACAAAATAGTATATTATTTCTTTTCCATTTTTATTTTGATATAATTTTAGACTTACAGAAAGGTGGCAAAAGAATGCAAAGAATACCATCTACCCTTCAACCAGATTTCTCAAATGTTAACATTTTATTACATTTTCTTAATCCTCACGTGTGTATCTCTCAACTATGTGAGAGCAGCAGAAATGCTGATCCTTTATCCTTAAATACTGTGTGTGTGTGTGTGTGCGTGCGCACGCACCTGCCTTTATCCTTAAATACTTTAATGTATTTCTTAAAGACTAAGGACACGGGAACTCCCTGGCAGTCCAGTGGATAGGACTCGGCACTTTCACTGCTGTGGGTCAGGGTTCAATTCCTGGTCGGGGAACTAAGATCCCACAAGCTATGGCTTGCGGCCAAAAGAAAGAAAGATAAGACTAAGGACGTCATCTTATATAACCACAGTGTAATCACCTGACTTTATTCGGGTGTTGCCAGTTGCCCCAATAATGTCCACCCTAGCAGAAGAAAATCCAGAATGGTGTGTTTCGTCCAGTTGTCGTGTCTCTTTAGTCACCTTTAGTCTGCAGCACTTCCTGAGTCTTTTTGCCCTTAATTTAAATTAGCATTCTTGAAGAGTACAAACCAGTTACGTAGTAGAATGTCCCTCCATCAGGTTTGTCTGATGATTCAGGTTATGCACATTTGGCAGGAATACTGCAGAAGTAATGTTCTGTTCTTCTCAGTACATCATATAAGGAGACGTTCGTTACCAGTGGGTTCCATTATTAGTGACATTAACTTTGATCCTCTGTTAAGATGGTGTCTGCCATATTTCTCCACTGTAAAGGAGCTATCTTTCCCCTTTGTAATTAATAACTATCTTGTGGAGGAATGCTTCAAAACTACGTAAATATTGTTTCTCTGCAAATCTTCACTCACTGTATTATTATTTTGTGAAGACAGAAGAAAAATAATACATTTTAGCAAGATTTTCATCAAAATGGTTGTGGTGGTAAAAAAATAACTTCAAAGAACTTGTGGCAACCGTATGACAAATATGATCATGTAGAATTCCTTATTATTAATTATTTAAAAGAAATTAGATATATGCAGTACTTAGTTTTTAAAAATATCCCTCACACATCTAAAGTCAATTTGTAGATTTATAAATGTAAAAGTAATTTGGTTTCTTAGTAGTATTATTGCTTTTGAAAGATTTGCGGATGAGTCATTCTCGGAAGTTTTTCTCCTTTGTCCAGTGTTAGGGGCAGAATGAACCAAACAAAAATTGTTTGAGGAAAAACATCTTCTAAATGCCTCTCCTTTCCCTCCTTTTTCTGTGTTTCTTCACATCTCTGCCAAGAAGCCCACTTTTACCTTATTGCCCAGCTTAAAAACATTCACTGGTGCCCATTTCCCCACAGGATCAAGTTCCAACTTCTCAGCCTACCTTTTCAACTTGAAAGTTTTCTTCTACTCCAGCCAAAGTAATCTACACAATCCATTTGGAAACAGCATCTCATGTTTTTGTCTCTGCAAAATGCTCTTCCTATCTTGATTCTTCTCAGCATTCCAGATAAAATTCAAGTGTATTTCCCCTAAAACACTCCCTGACCTCTTCATTTTTCAAACTTCAACATTAATTAACTACATGTAGTCTATTTGCTACTTTACGGAGATGCTTTAGTAGGAACTTTTTTAGGGACGATAAGGTGGTATAAACAAGAAATAAAATACAGACTGGGTAGCCTGTAAGCCTCGTTTGGAAGGCTGTTCTCCCGCGTCCTCCCTTGTGCCCAGACCCTGCACACAGTAGGCACTCAGTGTTTGCTGTATACATTCTTGCGTACGTGCGTGTGTGTGTGTGTGTGTGTGTGTGTGTATGTTCATGCATAGTATCTAAGGAGACTGCATCCCCCATAGAATGTAGCACTTATTTGCTATTCAATAAATGAATAATTTGGACTTCCCTGGCGGTCCAGTGGTTAAGACTCCACGCTTCCAATGCAGGGGGCACGGGTTCAATCCCTGGTCGGGGAACTAAGATCCCACATGCCGTGCAGCGTGGCCAAAAAAAAAAAAAGTTATTTAATTGATATAATTGTCTTTTTTTGTTTTATTCTAACAAAGCCTGCACCTCAACAGAAAAGGGGGCACACATTTCCATTCTTGTCTCATGTTCTACTTCTGTCCAAAGGTGAGCATTTACACTTTGAACTCTTTCGGGCATTGATAAGTTGGTGCTGATTAATCTGGACTCTCTTGCCAGAGTTTTTTAAGAGCCAGAGAGAGTTTGACTGAGTAGGATTAGGTTTCCATTTAAGGGCAACTTGGTTTCTTTCTTTATTTTTTTAAAGGTGCTTATACATTTCATTAACCAAAGCTTCACGTTATAGGAATCCTAAAAACACAGCTGTTATCGGTCTGTTTACTCTTTAAATGCTCCTTGAGAACTTTCTGGTCACCAGGAATTGTCTTATGTGTTCGGCGCACACTGGCCAAATAAGATGAGGTTCCATCCCTCAGAGTCTCAAGTGAGAGTGGAGTTCAAGACAATTGCAGGGCTAAATACCAAAAAGCTTTGGCTTCTCACTTGTAGCTTCAGTAGACTGCAGCCTACTGAAGAGGCTTACGAGAAACATTGAGTAGTGGGGTGCAAGAGGTGGTCAGATCAGGGAGGGTTTTCCTGAAGTTCTGTTTAGGTGGAGTCGAGATTCTGTAGGATTTCAGAGGTGGCCTCATTCCAAACTGTGCCCAGAGGTATGCCAACTGCGTAGCACGTTGAAGGGAGCAAGAGCAGACTGATACCAGCTCACCAGCAGTAGCCCTCGCCAAACGTGAAGCAGGAAAGGGGAGATGTTACTTTGAAAAGCTTGGAAGCAATAAGGGAGCTTTTAAACTGGGTTTTAAATAAGAAATTAGAAATTTGCATTTAATTAAGAACCTGTCCAAAGAATTACCAGGTAGAAGATCAGCTCTGACAGTACCTACGGACCTAAAAAGGTTGAAGTATTTCCTCCCTCATTTAATTCACTTCCCCCGTGTGGTTAAAATGTGGTTAGTCTGTTTGTCCAATTTCAGGTTGCTATGGCAGCAGATGCTGGTTTTACACACTTACAGTAAACCTGAACTTCTCAAAAACCAAGTGGAGAAGTGGTTTTCAAGCTCTCTTCAGTAGACTTCTAGGGGATTTCAGGAACAGTGCTTTAGATTTCCAAATGTTTGATGTACATTTTGTTTGTTTCAAAAGTATATATATATTTTTTTAAATAAATTTTTTTATTTATTTATGGCTGTGTTGGGTTTTCGTTGCTGCGCGTGGGCTTTCTCTAGTTGAGACGGGCGGGGGCTACTCTTCGTTGCGGTGCGCAGGCTTCTCATTGCGGTGGCTTCTCTTGCTGCGGAGCACGGGCTCTAGGAGCGCGGGCTTCAGTAGTTGTGGCACACGGGCTCCAGAGTGCAGGCTCAGTAGTTGTGGTGCACGGGCTTAGTTGCTCCGCGGCATGTGGGATCTTCCCAGACCAGGGCTCCGAACCCGTGTCCCCTGCATTGGCAGACGGATTCTTAACCACTGAGCCACCAGGGAAGTCCTCTAAAGTATATTTTTAACCATTAAAATAATAATAAGGAACTATGTGCCAGACATGAAGTTGTATTCATGATTTGGGGACTTTGGAGAACACCACCATGTTAACTCTGGCAGCCAACACATTCTTCAGAATAAAGCACGTTTTTGTAATTTCTATGTATACATTTAAACTTGTAAGTGTGCGTTTGATTAAGAGGGTAGTAGACCATCGCCCCAGTCTTTTGAAAAATTCAGGTCCACACGTGTGCACTAACTTATATTTTACAAGTCAGCATATCTATATCTACATTCAATCAAGTGCCAGGCAAGGCTTGGCTCATCTGCTTCAGGCATGGTCTTTTTTATTACAGTATCATAAGTAGAGTTCAGCATCTCATTGGTGTGCTGGATAGTGGTTACAAGTGTAGAATCACCTGCGGGCCTTTTAAAAATCCTGATGCCTAGGCCACACCCCATACTAATTAAATCAGAATCCCTAGGAATAGGGGCAGGACCTAGGCATCAGTATTTTTTTAAATAAATTTATTTATTTATTGGTTTTTATTTTTGGCTGTGTTGGGTCTTTGTTGCTGCGCGCGGGCTTTCCCTAGTTGCAGCGAGCAGGGACGACTCTTCGTTGTGGTGGCTCCTCTTGTTGCAGAGCACGTTCTAGGCACACGGGCTTCAGTAGTTATGGCACGTGGACTCAGTAGTTGTGGCACACAGGCTTAGTTGCTCTGCAGCATATGGGATCTTCCTGGACAAGGGCTCGAACCCATGTGCCCTGCATTAGCAGGCAGATTCTTAACCACTGCGCCACCAGGGAAGCCCAGTATTTTTTTTTTTTTTAGTTTTAGTGTTTTTTTGGCTGCGTTGGGCCTTCGTTGTGGTGCGCAGGCTTCTCATTGTGGTGGTTTCTCTTGTTGCGGAGCATGGGCTCTAGGCACGTGGGCTTCAGTAGTTGTGGCGCATAGGCTTAGCTGCTCCGTGGCATGTGGGATCTTCCCGGACCAGGGCTCGAATCTGTGTCCCTTGCATTGGCAGGTGGATTTGTAACCACTGCACCACCAGGGAAGTCCAGTATTTTTTTTAAATAGACTTTATTTTTCACAGAAAGATTGGGAGGTCATATAGCCATACACCCATATTCCTTCTGCTCCCCACACATGCATAGCCTCCCTCATTAGCAACATCCCCTACCAGAGTGGTACATTTATTACAATGGGTAAATCTACATTGACACCTCATAATCACTCGAGGTCCATCGTTTACATTCTTGGTGTTGTACACTCTTGGTATGGTACATTTTGTGGGTTTGGACAAATGTATAATGACATATACCCATCAGTACACAGTATCATACAGAGTAGCTTCAGTAGCCATCACTAATTTTCAAAGCTCTCGAGGTGATTCCAAAATATAACCAAGGTTGAGAACCATTGTGCTGTATTCTACTTCTGGGACTTTATTATTGTAAGTTTTGAGTACTTCTTGTCTGACTTGTATATGAAAACTACCTCTATCTCCATTATATATTGGGTTCCCCATAAGATTTTGTTTGAATAAAGGACTCTGTTAAAGGTTGGTAATCAGCATAGTGAAAAGAGCTAGGCTTTGGAGTCTGAGGGTCCTAGATTCAACTTCTGGCTCCACAGCTGCCGAATAAGTCACTGGGCAAGTTCCTTAACCTCTCTGAGCTTCCATCCAATAGGTAATACCCAACAGTGAAGCTGAAAAATAATAAATGTGCCATAGTTTAATAATGTTTAACCCATGGTAAGCACTTAATAAGTGATGGTTTGTCCATTGCTTCTTTACCTTTTGTCCTATTTTGGAGACAAGAAGTACCCTTCTTGCCATCGAACATAGGCACATACTTTACCATCTTTTGTTTTGATGTTCCTGTAATGTTTTGTATTAGCCTCTTCTGGTTTGGATTACATTTTTGTTCAAATATCTTCTAACATACTGTAGGCCTTCTGATAAAATAAATTTGAGAGCTCGGCAATACAGATTTACAGTACAGTGGTCTTTTGCTTGAGTAGAAATTTTGATATGCCATTTCAGCACCCGGGAAGCATAAAGCACGTGAGAGTGTTATTCTGTTACCCGTGGGTACGCCCCCAGAGCTTTCAACATGTTCTTTATGCTGAACATTTTAGTTCACTATAATCTGTCAGAAGTAAAATGATCTGATTTCTTCCCAAAAGTGTCTTCTTTTCATCTCCTTGCTAAGAACTGAGAAATGTTTGGACAGTTTGGGACAAACATTTGGACACAGATGATACAATTCAGGTTGACTACAACTGTGGCGTTTGTGTTCACTGCTTGATTGGAGACTTTGGTCTTTAGTGGAAACTGTGCCCTGTCTCTGCACCAGCCCGGGTGCATCCCAGGGGCCAGGCACTGCACTGTAGATGTTTGTTCGTTTGTCTCCACGAGACTGTCAGTCCATTAAGGGCAGAAGCCGAGTCCCAGCATGGTTTGAAAGGATAATGGCTGATTGAAAGAAGGAAAGCCGTAGCAGAAAAGAAAGATGAACAGTACATACATAGAGGAGGGCGAACAAGAAATACCAGGGCTTTAGGGAGTCAAGTGATCAGTTCAATGACTAGCCTGATTCATGACCTTTTGAATATCTCTCATTTGAGAAACAGAAAGATCTTTGCTGGTACGAAAAGGTTAAGGATAAAGATGTGGCCAGCTGGCCATCGATCCTGAGTAGAAGGAATCAGCTCTGAGAGGAATTTGGTAATCCTGTGTGTGAGTAAAAGTACATAACTTTTTTTTTTTAATTTTAATTGAACATTTCAAAAGATAAGTTGCCTTTGGGATTTTCTCATCAAAATAGGAAGGTGACTCTTGGAGGAAACCTATCTAAACTTCCTCTAAGATGATGTCAGCATTCAAACTTGATCCTGAGTAATCTCTGAAATTCCTTTCGTGTTGGGCATTATGCTGAAGCCATTGGTTGTGAAGCAAGTATAATTTTTTATGGCTGAGCGTAAATGAGTTGTGGTTGGTCTCTTTTATTCTTCTGTCCTTCTTTCATTCATTCACTTTTTTCCAACTTTCAGACAAATGTTTGTCGAGCACACTGACAGGGGCAGGCATTTGCGAGGTGAAGCGGTTGGTTTGGTGAACAAGGTGGACACAGCCCCCGGCCCTCCCCTGGTTCCGGGCAGCAGGTCCCTCCCGTAGAGTGTGAAGGGTGCCTTGACGGGAAAGGCAGGATGTAAAGGGGCACAGGGTGAGGGATGTGGGGCAGACACTGGGAGGAAGTCATTTTTAGACTGTGGCCTGAAGCATAGCTTTAGACAAAGCGTATGGAAGAGCGTGTTCCTGACAAATGAAAAGCTTAATTTATTAATATTTATGGCTCGTTGAATAGAGTATATTTTTTTAGCCTCCCCTTACTTTGTGCCACCCAACTGAAGCAGGTCCAGAATAGCCCTGATGCATGGCAGAAAGCAGCCCCCTTCAGCTGCAGAGCGGCCTGGTGCTGAGGCGGGCGTGAGGCCTCTGACTAGACACCGGCATTTTTTCCACCGACACGCATCGTCCGCTGGCTTCCCTTTCTTCAGCCTGTTTATAGGAGTCACAGCTGTGCTGGGAGGGAATCATGTGCTGGATGCTTTCACTGGAGCATTCGGGAATTAAGGAAGTAAATCTCTTAACACCTACTGATGTCTTCCTTTCTCTCTTTAAAAAAAATCAGTTTGTATCATGAAAAATAAAATATATACAAAAGAAAGAGAGTGGGCGAGTGTGCGTGCACACGCGTCGATACACTTCGCAGGGTACACATTAAAAAACAAGCTCCCGTGCCCTCACTACCTAGCCTAGGAAATTAAACACGACCAACAGTGTGTGCTGCGTACATCCTGCTCCATAAGCCCCGTTCCAAACAGAGCCACTAGTCTGAATTTTGTGTTCAATGTTCTCTTTTGTCCCTCTCTTTTACTATGTTTTCAAAGGTCACATTTACGCTTGTGCTAGGAGATATTACAATATCAGATTATCACTGTGTACCAACAGCAAACAAGAAATAGCCTGGAAAACTGTTTGAATAAATTGCTCGATTGTACTCTTTTAAAGGGGAGAATATACTGGTAACATCAAAGTACTTAAAAAAAAAAAAGTCAAGACAAAAGCCTTTCAATTTCAAGGAAAACCTTAACAGGGTTTGTTAAAAGGGTAAGGTTTTTACAAACCAGGGTGTATTACACATGGACCCAGAAGTAACAGGGCAAGGAATTGCTTTAACAATAACAATGAAAACACTGTTATTTTAAACTACGCCATGAAAGTGTTTGTTCATTCGTAATAATGCCACTCCAGTATATTTTAAATGATTTTGCGGTACCAGAGTTTGAATTTACTGGCGTAAATGTCATCCTGACATGTACTAACGTGAGACATGATTGACATTGGGAGACATGATTGACATTGTATTACTTCAATAATTCAAAATATTGAAATAGATCATGTCAGGAAATAGCCCTTTGGGCAAACCATTCTTGAATTTGCTTTTTTTGTGCTTTTGATGGATGTGTGTATTCTGTATTTGCACCCTACCCCCTTTTTTCCCCTAAACTGTTTGGGTTTCCATCCAAAATGGAAAAATATCAAGTTTGGGGTATCATATTTGACTACTGTAGAAATGACCCTTAGTGAGTTGATGGCACAAGCTTTTTGATTACTTGTCAAATGATTTTGCAGGCTTTTTCATTTGAATTGATCTCCTACTTTGAGGGTCATTATCACTCCACTGCTAACTGATACTTTTGGGCCACAAAAGTGGTGCATTTTAGAAATTTGTTTCCCAGAGCACATCAGAAGAAGAGTTGTTTTTGTTTATATGTTTTCTTGCCCTTTGAACTGTAGTGTAACTTAGCAAGATTCCTCCCCCAGGAAGAAAGTAAGCTCAGCTCCTGTTACCATTCTGAAGTTTATCTGTAAGTTAATATGTAACTCAGAATCCAAAGTTGGCCGGTTGTAAAAACATGTGTATATCATTTAATCTTTTTATTTCATTTCATTTCATTTCTATGTTTTTATTCCTGAGGCAATTGGTTTTTCCAAGATTCAACAGCAGACATTCCCCCCCCCCAATCAATGAGTTTTTTGGGGTTTTTTTTCGCGGTACGTGGGCCTCCCACTGTTGTGGCCTCTCCCGTTGCGGAGCACAGGCTCCGGACGCGCAGGCTCAGCGGCCATGGCTCACAGGCCCAGCCGCTCCGTGGCATGTGGGATCTTCCCGGACCAGGGCACGAACCCGCGTCCCCTGCATCGGCAGGTGGACTGTCAACCACTGCGCCACCAGGGAAGCCCCATCAATGAGTTTTTAAACTAAAGTTTTCGTACTTTTCACAGTGATTTTTGCCACTATACCATAATTGTAAATCTGAGGCTTAAAAAAAAAAACCTATGTAATATCTTATTCAGACTGGGAGTCCAGTCTACAGTGACATGGGATGACGTGGATTAGAACAATAGTTTCTCTACATCTCAGTGCTCTTTATATTTGCGTTCTTTAGCCATTCTAACTAGCCCCTTAAAACTCTCTTTTATGACTCTGAAGACAAGCCATCTGAATTTCACAATAATTTTACTATGTACTTCCATAATACCCCTAGTCACTTAAAAAAAAAGAAAAGGCTGACAAAGCAAACCATTCCCAATTGTTTAAGAAACCAGTGAATTCATCCCTGGCTTGGGCTGCACGGAATGTAGTCTGAGGGGGAGATCTGTGCTTTCCTTCTCTTTCCCCACGTAGGAGAAACTTTGCTGGCGTTCATGCTCATCGCAGTTGATCAGAAACTGCTGTAAGCACTTAGGGCTTCTACGATGTGCATGTAACCACATGCAGTTTTAAGTACAGGTCTCTGCTGAAACTTCTCCCTGAGATCAGCTGTGCAGAGCACCTGACTCCCAGGAGTTCTCTTGGGTGAATGCCCTTCTCGCAGCTCTCCTGTCATCACGACTTCCTGTCTCCTTGCCCATAGCGCTCTCTGTCCTGGGGGCTCTTATCACAGGCAGAGGAGCAACAAGGTGACAGGGTGGCTGCTCAGCATGTTTAGGGAGGAGGCGTAGGAGATGAAGTCTGAGAGGTGGCCGGGGGGGCTAGCTTACATCAGGCTCTGTGGGGCACTGTGAGGACCTAGACCTGATCCTGGCTGACGTGGGGAACTTGGAGGGTTTTGAGCAGAGGCGTGATAAGATCGGACTTGAATTTTACCGAGATCTCTCTGGCCTCTCCGTGGATTGGCTGCAGTTAACTGGACGAGGTGGAAGAGAGAACCAGCTTAGGAAGTCACGGAAATAACCTGAGTGAAAGATGACGGTGGCCTGAACCAAGATGGTAGCACTGAAAGAGCATGGAGAGATCGACTTCTATATATGTTTTTTGTAGAGACACGTGTTTTGTGACGGCTTAGACGTAAGTTGTGAGAAGGAGAGTTGTCCAGAGCTTTGACCTCAGCCACTGGACGTCTGAAGTTGTCCTTTACTGAAATGGAGAAGCCCATGGAAGGGCAGGTTTGGAGGTGGGAATCAGGGGTTCCATCTTGACATTGTTAAATTTAAGATGCCAGCTAGATCCAAGTGACATTGCTGGATAAACGTTTGAATACGTATGCACACGTGTGTGTGTGTGTGTGTGTGTACAGGGGTCATTGGCATTTAGGAGATATTTAAAGCCCTGAAACTAGATGAGGTTACCAACTTCCCTGGCGGTCCAGTGCTTAGGACTCTGGTTTCTCACTGCAGGGGGTGCAGGTTCCATCCCTGGTTGGGGAGCTAAGATCCTGCATGCCGCATGGTGCAGCCAAAATAGATAGATATATAGATGAGGTCACCAAGAGAATGACTGGATAAGAGGTCAGAGGGATGATCTGGCACTGTCCAGCATGTAGAGGTCAGGGGGATGAGAAAAGGAGCAGGTAATGAGATGAGGAGAGAATCAAAAGGGGGCGATGTTTCAGAGACCAAACTGGAAAAAAAGGAGGGAGTGATCAATTGTATCAAATGCCGGCAGATCAGTAAGATGAGATTTGAGAATTAACTGTTGGTTTAGCCACGTGGAGGTCGTTGGATTCCTTAACAAGAACAGTTTTAGTGGAGTACTGGGGATGAAAGCCTGAATTGGGTTTCTTCAGGAGATAGTGGGAGGACGGAGACTGTGCACAGTGACTGCAGACAATTCTTTCAAGATTTACAAGTTAGAGGAGGGCACAGGGATCTTAGCTGTGGGGCAATGCAGGGTCAAGATTTTTTCCCCCTAAAGTTGGGATATAAATGTATATAATTCTATGGCTGACGGCAGTAGCTCAGCAGAGAATGAAATATTCAGGAGAGAAAGGGAGACTTGCTGGATCAGTGTCCCTAGGTGCGTGAGAGCAGATGAGATCCAGTGCACAGTGGAGAGCAGTGCAGACATTTCCCACATAGGAAGACAGGGCACAGATGCAGAAGGTGACGGTAGGATGTGGTTGGGGACACAGAGAAGTTCTCTTGTGATTGCTTCTGTTTTCTTAGGGAAACAGGAAGCACAGTCATCAGCTGAGCGAGAGAAGCAGGGGGAGGTCCACAGTTGAGGTTAGAGAGGAAAGTATAAAATAGTCATTTAGGAGAGTGGAGCCTAGATGGAGTAGGGAAATGTGGGAGGATTGCTGGGCACCATTAAGAGTCCTCTTTGAAGTTAGCGGTCATGAATTTAAGGTAAAACCAGTCAGTGGGGTTGTGTGCTTTTCTCCAGCTGTGGTCAGCCACCCTGGTAGAGATGCAGAATGGATAGAGAAGTGGACTTAACCAGAGTTGAGGTCTGGCCGGGCGAATGCGCGAATGCGCTGATGGGAGAGAGAGGCAGGGGAGCTGACAGTGCAGCCAGGGGATGAGTCCTGTGCTGCATCGTGGATCTAATCCGAGCGGGACAAGTGGAGACATGCTGGGGATGAGACAGTAAAAGGATTGGAGGACTGATGGATTCTGGGTTCTAATGTGGCTGAAGGATTGATAAAATCAGGGTATTGGAGGAAATGTTCTGGAAAGTCAGAAGTGGTCAGTCAGAGGGCAGAGAGCCTGAAAATTAAGATTGTGGAGGGGGAACAGGTATTAATGATAGGGTCTCAGGCAGCGGTTCTCGACCAGGAGCAATTTGCCCCTGAGGAGGGGACATTTGCAATTGTCTAAGGACACTTTTGGTTGTCACAGCTGGAATGAGAAAAGCTGCTACGGACACCTAGTAGAGGTCAGGGGTGCTGCTAAACATCCTATAACACACAGGCAAGCCCCACAGCAAAGACTAATCTGGCCCGATTGTCAATAGTGCCAGGGTTGAGAAACCCTGGGCTAGGGTATGATTATGGGAATTAGCAGCTGGGATAGGCCTGAGGATAAGATCTTTGGAGAAGATAAGATAAACAAAGAGATCAGGGTTTTGGAAGGTTCTTCCTATGACTAATGGAAGTTCCAAGAATTATGACAAGAGTAGGAGAAAGAGCCAGGGATAAGAGGAAGTTAACTAGCTATGTATGGAGTTATTTTTCTGCAACTGGCTGATTGGCTGGAGTCGGAATTCATTTTCCTGGCTCTAAGAGCTGCATGTCCAAATTAGCCAAAGAGTGATGGTATGTTGTTGTTTTTAAAAGCCACTTGTTTATTAACCAGCTTTGGCATAATTAAATTGTCTTAAATAGATTGTCTAAAAGCCCATTTAGGCATTTGGTTGGTCTTTTTGGTCAAAATTCCATGACTGTAAACTTGGGCACTTGGCCTAGTTGCATCACTAAATAACATCTCAGGGTAACAGTTCTTGCAGCCAGGCCTTGTGGCAGGGATCTGGTTTGAGAAAATCCTTGAGAAACTTTATCTGTTGACTTTAAAGACTGTGGCTTTCCATGCAGTGCTCATCCCAGTGGAGAAAACTAGTCAAAATCACACAGAGTAAATAAGGGTTACAAACCAGTGCTTCTCCCCTGGAATAAACTGGTCAAATTGTCCAGTTTTATGCTTTGTCCTTCATTTTGAACTCAAGTGCCCTGGGGCTGCTTTTCTGCCTACCCACAATAGCAAGGAACTGTCTTTTGTTTGCTTCTTGTTTAAAAGAAGGGCTTGTTTTGAGGTTTGGACCACGAAGAATAATCCATTGTTCCCTATAATAATAATCCACCCTCTTTAGCAGAAAAAAATCTGCTTGATGCAGTGTGGCTATCAGTTTATTTAGAAGAATGGCCAAAAGTGCCCATTGTGTTGTGAGGATAAACATTTGGAAGATGGTTGGGAGGAATGGGGGAGTACTCTTGTTCTCCTTAACCTGGAGTCATAGTTAAGACCTCAGGAAGAAAAAATTCTGAATATGACCCTCAGTCCTGGGTGACAATACCCTTCCTTATTCTGCTTGTCTGTTACATTCTGCGAATAATTGGAACACTGTAGATAGGGATTCTCTCCTGACTATTTCTTTAAAAAAACCTTATTTTGAAAATGGGTGTTTGTAATCTCTTCTATATTAGCTCTAATTGTTTCCACTTTTAGGCCAAATAAGTTTCTTTCTAACCTTCTTTAGGCCATGAAAGGGTCTCTTTTTGCGTGAGGATTATTTTATTTTAGCAGGAATCCTTAATAATTCTTGCAGTTGCCTCTGATAGATCTCTGAAAAAGAGCTATTTTTATATGCCAAGTGATAGACATTTTAATTACTACTTCCTGGGCTTAGGCTAACTGAAAAAACTCAGTGAGTAACTGAATATGTGACCCAGTGTGGTCAGTTATTTCTTGAGTACACGTGTATCTAGCACACTAAAATCCAGAGGTAGGTAAGATTTCACTAATGAAAGCAAGATATGTTATTTTTGCCTTAAATACCTTACAGGAAAAGGGTTAGTTAAATAATAAACATGGCTTTAAAATAAAGTGATTTCTTACCTAAAACAGTTTTAATTCCTTTATATATGGAGGATGAGAAAAGATCAACTTGATATAAATTGAAATGTAGCAGGTGAATATGAGAACTATTTAAAGAAGTAAAAATATGGCCTCCACATCATTAAAAACAGACCATCAGAGAAGCATGATGAGATGTCCTTCAGTAGATGAATGGATAAACTGTAGTACATCCATACAAAGGATATTATTCAGCAATAAAATGAAATGGGCTTTCATGCCACAAAATGACATGGAGGAAGCTTAAATTAATATTCCTAAGTGAGAGAAGCCAATCTGAAAAGGCTACATTTACTGAGTGATTCCAAATATAGAATATTCTCAACGTTAGTGCTACACTAATGCAAGATGTTAATAATAGGGGAAACTGGGGCTTGGGGGAAGCGAGAGGGAATATATGGGAACTCCCTACTTTCTGCAAACCTCAAACTGCTCTGAAAAATAGTCTATTAGTTCAAAAGAAAACATAAATATTAGGTATAACTGAACCAGTAAAAATGTCTTCTTATTAGAAAGCAAAAATCCCAGACTCTCGGTGGTTTAGTTTGTAGGAAGTACCTGGCTATATAATATTCCGCCAGAAAATGTATAGTACACAGTGGTGATGGATTACTGCATACATCTTGTAACGTTCTTGTATCTTTTCTTTGTCCTCTGATAAACATGCACAGTGGTATTCATGCTAAATCCTACTCTTCAGCTTTCCTTGTTCCTTTCTCTCCAGTGACTGCTGGTGTATCGGCCCTGGAGGTGTATACACCAAAAGAAATCTTCGTGGCAAATGGGACACAAGGGAAGCTGACATGCAAGTTCAAGTCTACTAACACGACCGGCACGTTGACCTCAGTCTCCTGGAGCTTCCAGCCGGAGGGGACTGACACCACTGTGTCGGTAGGAATGCTTGTCTGCTGTCCACTGGTCATACCTCACGGGGTTCTTTACTGCTCTAGTGTGATTAACGATCCATCCTTCTGATTGCACACTTGCAAACTGAGTGAGTTTGTTATCAGAGACTTCAAGGCCCTTCTTTTGCTTCAGACTCTCCAAAAAAATAAGTTCAGCATCTCTTAAATGCAGCTTCTTATGTATATTGATACTGATATTGATATCTCTATCTACCTATCTATCTCTCTGTATACTGGGTTGGAATGTATGCCTGATTTCCAAATGTTTGAGTAGACCTGTGTCCCTCAGGATTTATAGAAAGGAAGGCCCCTTGGGTGTTGTGCTGAATAGGAAGGAAAGGTGAGGTAAAGTCAGAGATTACAAATTTATATGACTTCCTCACTGGGTCCAATTGGGTATGGTTCTGGGTAAAACAGTCCCAGAGTGAGTGAGAGCAGGAACCCGTACAAATGTCATGGGGAAGCAGAGTCAGAGGCATTCTTTTGCTTCCCATAAATATGGTATCAACGTGGAACATGTATCCTATAGATGCAAAATTAAACACACAGATTTACCCAGGAGAGTCCAAAGAATTATTTAAATTTGTGAAGATTTCCCACTGACATCTTTTGCCAGACTAGAAGTGAGGGACATTGTCTTAGCTACAGAAAGTAAAGCATCATCATGAAGACACCCAGATGCTGTTTCCTTCAAAGAGCAGTTTTACTTATGCTCAAAACATTCTTGTCATGTGGGTCAAAGCAGGTTTACATACCACAAGCCTTAATATTAAGAACATGCTGTATTTCTTTCTTTAAATAAATTTATTTATTTATTTACTTACTTACTTATTTTTTATTTATTTATTTATTTATGGCCATGTTGGGTCTTCGTTGCTGCGCGCAGGCTTTCTCTAGTTGCGGCGAGCGGGGGCTACTCTTCGTTGCGGTGCGCGGGTTTCTCATTGCGGTGGGTTCTCTTGTTGTGGAGCACGGCCTCTAGGCACGTGGGCTTCAGTAGTTGTGGCACATGGGCTCAGTAGTTGTGGCTCATGGGCTCTAGGGCACAGGCCCAGTATTTGTGGCACACAGGCTTAGTTGCTCCGTGGCATGTGAGATCTTCCCAGACCAGGGCTCGAACCTGTGTCCCCTGCGCTGGCAGGCAGATTCTTAACCACTGCGCCTCCAGGGAAGTCCAAACATGCCGTATTTCTGATTAATGTTTTTAGCTAATCAATTTATACTTACACGCCAATCTGATTATGGTTAATTCCAGAATGTTCAGTTACTGATACAGGATCCTTTAACTCCCAAATGTCAGGGCATAGTTAATAAGATGAGCAGGACGCTCTTCATTTTTATAGATTTTCAGGAGAAGTAAAATCAAGCCCAACATACCAGATATGGGTTTTCTGGTCCATGGAATTAGGGTCCACATGTCTAAAACAGAGCTCATCTTTTCTCCCCTCTGTTTCCCTTCTGTGCTAGTTCTTTTTGGGTATTTATGTTCTTCTAGGGACCTTATTTTTTTTTTTTAAACTTGAGCTTTGTTGGGGGGGGTTGTTCTTCCTTCCCCATCCACTACCTCTTCCCTTCTATTCCTCACACCCACCCTGAGAAATAAGGACGTTTGCTGGCTCTTCCTACTTTGTTTCTGGCATCTAGCTTTTTGTCAGCCTTCCTGCTTCTCTGCTCTCCATTAAGTGATAAAAACCGTGTGCCGGGACTTGTGTGGCAACCCCCTTGGTTATTCCCCCACTTCAAATTATCCATCTTTCAACCCAGTCCTACAGTCTATCAGGTGCCTTGTCTTAAAACAGTTTTTTTTTTTTTTTTTTTGGCGGTACACGGGCCTCTCACTGTTGTGGCCTCTCCTGTTGCAGAGCACAGGCTCCGGACGTGCAGGCCCAGCGGCCATGGCTCACAGGCCCAGCCCCTTCGCGGCATGTGGGATCTTCCCGGACCGGGGCACGAACCCGTGTCCCCTGCATCGGCAGGCGGACTCTCACCCACTGCGCCTCCAGGGAAGCCCCTTAAAACAGTTCTTTCACCTCACCACTGCCCTAGTCAGAATCCTCAGAGTTTCCCATTGCAAACAGTGCTTGTCTGTTATAGCCCCACTTCTATTCTCTCATGTGATCTCCTTCAGTCTAGTAAAAAGTGCTTTATGCTTTGTTTTTCCACTTCTGAACTCTTGCCATTTAAGTTGTATCCCATCTTCACATTGTGATCCCTCCGTAAGACCTCTTTTGATCTTTTTAGCTCTTCTTAAAAACTCCCTGCCCATGTTATCTGGGCCACTCCTGTGAGAGAACGTCCCTTGCTATGACAGTTTTTCTCTTCTTTATCTTGAATGTAAGCATTTTGAGGGTCGAGATCTATCTTACACCTTTGGCGTCCCTCATGGTTTTAACACTGTGGCTTTTACTTAATAAATGTTGGTTGATAAGGAGATCTAGTCCCTTTTTGTGTGTGTTTTTTTACTGTTTCATTTCTCTTTTTCTTACTGGTTTGACCAAAGCGTTATTAATCAGTGCGGTTCAGCAAACATATACAGTTCCTGTGATGTGCTAAGTGTGGAGGAGCACAGAGAGAAATACAGCTTGTACCCTGCCTTCAGAGGGCACCCAGTCTGATGAGGGAGAGGTTTGCGGAGACCCAAAGATGGGAAAGAGTGTAGTGTAGGTCTGTGTTGCTGATTCAGAGGATGTTTGTAGATGAGGTAGGAAGGAAAGCAGAGACCAGATGACAGAAGGACTTGTTTGCTAAGCTAAGAGTTTATGGTTTATTTCCTGGTTAAGAAGAGAGGTGAAGGGTTTGGGGCAGGCGAGATATGATCAGACATGAGAGGCATTAAATAATGGAAATAGCTTAAGCTTTGAATTCTGTCTCCGAGACCTGTGACCTTGAGTAAGTCACTAAGGTTTTCTGAGCCTCTTTCCTCACTTGCCAAATATCTGGCAAGGTGAATCTCACCTTGCAGCGTGGTTATGAGTGTCAGAGTGTTATTTTTCATGGTACTTCACATTTCTGCCCATCTTACAAGCGGAGGCCCTGGCTGCCTTTCTTGTTCAGTGACTAGCTTTGGAAGGCAGAGACGGTGTCTCCCTCTGTAGCAGAGGACAGGTTTGCTTACTGTCCAAGATAGGAATATGTCTCCCTTTGGGGCCATTATAAAAGATTTGGGTTTCCTAAGCTTGGGGCTCCTCAGCCGTGATACCGAGCCTCTGCATGCACAGCATCCACCCAAGCCCCTCCATGCCGTCCCTATGGGCCTTGGGGGGCAGGGGCCACAGATAAAAACATGCTGCTGGCTGTTTGTAAGTAATAGGGTCCTTTGTCTCCAAGTCTTCTTCATAAGAACAAAGACTTCCCAGGAGTCTTGTGTCTTCTGCCAGCATCTGTGAACCTGTGGCAGACTTGCAGGGAGGGTAGAACCTCAGAGCCTTCATAGTTCCTAACAAGCATTAGTTATATTAAACACAGGGTATATATTTGATAAATGGTTTTTAATTTTTTTTTTCCCAATAATCATTTAGGCATTGTGGAGGATGGATTAGAGGAGCTTGAGACCAGTTAAGAGGTCATAGCCCAAGATGATGAGGACATGAAAATCAGGTATTATCAGTGGGAATTAAATAGAAAAGAGAAACTTAGGAGATGGAATTGACAGGATTGGGGATTTTTTTTTGTCTTTAATGATTTATTATTTATTTTTGGCTGCGTCAGGTCTTAGTTGCGGCATGCAGGATCTTCGTTGAGGTATGCGGGATCTTTTGTTGTGGTGCACGGGCTTCTCTCTAGTTGTGGCCTGTGGGTTTTCTCTTCTCTAGTTGTGGCGTGCAGGCTCCAGGGCGTGTGTGCTCTGTAGTTTGCAGCACGCGGGCTCTAGTTGAGGCACATGAGCTCAATAGTTGTGGAGCGCGGGCTTAGTTGCCCCACAGCATGCGAGATGCTAGTTCCCCGACCAGGGATCGAACCCGCATCCCCTGCATTGGAAGGTGGATTCTTCACCACCAGACCACCAGGGAAGTCCCAGGATTGGGAAATTAATTGGATGGGAAGGAAGACAGAGGAATTAACGATAACTCCAAAATTTATGGTTTGGGAGACTGGCATGTAGCCATCAGTCGAGATGAGATACACAGGTAGAAGATGGAGTTGATAGGAGAAGGTGGCAGACTTGGAGGGTGGAGGCGGCTGCGTGAGTAGGCAGTTGGATTAGGGGTCTAGAGCTCCAGGAAGCACTATGCGTGAGAGAGGTTTGCGAGTTAACAAAATGTAGATGGCCATTAAATCATAGGAATGGATGAGATTGCACAGGGGTTTTCAGCTTCCACAAAAGGTTCTGAAAATGTTGTGTTTGGATTGCCAGCACAGCTCAGTGGTTGACTAATGCTCATTTCCACCACCCTCCCCAACCCCACTATCGCCCCATCTGTGAATATGAACAGACATCCAGCCTCTAGCAGAGGTGCTTGGATTGAAGCCGCATATCAGGGTAGATCCCCACCCACCAGGCCTGACCTTACTTCCAGGGGGCTGGGTTTGACAAAGTTACTTTGAGAACTGAGTTCCTTTGCTGAAAGCAGGTCTGAGGAGAGAGTGAGAGTGGAAAGAGAAAGGGGCTAAAGGCTGAACCTGCAAAGGCGGACGAGAACATTTTGGGTTGTCTGGGCTGTGTTCCTTTCACATGTCCATGACTTTTCTGTAGGAAACCAGTAAGTAAGACTGGGTAACCCATCAGATTAACTGATCTGTGATATTTAGGCTTCTTTTTCTTGAGGACTTTGCATATCTTAATGGTAAGCTTTGTGAGTTAAGGCTGAAACCTTTGGATTCACTGGGCTCAACTGTGGTGCCCATCAGAGCATTGGCTTTGAAGAGTCAGGTGGTCCTGACTTTAACTCTGGATCCACCACCTATTGTCGTTGTGACATTGGGCAAATGGTTTCCTTGAGTCTCCATTTCCTTATTATAAAAATACGGGTGGTAATTGCTACACCACTGGGCTATTGAGAGCTTTAGAGAGAACGTACACATTTATTTCTCCAACTGAAACAGGGTTGAACTCCATGATTTCTAAATCCCTGTCTGGCTTAGGTTCTATAGCTTGAGATTTGTAATATGATGTGGCATTTCTTTCTGGATGAAGTCTTTTTTTCACATCCTTCTACTCTGCCATCTTGATTGGAGCTCCCCGGATGACGTCTTTTTTTAAAAAAACCCTTCACAGCATGCCTATAATAGAGTTTAGAACTTCTGCCTTTGAGAATAGCTCATGTGTTCTCTTTTTCTAATTGCAGTTTTTCCACTACTCCCAAGGGCAAGTGTATGCCGGAAATTACCCACCATTTAAGGACAGAATCAGCTGGGCTGGAGACCTCGACAAGAAAGATGCATCAATCAACATAGAAAATATGCAGTTTATACACAATGGCACCTACATCTGTGATGTCAAAAATCCGCCTGACATTGTTGTCCAGCCAGGACACATTAGGCTTTATGTTGTAGAGAAAGGTACTTCCTTGAGTATTCTTGCAGTAATGATTCAGTCCCCTTTATCTCATGCTTAGTTAGAGAACAAGAGTTACATTTCAGGGTGTGTTTGAAAGGGGTATTTCTGCCATACAATTATGCTCCCTGTTTCCATCGACCTGTGGCTCTACCGAACATGCCTGGGGGTCAGGGAGCTCATTCCAACCGGAGTGGCTGATTTCTCCATTTATAAACCTGATCAGATTAAAGGAGTATGAACTTTTCACTGTTGATTAGAAGTAAGACCAGATTCATTATAGTTGGATGGGGTGAGTATTGGGAAAGAAGGAGATTAATATTGTTTTAATATTCTCCAGGAGAAAGCTTTAACATTGGCAGAAACAGCATAGCTATTTCTTCACCTTTTTTGGAGAATAAGTAGGAAATGCAGGTTCTGCTCTCTCATTTCAAGACAAAGTCTGCTTTGTTGGAGAATAGATTGAGGTAAATTCACATCCCCAGCTTTTCTTTGATTTTAGAGCACTGAGAGGGATTATGTATATAGAAATGTTTTTAGTTCTAAAGCTCATTCTTTATCAGCTAATGTTCCTATGTCATCAGTTAGGTACTAGGATCTCATAATTTGGATAATAAAATAGGGTATGGTAATTGCTAAAGGAAGACACTTGTTTATTAACTTAATACAATTCCATTTCTTCTGTCGCAATGTACCTTAAACCTGTTTTGTTCTTTCTCTCTAGAGATTTTGCCTGCGTTTCCGGTTTGGGTGGTGGTGGGTATAGTTACTGCTGTGGTCCTAGGTCTCACTCTGCTTGTCACCATGATTCTGGCTGTCCTCTATAGAAGGAAAAACTCGAAACGGGATTACACCGGGTAAGCAGCTCTGCTTTTGGGGGGAAGGGTGGAGGGAAGGAATCAGAGTTTATGAAAACTTCTGTATGCTTTATGGGAAAAGAATGGTGAGGAAGTAGCTACTGTTAGCTTTCATGTCGGAACCGAGCCATCTTCTTAGAAGATGTTCTGACACGGGCAAGCAGAAATCAATGGCCTGCTGTTAAACGTAGACTATGACACTAATCCCTGTTTCAGTTTCTTTCTTAGGTTTGGTGAAATGGACTGCTCAGTAGTCTGTGCTCTGTGTTTCAGGATCATCCACTCTGAAATTAGCATTATTAAGCCACAGATATCACTTACCTAATATGAGTTTAACTTGATCTCTAGGTAATAATCTCATAAGGTTCTTCTTTTCAGTTAGGTAAACATAATAATAATAAGAGGAGTATGCTGATAAGTGACCCCCACCTGATGTGATGGTGCAGGGCTTTTCCTGTTTGTAGTTTGGTAAGGTTTATTGCTTTGACCATTCTCGAATGCATGGCTGGACTCATCCAAGCTGGGTTAACAAGAGTTGAACAGCAAAATATACCAGCAATAAAGAAAAGTAGACTTTCGTTTTGTTTGCGGCTTCTCAGAGAGAACACGTTTGAGCATAGGGTGTGTGTCTAATTGAAGGACCCTCTCTTTTTGCCACTCCAGCTGGAAAGCTAGCCTGTATAAGCTTGGTAGAACTCGTGTGGTAAGACTGAGAGTGAGGCTGGGTTTCAGCTGATGTAGCACGAGCTGCGTCCCCGGTGCACGGAAGGGACTGTGGTTGAGGGTTGCATGCCCTGGACTCCCTGGCTGGTGGACGGTGGGGACCTCTCGCTTTGGGCTGTGCCGCTCTACTTTTTAGGAGTGCTGTGTTTTAAGGAGTTTTAAGTGTTCAAATTCAGATGTCATTTGCTTGGAATGTTTCTATTCTGCTGACTGTACCTGCCCCCTTGCATGGTGAGTGGTTTATGATGAAATGTAACCGAAGCATTGGTTTTCGACATGAAACTAATCCAGGGTGGTGACACGCCAGTCTCTGCAGTTCACGCTTTTTGGGTTAATAAAGGCACAGAAAAGTGTGCCTTAGAACTCTGCATGGCATCGTGAATGCTGCTATTCTTCTTACTTTGGTTTTTTTTTCCCCCTCCCCTGCCTTTTCTACCTTGGTGTGCCGGGATCAGATCCTGCCTATCTTCCACTTCTTAAGAAAAGCTGACATAGACGACACATTGGGACTATAACAGGGCTGGGTCTCCTCTTCCACTCCCACTAGACACATGGTAACTAATCACATTGGCCGTTGCTGTTAATATTCATGTGTATGTATTCAGCCCATCTCCCTTGTTGACAACTAACTAGCCAGCTCTGAGCTAACCCAACAGCTATCATGGTTTGTCCACAAATATGTCACGTGTCTGTGTTAGAAACACGTTCAGTGTACCATCCCAATGAAATTGGGTTGTCAGGTTTTATGGTCATCTGAACATATATGTTCTTCATGTAAAATGCCTTTGTGTGTGTGTGTGTGTTTCAGTTTTTTTATACTTGAATTGTATCATTACTGAGTTAGACTCTTTGTGTTACAATACTCAAACCATTTTGGTTTGTGTCATATAGCCTCCCGGTTCAGAGAAGGCACAGTTTGCAGAATGCTTTGTATGCTTTGGTCTCAGTAACGACACTTTAAATGTGATTCTCTCCACACTCCTAAGATTTTTTAAAAGTACGTTATAAGGGATTGAAGCTCTGCTGAAGACACATCCCATTAGGGAATCCCTAATGAGTTACCTCCTGGCATTCACTTTCCCTGGTTTATTTATGAGATAGGGCTTGCTGTTGAAGACCCCGACGCCCCTGAAAAAGCTCAGGCCGTGTGATGTGGCATTCCACAGTTTCTTATCATCCATGACTTCCTGGATTTTCTTTGGTTTGGTTGCGGAATTGATGGGGAAACAAACTGTGGGGACCTAGGGGATGGAAGGAATGAGATAAGCCAAGACTATGAGCCTGGATCAGTATCTGTCATTTTGGAAGCACATTCAGAAGAGGTTTGCCTTTGATGATCACAAAAGCGAATTGCTATCAAGAAGGTATAGCTTGCTCCTTTAAACCTGTATCCCAAAGGAGGATTTATGGTAGGGGAAAAAGCCAAAGAAGCAAAAGGATAAATGTACATTGTAGCCAGAATCCCATCCAGCAGATATCATTGTTATAAACTGGGGCAAAGAGATTGCACCACATTGGATTCTTGTACCTCCCCTGGAGTAGCTTCACTGACTTGGAAGAATTAGTGTCAGGGATAAAAAAATAGTTTCAAGATACGTGATTGTTTTGATACTCATTGTTTTGTTGAGTTTTGTTTTTATACATCTTCTACTTCATTTTGTCATCACTTGCATTTCTATATTTTTTGTTTCCATTTATTTTAATTCCTTTTTTTTTTTTTTTTTTTTTTTTTTACATTCTCCAAATTGCCAACTCATCAGCTGCAATACATCAGAGAATGTGTCACCGGTTAAGCAGGCTCCACGGAAGTCCCCCTCCGACACAGAGGGTCTAGTAAAGAGCCTACCTTCTGGATCTCACCAGGTAATGGCTGATTGCGGTTCCGCCCACCATGCCATGCTCTGCAGTTTGGTGCTCTGTCACATTGTGGGGTGTGGGAAAGAACACTGAGCTGTGAGAAACGGACAGAAAGAGAGAGAGCAAGGGAAACAGAGGGGAACGTAAGGGCTGGTTTCGGAGGACCACAAGAAGGTATGTAGGGAAGAATCTGACTTGAGTAAAGGTTTCCACCAAACCACCACTAACAGATTGGCCCAAGCAAAATTAGGAAATGACTTTGTCAGATGTAAATACTTCTTCCTTCGTTGCTCAAAGAAATAAAGCTAGTGAACTAGATTCTATACTGAGGTGTTCTATAAGCCATGGAATTCACAGGAAAAAGTTGATTTTGGTGTTGGTAATAGAACAGAAAAGTTATTTTGTATGAATTCTTTAGGAGAAATTGATTTCTCCTCAATTGAAAAAATTCAGTTTTAGGAGAAACTGAAAGTAAACATTTATCTGAATAATCAGTAGGCTCGATGAACAAGGAAAGGCTTTAGTTTCTGCTTCTTGTAGAAAGTACGGAGAAGAAATAACTTTCATTTGGAATTTAGCATGGAATCTGGCATTGAGGGTAATATTGTGTTTTGGCCATGCTGGCGTAACTATAAATGGCAGAAATTCCAGCGCTTAGTCCCAATTCTGGTCTTCTGGGGTAGAAAGCGTTAGAAGGAATGTGGCCAGTTATAACTTTGCCCTGAGGAGGCGGGACTGAGGGTGTAGTGGGGCGGGTGGATTTAAGAGGAAGTAAAGTAACAGTGTTTTGTGGAAGAAGTATTCCACAGTCTTAGTTCACAGTTGTCCTACGTGGTGAGGAAACTGAGGCATTGCGATGTTAAATTACTAAAAGCCCAGACCCAGTTAGCAACAGAATTGGGGCGAGAACCTAGATTTCTAGGCATTGTCTTTCACAACATCAGGCTCCTTACTTGTTCCTAATCTGTCTGTCCATCTCTCTCATTCTGTTTGTCTCTCCGACTGTCTCTCTCTCGGATTATGTAGTATACCTCAGTTCACTAATTTGGATTGTGAATGGGAATAGGGTTGTGAATAAAGGCGTTAGAGTTACAGGTAGGCATAATACCTAAAGAAGCCTTGGAAACTTTTTCTTCTGTCCTTGAAGTGCCATGGGCGTTGTTCTCCCGTTGAAAACAAACTGGGAGGAAAAAAAAAGAAACAATGGACTTTGGACATTGGAAAACAGGTTGTGCAGCACCGTGGTTCCTAAGAGAAGGGAAACAGATCAGGAGAGCCCTGGGATAGTCCCAGCTTACTCCTCAAGGCATTTTCCGGGCTATAGTGCTGAGGGGAAAACAGAAACAGCTCACCTGTCTCACTGAATTGAGGGGGCGGACATCAGAGTTTGGGGAGGCCTCCTTAATCTTCTTGAGAAAGGATGCACAGCAGATACAAATTTTGAGGCTTCGTATGGTAGCTACGCAGAATAATGACCTCCAAAAGATGCCCACATCCTAACCCCTGGGACCTATGGGATATGTTACCTTACCTGTCAAAAGGGACTTTGCAGCTGTGATTACAGATCTTGAGATGGGGAGATTTTCCTGGATTATCCATGTGGGCCGAATGTAATCATAAGGGTTCTTTTTTTTTTTTTTTTTTTTTTTTTTTTGCGGTATGCGGGCCTCTCACTGCTGTGGCCTCTCCCGCTGCAGAGCACAGGCTCCAGACGCGCAGGCTCAGCGGCCATGGCTCACGGGCCCAGCCGCTCCGCGGCATGTGGGATCTTCCCGGACCCGGGCACGAACCCGCGTCCCCTGCATCGGCAGGCGGACTCTCAACCACTGCGCCACCAGGGAAGCCCCATAAAGGTTCTTATAAGAGGAAGGCAGGAGGGTGAGAGCCAGAGATTTGAAGATGCTATTCTACTGGCTTTGAAGATGAAGGAAGGGGTCACAAGCCAAGGAATGCAGGCAGCTTCCATAAGCTGGAAAAAGCAAGGAAGCAGATTCTCCCTAGAGCCCCTAGAAGGAATGCAGCCCTGCTGATACCTTGATTTAGCCCAGTGAATCACATTTCAGACTTTTGACCTCCAAAACTGTAAGATAATACATTTGTTTTTAGCAGGTCTAAAATTGTTTTTATTCTCCTCCCTCAAGCTTGACTGATCATCTGGTTGGGTAGGATTCCAGGTTGGAAATCATTTTCCTTCAGCATATTGAGGCATTGCTGATTTTTGTAGCTCCCAATGCTAAGAAGTTGATGCAGTTCTGATTCCTCCTCCTTCGGGTGGGACCAGTTTTATTCCCCTTCTCTTAGAATCTTCTTTATCCCTCATGCTTTGAAATTTTATAAAATTGTGGGCCTTTTTTGTTCGTTGTACTGGCTACTCAGTGGGCTCTTTCAGTCTGAAAACTCTGCTGTTCAGTTTTAGAGTATTGTCTTCCATTATTCTTTGGAAAATTTCCTCCTTCCATTTTCTATCCTCTCTTTTGGAAATTCCTGTTAGCAATTAGATCATCTAGAGCAGTCCTTTCGTTTTCTTTTTTTTTTTTTGCTGTACGCGGGCCTCTCACTGTTGTGGCCTCTCCCGTTGCGGGACACAGGCTCCATACGCGCAGGCTCAGCGGCCATGGCTCACGGGCCCAGCCGCTCTGCGGCATGTGGGATCTTCCCGGACCGGGACACGAACCTGTGTCCCCTGCATCGGCAAGTGGACTCTCCACCACTGTGCCACCAGGGAAGCCCCTTTCGTTTTAATTTTTTCTGTTTTGCAGTTTCTTCTAGAAAATTTGTAACTTTATCTTCCAACTTTTATTAAATATTTAATTTCTGCTATCTTTTTATTAATTTTCAAGAGCCATTGCTTATTCTCTGGTTCAGATAACCCATACTTTTCATGGATGCATTGTCTTATCTCTCTGAGCATATCATTTTTTCTTCTGTTCCGTGATTTTTAAAAAATGTTTTCTTCTGTTACTGGATTTTGCTGTTTCTTTTGAATTCCCTTTTTTCTTTTATAATTTTTGTCTTTCAATTTAAAAGCTTTCCTCAAATGCCCAGCGATCCTTGGTTATCTGTTCATATTGAAGGCACTCAGATCTGATCACGAGCTCTTTGTGCAGAGACAGAGCTTACTGGGTAGTAGGCTTCACTGTTTGTATAAAGTGCTGGCTGGCTTTCACTGGGGGACCCCTAAGTATCAGTTGCTAAGGTCTTTTCTCTTGGGTTAGTCGATTTCTCCAGAAAGAAATCCTCTGATTCCATGCTTGGGAATGGAGCAGAGGAAGGAGAGAGGAGGCCTCCCTGTTCAGTAAGTGGATTTGCCCGCCCTGTTTTCAGCACCAAGACCCCACCCTGCTGTGACTGCTGTCCCTGAGTCAGAGATGGGCTCAGCTCTCCTGTGAGTAAACCCCCAGGGTTCTGCCCAGGCCTGACTCTGCGGCATTTTCCGGAGGCTAGTGAGAAGCGGTTCAAGCACTGTGTCAATCTATATTATCATTTTTCAGCATTTGCAGTATGACACCAGGCCAGCTTTGAGAGGAAAGCCGCGGCGTGTCTCACGGTTGATTCCTAGGTTATTTCCTTTGCGCTCAGTACAGGCCCCTGAAGGCCTCTTCTCTAACATGTTGCAAATCAGGGTTTCTGTTCAGTGACATGTACCTGGAGCACCCTTTGTCTTACCTGGTTATTTTCCATCAAGTCATACTGTACCTTTTATTCTACAGTTACACAACTTGTTAAAGACATTTTCTGCCTTACCTGTTTCTGGAACTTATAAAGCCTTTGTCGGTCCACACAAGGCTTGGAAGTGGACTGCGTGGTTCCCCTGGAGACTTACCTTCCAATTTTTGCTTTATTTCGGTTTGCATTCAATGGTCAACTTGGAACAGGGGCTGCTATCCTGGGGTTAAAACATTTGCTTCAGATACTCCACAAAATTCCTAAGCGCTACAGGGCCTTAGGTGATGCTGGCGTGTGCTCTTACTTGCCATCACACGCCGTCCTCAGGATGTGTATCAGAAACACCTCTGTGTCAGAGCACCGGAGGTTTTTATGGAAGTTGTTCTTACCAGGATCCTTTTGATATACTCTATCTTCAGTTGTTCAAACTGAGGCAGAAAAGGTTTCACGGTTTAGGAAGAACTGGCTTGACCTGATATGTTCCTCTTATCAGGTAATTTATGAGATTAAGTACTTTCTGTAGGTTGCACACAGGCAAAGGTAGCAGTTGTTTTGAAAATTCAGTCATTCCATTGCACGTTCTCTTTGATCACTTCCACACACATCTGAGGGCTCAGCACACTTAGAGCGTAAACTGGACGTGGGAAATGCAGGCATGAGTATCACCCAGTCCCTGCCCTCCAGAGCCTCAGAGTCTCCTGGGTTGCTCAGGTCATTTTCAGGCTTTTCTATGATACGGAGATATTTTTAATGTGTATATCCTGACAAAACAGCCTTGAGGAAATCTTCATATTTAGGTAGACATCCTAGTGTTTTAAGGGTTACTGATGTGTTACAAACTAGTATTGACGCTGGGGTCCAGCTCATGGTGTTAACTTGTGGGGCATTATTTAACTTCAACATCTGTTCCCTTATCTTTTTTTTTTTTTTTTTTTTTTTTTTTTTTTTTTTTTTTTTTTTTTTTTTTTTTTTTTTTTTGCGTTACGCGGGCCTCTCAATGCTGTGGCCTCTCCCGCCGCGGAGCACAGGCTCCGGACGCGCAGGCCCAGCGGCCATGGCTCACGGGCCCAGCCGCTCCGCGGCACGTGGGATCCTCCCGGACCGGGGCACGAACCCGCGTCCCCTGCATCGGCAGGCGGACTCTCAACCACTGCGCCACCAGGGAAGCCCCCCTTATCTTTGAAATGATGGGTTGGGGCAAGTTGATCTTTAAGCCGCTTCTCATTTTTCCATTGCTAATTGTAAGAGTCCATGGTACGCTGTGCCTTATAAGGAGAGGTTTAGGCAGTTGCTGCCCACATGTTGCAATCAGATCTGTGAAATGGGTGCATGGTAGGGATATTTGCAAACTACCCCTTGGGACTTCCTGCCAAGGGTTCTATCATGACATGCTCCCTGATTATCAGAACCTTCCATTTTCTACCTGCAGGCATCATCTGGGAGTCTAATAGCATTAGTCATTACTATTTGGATGAATCAATAACTCAAACTTATCTTATCAGAAGAGAAAGAATACTAGTGCTCCAGGAAGGAAATTTACAAAAGATGCAACATAATAGCCGGGCAGGGCATTAAGTGTACTATATTACTCATCTGTCTTTGGCCACTATTTTTGTTATAATTGGAAGACTAGTAACAGAAGACTTGACTAAAAGTACCTTCAGTAAGACGTTTATTAACTCACAAGAGGCCCAGCAATGTCATTAAGACTCAGGTTCTTTCCATTTTATTCCTTCCTCCTCTGCATATTGTCTTTTTCTCAGGCTCCTTCCCTCAGCCTCAGAATGACTGTCATGGTTTCAGGCAGCTCATGAGAAAAAGCACCTGAGCTGAATTCCTAGCGCTGAATCTCCTCCCAGGTGGTTTTTATTATGGAGGAAACTCTTTACCTGGGGCTCCCCAGCAAACTTTTCCTAGTCCCCTTGGCAGAGCGGGTCACACGCTGACGCCCCTTCCAGTCATCTGCAGGGGGACAGATGGGCTTCACCCCTGGGGGCAGGGGAGAGGGGGGTCGTTCACCTGAGCGGAGGAAAGGTGCACACCAGAACCAAATTAGGGCTCTTCCCGCAAACAGAGAGGGAAGTTGAGTTGGGAAGGGTGTTAGGCAGGTGCTACCTAGAGTCTGGAGTATTCTGGCATTAGGGAAAAGATAAGTACAAATCTTTCTTTGTAACGTTTAGCTTTGAATGACATTGGTTTCAAATAATTTTTGTGAATATATCTTACGAACAGTTGGTCTTCTAGATCCTTTTCTGGAAATGGTTAATGCTTTGTATACAAAAGACAAGTGGGAATTCCCTGGCGGTCCAGTGCTTAGGACTCCATGCCTCCAGTGCAGGGGGTATGGGTTTGATCCCTGGTTGGGGAACTAAGATCTCGCATGCCGTGTGGTACAGTCAGGAAAAAAAAAGGGGGGGGGGGCAAGTATTTATGGAGGACAGTGAGGGAACAGTTATGTATTTGTCAACTATAGGCTACAGATATGTGATGTCTCCAGAAGTACAGCACGTGCATTCGTTCATTTAGTCCTCACAACAGCCCTACGAGGCAGGTTCTTTTACTGTCCCTATTTTACACGTGAAGAAACTGAGGCTTAGTTAGGCTGCGTCACTTGCTCGAGGTCAGTAGTTAGTGGCAGAGCTGGTATTAGGCCCCGATCTGGGTGTGGCTCTAAGACGTGTATTTGTTCTACCCCGCCTGTCCAGTTCTTTTCAACTTCGTTTTGATAATCAGTTTCATTTATCTCAAAGAATGTCACAAGACACATCCGTTTCGCGTCTGTGTTTGGTGATGTGAAATAAATACTGAAAGCGTGTTCTGTGAACAGTCGGTGAGCATGTGGTAAAAACAGATGTCCTCTCAGGGATGCTCGTGCTAGCTTGTCAGGTGCGAGTCCCCTAGTGCCTGAAGGACCGGATTCAGGTTCTAAAGGGCTGCAGAGACCATGGAACGTGTACTTCAGGACATAGTAGCTTCCGAGAAGCTAATATCTGTTCAGAGATAGGTCTCCTTGCTCTTCCATAGCCCTCTTTTCCCGGACCCTCTTCCCACAACCTTCACCAGTATGTTTTTATATTGGGATAAATTTCAGGCAAGTAGAGTTCAGGGGTAATTTCATCTCTAACTGAAACGAAAAGAATAGACCTAGTGTCAAGCAGTTAAGTCTCTGGAGACATTTTCAGTAGTAAAGACTGTTTGTATAATAAGTAGTTGGGGAAATACGTATGTACAGGGCAATTTTTCACTTGGTTATGGTAATACTTTGCGGCAATGCCAAAAAAAAAGGAGGATGAGGGAAAGGTGAGTGTCAAGATGTACAGTAAAAAACAGCTCCGTTAAGGGACTTCCCTGGTGGCGCAGTGGTTAAGAATCCGCCTGCCAATGCTGGGGACACGGGTTCGAGCCCTGGTCTGGGAAGATCCCACATGCCGTGGAGCAGCTGAGCCCGTGTGCCACAACTACTGAGCCTGTGAGCCACAACTACTGAAGCCCATGCACCTAGAGCCCGTGCTCAGCAACAAGAGAAGCCACAGCAACGAGAAGCCCGCGCACCGCAACGAAGAGTAACCCCCGCTCGCTGCAACTAGAGGAAGCCTGCGCGCAGCAACAGACTCAATGCAGACAAAAAAAAAAATAGCTCGGTTAACGCAGGTGTTATCGTCGATACTGTTTTAACTCTCGAACACCCCAAAGTAAAATATCTTAGCGATGGCAGGTACATTTCCAAGTTGATCTTGGTTCACTGACCCCTCCTGAAGTCTTCAGTGGTCTTCTTGGCCCTCAAAGTGTCAAAGTCCTGAGGCATGTCCCGCAGAGACCCAGGGTACCTACAGCTGCCAAGTCAACCTCGGAACTCAACTTCAGAAGCTGTGTTACATTGAGCTAGATTCATCAGCAGATTCCTGAGCTCCAGTTCTGGTGAGAATCCCTTTAGATCCATCCTTTCATCCGCCCCTTCATCCAACACCCGCAGTCTGCCAAAGACTGTTCTAGGCATTTAACAAAGCCCCTGACCTGAGGGCCTTATTACATTCTAAGGGGGAAGGGGAGTGAGGACATTAGATAGTGGGAAGCAATTTGAAGAAACTAAATCCATCAGTAGGAAGGAGTTCCTTTTATCCCTCAGTGTTTTCCCAGTTACTTTCAGCAAATCGTTGCGTTCCCTTGCCATGAAGGACAATACTGTCTCACGTGAAAGACCTTACTGGTGTTTTAACATTTACTGACCAATTCCGAGATTATTCTGTTATTTTTCTTTGTTGCTTTCTCTGTGCTCTTTCTTTTCCACTCGCACAGTCTATCAGTTGTCTATTGCTGTGTAACAAACCACCTTAAAAGATAGTGGCTTAGAACCACCACCAGTTATTTGGCTCCCACTTCTGTGGGTTGGTCGGGCAGGTCTTCTGGTCTAGGGCAGTTCAGCTGACCTCTGCTGGCTCGCTCGTGCATCTGCAGTTGGCTGGACAGCCGGCAGGGGTCTCACTCATAGGCTGACAATTGGCAGGCGGTTGGCGGGCCAGAGAGGCACAGGACAACTGGGCTGTGTGTCTCCCATCAGCCAGCAGTAGCTTGGGCTTCTTCACATGGTGGTGGTGGCTCTGTGGGTTCCAAGATCAAGGAGACAGTGGAAGCTGCAAGGCCTGTTGAGGTCTAGGTGTGGAACTTAACACATGTTACTTCTGCCACATTCTGTGGGTCAAAGCAAGTGATAAGACCAGCCCAGATTCAAGGGGTTAAGAAGCAGGTTCTGACTCTTGGTGGGAGGAGCTGCAGCATTATATTGTAAGGGTGTAGATGCAACAAGGGAAAGAATTTGTAACCATCTATCACACGGTGTAAACTCCTTCCCCCATGAGTACACCCTAAGCCTCCTAATGGATGAGGTCTTATTGTCTAGGAAGTTACGTAATTTAATTTCAGGATCTGTCCTGTTGGAAATGGCTGTTACCGAGGATCCATTAACTTACTAGAAAACACTTTTTTCATTGTTTTCCTGGAAGTAGAAAATAGTTAACTTTAACTTTTTATTTTGTAGAATCACATTTAACTTGCCGCTTTTTGAGATGAATGTAGAGGGTTTCAGTTTGATTCAGTATTAACAGCGTGATCTGTTGTTACCCGTGACAGGCATGAGAGTGTCACACACTGACTAACGACAAACACACTGACTTCGACTGCTTGATTTACTTGACTGGTAACCTCGGTATATTTTCAAGTATATTTGTATAACAATATGTTCATGAGAATAATGATTAACGTGTACTGAGTGCTGCCAGACGCCGCTCAAGTTATTTGTAGATATCATCTCATTTAATTCTCGCAACCATCTTAGGACGTATAATACTATTGTTAGTGCCATTTCAGAGATAAAGAAACTAATGCTTGGGGGTTTTAAAATACGCCTTCTGTAGAAGTTGGGGGGCCTGAACTCCACAGGATCCCACGTTACACACTAAAGGATGCAGGTTGTGGGACTCCTAGATGGGAGTGAGGATGTTTGTTTTTTTTCCATTTTTTTCTTCTTTTTATTAGTAGACTTTATTTCTTAGAGCAGTGTTAGGTTTATAGAAAAATCTAACAGAAAGTAAAGAGAGGTCCTATGTACTCCTTCCTCTCCGAAGTTTCCCTGATTATTAACAACTTGCATTGTTGTGGTACATTTGTTACAGTTGATGAATTAATACAGAAAACATTATTAACTAAAGTCCGTGGTTTATGTTAAGGTTCACTCTTTGTGTTGTACATTTCTGTGGGTTTCACCAAATGCATATGTCATGTATCCACCATTACAGATTCATACAGAACAGTTTCAAGGATGTTTATTTTAAACCACATACTTTTGGCTACTGAGCTTATGATTTCAAAGTTGAAAGCTTGAGCACAGTAGTAGACTATTCAAAGAGAGAATCCCTGGATTGGGAGAGAAGTCGTCTTTGGGTTATATTACCTTTTCTTTACCCGTAAAACAGGCCTATTTTGTTGTTGCTGTTTACAATTTTAGAATCTCTGGGTTGGAAGGGACTTTAAGGGCTGTGAAGCACAGCCACCTGTCTGATATTTGAACCTTCGGCCTTCCCTCCTTCCCCAAGAGTTGGAGGACTCGCTCTGGCCCAGGCAACTTTGCCTCGCTGTCCCGGGTGGGACCCTGACAGCTCTCTTCCTTACTGCCAAGGGTGAGAAGAGGACCTCTTCTATTAGTCCATTTAGGGCTTTTCCGTATAGCTCTGCAGATTGTGGCTTTGGGGGTTATTTTAAATTTTAAAACAGGAAAAATGGTTACCTGATCTTAGATATCAAAGAAGCAATATTTTTATTGGTTATGATAAGATTAGACTAACAGAATTATAGTATAAGTAGGTACGTGGAAGAATATTTGAAGTTTTTTTTAAGTACCTGTTTGTATAAAGTGACCAGTTCGAATTGATTGTATTTTCGAGTAGCACTGAATATGTTGGTTTCTTGTATCATTCTGAAAGTCATGATTTCAGTGGGTCTCGGGTTGACAGAAGTGCCCATCTTTGTCCTGAGACTCCCAATTACAAGAGTTGAGGAATTCTGTGACAGGTATTAAGACAAGGGTAACTCTTGGGAAGGAATATTACATTGTTATAGAAATTTTAAAACAGATACAGAAGTAGACAGAATAATGTAATAAATCTCTATGTACCAGCTTGAACAATTACCTATACCCAATCTTGTTTTGTTTTTTTTTGCGGTACGCGGGCCTCTTACTGTTGTGGCCTCTCCCACTGCCGAGCACAGGCTCCAGACGCACAGGGTCAGCAGCCATGGCTCACGGGCCCAGCCGCTCCGCGGCATGTGGGATCTTCCCGGACCGGGGCACGAACCCGTGTCCCCCGCGTCGGCAGACGGACTGTCAACCACTACGCCACCAGGGAAGCCCCCCAATCTTGTTTTAAAGTCAATCCCAGGAAAAAAAATAAAGTCAGTCCTGGACATACAGTTCCTAAGAAGGAACATATGTACCTGAAGACATTCAAAAGAGGGAACTCTTTGCTCTGGAACCCTAACAATATTCCCTTCAATCATTGCTTCTGTCCCTGCACCTAATGGGGCCCCCAGTTTTTCCAAACCTCTAATTCTACTTCTCTTCTCTAGGGCCCAGTCATATATGCGCAGCTAGACCACTCTGGCGGACATCACAGCGACAAGATTAACAAGTCAGAGTCTGTGGTGTACGCAGACATCCGGAAAAATTGAGAAGACCCCAGTCATATCCTGAGCAAGAAACAAATCCAAACTGGACTCTTGTGCAGAAAATGTAGCTCATAACCATGTGTGGCCTTGGAAACCTGGACACGGACAAGCACATGTTTATTCATAGAGGGAGAAAAAGAAGTGTATAAAGAATATGTATAAATATTCTATTTAATCTTCCTGATGTGAGGAGCCAGTATTGCATGATGAAGAGATGGTATGATTCTACGTATACGTAAATCGTCTGTTTTTGTACTTCCCTTCAGGGTCATTTACGGTTGAGAAAATTTAGACACATTCCTGTCACCATCATTTAGATGTGGTTTGCCTTAATGGAGAGGGTAGCAGATCTTTTAGTATTCTAATAGACATGGCCTTTTCACGTAAGGGCTTAACCCGCCTTCGCGTTTATTGTACTTGGAGAGTGGAGATGCTATGATGGAAGCATGTTCAGGGTGGCCTTTAGCCCAGGGTGTACCACCTATTTGGCGGTTGTTTTTAGAAAGCA
Organism: Phocoena phocoena; assembly: GCF_963924675.1. Taxonomy (NCBI): domain Eukaryota; kingdom Metazoa; phylum Chordata; class Mammalia; order Artiodactyla; family Phocoenidae; genus Phocoena; species Phocoena phocoena. The sequence continues at coordinate 124,843,180 of NC_089219.1, forward strand.
TCCATTCGCTATGCCACTCGGAGACAGTGTGAGAGATTTTGTTGCTATTATACAGGGCAGTTTTTAGCTTTCAGTGTTGTGTAGACTGTAACATCACACCCTGTAAGCATATTGTCTCAATTTGTGGATTCATCACAGCAAGATGAGCAAAGGATCAGTGCCGGAAGTCACTTCCTTCCAGGTACTTTTAGATCAATACCATAATCAATATATAATTGAAGTAGAGAACCCAGGCCTGGCTTGAGGAGTACTGTACCATTGGGAGAGCAAAAGGTGTGTTACATTCTTTGCTGAAGTCCTTCGTACTTGTAATAAGAGTCCCCATACACCTGAAGGAGCCGAGTTTCATTTCCTTTTAAGTAGGCAGAAATGGAATGATTAGATTGCCAGTCTCCAGTATCGCAGAGTGCTTTCTAGAGAATCTTCTATATAAAGCTTCAGTCATGCTTCCAGTAGGGGCAGCGTCAGTCATGGCTTCTAGAATAGATTCACGACGCCTCCAAGGCCTTTGAGGCTAAAAAGGGTCTAGATTTTTAAAATCAGCAAACAAGGTTAGTACTTCTACGTTGGGAATCTCTTCTGTTTCTGTTTCTTTGTTCTTTTGATAAACGGTGAGATGAGGAGAAATCTAGACAATTTGGGCATCCTTCTCAATTTATTTTCTCCCATTGACCGCCGCCCCCAACACCCCATCTCAAACCTATGTGTTTTTTTTTTTAACTCAGACTGAAAAGCATGGTGAAAATCATTAAACACTTATATTGTCATTCCCCCATTTTCTGGATTTTTTTTTTAAATAATTTTTTTCATTTAAAATTGAAAGCCCACAGTTAGAGGAAGAATACTGACAATAGGGTCCCAGGATGTGTTCAGGTAAGTAGGGATGACAGGTAATGTTGGTTTTTCTCTCATTTACTTTGAGGACCCCTAAGAGCTGCCACCTCACCCCACCCCGCCCCATCTTGTCATCTTTGTGAGGGAGTTTGAAGGCTGAGTTTTAAGGAAACAAAGAAGGATTGAGATTTAAAGGTGTGCACGAAGCGGTTACATAGAGAAAGGGTGTGTGAGCTACAAAACGAACTCTGCCCCACACGTGTGGTCTTTTATTTGCTGAGGGACTGTTGGTTGTTATTCACATGATGCTCCAACTTACATTCCGTTGATATGTACGTGAGCGGGGAGCGGGCTGTGTCATCACACATACCGGCCGTCTCCGAAGCTGGTGCGTCTGGCGTGTGTTGCGGCGTGGGAAGAAAACCTGCCGGCTCTGCTGCGTCTGCCTGTTCTGTGCTCACAGGTCCCGCGCAGGACACAGGGACGCGGAGCGCCCTACCCGAGACGGTTCTGCAAAGTGGTCAACTTTGCCTTGCACCTTGGGGCTTCTCTGCCTCCACGGTGAAAACTCCAGGAACCTTTAGGAGACATTTTTGTGTGTTGGGAAGGCGGGGGTTGGTGTTGGGATGTCACCCTTCAGGCTGATGCCAGGATGACGATACTCTTGGTGAGCCCTCCCACTGTGAGAATTGTACAGCCATCCGGGACTTCAGGGGGAAAGAAGACACGTCGTGGTGAGACCAAGTGTGTGCACTGATATGTGTAACTTCCTTACAGTCGTTTTTGGCAGAGAAAGGGGGGGATCCTCCTTATCCTTTCGCAGAGGTCCAGTGAATCTACTATACGTACTTCCTCACACCTCCTGATAGCAAGAGCCCTGATTTCTCTGCATGTTTGTGAAGCTGCCACCCAGAGCACCAACCCTCACTTTCGCTAACCACAGCCGTGGGCCTTCCCTCCCCTGCCCCCTCCGTGGCCTCCTCTGCGGGGCAAGGGTGGTCAGCTGCCAGCTTCTTACTCTGGGTCTGTGACTGATTGTCTGAGAGAAGCCACTCACACCTGGGTGGAGCACCTCAGTGTTGGGGCTTTTTCCAAAACTCCTCACACCACCTCCTGTGGATCTTTTGACCCTTTCTCCTGTGTCCCAGCATCCTCGTCCCTGGACACAGATGACAACAGCAGGGTTGCTTCCAAATGGCAGGGCTGTCCTTTCCATGTCTGATTATTGGCAGAATGAGACCTCTTAAAACTACACATGATTTTTCTAAGGGGGCACCTGAAGGATTACTTGAGATTAAAATTTCAATCTATCTGTAGTTTTTCAATGGAAATGTATTCAGCTAGGTAAAAAAAAAACATCAAGTTCATTAATTTTTCTTTTTCAATTGTTGTATTTTTGTGAAGATTTTAATACATCTTTTTCAATTACTGGACTGTGTTGTGTGCTCATTTTTAATCAAGTGAAGAAGATATCAAAGCCCTTTCTTTAATTTATCCTGCTCCAGCCACACAGGCTTCTCATTCTTCAGAAACACCACACTTGTGCCTGCCTCACGTCCTTTGCACCTGCCGTTCCCTCGGCCTGGAACACACATTCTGCACATTTGTATGGTTTGCTCCCTCACTTCCTTTAAGTGTCTACCCACATGGCACCTTCTCAGAGAGACCTTCCGTGATATGTGAAAGAGCAACTTCACCCATCCCTGGCTCTTCCTAAACCCCTTAACCTGGCTCTTTTTTCTCCCTGTTGGACTATATATGTGCTTGTCTGTTTTCCCTACTAGAACATAAGCACTGAGAGGCCAGACCTTTGCTGTTTTGTTCACTGATCCATCTTCAGAACAGTGCCTGGCAATTAGCAGTTGTTCAATAAATGTTGACTAGATGGCCGATGGATAGGTGGATTTATCTGTCAACAAACCTATATTTGAGAACTATCCTATGTCAGGCACTGTACTAAGCATAAGGAAGACACAGCTCCTCAAGGAGTTGCCACACTAGAAGTGAGAGAAGGTGGCATAACTGTGATAATAGCTACTAAGTACTTGCTGTGTGCCACGCACTTTGCATTTCTTATTCTGTATAGCGCTATGAGTTAATGCTAGTTGTACTAATCTTAAACCCACTTTTAGAAAGACAGTGTCAGTAAATCACAGCAGTATTTTTTTGGATACGTCTTCTAGAGTAATAGAAACAAAATCAAAAATAAACAAATGGGACCTAATCAAACTTATAAGCTTTTGCACAAGAAAGGAAACCATAAACAAAGCAAAAAGACCACCTACAGAATGGGAGAAAGTAATTGCAAACAGTGCGACTGACAAGGACTTAATTTCCAAAATATATAAACAGCTCATTCAGCTCAATATCAAAAAAACAAACCAATCAAAAAATGGGCAGAAGACATAAATAGACATTTCTCCAAGGAAGACATACAGATGTCTAACAGGCACATGAAATGATGCTCCACATCACTAATTATTAGAGAAATGCAAATCAAAACTACAATGAGGTATCACCTCACACCAGTCAGAATGGCCATCATTAAAAAGTCTACGAATAATGCTAGAGAGGATGTGGAGAAAAGGGAACCCTCCTACACTATTGGTGGGAATGTAAATTGGTGCAGCCACTATGCAGAACCATATGGGTGGTCCTTAAAAACTAAAAATAGAGTTGCCATGTGATCTAGCAATCCCACTCCTGGGCATATATCTGTAAAAGATGAAAACTAATTTGAAAAGATACATGCACCTCCATGTTCACTGCAGCATTATTTCAGTAGCCAAGACATGGAAGCAACCTAAATGTCCATTGACAGATGAATGGAAAAAGAAGATGTGGAATGGGCTTCCCTGGTGGCACAGTGGTTGAGAGTCCACCTGCCGATGCAGGGGACACGGGTTCGTGCCCCAGTCCGGGAAGATCCCACATGCCGTGGAGTGGCTAGGCCCGTGAGCCATGGCCACTGAGCCTGCGCGTCCGGAGCCTGTGCTCCGCAACAGGAGAGGCCACAACAGTGAAAGGCCCGCGTACCACAGGGAAAAAAAAAAAAAAAGATGTGGAACAAATATACAATGGAATATGACTCAGCCATAAAAAGGAATGCAACAACATGGATGGACCTAGAGATTATCATACTAAGTGAAATAAGTCAGAGAAAGACAAATATCATATGATATCACTTATATGTGGAATCTAAAAATGATACAAATGAACCTATTTACAAAACAGAAATAGACTCAGACATAGAAAACAAACTTATGGTTACCAAAGAGGAAAGGTGAAGAGGGATTAATTAGGAGTTTTGGATTAATATTATATATAAAATAGATAACGAAGACCTACTGTATAGCACAGGGAGTTATATTCAACATCTTGTAACAACCTATAATGGCGAAGAATCTGAAAAAGAATATACATATCTATATAACTGAATCACTTTGCTTTATACCTGAAACTAAATACAACATTGTAAATTGACTATACTTCAATAAAAATAATTTTTTTTAATTAAAAAGGAAAAAAGGCAAGGACTTCCCTGGTGGCGCAGTGGTTAAGAATCCACCTGCCAATGCAGGGGACATGGGTTCAAGCCCTGGTCCGGGAAGATCCCACATGCTGCGGAGCAACTAAGCCCATGTGCCACAACTACTGAGCCCACATGCTGCAACTACTGAAGCCCCCACTCCTAGAGCCTGTGCTCCGCAACAAGAGAAGCCACTGCAATGAGAAGCCTGCACGACGCAACAAAGAGTAACTCCCACTCGCCACAATTAGAGAAAGCCCGCACGCAGAAACGAAGACCCAACACAGCCAAAAAATAAATAAATAAAATTAAAATTAATTAATTTTTAAAAAGACAAATGTGGTCCCTACCAAATTACCCATGACATTTTCCACAAAACTAAAACAAATAATCCTAAAATTGATGTGGAACCATAAAAGACCTAAAATTGCCAAAGCAATCCTGAGGAAAAAGAACAAAGCAGGAGGCATAACCCTCCCAGAGTTCAGACAATATTACAAATCTACAGTAATCAAAACAGTGTGGCATTGGCACAAAGACAGACATATGTATCGATGGAACAGAATAAAGAGCCCAGAAATAAACCCACACACCTAAGGTCAATTAATCTTCAACTAAGGAGGCAAGAATATATGATGGGAAACAGTCTCTTCAGCAAGTGGTGTTGGGAAAGTTGGACAGCTGCATGAAAATCAATGAAAGAACACACCACACACAAAAATAAACTCAAAATGGCTTAAACACTTAAATATGACATGACACCATAAAACTCCTAGAACATAGGCAAAACATTCTGACATAAATCGTACCAATGTTTTCTTAAGTCAGTCTCCCAAGGCAATAGAAATAAAAGCAAAAGGAAACAAATGGAACCTAATGAAACTTACAAGCCTTTGCACAGCTAAGGAAACCATAAACAAAACGAAATGACAACCTATAGAATGGGAGAAAACATTTGCAAACTATGCAACTGACAAGAGCTTAATTTCCAAAATATAAAAAGAGCTCATAAAACTCAACAGCAACAAAAAACAACCCATTTGAAAAATGGGCAGAAGACCTAAATAGACATTTCTACAAAGAAGATGTACAGATGGCCAATAAGTACCTGAAAAGATGCTCAATATTGCTAATTATTAGAGAAATACAAATCAAAACTACAATGAGATACCATCTCACACCAGTCAGAATGGCCATCATTAAAAAGCCTACAAATAACAAATGCTGGAGAGGGTGTGGAGAAAAGGGAACCCTCCTACACTGTCGGTGGGAATGTAAATTGGTGCAGCCACTATGGAGAAGAGTACGGAGGTTCCTCAAAAAACTAGAGTTGCCATATTATCCAGCAGTCCCACTCCTGGGCATATATTCGGACAAAACTATAATTCAAAAAGATACATGCACCCCTATGTTCATAGCAGCAGTGTTCACAATAGCCAAGACATGGAACAACCTAAATGTCCATCGAGAGATGAATGGACAAAGAAGATGTGGTACAAATATACAATGGAATACTAATAAGTAATAAAACAATGCCATTTGCATCAACATGGATGGACCTAGATAGACATTATCATACTAATTGAAGTATGTCAGAAAGAGAAAGACAAATACCATATGATATCACTTATATGTGGAATTTAAAATATGACACAAATGAACTTATCTATGAAACAGAAACAGACTCACATATATAGAGAAGAGACATTGTAGCTGCCTGTGGGAGTGTATGTCCTGTGAACCGTGTCATGTGTGATGTGGCAGAAAAAGAAAAGAGATACTTCCCCCAGCCCACAAGGGCAGCAGTAATGAAATCAAGTTCTCTTGGTTCCTCCCAAATTAGAATTAAGTATTGGGGAGTTTCCTCCTTCTGCTGGGACTCTGACTTCCAAGCTCCACAAGGAACACACCAACCAAACACATACGTATATCTGAGGGTGACTACAGCCCCAAGGGAGCTGGCTTAGTGTTTAAAAGGGAACTTTGGGTACTCTTTTGCCCCTTACAGCCACAGGCCCCCTTCTGACTTCTCTAGGTGATTACATTGCTAACCAGATTTCAGAACAAATGGCAGGGCAACAGCCTTGGCTACCAGGGGAGAGGGAGGATATCAGTTATAGGGGGAATTGACATCAGGTTTGCTCATTGGTTAAGAGGGAGACCAGCAGAGGAGCAGGTCCCTCCTAGCCCTCAGGTTAAGGCTGTCCTGGGCAGGTGTTTCCCTTTGATAAACTAGCAGGGTGGAGCTGTTCTGGCCTAAGGATTAGAACAATCAGGAGCTCGGGGCAGGGGTTGGAGGGCAAGCACGTGGGCAGTTACTGTTTAGTTTCCATGATTAAGAGGGAGTCAGGTGAGTTAGGGCATAGGTCAGGCAGGGACTGGTTGAACAGGAGATGTACAGAGAGCAAGAGGGCAGCCATCTTGAGTGGCCTGATCATACACTCCACCCCTACATACACTGCTTGACCCTCACAATCTCGGCCCTCCCCTCTTCTGTGATATCCCTGGGGTCAGGTATGCAGAGGTGCCCTGCAACTAGATGCCACAAATACAATACAGACAACAGCAGCTAAAGCAGATTAAGAGTAAGGCACCTAGTATGCTAAAGACAGTAACTGTCTAGGATGTGCGCAAAGTATGGAGCCAGGAGATTATCCGGTCAATGAAGAGGAAGTCAAGGGCAGCAGCATCTTGTCCAGGCATAAGGAAAGGTCACCTCTGGCTTCCACAAACCCAGAGCCATGGGGTGGGGGGCAAGACCCCAGCTTTAAAGGAAACATTCTGGTGGCCCAGCCAAGTGTCAGCAGTCACAGTACAGGTCTGCCACCCCATGTTTTGTTGGGTGCCATTAGGGACGGACCCATTAGGTCTTTCCAAACAAAAAGCAGTTAATCCCACTAGTTGGACCTGTGCGGCCAGAAGCCAGCCTATTCTGCTACACACAACATAGCCCGGGGGGCATTCATAGGCCGTAATCCTGGCAAAGTGTAAAATGTGTTTTACAGTAACGTTTACCAATGAGAGTCCTTCTGACCTATTGGCGTGCAGGACAGGAAGAGGGTGAGAGTCTTTTCCCCACATTGCCAGCTGTCCCCACATGGTTGCATTAGCCAGGTCAATTTTCCGTGAAAGTCCAGAGGAGGACACCAACAGCACCTCGCTGTAGACCAGGCAATTAGACTCATTTTGCAGTGAGACCATTGTTGCTGCCCAGTTCCTCTGCTCAGGCTAAGGATGAAATGTAAGGCATCTAACAGGCACAACACAGGGGAGAGATCATGACCATCAAGCAAAATACAAGCAGTAACCACAATGAGAGATGATTCCACTCCTGCCTGTGTTTTTTTGTCCTGGTCTGTAATACAGTTCAAATACCTCAAGTTTTCAGGAATACAGGAATGTGTCTAAAATCACATCTATGTGGCCATCTGCTCTATTCTGGATGCCTGAGCCATAGTTAATTTTGATTTTTTTTTTTTTGTGCAGTGGCTTTGAGATATACTTATTAAAAAGGAAGGGAGGAAGGAAACAAGGAAAGAAAGAAAGAAAGGAAGGAAGGAAGGAAGAACGAACGAACGAAAGAGAAAAAAAAAGGAAGGAAAGAAAAAAAAGGAGGGAGGAAAAATCAGGAAACTTGGATACAATCTGAACTTTAAAAATACAATTTTGGGGCTTCCCTGGTGGCGCAGTGGTTGAGAGTCCGCCTGCCGATGCAGGGGACATGGGTTCGTGCCCCGGTCCGGGAAGATCCCACATGCCGCGGAGCGGCTGGGCCCGTGAGCCATGGCCGCTGAGCCTGCGCGTCTGGAGCCTGTGCTCCACAACGGGAGAGGCCACAACAGTGAGAGGCCCGCATACCACAAAAAAAAAAATATTAGTAGAATGGGTCTTAACAGGCCTGGTCCAGATTTTTGTGTCAGTTGCCTACCACTGTTGTCATCTTTTTCTTGGTGTGGATTTCATCTGGGGTTAGCAGTCTTCTCTGTAGACCAGTCCAATGTAGAGGCCCTTCTTAAGTGGGAAGTATGATTACAAGAGTTAATTTCCTTCAGTTCTATTGTGTCCTTAAGGATATCTGATAAGTGTCCTTTTGAGAAAGACTCTGTTAATCTTTTTTTTTTAATTTTATAAATTTATTTATTTATTCATGACTGCATCGGGTCTTCGTTGCTGCACGCAGGCTTTCTCTAGTTGTGGCGAGCAGGGGCTACTCTTTGTTGCAGTGCGCAGGCTTCTCATTGTGGTGCCTTCTCTTGTTGCGGAGCACGGGCTCTAGGCACACAGGCTTCAGTAGTTGTGGCACGCAGGCTCAGTAGTTGTGGCTTGTGAGCTCTAGAGCACAGGCTCAGTAGTTATGGCGCATGGGCTTAGTTGCTCCGCAGCATGTGGGATCTTCCCGGACCAGGGCTCGAACCCATGTCCCCTGCATTGGCAGGCAGATTCTTAACCACTGTGCCACCAGGGAAGTCCCCTGTTTTATCATTTGCACACATAGGAAATATTCCCCCACTCTAGTTTGTAAGGTGAGTGAGACCGGCTATCACATCCATTGTAAGTATCAATATATATTCTGGGATTGGAACTATGAACACTTCATATTTGGTGGGGGGGGTAACTGCCCAGTTTATAACATCAGTGACATCTTTTTGCTCTTACCATTCCACCGCCATACCCAGGGCTCTCTGTCATACAGAGAGTGGGCCACAGGGCCAGCTGACATTTCCTTATATTAATGTCCATTCAGCCCTGGTGTCCACCAGGGCTAAGATAGTTTGCCTGTTCTTTAGGGACCAATAAATGGTTAATTCTACATGAGGCCTCCAGTTCCCTGAAACCTGCATTACTGTGGCCCAGGATCTTTCCCTGAAACCTACATTACTGTGACCTGGGACCTTCTGGGACCTTGGCTATACCCCCAATCTAGTGGCCTTGGGGGCTGACACATTCCTTCCACCTCCAATGGTAGGGCCTCTTCCTCTGGAGGAGTGGAAGGAGTGTCTTGGATCTCTCATTCGGTAAACTCTTGTTGACTTCAGCTTCTGCCACAGCTCCACTAACATAGCATTGGACTGCTTATCTACCTTGGTTATAGGGTTCCCCACCGCCACTAGGTCCTGCCCCATCCGTTTTCTAGTTACTCGGGTGAGTCCCCGGAAGGAACAAGGAGGAGCCTTACTTCCTTCTCCCACGTCTTTGGGATTAGTGGTCCTGATCCCCTGGTGCCGTATCTTTTCCATTTCTCCCAACTCTGCTATTGTTTGCACCTCCCAGGCAAGTGGGTGCCCTACAAAGGGACTCAGGATGCAAACTAGAGCCCCATACCATTGCCCAGGAGCAGACTGGAGGGCTGTGTTCTTCATGCCTGCTGTAAATAACTCATCGTCTGGGCCCCGATAGTGCTGGGCATATATAGTGGGTTTCATGCCTAGTTTTAATACATCTTGTAGTTTTTCCATGGTTTGCCAATGGACAGGAGGAGTAGGTACATCCCCTTCACTGGGCCAGGTGGCACAGCAGGCGGCCATTATCCAAGAGAGCAAGGAAATCACTTTGCGCTCATCGATGGTCCCATATAAATGCTCCCAGAGGGCTGGGTGCCTAGTCACAGAGGCCGTCTTTGACATATCCAGTCCAGTTAACATCATGCCTTCCCCACCAACATCCCAGATATGCAGCAACCAAGCCACGACTGATTCCCTCCCCTTTTGTCACCCAGTTCAACTAGTTCAGTCTGGGTGCAGTGTCTGAGGGTGGCCAGTTAGCCCCACTCTGGGGGAGGGAGTAGATCGTCATCTACACTCTGTGCTCTAAGCTGATACTTTTACTTGGTGGTCATCACAGGGCCAGCCACTGGCCTCACTGAGACAGGGAGTCCTATGACCTCATCCCAATCTTCCTCATCAGTGTGCTCTTGTAGGGTCCCATACTTTGGAGTCCCAATTTGGACAGACCATGACCATCTGGACTCTCTGTCAGGGAAGCTGCCTCCCCTTTAGCTGGGCCACGCAGCAGGCTAATGTCTCTAATGTCCCATTTTGTTCCTTCAATCTAGCCACTAATGTGTCTGTAGTTTCAGTTTGGGCCAGCTTAGTGTTTTCTCTCGTTTTTATTTATTTATTTAATTTATTTATTTTTGGCTGCGTTGGATCTTCGTTGCTGTGCGCGGGCTTTCTCTAGTTGCGGTGAGCGGGGGCTACTCTTCGTTGCAGTGCACGGGCTTCTCATCATTGCGGTGGCTTCTCGTTGCAGAGCACGGGCTCTAGGTGCCCCGGCTTCAGTAGTTGTGGCTCGTGGGCTCTAGAGCACAGGCTCAGTAGTTGTGGCACACGGGCTTAGCTGCTCCAAGGCATGTGGGATCTCCCCGGACCAGGGCTCAAAACCGTGTCCCCTGCATTGGCAGACGGATTCTTAGCCACTGCACCACCAGGGAAGTCCTTCTCTCAAGTTTTTTGTTTTTTTTTTTGCGGTACGCGGGCATCTCACTATCGTGGCCTCTCCCGTTGCGGAGCACAGGCTCCGGATGCGCAGGCTCAGCGGCCATGACTCACGGGCCCAGCCGCTCCGCGGCACGTGGTATCCTCCCGGACCGGGGCACGAACCCGGGTCCCCTGCATCGGCAGGCGGACTCTCAACCACTGTGCCACCAGGGAAGCCCCTCACAAGTTTTAATTCCTCCTCTAGACGCCTAACCTCAGCCTTGGCTGACAGTTCACCATCCATGGCCTTTCTTAACGCAGCAAGCAACGGCCAGCCCACAGCTGCAGCCACTACCTTATTGTCTAACTTCTTTTCTCCCACTGTAATAGAGGCCAATAGCTCTGCAATACCCTTAGGGGTATCTATGGGTTCTCCGTACTCTCTTGGCGGCCCCCATTTATCAAGAACAGCCGCCAGAGGGTCCCACATGCTAGCGCACAGCCACCCTGGGATTTTCCTGGTAACTTTCCATTCCCCATTCTTATTTCCCGACATCTCAGCACTCACGGGAGTTTCCCCGGCCTCCTGGCTGTCTAGACAATTGCTGGGTGCACCTCACAGGCCTGCAAAGCTTGTAGCTGCCCAGCCACAAGACCAAAGAAAGAGCCTGGAGGTACCGACAGAGACGTCAGTGATTTATGGGAGCGGGGAGCTTACACGTCCGAAGCAAGGTCCTGGAGCAGCTCTGCACCGTGGGAGGCTGATAGCAGGCAGGATGAGGCAGCAGTCTTCTACCAGGGGGAGGGGGAAGCTACCAGTTATAGGGGGAATTGACATCAGGTTGGTTCATTGGTTACCAGGGAAAACAGGGAGGAGCAAGTCCCTCATAGCCTCCTGGGGCAGATGTTTCCCTTAGATAAATTATCTGGATGGAGCCCTTCTGGCCTAATTAGAACAATCACAAGCTGGGGGTGGGGGAGAGGAAGAGTAGGTGGGGGCCAAGCACATGGGCAGTTACCAGTTAGGCTCTATGATTAAGAGGTAAGGTCAGTCGCGTACAGAGTCAGGGACTGGGAGTAGGGGAAGCGCAGAGGGCGAGAGAACAGCAATCCTGAGTGGCCTGATCATACAGCAGGTTCCCCCATACACGTTTTTCCTGTATATTCAAGATCTTTTATTATGAAGAATTTCAGATGTTGCAGGAAAGAAAGTGGGGCACAAGAGGATGGTCACATCCCAGGTCTCAGGCTGGTCCCCGGGACAGCCACCAAGTGTGGGTTCTTGACATGGTGCAGGAAAGAGTTCAAGAGCGAGACATAGTAAAGTGAAAGGTGGTTTATTCAGGGAGATACTCCATAGACAGCGTGTGGGCCATCTCAGAAGGCGAGAGGCACCAGGGTACGGGGTTGTCAGTTTTTATAGGGTTGCATAATTTCATAGGCTAATGAGTGGGAGGAGTATTCCAACTATTTGGGGGAAGGGGCGGGGATTTCCAGGAATTTGACAACTCCCCACTTTTTGGCCTTTTATGGTCAGCCTTGGAACTGTCATGGCGCCTATGGGTGGGTCATTTATCATATGCTGATGTATTACAATGAGTGTACGCTGAGGCTCAAGGTCTCGTGGAAGTCAGTTATCTGCCATTTTGGACCTAGTTGGTTCTATGGTTCTAACCAGTTTATGTCATGTCCTCAATGGCCGTCATTCTTTTAAAGGTTGTGCCCTGCTCCCTTCCTGTCCCACAAACATGGACAAAAGAAGAAATAATAGTAAAATCAACCTCCATATCCCCATCCTCAGTAATTACTTCATCCATGCCTTTTATCTTTTTCCTTTTTCTGAATTATTTTAAAACAAATCTCCAAATCGTATCAGTTCACCGCTACATCCTTTGGCGTGCATCTTTAAAAACTATGGACATTTTCTTACATAACCATAACGTCCTGTCACATTTGATGGAAACATTTTTTAAAAACACGTTTAAATGAACAATTCCTTGATTTCGTCTAATACCCCGTTCATACTTAAATTTCCCCTTGTCTCAAAAATGGCCCTTTTCCAAATGGTTTCTTCTAATCAGGATAGAGATATGGTTCCACTAAAGATGTCTTGCCTGTTTTAAAAAGAAAAATGGGTCAGTAGTGCTCTTCTGTTTGCTTTCACCCCTTGACATTGTGTCTGAGAAGCCTCCGTGTAAGGAAAGAACTAGGCCATTATTATTAACACCTGCAGGGCCTTCTCTTATATAGATGTGTAAACAGATAGGTTAGGGGGTCCCCAGAGAAAGAGAACCAGGAATGGCTTTCTTGCCATAAGAGAAGCCTCTTTGGCCTAAGCCATTTTGTGATCTAAGCCTGGCCACAGTGCTTGCCCTTGAACAGGTCTCAGTAATTAATGATCTTTAGGGAACAGAGGAATGCAGGAACAGAGAAAAGGCAGTCAAACACCAGTGCAGTGATAAAGCAGAGTCCTAGTTCCTCTTAGTTCCTTCCCCTACTTAATAATATATCTTTGAGTTCTGCAGGAACTAAGGCCCCCACCCAGGTGGAGGGTGGGGTGATGTTGACCTGTCTGACTTCAATCAGCTAAAGCTTGGACTCTGTCGACCTTTGCCCCAATTCTATGCTGAATTCTCCTCTGCTCAAGACCCTTTATAAATATGCATTTATCCTTAGCTTAAAACTTCTCCAATTCTGCTGTTCGGGGAGATACAGCTTTGAGAAGAATCCCCGGTATTCTCCTTACTTGCCACAAGTAATAATAAATCCTTTCTCCTCCTGATCTTTGGCTTGGTTGTATCTGTTGGCTCTACACCCACAAAGAGGTGAACCCAGTTTTTTGTGTAACAGATGTGTCATCACGTTGTAAACCGTTTCTGGATATTTAGGTTGTTTCCAGTTGTCTTGTGTTGGGAATTCCCTGGCGGTCCAGTGGTTAAGACTCCACGCTTTCACTGCAGGGCACATGGGTTTAATCCCCGGTTGGGGAACTAAGATCCCGCATGCTGCGCAGCCAAAAAAAAAAAAAATAAGTCCTACAACCAGGTGTTTTGTTTTGTCTATCACAAGTGGTACTGTAGTTGTTGTTTGTCCATATGAACTATTAAAGAAAAAAAAGCCAAATTCAAATCTCTTGCAGCGGGCTTCCCTGGTGGCGCAGTGGTTGAGAGTCCGCCTGCCGATGCAGGGGACACGGGTTCGTGCCCCGGTCCGGGAAGATCCCACATGCTGCGGAGCGGCTGGGCCCGTGAGCCATGGCCGCTGAGCCTGCACGTCCGGAGCCTGTGCTCCGCAACGGGAGAGGCCACAACAGTGAGGCCCGCACGTACCGGGAAAAAAAAAAAAAAAATCTCTTGCAGCCACGGAAAAGCAGCTCAAGATGAAAGACAAGTCCCCCTGGGCCTGGAAATGGGACCTAAGTCTGAAGGTGATGATGGCGGCAATCAAGCTCCCCTCCCCTCCTCACATCCTGACGAAAGGCTGCTCTCAAGTCCGACTGAGTCAGGTTGTAAGAAAAACAACTGGGGCGGAAGGCAGGAGGGAGCTCTAGAACCTCCAGGAGACCCGGCTGTGTTTACAAGAAGGAAGCACAAATCTTTCAAGCTCCGAGAGCCCCAGGGGAACAGCTGCTTCCAGCGTCTGTTTCCTCCTGCAAACAGGATGTTAAACTATTGTCCCTTCTTGGCTCAGGGTTTGCGTTTAATTGTCCATCCTTTCCTTCATTGTGGGCTTTATGGATCTGACCTTTCTTATTCCAGAATGTAAGGAAGGTCTGGGATTTTTTTTTTTTTTTAATCTCCCAACACCTGGGAAGAGGAAGTTTGACAGGTTTAGTATTCTCACATTTGCTTCCGAACCCTGCCATCGAGTGCTGTGTGGCTAACACATTTGTGGTCACTTTGTCCTTTGGGGCATTAAGTAATTTCAGGCATGTGTACCTAATCACTGCTCTGCTGTGGGCACGGGGGACATGGCAAGGCTAAGGGCGGCTTGCTTAAGGTCTGAGGTTTCTCTTCCCCCAATAAGGACACCCTGGGGACTGAGTTTTGAATCTAGATTCAATCTAGGTTCTTTCTCTTGCTTTGAATAGAATTGGGTGTGTGGCGGGGGGGGGGGGGGGGGGGGGGGGGGGGGGGGGGGGGGGGGGTGGGGGTTGTTGTTTTGTTTTGTTTTCTTAAATTACAGAGTCTCTTTCAACTAGACAAAAGAAACATAAAATCTAAACTTATTTTATAGGGAATCTCTTAGAATGTACAATGGACCCAGAGGAATATGGATCATTTTGCAAAACCCAGTCATTGATCTTGCTGGCCCAGCAGAACCCTAGGGGCTTTGTTTATAACATGGCTGCGTGTTCCTACAAGCCATTCCTGAAGGAAGTGGGTCTGGCAGAGGGGGAAATGGCTCTGAAAAGCGTATTCAAGGATCTTGGTCCCAAAGAATGTAAAACTTCTGTGGACCACAGGGGCGCTGGCAGCCAGCAAGTGCCACGCTGCTCTGTGTCCTTTAGCTGAGGCAGCTAAACCGAGCTCCCGAGTTAAAGGATAAGAACCAGCACCGTATCATGGGGAAGGAGTACAGAGTGCAGAGGGCACGGGGTGAATCCTCTGACACAGGACACCTCAAGACACGCCAGGCTCAGACAGGAGGCTAAGCTCATGACTGAATGTTGGCTAATTGAGGTTGAGCAAGAGAGAAAAAAGCCCAAGGGAGAAAAGTGAAATAAACTGAGGAGGAGAGCTAGCACTAGGATGGAAATAACTGGCCTCCTTCCATGACCTCTCTCAAAAATACCATAAGAGAAAGTGAAAGATTTGGGTTCATTATAAATTTTCTGTCTATTTCAATTAATTTCAAGCTTTTAGATTATGACTCTTCCAGAGCCGCCCTTCAGGCCTCTTCCTCCCTGGGAGCCGGCATGCATTAAAGTCATTGCAAAATGCAATCCCTTCCTGTGGAGGCAAAGGCCTGGTAAAGCAACCTCACCGCTGTATGACCTGGGCATTAGACTAACATCTGATCCGTTATTAAGCAGTAGTTTGGCATCCTGGAATCACATTAACTGGAGAAATACATATCGATAAGAGGTTTAGCCTAACTGGCCTGATACATTTCCTCCTATGTATTAATAATTCCCCTCTGATCCAAGCTGGTATTATTCTCTGACCAGCCCCTAGATAGTTAAGAAACATATCTATGGAAACATTTCAAAGAGCCCAGATTCTTGCATCTTCCCATACATAAAAAAGCACTAAAATCATTAATTTGAGATGTCTGTTCTTTGTGATTAGCAGTAATCTTTCTATGTTCAACTACACGTTTTGGTTTTTTTTCCAGCAAAAAAAAAATCATATATATCCTGGCTCCTCCCCTACTTCTATGGGACAGTTTCTCAGACATCTGAGAGGCTGTCTCCTGCGATATCGTCCTCAGTAAGACACTGAATAAACTCAGCTCACAGCTCTTAGGTTGTCCATGTTTTTTTTAAAAACAGACATCTGTAACCGCTGTGCGGACCATTTCTTATTCATCATTGTAACCCGAGTACAGAGTCTGGCTAGCAGAGTTGATGATAAGTCATTTTTGTTGATTTCCCTGAAAGTCCATATAGTATACTTATTCAATAAATACTAGGTTCCTACTTCTAAGAGTGCTTGTAAGAATTAACTTAAGATGATCAAATGAAAATGTGGTTAAATCACTAATTCACATTTCCTAAGCACTGACTATATATCCAGGCACTGAGCATAGTGCTTGGAGATAGGGAATGAGGACAGAGCCTCTGCCCTCTAGGAACTCATAGACTTGGGGAAGAGAGTTCACAGGCTAATGAGAAGGAAGGAAGGAAAGAAAGGGGAAAGAAAGAAGAAAGAAAGAAAGCAAGCAGGAAGGAAGGAAGGAAAGAGGGAGAGAGAAAGAAAGAGGGAGAGAGAAAGAGAGTGAAGAAGAGAGAGAGAAAGGGAGGAAGGAGGAAAAAGATAGGGCTTCACTTCTCCGTTACTCTCTGTTCCTGAAATCTTCATCAATTATCTGCCTTCTCCTAAAAAGAATTCTAGCCAGAATCTACCTTCTCAAGTGATGTTCCTGAGAACCTTATGCTGGAAGCTCCTTGTAGATAATGAGGGGCGCTACCGTGGGAGCTGACATGGTTCTAACTGTTCAGGGCTGAGGCTGTGTAGCTGAAGACAAAAGCTTGGAGCTTGACCAGAAACTGTTCCTTGGGCCGTGGCCAGAGCGAAGAGCTGGTGCTGCCATCTGCTGGCCACGGAGAAGGTAGACCCACACCCCGCCTGTTGGTAGGAGGAGGGAATGGCTACCTGATGGGGAGGGATGGGAACCTGTCACGACCTGTTTAGTTTAGAGGTGAGGAAACTGACGCAAAGGTCACATAACTGGTTTGTGGTGTGGCTGGGGCCAGAAGGCAAGTTCAGGATTCCTGTAAAGCCTGATGCCTGCTCCTCCGGGTTCAGACACGTGGGATGTAAAATCTCTAAACTGCAGTTTGGCTGTTTCCTACTTCTTCCTCTGTTTTTACTTTCTTGGATCAGTCCTTAGGGAATTACCTCATTGTACTTCTAGTAACGGGCTGCCCTCCCCCTGTCGACCTCCTCCAGTCTTTGCTTTGGCTTGGTCAGAGGCCAATAAAATAAAGTGAAAGAAGTTGGAGGATGAAGGATTGTGGGCACAGCCCAGCCCCCAGCTTCTCCCTGGAGGACTTCATCTGGGAGGTGCTGGTAATGTAAATGAAAGGTTCTGCCCCAGGAGGGGGCGTGTAGGGGCGGTTGGAAGGACGGCACTTCACTTCCAGGACAGCACAGCCTCTGCAGAACAGACCCCCAGGTGCTTGGCCGAGGACATCTCCTATAAGCTCCACGTCAAACACCTCTCTGCTATAGGCCAAGCGTTGCTCTCACTTTTCTCCTCATGTGCACCCACTCTCCCTTACACACTCACCTATCTTCACCCACACTTGCCCTCCACCCTCTCCTGGAAGGCACAGGGTAATCAAAATGACTTCCTGTCAGAGGCAGTTCAGCTAAGTCTTCAGGGATGTCTGGGTTTTGTGTGTGCTACTCTCTCCACCATGCTGTTTGCTGTGTACACACCTCTAGTATAATTACAGTGAAATACGGGCTAAGTGAGGTTGACTTGTGTGTCTGTTTCCTCTACAGGACCTATGAGTTTACCAAGGTCAAGGATTGTGTCTTTTATGTCTTTGTGTCTTAATCTCTGGTACTTAATGCCTGATGCATGGTGATCAGTTAAAAAAAATGTTAGTTGGATGAGTAAATAAGTGAATGATTAAGATGAACGTTATATAAAATAATGAAGGCAATTAGAAAGCAAGGAATTTTTATGTAGCACATGGGACAAGTGTGCAACTTTCAGGATGACAGCTTTGAAGGGGACAATATTTATGCAAAGTTCAGTATTTGATACATTTGTTTAAAATCAGTCATCTGTCTAATACTAACTTTCTGCTTGTATGTCGCAGTGTAATTTTTCAATTCCTTTTTACAACTTTATTATCTTACTTGATACCCACACCCAGCGCTGAAATAGGGTGGTTAGGTGATGAGCCCCCAGGAATATGCTTGTGGCAGAGCTCATGTTAGAACCTCATGCTCTGATCTCCTAGCCAGCTGTCCTTACCACCATGTCAGGGTCCAGGCCCCCTGTGACTAGCCTCCTGGTATCAACTGGGATTATCCAACCTCCTTAGTAGAACTCAGTTATATTACCAGGAGGAAAAACACAGCTTTGCCTTTTGCAGAAGGACAATGAAATACAGACCTATGAAAGAACGCACCCACATGGGGCACTGTGGAAATCACTAGGAGAATTTGAGGTGTACGTTAAAGTCGGACATGTCGATGTCCATCAGAAGAACCTCTTTCCAGGATCAAAACGTGACTAGAGTCAACAAAATAGAAATCCTGGGGCACCTGCTTGAGGAGGCCACCTGGGTCTGTGAAATGAGTGAACAGGAGGGAGCTGCAGCAACGCAGAGAGGGGCTGAATCTACACGTGTTCCACATGAACCATCAGAGGCACAAAGTGCCTATGAGAAATGCTCTGTCTGCCAACAAAGAGAGACAGTGACCACAGATGGCTCTAGGGCAGCTTCTCCAACATCTGGGAAATTAAGTTGAATGCTATGACTTTGCTAAATATAGAAATATATCAACTCTAAGAATGTAAAAGATACATCAAAATTGCTAACCTTTCCATTTAAAAATTTATTTCCAGGAGTTCCCTGGTGGCCTAGTGGTTAGGATCCTGGGCTTTCACGGCGGTGGCCTGGGTTCAATCCCTGGCCGGGGAACTGAGATCCCACAAGCCGCACAGCCAAAAAAAAAAAAGTATTTCCACAGATATTTGATCCATGTGGTTAGAGGGGCTTTGGAGGCTGCAGTCACGCACAACAAAGAGGTGTCTTATCAAATCTTGCCCTTACAGACCGTGAGGAGAATTTGCTATTTGTAATCCTGGGCTATATACAAAAGATTATACAACTGGACATTTAAAAATAACCATTTTCAGTTTAATAGATGAACTAGAAGTGTATCTGTTGCAACATGTACCATTTTGATATTAAAATTTTTTGATCTGATACAATTTTGCATGGGCTGAAAATAAACAGATCAAGCTAAAACAACATGAAAGGCAAAGGGAATTTGGTTAAAGCTGGGAGAGAGGAAAGCATGACAGTACCGACCCTTTCTAACCCTCCAGACAGAGGAGAAACCCACAGGTCTGGTTCTGTGTCTGGAACAGAAGGGAATATGCAGGAACCTGGATGGTGCTGCCTATAAAGAAAGGTTAATAATGGATAATCACAAGAGAAAGAGTCTTACTAAAATCTTTGTTCTCTTCATGAAATGTTAGAAAGGATTGTCCAGGATATTAACTCTCATCAGGAATTTGTTTTTTTGAATATCCTGCATGTTTACCTTGCCTGATACAACTTTCTCCCATGGTGGGAGACTCAAGAGTGTCTGAAGCCACTGGTCTTCTGTTAACTCAGAGCTTGAGTACCACCATTCCTAAGGGGAGACAAAGAGAACACAGAATTCATCAGTGCTCCTCAGCTTGTGTGGTCAAGAGTGGGGTAATCCCAAAATGGTCAAATGTCCCTGAGCTTTTAAAACCAGGCGAACCCACAGGCAAACAATGAATTTTGCCCCCCAAACTAGGATACTAACACATGACTCTTTAAATAAACATGTAGAAGCGTACATCCATTCACTTATTCAACAAATACCGAGTATAAGGCACTATGCTAGGGACCCAGTGGTTTTTGCATTCTAAGAGTTCACATTCTTGAAGGGAGGCAAGACATGGAACACAAAGTGGAATGTGGTAAGACCTACGAGAAGGTGGAGATCTTGCTAAAGGGGATTTGCAGGAGGGGAAGATCCCATGAGAACTCAAAGGGGAGGAGGAGGTGCAAATACCTGACCTATGGACGTGTCACCCCTTTCAGTAAGCCTCTGATGGCCTTTCACACCGGGTGAAACCCAGCGGGGCAGTGGGCTTCTGGGGCTCCTTCGCATCCCCTGTGAGCATCCCCTTCCCCAGCTTGCTAGCTGATGCTACATACTTTGCTCATGTTCAGCCAGCATTTCTCCAGCACATTCCCTTGTGTTTCACAGAGCTGTAAGGCTGTGTTCAGGAAGAGGCTGCAGTTCTGGCCATCTCCCATTAGTATACAGACATAGGCCATCAGGTGGTAGAGCCTCGGGTAGAAGACAGGCCCAGTGGTATTTTGAGCCACCAGATTCTCCAAGTTCTAAAGAAAAAAAGCAACATTCAGAATCAGAAACGGGTCCTTGACTGGAAAGATTTTTCCTTCTCAGATGGTTTGGGATCATTTCAAGCAATCAAGCAAAAAAGCATATTACAGAGACATACATAGAAAGTAGTGGAGATCAGGTGATGAATGTCAGGTGGAGTAGCCCCAGTGGCCTACCCAGACCAAGAATGTGATATGGGTGGGCGCAATAACCCTCTTTGGCAACCACTTTTTAAAAATGAAACTAGGTCCCCCTGAAATTCAGTTCCCCTGCTGAGTTTATGATTAACCTCTCTATCTAAAACTTTATTCTCTTTCTTGTCCTGCCTCCCTGTTCCCCCCAGGATTGAGGAGTATCAAAGAAAGGGGGTGACTGAAACTAAGCAGGACCCTGCAGGGCTCTCCCACATACAAAAGCCCTTCTGTGTCCCCTGTTTCCTGTTTGTAGAAAAGGGCTTTGGTCTTCTAGGCCTTCCCTGAGTTCCAAAGGGTAGACTCAAGCAGTTACTAATTAGGGAAGTGAGGGGATGCAGAAAAACAGTCAAGAAACAATAGTTCAGTGATAAAACAGAGTCCTAGCTCCTCCCCAAGGGATAATACATCACAAACTGATACATATCTTTGAGTTCTTCTGCAGGAACTAAGACCCCCACCCAGGTAGAGGATTGTGACTACATGCTGACTACAAGATACAGACCCGGACTGGTTGGAACCAGAAAGCTGATGATTACGATTCCTGAAACACCGCCCTATTACATCACCACCAGCCAATCAGAATAAAGTCATGTACCCTGCAGCTCTCACCCCAAAATGTTGCCTTTAAAAACCCTTCCCTGAGGGACTTCCCTGGTGGTCCAGTGGTTAAGAATCCACCTTCCAGTGCGGGGGACATGGGTTTGATCCCTGGTCAGGGAACTAAGATCCCACGTGCTGCAGGGCAACTAAGCCTGTGCACTCTAGAGCCTGTGCACCACAACTAGAGAGCCTGCGCGCTGCAACTAATGAGCCTGCGCACTCTAGAACCTGCACGCACAACGAAGACCCCACGTGCCGCAACTAAGACCTGATGCAACCAAATAAATAAATAAATATTAAAAAAAATAAAAATAAAAACCCTTCCCTGAAAATCTTTGGGGAGTTTGGGTCTTTTGAACATGAGCCACCCATTCTCCTTGCTGGGCCTGACAATAAATGCTGTACTTTCCGTCACCACTACCTGGTGTCAGTAAATTGGCTTTGCTGTGTGGTGGGCAAGCAGACCCAAGTTCAGTTCAGTAACAACAACAACAAAACCACAATATTTTCTTTTGATTACCAAAGCAATACAAGTTAATTTTCAAAATTTAGAGAATTATACCTCAATTGAAAAAAAAAAGTAGACATTGGAGAGGGGGGAAAAAAGGGAAAAATGAAAAAACAACTCAGAATTTAGGGGATAAATGAGGATAGAAAAAAAAATCACTCGTAACCATAACACCTAAAAAGAAATATTTCCACATTTGGATACATACTCTCCCGTTTTGTTATTTCTTTGCTGTGGACAGGGAATGTTGCCCACCATCGCAGTTCTACAAGAATCAAGCCATTAGCCACTGCAGCCACCCACCGATGGTGGGGCCTGAGAAAAACAGGAAGCATTTTGTGTTTTGGATACTGGCCATAGATAGTTAAGATGCATATCTAAGGAATAGTTTCAGTGAACCCAGATCCTTGCATCTTCCATACATAGAAAAGTGCTAAAGTCATTAACTTGAGATATGTGTTCTTTGTGACTAGCAGTAATCTTCTGATGTTCTTCCCAGGAAAAAACTCCTATATATGCTGTCTCCTTCCTTACTTCTTCAGAGCAGTTACTCAACAGCTATCTGAGAGGCCATCCTCCAGGCTACAGCTATAGTCCTCAGTAAGACCCCTGAAGAAAATTTAACTTGCAACTTTTACGTTGTGTTTTTTTCTTCAGTCGACACTGCCTATCACTTACACACACACACACACACACACACACACACACACACACACACAAACACACACTCATACCCACCACAACTGGGATCATACTGAAACAGGAGGGAAGGGGGCAGGGAACAATCTTTGAAAGAATAACATAGACCGAGGACAGGACATAAACGGATTAAAACCAAATGGGTCCAAGGTGGTGGACAAGTCGACTTTCACTAGACCTTGAGACTCAGTATACACTCACTGTAATTCAGCAAGCTAAATGACACACCCACATGTACCATAACAGTTCCAAGGATCCATAAGGATCAAAAAGTGGGCAGTGGCCCAATTCCTGGAAATCCCCACCCCTTCCCTGAAATAGCTGGAATACTCCTCCCACTCATTAGCCTATGAAATTAGCCAGCCCTATAAAAACTGACAACCCCCATACCCTGGTGCCTTTCTCACCTTCTGAAATGGCCCACACTCTGTGTAGTGTGTTTCTTCCGAGGCCTTTCTCACCTTCTGAAATGGTCCACACTCTGTCTGTGGAGTGTGTTTCTCTCTAAATAAATCCACTTCTTACCTATTACTTTGTCTCTCACTGAATTCTTTCTGCGATTAGACATCAAAAACCTGAGCTTCAGTAATCCCTGAAACCAAGTGTGTGATCTCAGTTGTAAGACTATGGGTTTTGGCGGGGTTTGAGTCCTGGCACGTGGGTTCTAGTCCCAATCTGAGGTGCATAGTTTCAAAATTAATCACCAATACAGTAACATTTTTTTCTCATTTAGCACCACGTTATGAATATTTTCCAATGACATGATTCTTTTTTTTTTCTTTTCTTTTTTTAACATCTTTATTGAGGTATAATTGTTTTACATTGTTGTGTTAGTTGCTGCTGTATAACAAAGTGAATCAGCTATATGTATACATATATCCCCATATACCCTCCCTCTTGGGTCTCCCTCCCACCCTCCGTATCCCACCCCTCTAGGTGGTCACAAAGCACCGAGCTGATCTCCCTGTGCTATGCAGCTGCTTCCCACTAGCTATCTATTTTACATTTGGTAGTGTATATATGTCCATGCCACTCTCTCACTTCATCCCAGAGGACCCTTCCCCCTCCCCATGTCCTCAAGTCCATTCTCTACGTCTGTGTCTTTATTCCAGTCCTGCCCTTAGGTTCATCAGAATCATTTTCTTTTTTCGATTCCATATATATGTGTTAGCGTATGGTATTTGTTTTTCTCTTTCTGACTTACTCCACTCTGTATGACAGACTCTAGGTCGATCCACCTCATTACAAATAACTCACTTTCGTTTCTTTTTATGGCTGAGTAATATTCCATCGTGTATATGTGCCACATCTTTATCCGTTCATCTGTCGATGGACACTTAGGTTGCTTCCATGTCCTGGCTATTGTAAAGAGAGCTGCAATGAACATTGTCGTACATGTCTCTTTTTGAATTATGGTTTTCTCAGGGTATATGCCCAGTAGTGGGATTGCTGGTCGTTAGTTCTATTTTTAGTTTTTTAAGAAACCTCCATACTGTTCTCCATAGTGGCTGAACCAATTCACATTCCCACCAACAGTGCAACAGGGTTCCCTTTTCTCCACACCCTCTCCAGCATTTATTGTTTCTAGATTTTTTGATGATGGCCATTCTGACCAGTGTGAGGTGATACCTCACTGTAGTTTTGATTTGCGTTTCTCTAATGATTAGTGATGTTGAGCATCCTTTCATGTGTTTGTTGATAATCTGTATACCTTCTTGGAAGAAATGTCTATTTAAGTCTTCTGCCCATTTTTGGATTGGGTTGTTTGTTTTTTTGATATTGAGCTGCATGAGCTGCTTGTATATTTTGGAGATTAATCCTTTATCAGTTGCTTTGTTTGCAAATATTTTCTCCTGTTCTGAGGGTTGTCTTTTTGTCTTGTTTATGGTTTCCTTTGCTGTGCAAAAGCTTTGAAGTTTCATTAGGCCCCATTTGTTTATTTTTGTTTTTATTTCCATTTCTCTAGGAGATGGGTCAAAAAGGATCTTGCTGTGATTTATGTCATAGAGTGTTCTGCCTGTGTTTTCCTCTAAGAGTTTGATAGTGTCTGGTCTTACATTTAGGTCTTTAATCCATTTTGAATTTATTTTTGTGTATGGTATTAGGAAGTGTTCTAATTTCATTCTTTAAATGTAGCTGTCCAGTTTTCCCAGCACCGCTTATTGAAGAGGCTGTCGTTTCTCCATTGTATATTCTTGCCTCCTTTGTCAAAGATAAGGTGACCATATGTGCGTGGGTTTATCTCTGTGCTTTCTATCCTGATCTGTATTTCTGTTTCTGTGCCAGTACCATACTGTCTTGATTACTGTAGCTTTGCAATATAGTCTGAAGTCAGGGAGCCTGATTCCTCCAGCTCTGTTTTTCTTTCTCAAGATTACTTTGGCAATTTGGGGTCTTTGGTGTTTCCATACAAATTGTGAAATTTTTTGTTCTAGTTCTGTGAAAACTGCCATTGGTAGTTTGATAGGAGTTGCATTGAATCTGTAGAGTGCTTTGGGTAGTATAGTCATTTTCACAATGTTGATTCTTCCAGTCCAAGAACATGGTATATCTTTCCATCTGTATCACCTTTAATTTCTTTCATCAGTGTCTTATAGGTTTCTGCATACAGGTATTTTGTCTCCTTAGGTAGGTTTATTCCTAGGTATTTTATTCTTTTTGTTGCAATGGTAAATGGGAGTGTTTCATTAATTTCTCTTTCAGATATTTTGTCATTAGTGTATAGGAATGAAAGAGATTTCTGTGCATTAATTTTGTATCCTGCTACTTTACCAAATTCATTGATTAGCTCTAGTAGTTTTCTGGTAGCATCTTTAGGATCCTCTATGTATAGTATCATGTCATGTGCAAACAGTGACAGTTTTACTTCTTCTTTTCCGATTTGGCTTCCTTTTATTTATTTTTCTTCTCTAATTGCTGTGGCCAAAACGTCCAAAACTATGTTGAATAATAGTGGTGAGAGTGGGCAACCTTGTCTTGTTCCTTATCTTAGTGGAAATGGTTTCAATTTTTCACCATTGAGAATTATGATCCCTTGATCATTATGTAGTGTCCTTCTTTGTCCCTTGTAATAGTCTTTATTTTAAAGTCTATTTTGTCTGATATGAGAATTGCTACCCCAGCTTTCTTTTGATTTCCATTAGCATGGAATATCTTTTTCCATCCCCTCACTTTCAGTCTGTATGTGTCCCTAGGTCTGAAGTCGGTCTGATGTAGACAGCATATATACGGGTCTTGTTTTTGTGTCCATTCAGCCAGTGTATGTCTTTTAGTTGGAGCATTTAATCCATTTACATTTAAGGTAATTATCCATATGTATGTTCCTATTACCATTTTCTTAATTGTTTTGTTATTGTAGATCTTTTCCTTCTTCTGTGTTTCCTGCCTAGAGAAGTTCCTTTAGCATTTGCTGTAAAGCTGGTTTGGTGGTGCTGAATTCTCTTAGCTTTTGCTTGTCTGTAAAGGTTTTAATTTCTCCATTGAATCTGAATGAGATCCTTGCTGGGTAGAGTAATCTTGGTTGTAGGGTTTTCCCTTTCACACTTTAAATATGCCCTGCCACTCCCTTCTGGCTTACAGAGTTTCTGCTGAAAGATCAGCTGTTAAACTTATGGGGATTCCCTTGTATGTTATTTGTTGCTTTTCCCTTCCTGCTTTTAATATTTTTTCTTTGTATTTAAATTTTGATGGTTTGATTAATATGTGTCTTGGCTTGTTTCCCTTGGATTTATCCTGTTTGGGACTCTCTGTGCTTCCTGGACTTGATTGACTGTTTCCTTTCCCGTATTAGGTGATTTATTCTGACCAAGACACCGTCCCTTGAGCACTGGCTAAGGGAGTATTCAAATAAGCAGTTAAAATGCGATGGGGAAGTTTTCAACTATAATCTCTTCAAAGATTTTCTCAGTCCCTTTCTTTTTCTCTTCTTCTTCTGGGACCCCTATAATTCAAATGTTGGTGTGTTTAATGTTGTACCAGGGGTCTCTGAGACTGTCCTCAATTCTTTTCATTCTTTTCTCTTTACTCTGCTTGTGTTTGTTATTTCCACTATTTTATCTTCCACGTCACTTATCCATTCTTCTGCCTCAGTTATTCTGCTATTGATTCCTTCTGGAGAATTTTAAATTTCATTTATTGTGTTGTTCATCATCGTTTGTTTGCTCTTTAGTTCTTCTAGGTCCTTGTTAAACATTTCTTGTATTTTCTCCATTCTATTTCCAAGATTTTGGATCATCTTTATTATCATTACTCTGAATTCTTTTTCAGGTAGGCTGCCTATTTTCTCTTCATTTGTTTGGTCTGTTGGGTTTTTACCTTGCTCCTTCATCTGCTGTGTATTTCTCTATCTTCTCATTTTGCTTACTTTCCTGTGTTTGGGGTCTCCTTTTCACAGGCTGCAGGTTCGTAGTTCCTGTTGCTTTTGGTGTCTGCCCCCAATGGGTAAATTTGGTTCAGTGGGTTGTGTAGGCTTCCTGGTGGAGGGGACTGGTGCTGTGTTCTGGTGGATGAAGCTGGATCTTGTCTTTCTGGTGGGCAGGACCATGTCTGGTGGTGTATTTTGGGGTGTCAGTGAACTTAGTATGATTTTAGGCAGCCTCTTTGCTAATGGGTGGGGCTGTGTTCCTGTCTTCCTAGTTTTTTGGCATGGGGTGTCCAGCACTGGAGCTTGATGGTCATTGAGTGGAGCTGGGTCTTAGTGTTGAGACGGAGATCACTGGGAGAGCTCTCGCCGATTGATATTACGTGGGTCCAGGAGGTCTCTGGTGGTCCAATGTCCTGAACTCGGCTCTCCCACCTCAGAGGCTCAGTCCTGACACTTGCTGGAACACCAGGACCCTGCCAGCCACACGGCATAGACAACTGTGGTAAAAATCTGGCTGGTATCTTGGATTTTTCTTTGCTGGGCGATTTATCCTGAGCAAGACACCATCCCTTGAGCACCAGCTAAGGGAGTATTCAAATAAGCAGTTAAAATGCAGTGCAGGCAACATGGGAATGAGGATCCTCAGGGAGAACACAAAGCAGGAACTTCTTAATTTGTCCTGGAAGATGTGGAAGGGATGTGAGATCTGAAGGAAGAAGACATGGCCAGACAAACAATGTTGAAAGAAAGCGGATTTATATATATAAAGGCGCTAGACAAGGGTGGATGGTTGTTGCAAGAATTCAAAATGGTTCTGAAAGTTTGAAGAGTAGATTTGGGTAAAGGGAGTTAAAGAAAGTCTGGAGATGAAGCTGAAGTGACATGCAGATGTTCTATCTTAAAGGGCTCTTTTAAACGACATGATTCTTTTACATCAGATCTCACAAATTCAAATGCTGACAGAGCTGGGCAAGAAACATAAATAAGAGGCTGAATGTAGCAAGATAAGAAGCAGAGGGGATTATGTCATACTGAAGAGGGTATGCCCTAAATGTCACCCCTCATCAATTCCAGCCAGTAGCTGCCCTTTAGGATTGGGGCCTAGAGTCATCAGATACGCCAATTTTTAAAACAAGAGTAAGAAATTCAGATTTTTTTTTAATGTGAAAGTATCCCAGGGACTTCCCTGGTGGTCCAGTGGGAAATAATCCACCTTACAATGCAGGAGATGCAGGTTTGATCCCTGGTCAGGGAACTAAGATCCCACATGCTGTGGGGCAAATAAGCCCATGCGCCACAACTACTGAGCTCACATGCCTCAACTAGAGAGCCTGCGTGCCACAAACTACAGAGCCCACGTGTTCTGGAGCCTGAGCGCCACAACTAGAGAGAGAAAAACCCTCATGCCACAACTAGAGAGAAGCCCGTGTGCCGCAACGAAGAGCCCATGCACCGCAACGAAAAGATCCCGCATGTTGCAACTAATGTAAATGCAGCCAAAAGTAAATAAAATATCTTTAAAAGAAAAGAAAAATAAATCCCAATGTTTAAATACACCATTTCTGACTTAACCAATATTTTTGAAAGGCATATGCTTTTTATTTTCCCCTAGTTTTTTAAATACTATAAACCTGAGATCAACATCTTTATAGATAAATTTTTGTTTGCCATCTGATTATTTCCTTAGGTTAGTTCCTAGGAGGACAATTAAATGATGTGCATATTTTAAAGATATTCATGCATTTTGCCAGAATGCTCTCTAGAAAGTTTATGAGAGTCCTTCAGAGTATGAATGTGTCTTCTCTCATGTCTTTGCTAACTTGATGGTCAACAATACAATGTCTTCTTCTTTTATTGCATTTACTTCAATTTCATAGAAATGGATTGAAACATTGAGTTTTCCTGACTAACCTGTTACATGTTTATTCTATCAATTATTTATTCACGAAATTAAACATCTGCTGTGTGTAACCAAGCAGGACCCTATGGGGCCTTCTCGGGACAGACCGCTCCCACCACGTCCTCTGCCTTCCTCCTGTTTGTAGAAAAGCTGTAGTCTCCCAGGCGCCCCCTGAGTCATAGAAGCCTGGCTCAAGAATGAATGATTGAAAGGATACGACCATGTAGTGACAAAAATGGCAGTTGGGCCAGGAGCACTAGTAACAATTTAAACAGTACATCGGCCATATGGCAGTCACAGAATCTTTAGTTCCTCCATGAAGTAACTAGATAACACTACGTGTTGCACATTTCCTGAGTTGTTTTATAGATGTTAGAAGCTAACTACTTAATGACCATGAGATACAGCCCCCAGACCTACTGGAGCCTGAGGATTGATGACGTTAACCCCTGTGACACTGCCCTGTTACCTCAACATCAATCAGTCAGAGAAATGTGTACAAGCTGATCACATACCCTGTGAATCTTCTCTCTCACCTTGCCTTTAAAAATGCTTCCCTGAAACCTCTTGGGGAGTTTGGGTTTTTTGAGCATTAGCTGCCCCAGACTCCTTGTCTGGCACCTTACAGTAAATGCTGCACTTCCCTTCACCACACCTGGTGTCAGTAGATTAGCTTTGCTGCATGTGGGAGAACGAGCCCAAGTTTGGTTCAGTAACATGTGTAAAAGGCATTGCTCTGTGTACTGTGGGAGATACTAAGTTTGATTTTGTGTTCTCTTGTGTTCTTGTGTTCTTTCTACTCCCCACCTCTACCACTCCCTCTCATTCCTGGGCTTCCCAGCCCCATCCCCTTCTGGAACTCAAAGCACAAACTCCTTGAGTACAAAGACAACAGTTTACACATCTTTGTTGTAATCCCAATAGCACCTATTGTGTTTTTAACCTGTACTGTCTTTGGGATAGGTGAGTTTTATACTTTACTACTCATTAAATAAAGACGCGCTTTCTTTTAACCAGCTGCTAATTTATCTACCTGGATTTCCATGTATCAGGTTGGCCAAAACTGTGGTACCCCTTTATTAGCACTGAATATTTAAAAGTGATAATGACAGTCAACCCATATGTCATACGTAATGTGCCTGGTATTTGAAAGGAAAAAGAGAATGTTGGAATAAATTAAATCATATTTAAGATGGTAAAAATCGATTTTTTTAAAACATGAAATTAAGCATGTTTTAAATCCCCCACAAGTAATTTTCTTAAGGAAAGACATTTGCCCCATCAAATTACGTGAAATAAATTACATAATACACATAATAATTACATAAGTCATATGTAATACATAATAATTACATAAAACAAAATGTTTTATATCACCAATTTCCATATACTGTGTGAGAACCAGAAGAATGTTTTATGAATTAGAAATATAAATACATGTTCTATGTCAAAGAGTACATACCTCCAAGCAGTGATGACAGTGAACTTGTGTGTTTTTGGAGGCGGCGATTTAGTCAGCTGGTGTGAACAAATTGCAGGAAGAGATGCTGAGGTTGAGTGTGCTATGAGAGTGGTAGGGAGTGGGCTCCCACCTGGGCAAATTCAAGACTTTTCTATCCAGCAGCAGTGAAGAAGACCCAGCCCATAACAACGCCTCCGAAGATTAAATGAGCTGCTATTCTTCACTGGTCTCAAGATGCCTTGTTTTGAAACATTTTAACATCTCTGAAATAGGGATGTGCCTTAAAATTGTCAGCATCTAGATTCTGCCAACAACCTGAAGGAACCTGCAAGCAGGTTCTTCCCCAGATGAGAAAATACCTCGGCCAACACCTTGATTTTAGCCTTGTAAGACCCTCAGCAGAGAACCCAGCCAAGCTCATCCAGACTTTTGACTGCTAAGCCCGGAGATGAGAAAAGAAGTGCTGTCATTTAAGCTGTTAAGGTTGTGTACTTGGAGACCTAGCAGTAGAAAAGGAATTCACCTGCATTCAGTTTCTAAGAGAACAAGGCAAACACTTGTTAAGACGACCCTGGAGGTTCAGCCCTTCATTCTCTTAGGCTGTAGACTCTGGGAGGCAGGCACCAGGTTTAATTTGCTCACTCTTGTACCCCAACACATAGTACCAGGTCCTTACTACGTATCAGCTGAATGTTTTAAATTGCTGTGTGCAAAGATTTATCTACCAAGATGTTTATCACAGCAACAGCAATAAAGTACTACAGAAATATTCTATCTAAGAATAGTTTGGCAATATCATCTAATAGTATATCTATAAGATAAAATACTAGGCTTCCTTTTAACTAGTGGTGCAGAAAACAATTTAACGGCAGGGAATTATTCATAAATATATCTTATTTAGTAGCAAGTTTAAAAAATGGAAATGCATGCACACACATGGAAGAAAAACTGGAAAGTGATATCTTAATATGTATAAAGTGATTATCTCTGAGTAGTAAGGTTGTGGGCAATTTATATTCTAATTATGGGGAGGGAGTGGCCTTCAAAAACTTAAACTATAAAACACGTGTAACTTCTGTAATCAGAGAAAATAATTATCACAGGAGGTAGAGAAAAATCCATTTAAGGCATGACTTACCGGGGAAACCAGAGAAGAGGCCTTACCTTGAGTAGGTCAACTCCACTGTCCTGAGCATTCTCTGATTGTTCTTCAATTTGCTTTTGAAGGTAGAGAACTTGCCCTTCCATGTACCTACTGAGGCCTATGTAGTAAAGAGCTGCTGGGGTTCTTCTTGACACTAGACTTTTGGCTCTGTTGGAAAATATGTGAAAGTTGTCCCACTCCTGAAGTCTGGCATACCTGTATCACCACAGAAGAATAAGAAAAATCCCCGTCACCCTTGGAATGGGCTGGTTTCCTGAAATGGGTCTCTCTAGAGGTGTAGCTCCTAGTACGTTGGTCTCTGGAAGCCTGCCACTGGCCTATTCAGGGAAAATTATGTGATATGGAGCAAGGACAGAATAGAATTGTTTGATGATTTCAAATGAATATAATTGGGGGGAATACTTGGGCAATATTAGCTACCATTTAATTCTTTGGACTCTTTAAAGTGAGGGAATTTCCTGGAAGTCCAGTGGTTAGGACTCCTCACTTTTACTACCAGGGGCCCGGGGTTCAATCCCTAGCCAGGGAACTAAGATCCCCCAGGCTGTTCGGTGTGGCCAGGAAAAAAATGAAACAGATCAGGCACTTGGAACTATAAATCCTGGAGCTTGAAGAAATTGCTCTGATTTCAAAGAGAGATAGCCTGGGCTGACACTATTCAAGGTGTGGGCCACAGACAGGCATCATCGATACCATCTGAGTGCTCCTTAGAAATGCAAGCTCTCTGGTCCAACCCAGACCTACCGAATCAGACAGGCTCTGGGGATGGGGCCAGAAATCTGAGTTAACGAACTCTCCAGATGATTCCCATGCCCATAAAGTGGGAGCAGTATTGGCCTAAGCTACAGCTGTTGCAAGAACGCTTCAGGTGAGGTAGAGTAGAATAAGAAATTAGGGTGATTTTTGGACTTTAGATTCCTTGAACTTTAACTCACAAGGGCAAATTAATTTGACTTTGAACTTTCACTTCTTTAGACTTTAGCTGGCCAGGGTAATTGAGTTTTTGGATTTTCATTTCTCCCAACGAGTTTTACAATAAGAAGAGATTTCTATTCAGATTTGAAACTGCTCTAGTTTGTGGCACTTTACATAGGAATGTCTTCGTATTATCATTTAAATCTCATCACAAAATCTTTAGATACTGGACAACATGACTGCATATATAATTTGAGATGGGAAGTGGAGTAGGGAATGACTTTCAGTCTTGGGGATGGCTGTGGAAGTAATTTATTTAATGTTCTGGAGCCTTACTGTCCATCTACTTCCTTGAAGCTAAAGCCATAGCTACAGGCTTATTGAGTTTAAAAAATGTAATGGGTTAAAGAGATTAAAGCCTCAGGCTCCGTGGGTTAATGGGGATACAGGAAGTCTGCTTCTTCCACCCTCCTGGTTTCCTTCCACGTGAGGGAGCTCCACTGGCGCAAAGCTCCACATTTCTTTCCCTGCCTCACTCACTCCTCCAATGACAAGGGGTGACTTAGCAGGCTGGTGAATTTGGGACAGAAATTAGGCAGGTGTAGCTCTCTTTCATCTTGAGAGCCAGTGAGACCCACGGGGAGCATGGTACTTCCTGCCTCAGTGGGGTGGGGAGGGGGTGGAGTTTTCTAGAACTGCCTGCTGCTGATGGGTAAGTCTAATCCTGGGGTTCAATATTAGGAAGCTCACTTGCCTGCAGATACAAGCCATATCCTCCAACATCGGCTCTATTAACAATGATTATGATTTCACCTTGGGGGTGGGGAGGGGGTAAGTAGTGCTATTTATTAGTCTCCCTCAAACCCCCAACACTTCTCAGAAGCAAGTACGCTTTTCTTATTTATCTCTGTATGAATACTGCACGCTATGTACGCAATAAATGCTTGTTGCATTGAGTACAATTGAAGTGGCATCGCTTTACTGGCCTCAGTTGAGTGGGATGAACTAGGTGATCCCCAAGGTGTTTTTCAGTATAAATCTGCTCTGTCACTTTCAATCTGTCTTGGGTATAAATTAAAAGTGCTTTCTCTTTCTTTTCTTTCCTTTTTTCAAATCTCATAGAACTCTTCCAGGATTCAACATTTTCAAATTTGGGAATTTAGTGGTATGCAACACATTGTTACCAGATAGCTAGACATGAGTAAAGTCCCAGGAGGATTCCACTTTGGAACTTCAGTATTCTGTTGTCTTCGTTTTGGTGTATGAATTCCAAACATTCTTCAAATGACCTATAAACAAAGCCTAAAAAAGAGAGAAACAGGAGAGCTTGGCTGGTAGATTGGGGGTGGAGGGGTGTCATCTTTTTGGCCTAATAGCTCCCAGGAGAATTTCCCACTGTGAGGACAGGCCTCGGTCTCTGATTACTTTATGAATCCAAAGGGTCCCACAGATTACAACCACCAAGTGACTGTACTGCCCTGTGTTTGCTGAGCCCCTGCTTTTGTGGAAGTTTATGTGCATAAGATACAAGTCCATAATATCAACTAGGCAGGAGTGGGGTTTAAACCAACCCTCCCTGCTTGAGCCCAAGGAATCAGCCTCAGTGCAGCCTGGGAATTCTCAGTCTTCGCGTTCACACTTCCCTTGCTGGCGGCAATGTCCACATCCCTCGTTGAAAACATGGCTGGGAAAAAGAATGCCCAGTTTGGCCCCTCTGGTTTAATATGTACACTGAGGCCTGCCTACCTGGTGTAACATGGAGGCTATCAGGAAAGATCTTGTTTTCCAAATCACCAACAGCTGCCAGTGCCTGGAACCCTCACCTCACTGTTAGCAGCCCTACCCTTCATTTTCAAGCAGGAAGTCTCTAAGTCTATCCTGCTAAAAATTAAATGCCCTAGTAGGTCAGTCACTATCACTTGTGTGACAAATGATTTGACGCCTTAACTGGCAGCTTAAATTCTAAATTCTCTTGCTTGTTGGTCCCTTGCAATCCTCGCACCTTCTAGCCAGAAACCCAGTGGTCTCAAAGCCCTAGCCCTGTCACCTGCCACACCACACCAACGCAAGTGTTATTCCCCCAGTTTCTTATAAATTCCAAGGCCATGCTCACCAGAATAAAGCATGATGTCCAGGCAGACAAAGTAGAAAAATGCCTTGCTGAAGATATGCTCTTCTGCTACAGAAAGATCCCACAGCCACCCCAGCACCTGGATCAGTTGCTTGTATCTATGGATAAGAAAAGGTGGTAGGATTAAAAAATAGTGTGTGCGGAGAGAAGGAAGTTCAGTCCTAGTCTCAGTCCTGCCCAGCCATTCAGGACCAACTACGATTCTTCGACAGACTTCAAACCCACTCCTAAATCTCAAGTTGGCTCTCTGTTCAAACTGTTCTTTCCTGGACCTCTCTATCAGGGTGGCCAGAGTCAGGCCAAGTTGGACTGTGCCTCTGGTCCCGGTTTGGAAAATGCCTTGAGATAAATACCTGTTTTTCAAGAAGAGGGATTTACAAAGCCAGCAGAGGACCAGATAGTGTTTGTTGGGATTATGAAGCAATGACCACATCTTGTGGGCTCGAGAGCCTGGGAAGAAAACAATTCCAGTATATTTCTGGGCATTACTTGTATCTGCAAGTTCTTTCTTGACCAACCAGGGCTTACCTAAGTCAATGGCCAAGTCCAAGTGACCCATTAGGAGCTTGATATAGCCAAGTGTATCGGCCACGTAGGTCATGATTTCAATGCCCTCGCGTTTCAGGGGGAGGTTGAAGATGTGCTCCATGGTCATGACCTCATATTTGAACCACACGCCCTGGTAGCCGGCTAGGTGGTGGTACAGTGAATAGTCCAGGTAGGCCTTAATGATCTGAAATGGCAGCAGTGGAGGAGAAGAGGTGAGACGGGGCAAGACTGGGATGGAACCCGAAGCAGAAAGCCCAGGATATCACCAATCATCTGCCAGTAAACATGGATTTATTAAGCTTGGGAATGGAGCTGGACATTTGGCAAAACCATAGGCTTAGATACAGAAATTAAGCTGAGTTTCTGCCACCTATTTAATGCGTGATCCAGGACAAGCTCAATGGCCCCTTTTGCCCACACAGGGTCCTTAAACAAAATATATGAATTTTAATTTCTGTGCAAAATAAAAGCAATAGCTTACATGTGTGGATATATGACTGCACACCAAAAAGCCTGGAAGGATTCATTCCGAACTACCGAATGGGTAACTGTAAAAAGCAGTTACCTATTTATTGCAGTTGGAGTAGAGATTTGAGGGACTTTTTACTTTATGCATTTCTGTGATGTTTAATTTATTGTTATAACAAGCATGTATTGCTTTTGTTGTTTAACAATAAAGGAAGCTTGGTTTGGTTTTGTTTGCTTTCAAAAATAATGTTAAGGACTCTAGTTCTAAACTTAACAGGGAGATTGAAGAGAAGTTGGTTACTCTTTAAACAACTCTTCAGTCTGGTGATGCTGTCATCGTTGATATGGTTCCTGGAAAACCCATGTGCGTTAAGAGCTTCTCCGACTATCCTGCTCTGGGCCGTTTTGCTGTTCGTGACATGAGACAGACAGTTGCTGTGGGTGTCATCAAAGCAGTGGACAAGAAGGCAGCTGGGGTTGGCAAGGTCACCAAGTCTGCCCAGAAAGCCCAGAAGGCTAAATGAATGTTCTCCTCAATACCTGCCACCCCAGTCTTAACCAGTGGTGGAAGAACAGTCTTAGAACTGTTTGTTTTAACTGGCCATTTAAGTTTAATAGCAAAAGACTGGTTAATAACAATGCATGGTAAAACCTTCAGAAAGAAGGGAGAATGTTTTGTGGACCATTTGTTTTGTGTGTAGCAGTTTTTCAGGAAAAACAGTGAAAGAACTTGAAATGGGCCAAAACAAAAAAAATTCAGTGGGTGTCCTGTCTAGCTCACTCATCAAGGTTATATCTCTGCCTTTCACTGCCTTTGGGAAACTGGTAGTAATGTAAATGATTCTTTTTCATAGAAATAGAAATGTTCAGTGGATACAAGTGATTCTATTCTTGCCCTGGGACTAGACTAGTTTTGTATACATTCATAAATTAAATTCTCCTGGGAACCAGTTGTAACATCTTACTAGTTCTCTCACTAACTTTAATGAGCTCAATAACATCTTTGATGGGTGTTCTTCTACTTTTACTTTTTTTTGGCCATGCTGCGCAGCTTGTGGGATTTTAGTTCCCTGACCAGAGATTGAACTCGGGCCCTCGGCAGTGAGAGCACGGAGTCCTAACCTCTGGACCGCCAGGGAATGATTCTATCTTTTTAAAAGAATTATCCTGTTACATTTTCCTTTTTCACCCTCATTCTCTTACAAGTACAATGTGGAGTTTTCCAAGGGAGAATTATGTGACATTACAAGGAAGTGAAAGTAGAAGCAGATTGAGAATCTAGCTGTCTTCTGTGAAGTCAGACATTAAGGTATTTGCAAAAATGTAATACATGCCATTCTTCTCACAAAATTTTTTGTTTGGGGAAATAAGAGTTTTTTCAGTGAAAATGTTAATTATGTTAATATGTCATGGGTTTATTTTCTCTAAAAAATATTTTTTGAAGTATCTCAGTTTTTGTTTCTTATATGACAGTATCAATAGATATACCCCATAAAAATATATGATCCCATATAAAAAATATAAATATATAAACCCATATAAAAAGCTATTTGAGGTCCTCAATTATTAGGAGTATAAGGGGATCCTGGGACCAAAGTGTTTGACAACTGCTAGCCTCCGCGGAACAATCTAGTCTGGAAGGTTTTTATTAAATCTTCATGATTTTGAATTTTGATTGGCTTTTCACTAGGCTTTTCTCTCCAGATGAGATTCAGAAATGTAAAAAGCAGCTACAAAAATACCCTACCTGGAAATCATCTTGAGTTTCCAGGGCAGTATTCACTTGCATCAGAGCTGCCAGGTGGCAATAATACTTGTAGTGAAAAAAATAATTTAAGCTATAGATCTGCCACAGTAAGGAGAAGCAAGTGGTTTGCTGGTAAAGTTGCGCCAGCCTCTTCTTCCTATTAGATAAAGTACACACATGGGACATAAGAAGAAGGTATCGCCACCAGCGTGCCTGAGGGAAGCGCAGGGGCAGAGTCCTCATTACTGGCTTGGGGGTCAAAACAGACTTGAGTTTGAGGCCTGTTTCCTTTACGTGGAAATTAACATGCACGTTAATTTTTTTTTTTTTTTCAGTTTCAGCACATAGTATTTTTTTATTGACACATAGTTGATTGACAATGTTGTGTTAATTTCTGCTGTACAGCAAAGTGATTCCGTTATACATATTGATACATTAGTTTTTAAAAATATTCTTTTCCATTATGGTTTATCACAGGATATTGAATATAGTTCCTCCTGCTATACAGTAGGATCTTGTAGTACATGTGCATGAATCTTTATGAAGCACAATTTTTCCACCCGACAATGGGGACCATAATACCTACTTTGTGATGATTAATTAAGGTAATTGATGTAACTCACTTGTCCCCTGTCAGTTCATTGCCATTTAAATGAAATTATTTAAAAAGCACATTTATATCATTTTATCACATTTGAGACTGATGACAACCCCGTAAGAAAGGAAGGAATAATTAACCCCATTTTACATGAGCGGAAGGTGAGACTCAGACAGGTTAAGTAATTAAGTCAAAGTCACATAGCTAGAATGTGATGGTGCCAGGACTCCAGCCTTGGCCACCTCCAGCCCGGCCAGTCCAGTGTGTCATTTCCTCTGTTACACATGGTTGTCAAGAACTAGGTCTCAGCTCAAGAAAGGAAATGAGCCTTTTAAACAATCCCATTCTGCTGTGGTCTGAATGCATCCCCCAAAATTCATAAGTTGAATTCTAACTCCCCAAAGTGACAGTAACAGTAGGTGGGGTCTTTAGGACATGATAAGGTCATGAGGGTGGAGCCTTCATGACTGGGATTAGAGCTCTTATAAAGAGACTCTGCACAGAGTTTCCGGCCCCTTTCCACCACGTGAGGATACGAGAAGAAGCCTGTGACCCTGAAGAGGGCTCTGGCCCAGCCACGCTGGCACTAGGACCTCAGACTTCCAGCCTCCAGAACTGTGAGCAATAAAATTCTGCTGTTAATAAGCCACCCGGCCTGTGGTAATTTGTCACAGCAGTCCAAACAGACTAAAACACATTCTGACAACGGAGTGGAATGTCGCAGGAGATGGTGAACTTCCTGTGCTGGAATTATTCAAGGGAAGGATGGCTGACCACATACCGAGAATGTTTGGGGTCTCAGCCTCAGCATCCACAAGTCATTTAACTAGTAATGTAGACCCCAATCTTCTCTATTTGTGATAAAAATGGGATCCTAAACTGGCTGCAATATTAGTAATTTAACAAAGCCAAGAAAACAAAATATAACTAGAAATAACTATCAAAAAGCAGATTTTAGGGCTTCCTTGGTGGTGCAGTGGTTGAGAGTCTGCCTGCCGATGCAAGGGACGCGGGTTCGTGCCCCGGTCAGGGAAGATCCCACATGCTGCGGAGCGGCTGGGCCCGTGAGCCATGGCCACTGAGCCTGAGCGTCCGGAGCCTGTGCTCCACAACAGTGAGAGGCCCGTGTACCGCAAAAAAAAAAAAAAAAAAAAGCAGATTTTAAATAAAGATGAGAAGAAAGGAAGATATCCTACTAGAGATTCTTAAAGAAGAATTCCAGGTACTTTCAGTTTAGACATTGATGACATTCATTCTGTTGTGGAAATTATGTTTTAAAGTTTCTAAGGAAACATGGAGAAGGTAAAATCCCTTATAACATAGGGAGTTCATGAAGCTGTAAAAATTCTGACATTAAATATTGTTTCTTTTTTTTTTTTTTTTTTTTTTTTTGCGGTACGCAGGCCTCTCACTGTTGTGGCCTCTCCCGTGGCCATGGCTCACGGGCCCAGCCGCTCCGTGGCATGTGGGATCTTCCCGGACCGGGGCACAAACCCATGTCCCCAGCATCGGCAGGCGGACTCTCAACCACTGTGCCACCAGGGAAGCCCCTAAATATTGTTTCTTAATGTCCTTATGTTTGAGATGAGAACCTTTTGACTGGACAGCATTTTAAGCCAATTGTTCTGTAGTTTCTTCCTGATCATCACTTTTTAACCTTCTCCTCTTGTGCATGTACTTCTTATTCCTTTTACAAAATGTAGCTGTACATTAGGCTTGTCAGATTTAGGGAATGAAAATATGGGATGCCAAGTTAAATCTGAATTTCAAACCAATTCTTTTAGAATGCATATGTCCTAAATATCTTGTGTGATATAAGGTGTACTAAAAAAAAATCATTTATTATTGATCTGAACTTTAAATTCAACTAGGCATCCTTTATTTCATCTGGCAACCCTCTGTGTGAACCCAAACTCCAATTCTCTCTTACCTCTCTGAGAGATCTCTGCTGAACTTCTCCCCGCCCCTCCCCCTCCTGGTGTCTCCTGAAGCAGCAGGCTTAGATTCTCAGAAGCCTGTCCCCAGCCTGCAAAGGAGCTCAGCTGCATCTCACTTCCATCCCAGCCTCCCCCATAGTCAAGGGAACACTTTCAGGAAACTGGGGAAGGCAGTTTTTGGCGGGATTGCCAAAGACTTGCAGCAATTTGCCCATAGAAATAGATACTTGTATCTCAGGCAGAACCTGTGGGAATATTGCAGCTGGCCTCTCCCAAGGTGGAAGAGATCTACTGCCAGCTCTCCAGATCCCCAACTAGGTGGCATTTCTCTTGGTATGAATTGCTAGGTAGGTGGAATACATTTTTAAAACTTTTATCGTGGAAAATTTCAAACATGCACACACAGTAAAACAGAAAAATATAATGAGCCACATGTACCCAGCATCCAGCTTCAGCAACTTATCAACATTCTTATTACATCTGTCCTTCTACTGTTTCCTTCTCCTACCCCACCTCATTATTTTTATAGTTCTTTTATAGATAAAATTTACGTACATTGAAATGTACATATCTTAATGGTATAATCTTGACCGATGGATACCCCATGTAACCCACGTATCTATATAGAGTTACAAAAATGGGTGGGCTGTTTTGTCTTTTGGCAGATGTCTTCAGGACCTGCCATTTTTGGGGGCGGCAGGGACAATACCCAGGGTTTTAGCACTGAATTGGAAGAGGACTTGTGACTGAGGCTCTAGGAACAGGTGGTGCAGATTCCCATTGGAACATGGATGGCCAGAGGGGTTAGTGGGTAAGATGAGTGGGGAGGGGCACTGGAGCTCACCTTGCAAAGGACTCCCTTAAGGTTTTGTCACCCGAACTACCTTTGGCAAAAGCTGCCTGTTAAGTTGTTCTGAGGCAACCCAGCCCTGGCCTGGGAGCCCCGCTCCCACACATTCCCTCCCACACCAGCGAGCCACCAGGAGTCCTTGCGCCCGCTAGAGGCCCAGGCTTTGGGGGCTGACTGTTGGACTGTGTGTAGGTCTCTCTCCTCTGGGGAGTGAGATGAGACACCCAGCTCTCCCCAGCTCCTTCCTTACCCTGGAGGTGAGCTCTCTTGGGCCTGCTGATTCTGATTCACATAATGAAAGTGTCTGTTTTTTTCAACATGAATCTGGAGAAACAAGGAGATTAAGTTGTAAGGAAAGATTCGATTGAGGAGCTTCAAGGCCTTCCTCAGCATTTTCTTGGCAAGCACCATCTGGCCCATGTTGAAACAGACCTACAAGGAGAAGAAAGGGGAAGAAAGGAAAAGAAGAAAAGCAGTGATTCTAGGCTTGGTTGGTATGTTCCAAAAATACATAGTTAAGGAATCTTATCCAAAAAAGGTCATATAAGGCCCAGGAACAAGATCTCCCAGGGCCTGGCACAATTGGAAATGTTTCTTGGATGTATCTGTGGAAGGATGGTTGAATGACTAGGACTTTGCATCCTCATTGTTCATCATCTACCTCTGAGAAAATGTTTACCCATTCCTGTCCATTTTGGGAGGTTGTTAGAAAAACATTTCATAAAGCTGTCAACCAAGAGGCTAAAGAAGTGATGGTGAGGAGGTTTGAGGCCCAGGGCTTGGGGTTCTGGAGTCTTGGGAAAGATCTGTGGCAGAGGATGGGAGGAGGATGTAGAAAGTATAGGGATGACTTCTACTACTTCTTCTACGTAAAGCCCCAGTGATAAAGAACAGATGAACCGCGTTTCTAATGGTTTCTTACCTGACCTTTGAGGGTAAAAAAGGTAGTCCACTCAAAAGTCTTACTCCAAGATTTTTCCTTCTTGAGAATTTTCAGCAACCTCTCTCCCTCATTCAAATTTATGTAAGCCTGCAACCAGCACAAAAAGTAGAAGGTATTGAGTCATCAGGGATTGGGACCAAGG
The DNA here is from genome assembly GCF_963924675.1 of Phocoena phocoena. Taxonomy (NCBI): domain Eukaryota; kingdom Metazoa; phylum Chordata; class Mammalia; order Artiodactyla; family Phocoenidae; genus Phocoena; species Phocoena phocoena. The sequence goes on from NC_089219.1 coordinate 124,884,927, forward strand.
AGGGGCCATTGCCCCAGACTCTACTGAAGGAAGAGAAACAGGACCACCCAGCTCCCACCTCCATCTCTTCCTTCAGCTCCTGACCAGAGTCCTTCAAACTCTAGACAGAAAGGGTGGGGAAAGTTCCTGCTGAAGATATGGGTCACCTTCATGTTCCTCTTGATCTACTGAATCTCATTCTAGAGGATGAATCTAGAAACCTCCTCCTTTCCTCATGTTGTCATGTAAGTCACCTTACCTGAAGTTTTCCCCAGGGCAATTTCCCTCTTTGAGTAATTCCTTCGCCAACCTCCCTATTTCCAACAGTGTACTCATGGCTTCTGAGAGCATCCTCACATCTATGACAAGCCAGTCTCTACTTTTGGAATGAGTTAGGAGCCACTCCCATTTCTTTTGCCAGGGCCATCGCTGGGAAGTGGAAGAGGAAGGTAAGGCCCTGAGCAACCTTCCTCCCTTCATCTTCAATGTCCTATGAAATCGCGAAGAGAGTCTTGGCACTTGTAAACACCAAGGCAAGGTCAGACTTGAAGAGTAAAATAAGGTGAGGCACTGTCCCCAAGTCTCATGCAGCCTAAGGCGTAGGTGTTGGACGCAGAAAGAGGGAGACAAGGTTTCTTTGCTGGGAGATGGGGAAGCAAATGGCACATGTTGGGACCCTGCACTGGGGCTCTGCTTCCAATCGTTGTTTTCCTGAACATTCGTCACTCCCTGGATAATGAGATGAGGGTGAGCACAGGTTTAGCAAGTTAGCCCCCAAGGCTGCCTAGACCTTCTCTTCCTGGTACTCACTGGCCGCATCACTGCCTTCTTCACATATGTGTATAAAATATGCACAGGAGCCTTTTGTTCATAAATATTTGAGAGAACCACAGCTTACTGACATTTTTAATGGTTTAATTTTAAAATTTTATATAAATCTAAGGTGTGGAGTTTAATTAGGCCACAAATGTAAAATCTGAAACAGTCCACAAGTGCAGGCATAAAGGGTGGCAGCCATGGCTACTCGGGTGTGGGAGGCTCTGCCCAGAAAGGCATTTCCTCAAGGGAGTTCGTGGAAGCTTAGTCAGCCAGCTGTTCTATGAAAAGTGATCTAAGGTCAAATAAGTTTGAGAGAAAAAATATGTCTCAGTCCTAGCCCAACCCTCTGGGAGATTTCTATGGATCTTAGCGTATTAAGACCCTGAAATATCTGTAGTACAAAAATCTATTTAGCTTTATTCAGCTCAGTGCTTCCCAACTTACTTAACAATAAATTCTTTTATTTCATCATATGTATCAAATCCCCACATTTCTAAGGGCATATTGCCCTGGAAGGTTATTTACAATTATCCTAGAGAAATATTCACTAGGGCTTCGGTGGCCTAAAGGTATGTATGATAATTTAGCACAAGTTACATGAAGACCAAAGTGAGTGAGCCCCTTAAGGGATCACAAGACTAAAACCAGACTTGTGCTTATTCAAAGACCTACAGGTATTCGTGCTGACAGATACTTGGGGAAGACAGAGAGCAAATGCGGCTGGGACATTACTGAGGAAGACTACTGAAACTGAAGAGTTGAAACCAGGGTACAATGTAGGTAGACAATTCATAGCAAGTTTCTAATGACGGCAGTATTTTAAATGATGTATAATGGTAGTTGTGGTTTGTTCTGACTTTTTCACAATCTCAGCTCATTTCCTTTCTGAGCAATTTGATTTTCAAAGAAGGGGGTGCTGCTCAGAATCAAGAACATGAAGTAATAATAATAATAATAAAAGCACTAGAGCTTTCTTTCTGGTCCTATGGGCTGTAGGTCTGTCTCAAAGGTGGAGGGGACCTGGGCAGAAACAGCTTACCATATAATTATCACCCAAGATGAGATATGCAGACGCAAGTTCTAGGAAGTAATATAAGGCTTTGTTGTTTTCTCCCAAAGCCAGAAAATGGTGAGCCAGAGGCATGATGACAATCTCTAAGATTTCCTCACACTGGCAAGATTCCAGAGGGACGATGTCATTCTCAGATGTCCTCATTTTTGATATAATGATGTCAAAGAAACTCAAGATCTTTTCTCTTATTTCTTCAGAACTGTCCAAATGCAGAAATAAATAGGAGTAATAATTTGTAGATATAGTATAGTGTTTGATATGAAGATATCTTCAAAAACAAAAGAGCAAGATAAGAAAATCTAATGTAGATTTCTTCCACTTGGTGGTGGTTTTAGCATCTGTAAAACAACTCAGGAAGTGTGCATCAGATACTATTATCTAGGTACTTCAAAGAGGAGCTACAGGGACTTCCCTGATGGCACAGTGGTTAAGACTCTGCACTCCTAATGCAGGGGGTCCGGTTTCGATCCCTGACCAGGAAGCTAGATCCCATATGCATGCATGCTGCAATTAAGGAGCTGGTGAGCCATAACTAAGGAGCCCACCAGTCACAACTAAGGAGCCTATATGCTGCAACTACTGAGCCCATGTGCTCTGTAGCCTGTGTGACACAAATAGAGAGAAGCCCGCAAACCACAATGAATAGCCTGCTTGCCGCAACAAAAGATCCCGCATGCCACAACTGAGGAGCCCGCCTGCCGTAACTAAGACCCAGCTCAATGAAATATGTAAATAAATATTTAAAACAAAACAAAACAAAAAAACCCAAAGAGGAGCTACAGCAGAGGATATGGGGGAGGGGGGTCTGTCCTGGGAAGGGCCCATAGGTTCCCGCTCCATTACATAACTACTGACCAAACTCACCACACACACCCTCTGATTTGTGCCTGAAAGACCCAGAGTACTGGCCAGACAAGTGATTCTAACAGTGTTCTGAATTTAACGTCAGTTGTTCATGCTCTACCTCCTAAACAATTATAGAAGCCTGTACCTGAGATTTTCAGAAAATACTGCAGATCTCTTAGAAGTCTCTATTCTGGAAAAGGTGATCTCTTCTCCAGCTGGAAAATAAACCAACAAGTGAGTTGTATGGGTCATTGAAATGTTCATGTGGCAGAGATGTCTGGTGTCCACTGAAGCTTCCTGTTCCCCTTCCACGACAAAGTTGTTGTTGCCCAGCCAGGATCTACATTTTCCAGTCCCCAATGCATCTTAAGTGAAGACATGTGTTTAGTTTGAAAATGGGATTCCATCAGAAGTAATATATGTCACCTCTGAATTGAGATGGTTAGATATCTTCACTACCTTCTCCTTCCACAGGAAAACAAATTAACTGTGGGGATCTAAGGCATAGCAAATCTACAACATAGTCAGGGAGGCTGGGTCCCTGACTGACTGTGTTCAAGGCTATTTGACAACATTCTCATTGGATCATTACCTGGGCAGAAAAAAACTGTCATTTGACGATGTTAACCCACTGAAATATTGGGGTTTGTTTTAGATGATAACATTATCCTAACTAATTTACCCTGCAGTAATTCAAACTATGAATTAATGATGCTGAAGAAAGCGATGTCAGCTTCTAATGGGGAAATACAGACAATTAATGGAATACCCCAAAGGGCTAACTTAAGGGCTGAGAGCCTTGAATTTGAAACCTTCAGTCTATCTAGACTTCAATAGGTTAGAAAATTCCATAATGATCTTAAAACAGAAAACAAATGAGGATTGTTGAAATCTAGCCACTTTTCCATTCAGGGAGAAGGAAGAATCCTAAAGAGGGGAAGGGACTTGTCTCAGATCATATATCTGTTCGTGATGGAAGTCTCCTGACTCCAAGGTGAATGCATTACTCCACAGATCTTTTAATTTATAAAATTCAGTTTCAGCATCTATTGATACTTATCACCTTCTTCTGAAAGCTTTCTGTGCCCTTGCCCCACAGAATTAGTGCCACAACTTGTGTGTGCCCATTGACCCCATGCAGACCTCTATCATCATCCTTTATCACGCTGTATAAGGATTAATTTGCCCACCTCTCCTAGTCTGCTGTCTAGTTTCTCTCTAGTGACTAGAGGCTGAATAAACTGAATTATGCTTTTATCCTCCTATTCCTCTAAAACTTTCTTGTCAGGGTTACCAGTGACAACCAAGTTGCCAAATCCAAAGGTTACATCTTTGTCTGCATCTATTACACCTCTTGGCAGCATTTATGACAATTGACCACTCCTTTTTTTTCACCAGCTTTCATAATACCCGTTCCCTTGTTTCCCTCCCTCATTGGCTGCTCACTTTACTGGCTCCTACTCCTCTATCAATGTTCCAAATTTTGGTAAGCCTCAGTTTGACTGTTGGCTCTTTTCTCCATCCAAATTTCTCCCTAGATAATTTCACCTGCCCATGACTTTAAATTCTACCCATATGACAATGACTTTTGGTTTTACATCTTTAAGACCTGACATCAACCCTTACCTACCGACTCATACATCCAAGTGTCTCCTCGGCAGCTACCACGTGGATGTCTAACTGCAAAATTAAAATGATCTAAACAGAACTCTTGAATCTCTTTTCCATAAACCTATATCCACCAACGTTTCGCCTGTCTTAGTAAGCATCACTGCCATATTCATTTCTCAAGGCATCACTGCCATATTCATCTCCTCAAGGCAAAAACCTAGACGTCCTTGATTCTTTTCTTTCCCTCACCCCATCCCCATTCAGTCCATCAGAAAGTCCCATTATGTCTACTCCAATACATATCTGAATCCATCTTCTTCTGTCAATCTTCTCTATAGCACCACCCTAGTCCATCACCAAATTTCATCTAGACAAGTGTGAAAAACTGATCTCCCTCCTATTCCTATCCTCTTCAATCTGTTTTCTAAAATGAAGGCAAAGTAAGTTTTTAAAAACATGATTCAGGACTTCCCTGGCAGCGCAGTAATTAAGAATCCACCTGCCAATGCAGGGGACACGGGTTCGAGCCCTGGTCCAGGAAGATCCTACATGCCGTAGAGCAACTAAGCCCATGTGTCACAACTACTGAGCCTGAGCTCTAGACCCCATGCTCCACAACAAGAGAAGCCACCGCAATGAGAGAAGCCACTGCGATGAGAAGCCCACGCACCGCAATGAAGAGTAGCCCCCCTCGCCACAACTAGAAACAAAAAAACAAACAAACAAAAAAGCGCATGCACAGCAATGAAGACCCAATGCAGCCAAAAATAAATGAATGAAATAATAATTTAAAAAAAATGATTCAGATCTCAGTGGCAGAAACTGCTTGTTTCCTATCTCAACTTCCATTGTCCCTTTTCTCCTTAGTAATAGAACTCAATTTTACTTGGGGAAGCTACATTTTCCAACCTCCCTTGCAACTGGATATATAGCCATGTGATGTATTGTATTGTATTGTATTGTATTGGTCCTTGAGATATAAGGGGAGTATTGGGTAGGAAGAATTCTAGAAAACTACTGAAAAAGGAAGGGGCATCCCTTTCATTTTTTGGTTTCTTTTCTCCTCCTTCTAGTGTTAAATGTGAACACGATGGCTGGAACTCCAGCTACTATTTTGAACCAAGGATCTCTGATGATCACGAAGCCTCCATACCAGTCCCAGTGATGAGACAAGCATTTTACATAGAGAGAAGTACATTTAGGAACTTTAATAAGAAATTTAAGCCACTCTAGCTGGGTCCTTGTTATATGCAGCCAATACTAATTCTAATCAATACTTTTCTAATGTGTTCTAATGCATTTGGAATAAAATTCAGAATATTTCTCAAGGCCTCCAAGTCCCTCTGATGTTTCTATTAATTTGTTTATTGTCTATCAGCCTCTATTAAAATTCAATATATGAGAATAGACACGTCTGCCATTTTCACCACTATATCCCCAATGCCTAGATCACTGCCTGACACATAATAGATACTCAATAAATGCGTGTTTTTTGGGGAAAAAAATCAATGATTAAAAATAAAATGCTGGGGGCTTCCCTGGTGGCGCAGTGGTTGAGAGTACGCCTGCCGATGCAGGGGACATGGGTCTGGGAAGATTCCACGTGCCGCGGAGCGGCTGGGCTCGTGAGCCATGGCCACGGGGCCTGTGCGTCCGGAGCCTGTGCTCCACAGTGGGAGAGGCCACAACAGTGAGAGGCCCGCGTACCGCAAAAAAAATAAATAAATAAAAAATAAAATGCTATTCCTTCTTCAACATCCTATATGTTTTGTTTTATATTTCAAATTGTAATAGTGATAGAATGAGATGTGGCAAAAAGCAATATAGGCTAAATAAAGCAAATAAAATCAGGATATATAAGATATGATTTCTGTCATATCATTCAACCTTTGGGTGAATCATATTATTTTTAGGTCTCAATTTTCTTCATTTATGAAGGAAATACATTAAAAGTTCCCTACTTCAAAGAGGATCTGTAAAAATCAAAAGAAAAGAAATATACGGAATGCTTGTAGGTTCTCAGAAGAAAGGAGAAAAGCAAAGATAGTACTTGCTCAACCTGTGGTTTCAAAGACTCAGAAATAAGACTTCAAGTTCAAGATGAAAAACTGACCTCTTTTATTTATCTCCTGACCTCCAGGTCCAGCACATTTTACCCCATTAAAACAAGAATAAAATAATTTTTAAAAGCATAAACTCACAATATACAGAATGGAAGGGGTCAATTCCTATCTTAGGGCCATTACCCTGGCCCTCCCCTCTGCCTAGAATGCTCTTCCCCAGCCATCCATACAATAAAATCCCTCACTTCCTTTGCCTTTCCATGAATCTTACCTCTCACTGAGGGCTACCCTAACGACTCTGCATTCCTAATCTCCCTTGCCCTACCCAACATTCTTTTCTGGTTTTCTCCTTGGGATCACTTATACATACTACAGAATTTACTTCTTTGTTAATGTTTTCTCTCCATTGTCTGCTTCCCCCCAATAGAATGTTTTGTTCCCTGATGCATCTAAGGTGCCTAGAGCACTGTCTGACACATATCAGAAACCCAATAAATATTTGATGAATGAGTAAATGAAACATTAAATGAGATTTCAGCACATGTCAAGAAGATCAAGGAATGAGAGGAGTGCTCCCTGAAGAATTAGATGGAGCAAGTGGAACGAAAGAGCCCAGGAGGGAGCCCATGGACTGTTGATCCTTGGAATGGATCAAGAGTCAGATAATAAGTTTTTAGGAAGGACATGAGGATTGATAGAGAATTGAAAAGAAAATCAACTTCCTCACTATCTGATTCATAGCTAATGCTGTGTCCTTGAACCTCTTATGATATGTCCTTCTCCAACCTTTTTTTGCTTGTGGTATGTGGGCCTCTCACTGTTGTGGCCTCTCCTGTTGCAGAGCACAGGCTCCGGACGCGCAGGCTCAGCGGCCATGGCTCACAGGCCTAACCACTCCGCAGCATGTGGGATCTTCCTGGACTGGGGCACGAACCCGTGTCCCCTGCATCGGCAGGCGGACTCTCAACCACTGCGCCACGAGGGAAGCCCCTCCAGCATTTCTTAAAAGCATACCTCATGGATTTCCCTGGTGGCACAGTGGTTAAGAATCTGCCTGCCAATGCAGGGGACACGGGTTTGAGCCCTGGTCCAGGAAGATCCCACACGCCGTAGAGCAACTAAGCCCGTGAGCCACAACTACTGAGCCTGCGCTTTAGAGCCAGTGCTCCGCAACAAGAGAAGCCACCACAATGAGAAACCAATGCACTGCAACAAAGAGTAGACCCACTCGCCGCAACTAGAGAAGGCCTGCATGCAGCAACGAAGACCCAATGCAGCCAAAAATAAAATAAAATAAAATAAAAATAATTATTAAAATAAAAGCATACCTCACTCTTTGGGAGATTCAGGGGTAATGGACAGACTGTCCAGCCAAGATTGAAGCAGGATATTATAAAGAAGACATGGCAAAAAAAAAGTTTCCTAGAAACTCTAGGAAAAATAAACTTCTGTTAAGAAATCTATTCACGAAGAGGAACCAAGATGGCGGAGTAGAAGGACGTGCTCTCACTCCCTCTTGCGAGAACACCAGAATCACAACTAACTGCTGGACAATCATCGACAGGAAGACACTGGAACTCAGCTGAAAACATACCCCACCATCCAAAGACAAGGAGGAGCCACAATGAGACGGTAGGAGGGGCGCAATCACAGTAAAATCAAATCCCATAACTGCTCGGTGGGCGACTCACAGACTGGAGAGCACTTATACCACAGAAGTCCACCCACTGGAGTGAAGGTTCTGAGCCCTACGTCAGGCTTCCCAACCTGGGGGTCTGGCAACGGGAGGAGGAATTCCTAGAGAGTCAGACTTTGAAGCCTTGTGGGATTTGATTTCAGGACTTTGACAGGACTGGGGGAAACAGAGACCCCACTCTTGGAGGGCACACACAAAGTAGTGTGTGCATTGGGACCCAGAGGAAGGAGCAGTGACCCCATAGGAGACTGAACCAGACCTACCTGCTAGTGTTGGAGGGTCTACTGCAGAGGCGGCGGGTGGCTGTGGCTCACTGTGGGGACAAGGGCACTGGCAGCAGAAGTTCTGGGAAGTACTCCTTGGTGTGAGCCCTCCCAGAGTCTGCCATTACCCCCACCAAAGAGCCCAGGTAGGCTCCAGTGTTGGGTTGCCTCAGGCCAAACAACCAACAGGGAGGGAACCCAGCCCCACTGCATCAGCAGTCAAGTGGATTAAAGATTTACTGAGCTCTGCCCACCAGAGCAACAGTCAGCTCTACCCACCACCAGTCCCTCCCATCAAGTCTCTTAGATAGCCTCATCCACCAGAGGGCAGACAGCAGAAGCAAGAAGAACTACAATCCTGCAGCCTGTGGAAAAAAAAAAACATATTCACAGAAAGATAGACAAGATGAAAAGGCAGAGGGCTATGTACCAGATGAAGAAACAAGATAAAACCCCAGAAAAACAACTAAATGAAATGGAGATAGGCAACCTTCTAGAAACAGAATTCAGAATAATGATAGTGAAGATGATCCAGGACCTCGGAAAAAGAATGGAGGCAAAGATCCAGAATATGCAAGAAATGTTTAACAAAGACCTAGAAGAATTAAAGAACAAACAAACATAAACACTACAATAACTGAAATGAAAGCTACACTAGAAGGAATCAATAGCAGAATAACTGAGGCATAAGAATGGATAAGTGACCTGGAAGACAGAAAGGTGGAATTCACTGCTGCAGAACAGAATAAAGAAAAAAGAATGAAAAGAAATGAACACAGGCTAACAGACCTCTGGGACAACATTAAACGCAACAACATTCGCATTATAAGGGTCCCAGAAAGCAAAGAGAGAGAGAAAGGACCAGAGAAAATATTTGAAGAGATTATAGTTGAAAACTTCCCTAACATGGGAAAGGAAATAGACACCCAAGTCCAGGAAGCGCAGTGAGTCCCATACAGGATAAACCCAAGGAGAAACACACCAAGACACACAGTAATCAAATTGGCAAAAATTAAAGACAAAGAAAAATTATTGAAAGCAGCAAAGGAAAAATGAAAAATAACGTACAAGGGAACTCCCACCAAGTTAACAGCTGATTTCTCAGCAGAAACTCTACAAGCCAGAAGGGAGAGGCATGACATACTTAAAGTGATGAAAGGGAAGAACCTACAACCAAGATTACTTTACCTGGCAAGGATCTCATTCAGATTCGATGGAGAAATCAAAAGCTTTACAGACAAGCAAAAGCTAAGAGAATTTAGCACCACCAAACCAGCTCTACAACAAATGCTAAAGGAACTTCTCTAAGTGGGAAACACGAGGAGAAATGGACCTACAAAAACAAACCCAAAACAATTAAGAAAATGGTCATAGGAACATACATATCGATAATTACCTTAAACATGAATGGATTAAATGCTCCAAACAAAAGACACAGGCTTGCTGAATGGATACAAAAACAAGACCCATATATATGCTGTCTACAAGAGACCCACTTCAGACCTAGGGACACATAGAGACTGAAAGTGAGGGGATGGAAAAAGATATTCCATGCCAATGGAAATCAAAAGAAAGTGGGAGTAGCAATACTCCTATCAGATAAAATAGACTTTAAAATAAAGAATGTTACAAGAGACAAGGAAGAACACCACATAATGATCAAGGGATCAATCCAAGAAGAGGATATAACAATCGTAAATATTTATGCACCCAACATAGGAGCACCTTAGTACATAAGGCAAATGTTAACAGCCATAAAAGGGGAAATCAACAGTAACACAATAATAGTGGGAGACTTTAACATCTCACTTACACCAATGGACAGATCATCCAAAATGAAAATAAATAAGGAAACAGAAGCTTTAAATGACACAGTACACCAGATAGATTTAATTGATATTTATAGGACATTCCATCCAAAAACAGCAGATTACACTTTCTTCTCAAGTGTGCATGGAACATTCTCTAGGATAGATCACATCTTGGGTCACAAATCAAGCCCCAGTAAATTTAAGAAAATTGAAATCATATCAAGCATCTTTTCTGACCACAACGCTATGAGATTAGAAATGAATTACAGGGGAAAAAACCGTAAAAAACACAGACACATGGAGGCTAAACAATACGTTACTAAATAACCAAGAGATGACTGAAGAAATCAGAGAGGAAATCAAAAAATACCTAGAGACAAATGACAATGAAAACACAACGATCCAAAACCTATGGGATGCAGCAAAAGCAGTTCTAAGAGGGAAGTTTATAGCTATACAAGCCTACCTCAAGAAACAAGAAAAATCTCAAGTAAACAATCTAAACTTACACCTAAAGGAACTAGAGAAAGAAGAACAAACAAAACCCAAAGTTAGCAGAAGGAAAGAAATCATAAAGGTCAGAGAAGAAATAAATGAAATAGAAACAAAGAAAACAATAGCAAAGATCAATAAAACTAAAAGCTGGTTCTTTGAGAAGATAAACAAAATTGATAAACCATTAGCCAGACTCATCAAGAAAAAGAGGGAGAGGACTCAAATCAATAAAATTAGAAATAAAAAAGGAGAAGTTACAACAGACACTGCAGAAATACAAAGCATCCTAAGAGACTACTACAAGCAACTCTATGACAATAAAATTCACAACCTGGAAGAAATGGACAAATTCTTAGAAAGGTATAACCTTCCAAGACTGAACCAGGAAGAAACAGAAAATATGAACAGACCAATCACAAGTAATGAAATTGAAACTGTGATTAAAGATCTTCCAACAAACAAAAGTCCAGGACCAGATGGCTTCACAGGTGAATTCTATCAAACATTTAGAGAAGAGCTAACACCCATCCTTCTCAAACCCTTCCCAAAAATTGCAGAGGAAGGAACACTCCCAAACTCATTCTGTGAGGCCACCATCACCCTGATAGCAAAACCAGACAAAGATACTACAAAAAAAGAAAATTACAGACCAATATCACTGATGAACAGAGATGCAAAATTCCTCAACAAAATACTAGCAAACAGAATCCAACAACACAATAAAAGAATCATACACCATGATCAAGTAGGATTTATCGCAGGGATCCAAGGATTCTTCAATATATGCAAATCAATCAATGTGATACACCATATTAACAAACTGAAGAATAAAAACCATATGATCATCTCAATAGATGTAGGAAAAGCTTTTGACAAAATTCAACACCCATTTATGATAAAAACCCTACAGAAAGTGGGCATAGAGGGAACCTACCTCAACATAATAAAGGTCATATATGACAAATCCACAGCAAACATCATTCTCAATGGTGAAAAACTGAAAGCATTTCCTCTAAGATCAGGAATGAGACAAGGATGTCCACTCTCACCACTATTATTCAACATAGTTTTGGAAGTCCTAGCCACGGCAATCAGAGAAGAAAAGGAATCCAAATTGGAAAAGAAGAAGTAAAACTGACACTGTTTGCCGATGACATGATACTATACATAGAGAATCCTAAAAATGCCACCAGAAAACTACTAGAGCTAATCAATGAATTTGGTAAAGTTGCAGGATACAAAATTAATGCACAGAAATCTCTTGCATTCCTAGACACTAATGATGAAAAATCTGAAAGAGAAATTAAGGAAACACTCCCATTTACCATTGCAACAAAAAGAATAAAATACCTAGGAATAAACCTACCTAGGGAGACGAAAGATCTGTATGCTGAAAACTATAAGACACTGATGAAAGAAATTAAAGATGATACAAACAGATGGAGAAATATGCCATGTTCTTGGATTGGAAGAATCAATACTGTGAAAATGACTCTACTACCCAAAGCAATCTACAGATTCAATGCAATCCCTATCAAATTACCAATGGCATTTTTTATGGAACTAGAACAAAAACTTTTAAAATTTGTATTGAAACACAAAAGATGCTGAATAGCCAAAGCAGCCTTGAGAGAAAAAAATGGACCAGGAAGAATCAGACTCCTTGACTTCAGACTATACTACAAAGCTACAATAATCAGGACAATATGGTACTGGCACAAAAACAGAAACATAGATCAATGGAACAAGATAGAAATCCCAGAGATAAACCCACACACCTACGGTCAAATAATCTATGACAAAGGAAGCAAGGATATGCAATGGAGAAAAGACAGTCTCTTCAATAAGTGGTGCTGGGAAAACTGGACAGCTACCTGTAAAAGAATGAAGTTAGAACACTCCCTAACACCATACACAAAAATAAACTCAAAATAGATTTGAGACCTAAATGTAAGACCAGACACTATAAATCTCTTAGAGGAAAACATAGTAAGAACACTCTTTGACATAAATCACAGCAAGGTATTTTTTAATCTATCTCCTAGAGTAATGGAAATAAAAACAAAAATAAACAAATGGGACCTAATGAAACTTCAAAGCTTTTACACAGCAAAGGAAACCATAAACAAGATGAAAAGACAACACTCTGAATGGGAGAAAATATTTGCAAACAAATCAGCGGACAAAGGATTAATCTCCAAAATATATAAACAGCTCATGCAGCTCAATATTAAAGAAACAAACAATCCAATCCAAAAATGGGCAGAAGACCTAAATAGACATTTCTCCAAAGAAGACATCCACATGGCCAAGAAGTACATGAAAAGCTGCTCAACATCACAATTATTAGAGAAATGCAAATCAAAACTACAATGAGGTATCACCTCACACTAGTTAGAATGGGTATCATCAGAAAATCTACAAACAACAAGTGCTGGAGAGGGTGTGGAGAAAAGGGACCCCTCTTGCACTGTTGGTGGGAATGTAAATTGATACAGCCACTATGGAGAACAGTATGGAGGTTCCTTAGAAAACTAAAAATAGAACTACCATATGACCCAGCAATCCCACTACTGGGCATACACCCAGAGAAAACTATAATTCAAAAAGATGCATGCACCCCAATGTTCATTGCAGCACTTTTTACAATAGCCAGGTCACGGCAGCAACCTAACACCCATCGACAGATGAATGGATAAAGAAGTTGTGGTACATATATACAATGGAATATTACTCAGCCATAAAAAGGAACGAAATTGGGTCATTTGTTGAGACATGAATGGATCTAGAGAGTGTCATACAGAGTGAAGTAAGTCAGAAAGAGAAAAACGAATATTGTATATTAACGCATGTATGTGGAACCTAGAAAAATGGTACCGGTGAACCGGTTTGCAGGGCAGAAGTTGAGACACAGATGTAGAGAACAAACGTATGGACTCCAAGGGGGGAAAGCCATAGGTGGGTGGGGATGGTGGTGTGATGAATTGGGCGATTGGGATTGACATGTATACACTGATGTGTATAAAATTAATGACTAATAAGAATCTGCTGTATAAACAATAAATAAAATTAAATTTAAAAATTAAAAAAAGAAATCTATTCACAGTGTATTACTACTTAGTTCTCTAATGGACAGCATTTTCATAGTCTTAATAATGTAAATACTTGATTGATTTATCTAATGATAATTCTATAACAATATTGGAGGAGAGGTGCCCAAGAGTGGCTTAATAGAGTTAAATCCTTACCTACCATAGCAAGACTAAAACAGATGATGTCAAATTTGATTTTTAAAAAAGCAGCATTGGGCTTCCCTGGTGGCGCAGTGGTTGAGAGTCCGCCTGCCGATGCAGGGGACACGGGTTTGTGCCCCGGTCCGGAAAGATCTCACATGCCGTGGAGCGGCTAGGCCCGTGAGCCATGGCTGCTAAGCCTGCGCGTCCGGAGCCTGTGCTCCGCAACGGGAGAGGCCACAACAGTGAGAGGCCCGCGTACCGGAAAAAAAAAAAAAAAAAAAAAAAAAAAAAAAAGCAGCATTAACATACCACTTAGTATATGGAAGTAATGACTAGAGGGAACAGCTAAGTTAAAAATGTTTGCCCCTGAGAAGAAATATTGAACATACATATGCAGGGCAGTAGGTCATGGGACTATTGCTTTTATGGTAAAACTTTCAGGAAATCTAAAAAATGTCTTTATTTAAAGATGTCTAGTTGATACTCTTTTAAATAGGTGAAAAATTATAAGGGAAATAGTTAAACCCTGGCCTCACTCAGGTGGAGGTTCTGTTGAAAGGACATCAGTAGGTATGACTCAGAGATATCTGGTAACATATGCTCCAGAGTCAAACGGTTAAGGAACATTGGAGAACCTGAAATAACTGGACAAACACAAAAGCAAAGCATTTTTAATCTCACAGTACAGTACCTTGAAAAGTACAGTAGTACCAGCTACATCACCGCTGCTTTTACGCTTGCTTCTGGACATCCTGGGCTTGTAATAAAGATACTGTACTACTGTACTCTATACAGTACTGTACAGTAAAGTACGCAAAAGCACCACCACTTGTAGAGGATGCACGCACCTGACAATGTACGCCAGACACATGAACTAACTTCCATGACTGGACATGCGAACGCACGTTCACATCTTTGAAAGTTCGCAACTTGAAGGTTCCTATATAGGGGACTTAACTGTTTTCTTTCCCTTTTCTCTTATCTCTGTCAGTTGACTCTCTCCTATTAATGCTTTCATTGGTTCTTTGACTATGGCCCTGTGTTGGGATCCTTCACTGAAGATCCCTTGATCCAGTCATGCATCCTTTTCAGCTCTCCATCACCTGCCCTCTAGGTGCCTGTTTTATTCGAGCAGCCCACTACTAGGGGGTCTTCTCACACTCCTAGGGGTACTCTTGGGAGCAACTTAAAATGATGCCAGGCTGGCTTTTTCTCCCAGGTGAGTTATATCCGATTTATAGGAAACCCTCACACATCCTCTCCCAAACTCTGGGAGGGCAGGTTGATCCTGGTGCAGCCACAGGCCACTCTGGCCTCATTAGGTGTGAGGTCTTCTGTGTCATCTAACTGATTCCAAGGAAGACATCTTCCTAGCACTGACACTCATACATTTTTTTCCACTGGAACCTTGTTTCAAACTAGACAGAGCAACAACATTTTATCTGCCAAGAAACACCACTCCCTCTCGGATCTTGCTCTCCCCCCCCAGTTCATGTCAGACCCCGCTCCCTACCCGCTACCCTCCTTGGATTCCATCCCTTGGTGCAAAGGAAGCTGGGTCTGTTTTATTCCTTTGGACATTTTAATTTGGGCTCTGGTCACACCCCATTTTGCCAGAGTCCTTATCCCCGAATCCTCCCTGACAGTCTCACAGTGAGATTGGTTCTGCCAACTCAGCTACATGTATACTCCCCAACTTCCTGCCCTGCTGACCTACACTGCTCACGTCTCATCATTCATGGTGCCCGAGCCTGCAGAGGACTTGAAATCCTCATGGTCCAGACCCACTTCTTCTAGGTCTTGTCTCCACATTCCCCAGTTATAGTTAGGACTAATTAGGAACGAAGAAAGTTTACTTTGAAATCCATGGGACTTAGCCATCTTCCTAATGGTATCCAAGTCCAAAGTGTTGAGCCGGATGTCCACTGCAAAGTGGTGAAAGGGGACAAAGTCTCCACTTCGGCAGTGGTCACACCTGTGGGCGTTTTCTTCCAGAAAGCGGGCACATTTCAGGTGCATGGCTTTCTTCTGGTCTTTCAGCCACAGCTCATAGGCTGTTTTCTGCATCATCGGGCTGCAGAATCGAATGATGCGGCACTCAATCACCTCACTTTCCAGCTCACGGAGCTCTTCCTCTTCGCCATGGGCTAGAGAGGACAGAAAGGCAGTGGGCAACAAGTCAGCCCCTGCTACAAAATACAGATCAGTTCTTTTAGCAAGATGTGCCTTAAACTAAAGGAAATATGGGTCACTTCCAGGCTCTACTTACCCATTCCTTCAGAGGGGGGTTGCAGAGAGAGGGAACGATAGTTCACCTCAAACGAGGCCACGTTCTGTTTTAGGGCTATTCGTAGCTCCTTGCCATTCCGGAAACAATCAAAGACGTTGGATTTCACGAGGGTTGCCAGGGCATTGATCATCATCTTCATGTTCCAACAAGGGAGAATCTCATACAACAGTTCCGTAGTGAAGGTCAGGCCAATGATGGCTGCACATCTCACCAACATCTGGCGGGACAGGCTCATGCTATCCAGCTGGACCAGAGAGATTTCTGCAGGTGGAAAGCCACACAATAGGGAACTAGTCATCTGTCTTTATCAAATACGTTCTAGAGATGGACAACTGTCCTGTTCTCTAGTTCCTGTTCAATAGAACTACACCCAGCTGAGCTAGGCCAAAAGAAGTATTTGCTTAGTACCTATTTCACAGATAGCACTTGTGTCGGGAGTACAAAAGATGGAGATGCTATGACCTAAAAATATGCATGTCCCATTGGCCATGACAATAAGATTGATTTCAAGGTGTTCTGATTTTGTGTTAAAGTGTGACAAGGGTGTGTGAGGAGAGCAGAGGTCATGCTGAGAAGTGGTCAGAAGGAGAAGGGCCTGCCATCCGTGTTCTGTGTTGACTTCTCCAGCTGCTCATTCTCTGTCTTCTTCACTGGCTGCCCTTTCTCCTGGAACTTCCCAGCAATAAGCTTTCTCTCTATCTGCCTCAGGGATTCAGTTATTCTTGTGACAACCCATTACCATCTCTATGCTCATGACCAAGTGTCAGAGAGCTCCTAGCTCCAATTCCACCTTCTCATCTAAGTTCGGGTATCATAGCTCACATGGCTTCTTGGACATCTTGACCAGGATGTCCTTCTATTACACCACCCTCCTCAGGGACAAAATATGAACTTCTCAATATGTCCACAGAACATTGTAGAAACCAAGCTAGTCCAGATATAAGTAGGGTTAGCAGATGTAAGCTTTTATATGTAGAACAGATAAACAAAGGCTACTGTATAGCACAGAGAACTATATTCAGTATCCTATAATAAACCATGATAGAAAAAAATATTAAAAAAAAAAAGAATGTGGGAATTCCCTGGTCGCTTAGTGGTTAGGATTCCAGGTTTTCACTGCCATGGCCTGGGTTCAATCCCGGGTCAGGGAACTGAGATCCCACAAGCTGCATGGTGTGGCCAAAAAAAAAAAAAAGAATACATATATATATATATATATATATATAAGTATGTATAACTGAATCATTTGGCTGTACAGCAGAAATTAACACAACATTGTAAAGCAACTATACTTCAATAAAAAAAATATTGATTAAAAGAAACCAAGCTAATCCACCTTGCTATTTCAGTAGACATAGTGAATGAAACACAAATGATGCTCTTTTGGAGATAGAGAACTTGAGGTCTCATCCTTGTACTAAACATTTGAAGTTGAACATTTTATAGATGGCGTGGATTGGAGCTGAATGCATGCTAAAACATTGCTTGAAATTCATTTTTCTTGAAATGAATAACAGTACATCCCTGATATAAATTCACTTGTTTGTCATTTCTTATGGAAGTAGATAGCAGGAAAAGTATCACTGTTAGTTCTTCTCTCTCACTATTTGATTTCTGTTTAATTGAAAATGTACTATACCTCATTCTTTTATGCACTTGAATAAAACTTTGTTCAAATCAGACTCCAGCGTATGCACAGGGGGAAGGTGGCTCCTGATTAGAAGCAGAAAAGCCAAGCTTGTAATGGAACCTTCCCATTGCCTGGGCAACACACAATAAAAACAAAGCCAGTCTTCTATCTTCCTCTCTCCTTTGTTGGAGGCATCCTAGAGAAAGCAAGAGGGGAATCTAGGTCCTGGAAAATGAACACCAGGTCAAATTTTCTTTACCTTTTAATGATGCTGGCAGTGACAAGTTTTTCAATCTGACACCACTAGCGAGGTTACAGACTTCTTCATTTCCCTCCTCAAGACCCAAAGTAAATTTTTTTAAGTCCTCTGTTGGCTTAGCAAAATTCTCTACAGAGAGGTAAAAGGGAAGAAAAGTTGAGAGTCATTGTCCTATTATTGTCTGGATTTTCCAATAAACTTCGAGATGGGTCTCACATGAGAAAGAGCAGGCAGAGATGTGTGCTGGCTTGTAAAGTATTCTGGAATACTGCGTTTTAAGTAAAACTGATATATGAAAATCAAAATTTACTCAAAACATGTTTTTCCTCCCCTCCCCCCAAGAAAAAAGGATTGGTAATAACTACAGGATGTCTTCCATAAGACATGCAGTTTTACAAATATAGCTTATATTATATACTTATATATATACCTGTATGCACACTGAAATACCCACACTCGGAGGCAAACACATTCTGTGGAAGACTGTACTCTACTTAAGATGTGGTTATCGTCAGAAAGAGATATTAAAAGTGGTGAAGATTTCACGATGGCGGAGTAAGACGTGGAGATCACCTTCCCCCCGACAAATACATAAGAAATACATCTATATGTGGAACAACCCCTACAGAACACCTACTGAATGCTGGCAGAAGACCTCAGACTTTCCAAAAGGGTGTGCGAGGAGAGGGGATTCAGAACACCGCCTAAACGAGCTCTAGAGAGAGGTGCGAGCTGTGGCTATCAGCGCAGACACCAGAGACAGGTATGAAACGCTAAGGCTGCTGCTGCAGCCACCAAGAAGCCTGTGTGCGAGCACAGGTCACTATCCACACCTCCCCTCCCGGGAGCCTGTGCAGCCCCCCACTGCCAGGGTCCCGTGATCCAGGGACAATTTCCCTGGGAGAACACACAGCGCACCTCAGGCTGGCGCAACGTCACGCCGGCCTCTGCCGCCGCAGGCCCGCCCCGCACTCCATGCCCACCCCCCCCACCCCCAGACCCCGGCCTGAGTGAGCCGGTGCCCCTGAATCAGCTGCTGCTTTAACCCCGTCCTGTCTGAGCGGGGAAGAGATGCCCTCAGGCGATCTACACGCAGAGGAGGGGTCAAATCCAAAGCTGAAACCCAGGAGCTGTGAGAACAAAGAAGAGAAAGGGAAATCTCTCCCAGCAGCCTCAGAAACAGCGGATTAAATCTCCACGATCAACATGATGTACCCTGCATCTGTGGAATACCTGAATAGACAAAGAATCATCCCAAATTAAGGAGCTGTGTGGATGAAAGGCTCTTGGTGCTGCAGCCTGGAGTCAGTGCTGTGCCTCTGAGGTGGGAGAGCCAACTTCAGGACACTGGTCCACAAAAGACCTCCCACCTCCACATAATATCAAACGGCGAAAATCTCCCAGAGATCTCCATCTCAACACCAGCACCCAGCTTCACTCAACGACCAGCAAGCTACAGTGCTGGACATCCTATGCCAAACAACTAGCAAGACAGGAACACAACCCCACCCATTAGCAGAGAGGCTGCGTGAAAATATAAGTTCACAGACACCCCAAAATGCACCATCGGACGTGGTCCTGCCCACCAGAAAGACAAGATCCAGCTTCATCCACCAGAACACAGGCAGCAGTCCCCTTCACCAGAAAGCCTACACAACTCACTGAACCAAACTTACCCACTGGGGGCAGACACCAAAAACAACAGGAACTATGAACATGCAGCCTGCGAAAAGGAGACCCCAAACACAGTAAGTTAATCAAAATAAGAAGACAGAGAAATACACAGCAGATGAAGGAGCAAGATAAAAACCCACCAGACCAAACAAATGAAGAGGAAATAGGCAGCCTACCTGAAAAAGAATTCAGAATAATGATAGTAAAGATGATCCAAAATGTTGGAAATAGAATGGAGAAAATACAAGAAACGTTTAACAAAGTCCTAGGAGAACTAAAGAGCAAACAAACAATGATGAACAACACAATAAATGAAATTAAAAATTCTCTGGAAGGAATCAATAGCAGTATAACTGAGGCAGAAGAACGGATAAGTGACCTGGAAGATAAAGTATTGGAAATAACTATCACCGAGCAGAATAAAGAAAAAAGACTGAAAAGAATTGAGACAGTCTCAGAGACCTCCGGGACAACATTAAATGCACAGACATTCTAATTATAGGGGCCCCAGAAGAAGAAGAGAAAAAAAAGGGACCGAGAAAATATTTGAAGAGATTGTAGCTGAAAATTTCCCTAATATGGGAAAGGAAATAGTCAATCAAGTCCAAGAAGCACAGAGAGTCCCATATAGGAAAAATCCAAGGAGAAACATGCCAAGACACATATTAATCAAACTATCAAAAATTAAATACAAAGGAAAAATATTAAAAGCAGCAAGGGAAAAGCAACAAATAACATACAAAGGAATCACCATAAGGTTAACAGCAGATCTGTCAGCAGAAACTTTGCAAGCCAGAAGGGAGTGGCAGGACATATTTAAAGTGATGAAAGGGAAAAACCAACAACCAAGATTACTCTACCTAGTAAGGACCTCATTCAGACTCGACGGAGAAATTAAAAGCTTTACAGACAAGCAAAACCTAAGAGAATTCAGCACCTCCAAACCAGCTTTACAACAAATGGTAAAGGTAGGAAACACAAGAGAAGGTAAAGACTTACAATAAAAAACACAGAACAATTAAGAAAATGGTAATAGGAACATACATATGGATAATTACCTTAAATGTAAATGGATTAAATGCTCCAACGAAAAGACATACACTGGCTGAATGGACACAAAAACAAGACCCATATATATGCTGTCTACAAGAGACCCACTTCAGACCTAGGGACACATACAGACTTAAAGTGAGGGGATGGAAAAAGATATTCCATGCAAAAGGAAATCAAAAGAAAGTTGGCGTAGCAATTCTCATACCAGACAAAATAGACTTTAAAGAGTATTACAAGAGACAAAGAAGGACACTACATAATGATCAAAGGATCAATCCAAGAAGAAGATATAACAGTTGTAAATATTTATGCACCCAACATAGAAGCACCTCAATACATAAGGCAAATGTGAACTGCCATAAAAGGGGAAATCAACAGTAACACATTCATGGTCGGGGACTTTAACACCCCACTTTCACCAATGGACAGATCATCCAAAATGAAAATAAATAAGGAAACACAAGCTTTAAATGATACATTAAACATGATGGACTTAATTGATATTTGTAGGACAATCCATCCAAAAACAACAGAATACACTTTCTTCTCAAGTGCTCATGGAACATTCTCCAGGATACATCATATCTTCAGTCACAAATCAAGCCTTGGTAAATTTAAGAAAATTGAAATTGTATCAAGTATCTTTTCCAACCACAAGGCTATGAGACTAGATATCAATTACAGGAAAAAAATCTGTAAAAAATACAAACACATGGAGGCTAACTGAAAGTACAATACTAAATAACCAAGAGATCACTGAATAAATCAAAGTGGAAATCAAAAAATATCTACAAACAAATGACAATGAAAACACGATGACCCAAAACCTATGGGATGCAGCAAAAACAGTTCTAAGAGGGAAGTTTATAGCAATACCATCCAACCTCAAGAAACAAGAAACATCTCAAATAAACAACCTAACCTTACACCTAAAGCAGTTAGAGAAAGAAAAACAAAAAACCCCCAAAGTTAGCAGAAGGAAAGGAATCATAAAGATCAGATCAGAAATAAATGAAAAAGAAATGAAGGAAACGATAGCTAAGATCAATAAAACTAAAAGCTGGTTCTTTGAGAAGATAAAATTGATAAACTATTATCCAGACTCATGAAGAAAAAAAGGGAGAAGACTCAAATAAACAGAATTAGAAATGAAAAAGAAGTAAAAACTGACACTGCAGAAATACAAAAGATCATGAGACATTACTATAAGAAACTATATGCCAATAAAATGGACAACTTGGAAAAAATGGACAAATTCTTAGAAAAGCACAACCTTCTGAGACTGAACCAGGAAGAAATAGAAATTATAAACAGACCAATCACAAGCACTGAAATTGAAACTGGGATTAAAAATCTTCCAACAAACAAAAGTCCAGGACCAGATGGCTTCACAGGTCAATTCTATTAAACATTTAGAGAAGAGCTAACACCTATCCTTCTCAAACTCTTCCAAAACATAGCAGAGGGAGGAACACTCCCAAACTCATTCTGCGAGGCCACCATCACCCTGACACCAAAACCAGACAAAGATGTCACAAAGAAAGAAAACTTCAGGCCAATATCACTGATGAACATAGATGTAAAAATCCTCAACAAAATACTAGCAAGCAGAATCGAACAGCACATTAAAAGGATCATACACCATGATCAAGTGGGGTTTATCCCAGTAATGAAAGGATTCTTCAATATATGCAAATAAATCAATGCGATACACCATATTAACAAACTGAAGGAGAAAAACCATATGATCATCTCAATAGATGCAGAGAAAGCTTTCGACAAAATTCAACACCGATTTATGATAAAAACCCTCCAGAGAGTAAGCATAGAGGGAACTTACCTGAACATAATAAAGGCCATATATGACAAAGCAACAGTCAGCATTGTTCTCAATGGTGAAAAACTGAAACCATTTCCACTAAGATAAGGAACAAGACAAGGTTGCCCATTCTCACCACTACTATTCAACATAGTTTTGGAAGCTTTAGCCACAGCAATCAGAGAAGAAAAGGAAATAAAAGGAATCCAAATTGGAAAAGAAGAAGTAAAACTGACACTGTTTACAGATGACATGATACTATACATAGAGAATCCTAAAGATGCTACCAGAAAACTGCTAGAGCTAATCAATGAATTTGGTAAAGTTGCAGGATACAAAATTAATGCACAGAAATCTCTTGCATTCCTAGACACTAATGATGAAAAATCTGAAAGAGAAATTAAGGAAACACTCTCATTTACCACTGCAACAAAAAGAATAAAATACCTAGGAATAAAACTACCTAAGGAGACAAAAGACCTGTATGCAGAAAACTATAAGACACTGATGAAAGAAACTGAAGAAGATACAAACAGATTGAGAGATATACCATGTTCTTGGATTGGAAGAATCAACATTGTGAAAATGACTATAATACCCAAAGCAATCTACAGGTTCAACGCAATCCCTATCGAACTACCACTGGCATTTTTCACAGAACTAGAACAAAAATTTCACAATTTGCATGGAAACACAAAAGACCCTGAATAGCCAAAGCAATCTTGAGAAAGAAAAATGGAGGTGGAGGAATCAGGCTCCCTGACTTCAGACTATATTACAAAGCTACAGTAATCAAGACAGTATGGTACTGGCACAAAAACAGAAATATAGATCAATGGAACAGGATAGAAAGCCCAGAGATAAACCCATGCATATATGGTCAACTAATCTATGATAAAGGAGGCAAGAATATACAATGGAGAAAAGACAGCCTCTTCAATAAGTGGTGCTGGGAAAACTGGACAGCTACATGTAAAAGAATGAAATTAGAACACTCCCTAACACCATACACAAAAAGAAAGTCAAAATGGATTAAAGACCTAAATATAAGGCCAGACATTATAAAACTCTTAGAGGAAAACATAGGCAGAACACTCTATGACATAAATCACAGCAAGATCCCTTTTGACCCACCTCCTAGAGAAATGGAAATAAAAGCAAAAATAAACAAATAGGACCTAATGAAACTTAAAAACTTTTGCACAGCACAGGAAACTAGAAACAAGATGAAAAGACAACCCTCAAAATGGGAGAAAATATTTGTAAATGAAGCAGCTGACAAAGGATTAATCTCCAAAATATACAAGCAGCCCATGCAGCTCAAGATCAAAAAAGCAAATAACCCAATCCAAAAATGGGCAGAAGACCTAAATAGACATTTCTCCAAAGAAGATACACAGATTGCCAACAAACACATGAAAGGATGTTCAACATCACTAATCATTAGAGAAATGCAAATCAAAACTACAATGAGGTATCACCTCACACTGGTCAGAATGGCCATCATCAAAAAATCCACAAACAATAAATGCTGGACGGGATGTGGAGAAAAGGGAACCCTGTGGTGCTGTTGGTGGGAATGTAAATTGATACAGCCACTATGGAGAACAGTATGGAGGTTTCTTAAAAAACTAAAAGTAGAACTACCATATGACCCAGCAAACCCAGTACTGGCCATATACCCTGAGAAAACCGTAATTCAAAAAGAGTCATGCACCACAATGTTCATTGCAGCACTATTTACAATAGCCAGGACATGGAAGCAAGCTAAGTGCCCGTCAAATGATGAATGGATAAAGAAGATGTGCCACATATATACAATGGAGTATTACTCAGCCATAAAAAGAAATGAAATTGAGTTATTTGCGGTGAGGTGATGGACCTAGAGTCTGTCATACAGAGTGAAGTAAGTCAGAAAGAGAAAAACAAATACCATATGCTAACACATATATATGGAATCTAAAAACAAAATGGCTCTGAAAAACTTAGGGGAAGGACAGGAATAAAGATGCAGATGTAGAGAATGGACTTGAGGACACGGGGAGGGGGAAGGGTAAGCTGGGATGA
Organism: Phocoena phocoena; assembly: GCF_963924675.1. Classification (NCBI taxonomy): domain Eukaryota; kingdom Metazoa; phylum Chordata; class Mammalia; order Artiodactyla; family Phocoenidae; genus Phocoena; species Phocoena phocoena. Next base: position 124,909,610 of record NC_089219.1, read on the forward strand.
AGTGAGGAGTGGCATGGAGATATACACACTACCAAATGTGAAATAGCTAGTGGGAAGCAGCCTCATGGTACAGGGAGATCAGCTCGGTGCTTTGTATCCACCTAGAGGCTGGGATAGGGAGGGTGGGAGGGAGACACAAGAGAGAGGAGAAATGGGGATAAATGTACATGCATAGATGATTCACTTTGTTATACAGCGGAAACTAACACACCATTGTAAAGCAATTATACTCCAAGAAAGATGTTTAAAAAAACACAACAATTTAACCAAAATCCTTAAGATTATAACTTTCAGCAAGGTAATTTTTCATATTAGAAACTCATATGATTACAGTGATCCAGAAAAAATATGTTGAAAACAGATGCTCATAGTCTCCTTAAACATTAAAATATTGTACATAGCCTAAATATCCAGCCATAACACAGTGATTACCTTAAATATTACATAGCCATTATGGTACAATTGTTAAGGAATACTGAGTTTGGAAAGTCTTCAGCTGAATGAAATAGGATAGTAAATATACCATATGATACCAAAAAAAAAAGGTGAAGTTTGAATAGTGAGCTTGCCTAGTCATTTTTCTCCCGGTACTCCAAAATGCATTACTTATTTGTCCCTCCAGTCACTCATTAACAGTTGAGTTGCAAGACACTGAAATAGGTGATGTGGAAATATGAGGGTGAACGTACTAAGTTCCCGACCTCCTGGAAAGATAAGGTATATACACAGAGAGCCAGACGACCAGACAGTAAACAAGTGCCATGTGAGTAGGCACAGACAGTAAGGGCTGGAGAGTTCATATCAACACAGTACAGACTTTTTATTCACCATAACCTGGGAAGGCTATAAATGTGGCTAATGCATGCTTCCAGCCCTCAAGGATCTTAACATTTATGGAGACAGATATTTAGGCAACTAATCATAATACAGGAAAAGTGACTTAATAAGATAATCTCCTAATGTGAGTCAGTTTTGTGAAAGAAATAAACCTGGTGATAGAGACTAACAGGAAAGTGCAGAGAGGAAGGCCTTCCTTAAGCAGGGCATGGTCAGAGAAAGTGGCTGTGAGGAGGTAACACCTGAGCTAAGGGAGAGAGGGAGCAGGTATGTGAAATGCCAGAGGAGAGGGAGCAGAAAGGCGCTCGGGTGCTGGAGGAGCAGAAATGTGGCTGGAGCACATTTCAGAGTATTGGTGAGGCCACAGAGGGGGTGGAAGGAAGCTCCCTCAGGGATCTCCAGTCCAAGGTAAGGAGTTTGGATTTCATTGTAAACTCAATGGGAAACCACTAAAAGTTGTTTGGTTTTTCAAAAATTGTTTTATTTGGTAAGTTTCAAATTTATGAAAAGTTATAAGAATAACACTATATAGTCTTTATTCCAATTCATCTACTGTTAACATTTTGCTCCATTTTTTATAGCCTTTGTTCTCTCTATATGTACTTATTTTTTCTGAAGCATTTCATTTGAGTGTTAAGTTGCATAATTCATGCCCTTTAATCCCCAAATACTTTACTCTGAATTCCCCAAGAATAACAACATTCTCTTACGTAAGTAGAATATACTTATCATCTTCAGAAAATTTAACATTGATACAATAATTTACTGTCCATAATCCAGTTTTGTCAACTGACTCAGTAATGTTCTTTAACATTCTTTTTCTTTTTTTTTTGTGAACAGCCCAGATGTCCTCCAACAGATGAATGGAGGTATGTCCATACCATGGAACACCACTCAGCAGCTAATAAGACCAAACTATTGATACACACAACCTAGATAATCTCCAGAGAGTTACACTGAGTGAAAAACAAATCTCAAAAGATTACATATACAATATTTTTCCACTTATAAAAATTCTTTAAATTACAAAATTATAGAAATGGAAAACTGATTAGCAATTACCAGGGGTTAAGAAGGAAGTAGGGGTAGGAGAGAAGTGGGGGGTGGCTATCATAGGGCCATATAAGGGATCCTCATGGTGACGGAAATGTTCTGTATCTTGACCTTATCAATATTAATATCCTGGTTGTGATATATATATATTTTTAACATCTTTATTGGACCTGGTTGTGATATTATACTGTAGTTTTGCTGATGTTACTACTGGGGAAAACTAGGTAAAGGGTACACAGAATCTCTCTATATTATTTTTTACAATGGCCTGTAAATTTATAATCACCTCAGAAAGTTTAATTAAAAACAAATCAATGAGACAGCAAAGTATTATTGTATTCAGTCACTTCATTTATACTCCAAGAGGTCCCCAGAATGCTTCCTGTGGTGTCAGACAGAGAGAAGGTGCTCAGTAGATGTTTGTTGAATGAATAAATAAGAAAGGATTTGAGTTGCCTTTCCCCCCCTGCCATTTTATAGCAGGTACCTGGCCATAAACGTTGTGACTAATCCCAAAATACTAGCTATTAAATGGCATATGTGGAACTGAAACTCTGGACTCCTAACTTCAAGGCCAAATTTTTCTTTTGATTACATCTTTTTTTTAAACATCTTTATTGGAGTATAATTGCTTTACAATGGTGTATTAGTTTCTGCTTTATAACAAAGTGAATCAGTTATACATATACATATGTCCCCATATCTCTTCCCTCTTGCATCTCCCTCCCTCCCACCCTCCCTATCCCACCCCTCTAGGTGGTCACAAAGCACCGAGCTGATCTCCCTGTGCTACGTGGCTGCTTCCCACTAGCTATCTATTTTACATTTGGTAGTGTGTATATGTCCATGCCACTCTCTCACTTCGTCCCAGCTTACCCTTCCCCCTCCCCGTATCCTCAAGTCCATTCTCTAGTAGGTCTGTGTCTTTATTCCCATCTTGCCCCTAGGTTCTTCAGGACCATTTTTTTTTTAGATTCCATATATATGGGTTAGCATACGGTATTTATTTTTCTCTTTCTGACTTACTTCACTCTGTATGACAGTCTCTAAGGCCATCCACCTCACTACAAATAACTCAATTTCATTTCTTTTTATGGCTGAGTAATATTGCATTGTATATATGTGCCACACCTTCTTTATCCATTCATCTGTTGATGGACACTTAGGTTGCTTCTGTGTCCTGGCTATTGTAAATAGAGCTGCAATGAACATTTTAGTACATGACTCTTTTTGAATTATGGTTTTCTCAGGGTATATGCCCAGTAGTGGGACTGCTGGGTCATATGGTAGTTCTATTTGTAGTTTTTTAAGGAACCTCCATACTGTTCTCCATAGTGGCTGTATCACCTTACATTCCCACCAACAGTGCAACAGGGTTCCCTTTTCTCCACACCCTCTCCAGCATTTATTGTTTGTGGATGTTTTGATGATGGCCATTCTGACCGGTGTGAGATGATAGAAAGCCCAGAGATGATTACATCTTTATACTCTCTCTTTTCATGGAAGAGATGCTATCTCTTAAACCTTCATGGTCTCCTTTGTGTCAAAACATAGTTTCTTTCTTCCTTTCTTTCTCTCTTTCTTTTTATTTTTGCTAGAGTATGATTTTTTTCTTCTCATCACTGCCATCTCCCTAAACAACTAGTATATCCATCACAGATATTTTCTTATCATTCACGTTAACCTTAATCCTCTACATCCCAGCTTGCATCTTTACCCCATTCCCCAACCCCTACCCTTCTCCCTTCACTAAAACTATTTTCTTAAAAATTCCAACTGCCCTCTTTGTGACATCATATCAAAGTTCATCCTTCTGTATGTCTCTGTAGCATGAGAACCTTGTTGACAATTCACTTTGAGCTAATAATTTTACCTCTGGAAAACAAGTTATCCTTTTTCCCAGATAACATCTACATCCCCCATCAGTTCTGATTCTGGGCTTTAAGATTCTCCAGTGTTCTTTCATTTCTATTACACGTCTACATTCTTTCTCCCAGTTCAGTGAGTCCCGGGCAATGTTAAGTTCTCTCACAATCTGGGATATCAAGTCCAACGTTCTTTGCCTCCCCAAAGCCTCTGACCCGTATAGGAAGCAGCCTATGGAAAAGCCCACCCTTGCCACCCTCTCTGCAGAAGGAGACAGGGAGAAAGAACCATCATTATGGGACTTACTGAACAGGTTATCCCAGGTCACATTTGTCTTCTCCTCAGACTCTATTGTTTGGAAAACGAGTACCCTGTGATGGTCCAGGTTTTTAAGCAATTCTTCACAGTAAAATGGAATCCCACAGCTTCCCTCGACCAGGTACCTGTAGTGAAAACAATGCAATCTATTTATATCAAAGAACCATCTTTAAAGAAGTAAAAATATTTGCGTTTTCTCAATCACCTGAAAATAATCCCTTCTCTTTCTCCATTTGTTTTAGTTTGTTTTTCATTTTTAGGGATTGCTTTTTCTTTTTTCTTTCTTTTTTTTTTGCTGTATGCGGGCCTCTCACTGTTGTGGCCTCTCCCGTTGCGGAGCACAGGCTCCGGACGCGTGCAGGCTCAGCGGCCATGGCTCACAGGCCCAGCCGCTCCGCGGCATGTGGGATCTTCCCGGACTGGGGCACGAACCCGTGTTCCCTGCATCGGCAGGTGGACTCTCAACCACTGCGCCACCAGGGAAGCCCTTTCTTTCATTTTTAAAATTACATAATAAACCATTTAAATATTTCAGCAGTCAAAACTATGAATAAGGTACATCCTCAGTCTTGCTTCCCTTCCTCACCTTATAAGTAAGCATTTAAATTAGTTTCTGGTTTATCTTTTCAACGTTTCTTTTTAAAACTATAGAAAATGCACACACATATTTCACTCTCTTCCTTAGACAAAAGACAGCAAGTTATATATACTGCACACTAGGCAACCCCTTGTTTTTTCACTCAACAATGTATCCTGGTCATCCCATCATATCAGTAGATCTTTCTTATTTCTCTTTATAGCTACATAGGGCTCAATCGTGTGGATGCATCCTAGTTTATTCTGACTATCCTCTTAGAGATGGACATTTGGATTGCTTTCAGTCTTTTACTAGTACAAATAATGCCTCAATAAAAACTGTGCCCATATGTCACTTCATATTTTTGTCATTATATATATTTTAAATTTTTAAAAAAATTTTTATTGAAGTATAGTTGATTTATAATGTTGTGTTAGTTTCAGGTGTACAGCAAAGTGAATCAGATATATATATATTCTTTTTCAGATTCTTTTCCCTTATAGGTTATTACAAAATATTGAGCATAGTTCCCTGTCAGTATATCTTTGAGATAGGTTCCTAGAATTGGGAAGGCTAGATCAAAAAGTAAAGGCATATATAATAAATGTATACATATATAATAAATACATACATAATAAATAAATAAATACATACATACAGAGAGAAAGAGGGAGAGACAGAGAGACAAAGGGAAAGAACACACAAAATTCATGCCTGCGGGCTTCCCTGGTGGCGCAGTGGTTGAGAGTATGCCTGCCAATGTGGGGGACACGGGTTCGAGCCTGGGAGTTCGAGGTCTGGGAGGGTCCCACATGCCGCGGAGCAACTAGGCCCATGAGCCATGGCCGCTGAGCCTGCGTGTCTGGAGCTTGTGCTCCACAGCGAGAGAGGCCGCAACAGTGAGAGGCCCGCGCACCGCAATGAAGAATGGCCCCCACTTACTGCAACTTGAGAGAGCACTCGCATAGAAACGAAGACCCAACACAGCCATAAATAAATAAATAAATAAAAATACAATTTGAAAAAAATAATAAATTCATGCCTGGAGTTATTTTAAATGAGACTTTGTCCAAGACATTTCTCTTCCAGAAGCAAAGCATCCTCATCAGAAAGAACAGATACAGATACCAAGGTGGCTTGTAAACAGCCAGATAAGGAAGAGGCATTGTCCATGTTGTTAAGGGGACTGCTGTCAAGACCCCAGGAGAGGAGTCACTGAGAAGCTCAGAGAGCACTGACGTCACCATCTACCATGACAGGGAACACCAGTACCAGACCACGTTATTGCCAGCGACTAAGACCTTGCTCAGCTGTGGGCTGTGGTTCTTAAGGCTTACCAGTTTGCCTTTCATGTTACTTGCCCATGACAGTGCCCTTAGTCACTGTGGGTTAGAGTGAGTGTACCCACAGCCAGCATGATGAAAGGGAAACAAAACTGATGTCCTAAGCAACGTTTCAGACGGTGTAACAGGGACCATAACAAGGAAAAGTGAGTAGCATCCATCCTATCAAGCATGTTCAGTGGCCCCTCTGAAAGGCGGGACCAGCAAGAATCCTGAAATGGCCGCTTTCAGACACATCTTAAGGAATCTGATGAAGTCTGGACCTGGAGAATGAGTGCAGATGTCAAGGCCTCAGGATAGAAATAGTTTACTCACGTGTCTAGTTCTTTGGGGATGCCCCTGACGTTGAGGTCTAGGCAGACCTTGTTGAGGGTGTCCTGAGGCTGCACGGCTCCAAGGATGACATAGGTGGTGTTCCTGTTCTTCATTATGGCACTGGCAGCTGCACAGGGTATGTCGATGAAGGGAGACAGGGACATGATGATGAAGATGGGAACAGACCGGATAAGCTTCTCCATAAATGTCCAGGAGGCTGAATCGATAAACTGGCCTTCATCGATGATGAAAATAATCCTTTCCTCTTTCACTGTCTGGACAAGGTGGAAAAACAGAAAGAAAAATGCTGTAGGACTTCAGGGGTTTTTTTTGTTTTTGTTTGATTTTTTGGCCGCACCGAGCAGCTTGCGGGATCTCAGTTCCCCGACCAGGGATTGAACCCAGGCCATGGCAGCGAAAGCGCCAAATCCTAACTAGACCACTAGGGAACTCCCGTGACTTCAGTTTTTTATACACATGTATGGGTATGCATGTGTATCCACCGAATTTTGTGAAGCTAAGTTAAATCTGTTCTTTCTAATAACTTTGCATTAAGTTAGATTCTGCTAATTGGAATCTGTGGCAATTGGGACAGAACTGGCTGGAATAGACTCTTACTTGGTCAAATCTTTGTGTAAAGATAATGTAAATATATAGGACAGATGGGGTTTTAGTCAACTTGAACAGCCATTACATAAAAATTACTGAGGTTTACTTCAAGTCATTCTAATCTATTGAAAACTGAAGGTCTCCTGGAAATACCTATCTGACATTTATTCAACCAACATCGATTCAACACATACTTACGAAGCACCCACTGGGCTAGGTGCTGGAGGCGGCTGCTGAGGGAAACTCACCTGGTCCTTGCCCTGCCGGCCGTTTATGCTGTTCTAGCTTGAACTGCGGCACATGTTACACTTAAAAAGAGATCGTGTGTCCCTCTTCTTGTGTAGAGTACCTTTCCCTAACAAGTCTGAATTATTTATTTACTCATTAAGCATTTATTGTGCATCTGTTAGGGTCAGGTACTGTTTGAAGCACTGGGGATAGAGTATTAGACAAAATATAGAGCTTACATTTAGTGTGAGCCCCTGCATAGCGGGCCCTGCGTTTCCATAGCGTAAGATGTCTAAATGGAGAAAACCTTCCCCACTCTTACTGCTCCAGACTGCTCTTGGCTTCTTTTGTTTCCCTCTGGGAAGAGATTGGGTTAAGCCATTCTTTCCCTCTGCATGTTTTTATAAACTAGAGCAGCAAAGGCTACATTCAAACTTCAAATTTCAGAAGATGATCATTATAAAGTATTATAGCCTGCCTTATCACATATATGTAAGTCCCCTCTTACAGCCCCATTCTGTCACCAGATCGTTAGTTCTTCACTGACCCTGAGAACATTTTAATGAATAGGGGTTAGCATCCCGTTGTTTTGTTTTGTTTTGTATTTGACTAATACCTTTAAAACTACGGGGCAGGGAATTCCTTGGTGGCACAGTGGTTGAGAGTCTGTCTGCCAATGCAGGGGACACAGATTCGAGCCCTGGTCCAGGGAGATCCCACATGCCACAGAGCAACTAAGCCCATGCACCACAACTACTGAGCCTGTGCTCTAGAGCCCACAAGCCACAGCTACTAAGCCTACAAGCCACAATTGCTAAAGCCTGCACACCTAGAGCCCGTGCTCCACAGTAAGAGAAGCCACCGCAATAAGAAGACCGCGAATCGCAACAAAGAGTAGCCCCCACTCACCACAACTTGAGAAAGCCTCTGTGCAGCAACAAAAACCCAACGCAGCCAAATAAATAAATAAATAAATAAAACTACGGGGCAGTTAGAAATGTGAGTTTTAGTCATAGAATAGCCTTGTCAGTGAATTATTTGTGAATTGGGGAGAGTAAAGCAGGAACCAAAAAACCTACATGAATTCAATAGTACATCAATGGCATCAGCTTCTTCACATTTAAAATGAGGAGACTGAAATATTACTCAGCCATAAAAAAGAATGAAATAATGCTGTTTACAGTGACATGGATGGACCTAAAGATTATCACACTGGGCTTCCCTGGTGGCGCAGTGGTTGGGAGTCCGCCTGCCAATGCAGGGGACACAGGTGCGTGCCCCAGTCCGGGAAGATCCCACATGCCGCGGAGTGGCTGGGCCCGTGAGCCATGGCCACTGAGCCTGCGCGTCCGGAGCCTGTGCTCCGCAACAGGAGAGGCCAAGGCAGTGAGAGGCCTGTGTACCGCAAAAAAAAAAAAAAAAAAAAAGATTATCACACTAAGTGAAGTAAGTCAGACAGAGAAAGACAAATATCATGTGATATCACTTACATGTGGAATCTTTAAAAAAGGTACAAATGAACCTATTTACAAAACAGAAACAGAATCACAGATGCAGAACACAAACTTATGGTTACAAAGGGGGAAAGGTGGGGGGAGGGATAAACTGGGAGATTGGGATTGACATATACACACTACTATATATAAAATAGATAGCTAACAAGAACCGTTTTTTTTTTTCTTTTTTCAGTACACGGGCCTCTCGCTGTTGTGGCCTCTCCTGTTTAGGCACAGAGAAGTTAAGCCACTTGCCCAAGGTCATACTGATAGTAAATGATCCAAAGATTGTGGTCATGGCACAGAGTCAAAGCACAGCTTTACTCATGGTTTCCAACTAGGTTGTGGATCAGAACCAACTGAGAAGTTTCAAAACAAAAACAAACAACTAAACAGACTCCTAGGCCCCAACGAAGCCCTTTTCAATTTGGGGTAGAATTCACAAATCCATATATTTTATGAAGCTTCCTGGATACTTGTGATGCAAACAGGCCAAAGCCTGACATTTAGAAACTACTGATATAGCCTTATTTGCCTGCAGTGGAGAAGAAGGAAGTTGTATTATAAACTTACAATGCCACAAACTTGAATTGTTTATTTATTATGTGCCAGACACTGCTGGTCAATAGTGATACAAAAATGAGAAAGAGGCTCCCCTTCCTTAAGAAGCTCACAACCTCCTGAGGGGGAGAGTCACATATATAAGTAGCAAATTGCAATACAGTATGGAAAATACAGTAAAAAATATGTTCAAAGTGTTACAGAAACACAGCAGAAGAGGAATTAGTCATGCCTTGTGATTTGGGGGAGTTCTCACTGAAGAGGTGACACTGAATGATGAGTAGCATTTCTCCAGGTTAAAAAAAAAAAAGTCTTTTGGCTTTTATCTCATTAGTATTGAGAATTACTTGGATAGTATAAAGCACAGGTTGGAGCGATTTGCATACACTTTGACAGTTGTATGGAGGATGAATTGCAGTGGAGAGGTATGAGGCACAGAGATTAGTTGGAAAGCTATGGAAAATAGTCCAGGAAGAGAAAGAGGCTGAACTACAGTAGGGAACAGAGGACGGGGAGATTCCAGAGTCAGTCTGAGGTAGACATGGTAGGACTTGTCAACTGAGCAAAGATAACTTCAAATGATGTGTGAATGAATTTGCTATTGACTAAATCAAGGGTCAGGATCAAGATGAGGGAGATAGGGCACTAAAGTAGGAAAAAAAATGAATTTAGTATTAGACACTGAATTGACTGTGAGTCCCCATATCCAAGTGGAATATACAGTTCTTGGAAATATGGTTTTGGTGCTTATACGAGAGCTGAGGAATGGGATATAAAGTTGGTGATCATCAACATATAATGGACAGTCATGATATTACTCAGAGAGCAAAAGTTAACATTGGTTGAGTGTTTCCAATGAAAGAGGCACTATTCTACGTTTTACACATAATCTAGTCATTTAAACCTTACAACCCTGTGAGCTAGGTACTATTATTTCCTCATTTTATAGAAGGTAAAGTAAAAGCATGAACAGGTTGAGTCACTTGATCAAGGTTACCCAGGTAGCAAGTGATAGGCCTAAGGGCTCAAACCTTGGTAGACTGATTACAGAGCCTATATACATAACCAGTTTGATAGACTGCATCTCATACAGAGGGAGAGAAAAAGAGGACTGGTTTTAAGGTGAGGCCAAACTCCCAGGAGTAATGTTAAAGGACTCCTTTTAAGCACAGCTAAATTCTGAACAGACTCTTAGCTTGAGGTTTGGAAGGATGGAGGAAAATGAAACACTTTGGGTTAAAGCTTTCACATACTTCAAAGCTTCTTGCCATTGGAGTCTAAACCCTTGAGGTCACCTGGCTTTGCGGTGAGACATCCAGTTTCCCCCTCCCCATTATTTGACCTATAGGATGCTCTTACTTGCTCCAAGATCTTCATAAACAACGCTTCCAACTGCTTCTGCTTTCTCGTGGTGCTCATCCTGGAAACCTCTCGTGAAATAGGGAACTGTATAAAGAATTATGAGAATATTGAGTATGCGCAAATAGCAGGGGGAACTACTAGTTGTATGACTCTGGCAATTCACTTTACTGTTCTGTGCCTTAAAATCCTCATGTGCTCGGTAATCCATAACATCCCTTCCAGCTCTGGTACTCTATGTCATTGAATCTAATAGATACAGGACAGAACAGGGCATATCCTCGTCTTTGCATTGGCAGTCACCTGTGGGAGCAGAGTGATTTCGTGCCCTGGACTAGCTAGTATAGCATAGCTATGATGGGAAGGTGAGAAAAGAAATGAATCAGCAGGTGGCTATTTGGGTTTTCTTGAGTCTGGTACCAATATATCTCAGGAAGGTGGCTCATTCAAGGATTGGGAGTCATTTCCTCACCACCTGGACGCTGCAGATGAGAAAACAAGAGGATAATAAAGGCCAAAGAGATGCAAAGTCATAAAGCATCAGGGAAGAGTGGCCACATCTGCCCCTTCACTATTTCTAACGGGAGTCTAACACTAGCTAGTTACCTGCACATGGAAAATGTCATTAAGAAGACAATGGAACTTTTCATCCAGCAGTGACTTGACTTTATTTTGAAGGTTGGTCTGTCGTTCTTTATAATGTTTGCAAGTATCCAGACCTAGTACATTGGCCATGAGTATCTGGATGGTATAAAAATTCTGATGGAAGCTGATCTTAGTCAACGCAATAGCAATAGTCCTGTTTATAAGAAAGTCAGGAATCAGAGTTTTAAAATGTATTTTTTGAAAACAATAAAGGTTGAAGGAAAGCCCTGACTCCTCATATTCAGTTGTAATGACAGATTTCCCAAGCTATCTGGAAGCTGTTCTTTATTTGTGCTTCAGATACCCTCCCTTATTCCACTATGTTTCTAAGCTCTGTAAATGTATCCTAGCTATCCCCTCTTCTCTAGCCCTACCGCCAATGCCTGGGTTCAGGCCCTCACACTCTCACCTGTACTCCCTAACAGCATACTACTACCCCTGTCTAGCGCCAAGACTCTCTGAATGCATCACCTTTATGGAAGCCTGAAGCACCTAGGTAGATGCAAGTCTAGGTTAAGTCTAGACTCCTTCACATGACATATAAGCCTTTCCAAGTCCTCATGGTCATTTCTTGCCACTCTCTGCCCAGCAGTCTACCCTCCACCAACAACAAACCGGTGAGTGTTCCCTGCACATCCAACTGTTTCTTCTCTTTATGCCTTTGCTTTCCTCGGCCTGGAGTGTCATCACTTCTCACAGTCCCTCCTAATCCCTGGTTTCCTGTTCATTTGTAAATCTCAGCTCAGGAGTAACCTCCTGGAAATCTTCCCTGATGCCCTCAGGTTGGATGACATACGCCTCTTTCTCGTAGCTTTTACAGTACTCTATTGCGTGCTTCCATCACTGTCCTCACCACATTCTATTTTTACTGTCATCTCTCTTTCCTTCTCTTTTGTGAGAACTCCTTGAGGGTAGGGATCAGATATTATTCGTCTTCAAGGCTTTGCAACTTGCTATGGATTGATTTATGCACCCCTCCCCCCACTAATTCATATGCTGAAGTCTTAGCCCTCAGAATGTGACCTTATTTGGGAATAGGGTCATTGCAGATGTAACTAGGTAAGTCGAGGCCATACTGGAATAGGGTGGGCCCCTAATCCAATATGACTGTCTCTTTATAGGAAGGGGAAATTTGGGGGATTCCCTGGCGGTCCAGTGGTTAGGACTCGGTGCTTTCACTGGTGTGGCCCAGGTTCAATCCCTGGTCGGGGAACTAAGATCCCGCAAGCCACGCAGTGGGAAAAAAAAAAAGAAGAGGGAAATTTTTGGACACAGACAGCACACATGGAGAACATCATGTGAAGATGGAGGCAGAGACTGGGGTGATGCTTCTACAAGCCAATGAACACCAATGGCTGCCAGCAAGCCACCAGAAGCTAGGAAAGAGGCACAGAACAGACTGTCCCTCACAGCTGATGGAAGGAACCAACTTTACGCCACCTGGATCTTGGACTTCTACCCTCCTGTACACTGAGACAATATACTTCTGTTGCTTAAGCCACCTAGCTTGTGATGCTTTGTCATGGTAGCTCTAGAAAACTAATATAGCACTTAGTTCCTGGAACATAGTAGGTACTCAGTAAGTGATGGAATAAATGAGTGTCTTCTGGCGATTTTGAATTATCCTTTCATCAATGTTAAAGATATTTTAAAACTAGTCTTTCTCAGGCCTGGCATTAAAAAAGAGTAGAAACATAGCTAAAAATAAGATTAATAAGAATTTTCCCCTTAAAGCCTTTAGGTTAGATGGTGAAAGGCTGTGAGACACCTTTACCATTGTCTTGGTCATCATCACTGTTATTGAATACCATATCGTCCACCTCCATGAGATGGGTTGTCCCAAAGAGAGCCCTCATGACATTCCTTATATGAAAAGAGACAAACAGCATGAGGTAAGTGCATCAGCTCTGCCTTCCGAAGGAAAATCCAGAGGCCTTTCATTCTCTAACCATACTCTTAGGGCTCAGTGGTTTGAACTAGTGATTCCCTGTCGGCCACATGGATAAACTTACGTATTTGTTCTGCAGACCCAATCTATCCTCAACATTTATACCAGTTGTTCTCAAACTGTGCATTAGGAAACTTATATCAATGTCCAAGTCCGTCCTGGCATTAAATCAGGATCTCCAGGGGTCAGCCCATCTTCCATTTTCTCAGTTTGATATGTTTATCATTAATCACTTATCTAGCACAAGGGGCATGACACCCAATAATAACTGATAGATAGTTTACATAAGGCAACTTATATAAAGGAGAGGAACACTGAAACAAATGAAACTCTTAAAGATGTCAGGATTCTCTGGATTCACAAAAAAATGGTCATTGCAAGACACTCACCTGTGGTTCTCACCTTGGGCCAGGTACTCAATTTCCACTAGTATCTGGCTTTTCCCATATCCCGATAATCCTTCGTACATCAGGACTCGGCTGCAGTTAGATATCAAAAATTCCTTCATAGTACACATGAAGTATTTGATCTCCTTATTGCGTCCTGTTATTTTCATTTTTTAAAAAGGGAGCAAACCCAATCAACATAAAATAGTCTAGAAACATAAAAAAGCACATAGTGATACAGCTTCTAAGAATACCCTTGGAATTTCCATGGCATTGCTCATGGAGTTTCTTGAGGTCCTGTGCACTTTAAAATTTTAAAAAATCTTTCTCTAGAACTTTCCAGTTAACAGTGTGGTTTTACAGTTTTGTTTTGGTTTGGTTTGGTTTTTTTTTTTGATTCCCACAAGCTGTGAGGGAAAGGATTCTTATAATGCTCATTATGATGTCCATTTAACTTTAGTGTAGAAAACTGAGATTTGCTTAAATTATACAACCAGGAATTAAACCAGGGCTATCTGACCCTAATGCTTGTTTTCTTTTCCTTTTTCTGTAACACACTAGAAGTAACTATAGATTATTACATTAGGAAATCAGCTTAATAAACTTAGGGTTCCCATGTTGAACAATATGGATGAAAATTTTTTATTTCCGATTCTGTGAAGGAAAACTTGCTCTTTGTAAATGAGAAATTATACTTATCTCAGGGCTACTAAAAGTATTAACGGTGATAAAAAAAATTCAATTTGCTTTAAAAAACTCATATATAGATTAATTCTATCATAAGAACAACCTAAATTCTTAGTAAAAATAAATTATAGGTTTTTTTCCTTATTATAAAACTAATGCATGCTCACTGTAGAAAATATAGAAAACTTAAAAAAGGAAAAGAAGAAAATAAAAGTCATCTTGGGTTACAACCCTATCACTCTTATTTTTCTTATGTGTTTTTAAATATGTGTAACAGGATGCCCTGACTGAAATCTGAAACTCAACCTACAATCTTTGAAACCTGGGTGGGCGGGAAGGAGTTGGCAGAACGGTAATTTCTGTCAAAAGAGCTGGAGACCAAATCAGGGTTGACTCTTCCTTCTTTGCTGGACAGATCACTGTGGAGGGTCCATTCTGTTATCCATTGATAGAGTAAATACATACCTAGGTGTTAGCTAAAGTCTATTGAAAACCAAGACCACTACTCTAAGCTTAGATGTTTTATACAAAGAAGCTGAGTGTTTATTTGGTAATGTAAATTTCTGGGTAAGATTTAGTGAGAATTACTCTGCAGACCATATTGCTTCTTTTAGGTGCAACATTTCCTTTCTGAAAACGCATTTGAATTTCAATTTTGTGAGATGTGTAGTATTGTTCTTTGGCCTAAAGTTTACACAGGAACTTAGAAGATAAGGCCCAGAAGGCTGCAGAGCAGACTCTTCTAGCTGTTTTATGTTCTATTTGTATAGAACACATACAGGTAAGGACTTACTGATTGTCTTTTTAGTTGGATTCTAAAATGAGGTTAACTCAACTTGCCTTGAAGTATGCATACCTTGTTTCTATTTGAACAAGGCCCTAATACCTGAGACTGTTGTATGCATTTTTGATGCTAAAAGAACACTTTTTGTTCATTTTAGTTTTGTTATCAGTTAGCATATACAATTTCACTTACAGGCACTCTTGTAAAAGAAGGGTGTTTCCCATACTCCTAACCTCTGACAGTCTGTTTTTGGTTATAGCTTTAAGGAAAGATATGTGGGCCTGATCTTTACCTTATACTGGTGAAATCAGGGCAAAAAGTCAAGTACAGAGAATTCCCTGGCAGTCCAGTGGTTAGGACTCTGAGCTTTCAATGCTGAGGGCCTGGGTTCAATCCCTGTTCAGGGAACTAAGGTCTCACAAGCCGCTCAGCAGCCGCCGACAAACAAAACAAAACAAAACACACACACAGAAAACAAACAAACAAAGGCAACTAGACCAGACTGAGAAATATATGCATATTGTAGCAATGTATTCTAATATGTCTGTCATAGTGAGTCCTCAATTTTGTAGAAAGGGGGTTAGGACTTCCATTTACTGTCAATCATTATCACAACAAGCATATCCTAGGATGAAGTTAGGCCTCAGAGGAAGGTGACAGTGGGCATTCCTTCTCCTTTCTAGCCTTCAAGAGTTTGGGGATCTGGACTTATAAAAAGTGATGTGCCTGCAGACTCTGAAAACTACCTGAATACACTGAAAGTTAGGCATTGCTGCTGGCTCAAGTGCTCTTTGAAGTTCTGGAACTCTTGCCTTCTTTTATGCTCTGCTGACATCAAGATTCTGTCCTAATACTCCCCCAAGGTGCGGGACAGAGCTTCCTCTCAATTGCCCTAACACAGTTATGACCGAGATTTAATTTATAATGATACTTTTAGGGATGTTCAAGTCTAACAGAAGGAAATTACAAGTGTTACTTGAAATGGCTGCCTTCAGAATCCACAGGCCAATCTTCATGTGGGTCTCTTCTCTACCTCATTTTATGTCTACTTCCCTGCATAGTCTTGAGTTAGCTTTCTTATGATAGGGTCTCTCTCACCAAGAATCACAAAAACATCACTGCCGGATGGATCATAGCTCTAAATGTAAAAGGTAAAACAAAATTTCTGGAAGGGAATCTAGAAAAATATCTTCATGACTTTTGGGTGAGGAAAGATTTCTCAAACAGTATACAAAAGCACTAATTATAAAGAAAAAGACTGATAAATTGGATTTCATTAAAATCAAAAGTTGTGTTCATTAAATACATCACTAATAGAGTAAAAAGACAAGCACAGAATGGGAAAAGTTACATACAGTAAAAACAAATGGACCCATTTTCAGAATATATAAATAATTCCAACAGATCTATAAAAAAATACAATCCAATTGAAAAATAGACAAAAGATTGTACAGATACTTTATAAAAGATGATTTCCAAATGGCCAATAAATATTTGGAAAAGGCACTCAACCACATCAGGGAAATACAGATGGAAACCATGGTGAGATACCACTATAAACCCAACAGAATTATTAAAATTATAAAGACTGAGAAAACTATCTACCAAAATTGTACCCTTTGCCCCAACAGTATCACTCCTATATATATACTCAACAGCAGAAATGCATACATATGTTCACCATAAGACCTGTACAAAAATCTTTATGGCAGTATTATTCATAAGAACCCAAACTGGAAACAACTCAAATGTTGTACAAAAGCAGAATGAATACATTGTTATATATTTATAAAAGTTAATATAGTCATCCCTCTGTATCCACAGGAGATTGGTTCCAGGACCCCTGGGGATATCAAAATCTGCGGATGCTCAAGTCCCTTATATAAAATGGTGTAGTATTTGCATATAACCTAAACACATCCTCCTGTATACTTTAACTCATCTCTAGGTTCATTATAATAGCAAATACAATGTAAATGCTATGTAAATAGTTGCCGGTGTACAGCAAATTCAAGTTTTGCTTTTGGGAATTTTCTGGAATTAAAAAAAAAATTTTTTTTTGATTTGTAGTTGTTTGAATCCATGGATGCACACCCTGCAGATACAGAGGGCCAACTGTACTACACAGCAATGAAAATGGATGAATTATAGCTACATCCAACAATATGGATGAATTTCATAATGTAATGTTGAAGACCCGAGAGGCTTCCGGGAAGATGGCGGAAGAGTGAGACGCGGAGATCACCTTCCTCCCCACAGATACACCAGAAATACATCTACACGTGGAACAACTCCTACAGAACACCTACTGAACACTGGCAGAAGACCTCAGATCTCCCAAAAGGCAAGAAACTCCCCACTTACCTGGAAGAGATTAAGAGCGCTGCTTAAAGGAGCTCCAGAGACGGGCGCGAGCCGCGGCTAAAAGCGCGGACCCCAGAGACCGGCATAAGACGCTAAGGCTGCTGCTGCCGCCACCAAGAAGCCTGTGTGCGAGCACAGGTCACTATCCACACCCCCCTTCTGAGGAGCCTGTGCAGCCCGCCACTGCCAGGGTCCCGGGATTGAGGGACAACTCCCCTGGGAGAACGCACGGAGCGCCTCCGGTTGGTGCAACATCACGCCGACCTCTACTGCCGCAGGCTGGCCCCGCACTCCGTGCCCCTCCCTCCCCCGCCCCTGGCCTGAGTGAGCCAGAGTCCCGGAAGCAGCTGCTCCTTTAACCCCGTCCTGTATGAGCGAAAAACAGATGCCCTCCGCCCTCCAGCGATCTACACGCAGAGGCGTGGCCAAATCCAAAGCTGAGCCCCAGGAGCTGTGAGAACAAAGAAAACAAAGGGAAATCTCTCCCAGCAGCCTCAGAAGCAGCGGATTAAAGCTCCATAATCAACTTGATGTACCCTGCATCTGTGGAATACATGAATACACAACGAATCATTCCAAATTGAGGAGGTGGACTTTGAGAGCAAGATTTATGATTTTTTCCCCTTTTCCTCTTTTTGTGAGTGTGTATGTGTATGCTTCTGTGTGAGATTCTGTCTCTATAGCTATGCTTCCACCATCTGTCCTAGGGTTCTATCAATCCGTTTTTTTTTTTTTAATTTTTCTTAA